>NC_079158.1:68047776-68676430 GCF_947563725.1 Argiope bruennichi | reverse complement strand
GTAAAGATAAATTAATGCACAATGTTTATGATTAAACAATTGCTTTACTTCTAGGTCTTCAATTGCAGTTGACTGCAAATGTGTGTCTTTTCTTCTACGCTTTGGCAGCAGGTGACAGCTATTACAGAGCAGCTGTTTTGGAGCCGGTTCAATTCTCAGACGTGACTTATTCACCTACATATGTTGTGAAACGAAATCTGGAATTATACGAAACAGCCGTTAAAACAGCAGCGATTAATGTAAGAGGCTTTTGCGAATTATTAGTTTAAAAGATTTCTTCTTTTTTTGTGATAATTTATTCATCAAGAAATAAAATTAGCTTCCTGTTTCCTTTGCAAGTGCCACAAATTGTTCCAGAATTCCAAAAATTCGGCAAAAATCTGCCATTTTGAATAGCTATAAGATGCAGAAACAAATTGCTTTCAGGATTATAATAAACTTTCAGAATTTCATTTGGCAAAACATTTAATTTTGGCGAATGAATATTAAGTCGAGCCATTTATTCTCATTATGTATGAATTTGAAGACATTTTTAAGTAATTGAAGTATTAAGATGATATTTGATTAATTCTTTTTCTCGATTATGCTTGAGAGTATTATCGAAATCATAAAGAATTGCTATCATCTTTGAAACACTAATGCGGTAATTGATTTCAAAATTTAAATTTTAATTTAAGTCACCTTTTATAAATCCTCAATCTCTTTTAGTTTATCAAGAGCGCCACTGTAGCCTGTTGGTAAGAAACTTGAATTCCATGTTCAAAATCTGATTTGACCAAAAATCAGATTTTGAATGGTATATGGGTTTTTGCTTTTGTTTTTTCCGGACCAAAATATATCTTGTATTGTTTAAAAATGGGTTAACCAACAAAATAGCGACTGCCAAAATTCTGAAGAAAAAAAAAATAGTATGGAATCCGAAAGGAGAAAATTTTTAAAGTGAAAACTTGCACAGTTGATTTTATATTTTTATTGTTTAAAGATAACAAATATCATACATTATCATATGATGAAAAGCTCAACTATCGCATATTTACATCCATAATGAAAGCTTATTTTTTTTTTCATAGCCAAATTGAGATCTTCGAAAATGCATTTAATTTTGTGTGATAATCAACAGATGTAACAAGAATGATTTAAAAATCTAATTAAAATTGAAGAAACTGTGATCGGAATCTCTGGAATATAAGGATGAACGATAATACAATTCATAATTGGCTGTTATGATAGGACGACGAGCTGTTTTTCTTGTGAATGCTTATATTGTTTTTTTATAGATACATTACTTATTTATATGTAAATTTTTAAAGGTCGGGATAGCCTGCTTGGTAGGGCGTTGGATTCGCATCCCTTGAGCTGTGAGTTCGAACCCCGTCGACCGAAGACTCTCCGTGTGTGTGTGTGGTGGCTGGCTCACGTATAAATCTGCCGTGATCACAAAGTTTTCCATGTCGAGAGTAATACCCATTGGGGGTACTGGTTCAGAGGTGATCGTTCTCTGATTCAGATCTAAATTAGGATCTGCGGATGAGTGAATGAAATGCATGGATGAAGTCCGCCCGTGAAAAGGGTTGTGACGCGCGAGTAACTAAGACGTACTCTTGGCCTTAGATGGCGCTACTAAAAAAACAAAAGACGCTCTCTCGGCTTAAAATCGCTGATTTCGTCAACGGGCTTGTCTATAACAAGGGCCATTAGAAACAACAACAACATTTGTAAAATTTAATAGATTTTTTATCTATATTTTTCCTCTCTTAATCTTTATTTTAATGAAATAAAGATTTTGTTTTGGAGTTAAAGTTGAATTATAATATCGAGTTCCTGCTTCTGTTTTCTTTTGTTTTTTTTTTAAGAATTTAATTTGGTTATGAATTCTATTTTTGAGGCTATGTGGACTTTTAATCTTTTGAAATTTATTTATAAGGCAAACCAATCTCAAATTTAATTTTTACAGGAATCAAGGTTTCCGTATGAAATGTATGATGCAAATCTTTTGTATGAGATAAATCGTAATTTGTGCATTTTTAGAAACTTTTAAAAGGATACTTATTATTGCTCCAGGGGTTAATAAGCCACTCAATTTAAATATTCCATTTTTTGTTGAAGAAGGCATTCAAAAAGCAGCAGCAGAATAATATAGGGTTGGTAAAATATGCTCTGCTATAATTTGATTTTTTTTTCTCTTTCATTTGGCATCAAGGCTTCACAAATATTTATGGGACCCTGGGAATTTTCGGTTATGTTTCACTATCTATGTTAAGAATTCAGTTAACCATGTGTTCTTCTTGAGCGGAGCCAGCTGTCAATCATGTAAATACCACGTGGTCTCACTATTGATGTTAGTATATTTTCTTTTCTAGCAGAAGATGACTATCTTGGAATATGTTGTGTGTGATCTCGGCTCTTTGCCAAATATTGTGTGTAGTTCTATAGGCCTACTACACTATGGCGTAATATTTTCTTGAATACTATAACGTAATCATGTGCCTTTTGTCTATCAAGTATTATATAAATTATTATTAGAAATTTTCAGTCTAAATTTGGTGATGTAACCAATAAACCACAAAAAGACAAACCTGTCTCTTCAAATTATTTAAAACCCAGTCACCAATCTTCACTATCAAATAAATTATTGCGAATCAAGAAAGCAATAATTTTTCAATCTAGTCACTAATTGTCGCCAAGCTAAAATTTTAACGCTAGTTAGTCGCCAATCACTATATTGTCGTTAAATATCGGCGATTACTTGGTAATATAAATGAATAGAATCGAAATATTGGCCTCGTATTGTTAGCATTAATATTGTTTTTAATGAAAAATATCGTTTCTGTTCGTTTTCTTATCATACTTAGCTTTAAAAAAATTCCATAAATGCACTATAGACATGTCTGCTTGACTCTCCCTAAAAAGACTATCACTTGCGAAATCTTTACTTTTTTACTCCCCATCGCTACGTCGCTGCAGGAAAAAATAAACAGAAGTGTATTGAATATCCAAATACAGAAAGCGGAAATGAACTAGAAGGAGTTCTCTTTAATGAATAAAAATTCCAAAAGAAGTACAGTCGCGGGTAATAAAACCTCCCCCCCCCTGATTTATTTTACAATCCATCAGCCTATGTGGAAACTAAAAACACCATCTTAAAGGTAGTAATGAATATTAAAAGCTGATGCACATACAATTTTCTTAGGGGGGTTGTCTACATATTTAAAATTGTACAAATTTTGTAATCTCCTTTGGTAACATCCTTTTTGATGTAATAAATAGATTTCCCATTGAAAAATACCCGGAGTACAACTTTTCATTAATATACCATGATTAAATCGGGATATATTTGACATTTTCTCTTAAGGGGATGTTTATATATTTAGATGTTTAGATATTACATACATTTTAGAGTTTTTATACTTAGATTAAAATTTAAAAAATTTAATTCAAACATTAAAAGAGTCAAAATTTTGTTTACTCATAAATTCCGAAATGAATTTATCCTAACTAATGAAACTTGGTTTCCATGAATAAATTTTGATAAGAAAAATGAGTATTGCTATTGGAAATTTTGAAATTTACTCTTATTTAAATATATAGACGGCTCCTTACGAAATTTTTAAATCAAAAATCTTTAAGAGTATGTTAAATGACCCCTTTCAAATGACACCTTTTAATAATTGTACGATGAACGATACCAGAATGAAGATGGGTAGCTTCTTTTTACCCGCTACTTTGGAAGGGAAGTATTTAATTAAATAAACAATTTGACAAGATGTTAACGAATTTACCTATAGAAATATAGTGTTTATATAAGGACATATTTAATGAAATCATAAATTTTTTTTAATTAACAAAATATTTGAGAAAAAGTAATTATTTTTCAGTACAATAGCTTTTCTATGAAACAATTTATACAACTAAAATTATTAAATTCATAATTTATGCAACAAAATGAAAATTGATGAGAAAACTCTGAAGGGATTCCCTTAAAATCTTAACGATAATGCCAATTCATTGGAAGTCTCTTTCAATTTGGAAAACCGTTTACAAGCGAATTTTAGAAGAAAAAAATAAATGATATGAGATGTTTGATAATTAAAGAGTTAAATTTCTATCCTGTTTGTATATTTGATAGAAAAAAATAATCATTAAACTGATGATATGACAGATCAAAAATATCCAACTTGTTTCCTCTTAGCAAAATGCATGAGAAAGTATGCGACTGACGAAAGAATTGTTTTGAAATCTCTAAGATTTTCTTTTATCGATTTTTGATGTTGTAGAATCAATATATGATTTTTAGAACTCTTGTCACTAAATATATCCGTATTTAAGAAGTTCTTAAGGAATGATGTTCCTATTAGAAGACAGTTTTATTTCAGCCATGTAAACTACAATTAAGAACGTACTAAATCTTTTCATTTGTCTTCATCCAGAAGAAGGCAAATATATGAAATTAGAAGGCAAGAAATTTATAGGCAGTTAGTTATACACTGTTTAAACAATGAAGAAAGAGTGCGCTATATTTTAGAATGTTTTCAATTTACAATGAAAAAAAAATGATTTAATAGTTTCTGGAAGAAACTACAAAATCAGGTTCTGCTATTGTTTGAATGTTCCCTGTCTTTTATTTCTGAAATCCTACAATAGCTCTAAATTTTTTTTAATCGACTTGTTTTGATACCAGAAAAATTTATGGTCATACTCCATTGTATTATAAATATTTTATGTCTTTTTAAAGTTAAAAAAATGACTTCCTATGAGACAAAGATTTTTGTGAAAAACATATCAACATCGAGTCATTGTGGCATCAATGCCATAATTAAACGAATGTATAATGCAATGCTCATATATTTGCTAATATTTCTTCAGATAGAACGGACAAACAAAAGGAAAGAAAATCACATTACACACGTTAGTCTGCAGACAGTATAATCATATATTTGAGATCTAATTCATGACTACCATAATGGTCTTATTAGTTACTTTACTTATTTTAAAATGAATCATATCTATTAATAATATTGATTTTTCTTTTACAGGAAGTGGACATTATCGTATTTCCAGAGTGTGGTTTATTTCCTTGTGAAAAAGTCGAAAGAAAACTATTAAAAACCTTTGTGGAAGATATTCCTGATCCTCGACTTGGATATGTCAATCCTTGTGTTCAAAAAGAGAAGTTTCATAATCATCCAATTCTATCCACCTTAAGTTGCTTGGCACAAGAATACAGACTTTATATAGTGGCTAATACAGTCGATATGAAAAAATGTAAGTTGTCTGAAGCATGTGATGCGGATGGCATAGATGATTGTGAATTGAAAGATACCAAATGTCCAGATGACGGATTCTACCTTTATAACACTAATATAGTTTTTGACAGAAAGGGTACACTAGTGACCAGATATTACAAAAAGCATCTTTATTTTGAAAAGACTATGAATACACCAGATTTTCCCCAAGATGCCACATTTACCACAGATTTCGGAAAATTTACCACTGTCATTTGTTTCGACTTAATATTCAAAGAATCAGTTGAGGATGTTGAAAAGCCAGAGGTTGCCAACCTTGCTTATCCTACATATTGGTATGACCATATTCCCTTCATGTTTTTTGCCACAGCGTATCAACAAGCATGGGCAATAACTAATAAAGTTAATCTTTTAGCGGCAAATGCTCACATGCCTGGTACAGGAACTCTGGGTAGTGGCATTTTCTCTGCCACTAAAGGAGCTTTAATATACACGCACAATCCAGATTTTCGGACAAAGCTTTTAATTTCTAATGTTCCAAAATCTGTTGAGAAAGAAAATGACATTGAGTTGAATTCAAAGAGGTTCTTTTTAGAAAATGGCCTTGTTATTGAAGCAGACGGAGAAGAAGATCGTAATTTTGGAACTGAATGCACCACAGATGTTCTTGGTGAACCAAGAAACACATTTAATAATTATCGATGCCATCCTTACAGTATGGATAATTATGAATTTTCTAAGCTTGATGGAAAAGAAGATACAAAAGAATTATGCTCGAACGGATTCTGTTGTTCTCTTACCTATAAAGCTGATACCATGGATGAAAATTACTACTTCGCGGTCGCAGGGAAACCGTTGGGATTTTATAACGCATTCTTTTATGGCGTCGAATCATGCCTTTTAGTTCGTTGTGAAACAGAAGGTGGAAAATCTTGCAAACATTTTATTCTTCAATCTCATACAATTTTCGAAAAAGTAGAAATCAAGGCAAAATTTTCTACTAAATATATTTATCCTTTTGCCCTGGATAGTGATGTCAGACTGACAAATAAAACCCACTGGTCTTTCGATAGAAAAACTAGTATTGTATATGAAAATCTTGGCAAAAAATCTTCTCTTTTGTTCATTGGTTTACACGGAAGACTTTATAACGAAGATAAAATTGTAAGCAGTTGAAATGTTAAAAATATAAGGTGAAATTCTGTACTTCCTCAGAATAAGACACTGTAGACTTGTAAAAGAAGTTTTCCTACTTAAATGCTTCAAGGTTTTGTAAATGTTCTATTCATTATTTTATAATAAAAATTTGAAATATTCGCATTAAATGCCATTCTTCTTGTTTCATGTCATCTAAATATATTTTATAAAAAAAAATCAATGATTTTTTTCTTTAATTTTGGTATAAGAAATTTTTTCCTGTTGTATTTTTTAGGATAATTAATTATTTTGTTGCTTTTTTCAATTAAAATCCCATTTGGTAATTTTTGAAGTGTCTTTAGCTCAATCTTTTAATGAGTTTGTAAGCATTCTAAAAATTATTATTTAATACTCTTGCTTTTTCGCTTATTAAATATCAATAATGAGGTAACCAGAAAGATTTATATTTCCTTTATTACTTATTATTCCTTAAAGTTTTCTTTTAATCTTTACGTCCTATTGGGCTATTTTGAATTAAACTAAATGCGCTACCAACTGTAGCACTCATTAAGACTGGCGTCTATGCTCTTTAAATCCCCTCTCCAGTGAGCTCCATGGTCAAGTACTAAACTCTTAATTATCTTTATTTGAAGTGACACTTGGGATAATATTATAATCATAAATGTAAATTAGATACTCAATTTTCTAATAACACATGTATCCATAAATAATACTCATGTCAATAATTTCAAAACTCTTATGGACAATAACTATGTTCAACATGTGACAAGATAGCTCATAAAGTTTTTTTTGTTGTTGTTGTTGTTCATTTGTTTTTGTTTTTCTTATGACACATATTTAACTAAAAATGTGCACGCCACAGAAGACAGCTCAGTCTGTAGACTTGTTCAGGGAGACAAAGTACGTCACCCAAATGCAACGAAACTTTCGGGCCAATATGAAAGTGAGTCAATCCTAACTGACTATTCGGATTTGGTATACGAAACACACCTTCACAAACCTACAGAACTTGAAGGCGTTGCGTTTGAAAATGTCACTTTGTAGGTGCTGGATAGGAATTGAATATCTATTGCACATTGTCTGTGCAACTAAAAGTTCATACTCCGTCGTATATGAATAAAAGAACCAAAGGTTACAAGTTACTTTATTATATTTTGAAAACCGTTTCTTTTTATATAACACAAAGTTATTAAAGTTTAAAATTGTAAAGATAGTTTATGGACACTCGGTATATATATGCCAATGTCTAGCACGAAACCATTAATTAGTTTTGTGATTGAAACAGCTACTTTAATAATATTGTAATAGGGGAAATTTTAGGGAAAAATAGTGAAAATTTTAGGGAAAAAAATAAGGGAAATACGAAAAATGTTAGGAAAAACTCTTAAGAAACATAGTGAAAATTTTAGGAAAAAAAATAAGGGAAATACGAAAAATGTTAGGGAAAATAGGGAAAATTCTTAAGAAACATAGTGAAAATTTTAGGGTAAAATAGAGGAAATTTTAGGGAAAGATTGCGAAAATTTTAGAGAAAAATAGGTAAAATGTTAGCGAAATTAGAAATAAATCTCAAGGAAAATTTTGGGAAAAAAATAGGTAAAATGTTAGCAAAAATAAAACTCTTGAAAAATAGGGGAAATTTTAGGGAAAAATAATAAAAATTTTAGGGAAAAATAAGGAAAATTGTAAGGAAAAATAGGGAGAAATCTTAAGAAACATATGGAAAATTTTAGGGAAAAACAGGGGAAATTTTTAGTAAAAAATAGTGGAAATTTTAAGGAAAAATAGGGGACATTTTAGGGAAAAATAGGAGAAATTTTAAAGAAAAAATAAGAAACATTTTAGATGTACTTGTGGTAAATCTAAGATAACTATAATTCAACTATAGTTCAAGAATAAACCTTTAATTATTCTTTTAACTAAGTGACCCCTGAGATGATATTGTATTTTAAGAAAGACTTCTTGATAATATACATATATTCAAAGCTCAAATACAGATATTGACTTAATGTCAATAACTGCAGCAAACTTAGAGGGATAATTTTTAATTTGAAATTTTCTTTGATCTTTAATTATTAATCTATTGGATCTTTCACAACACATGCAATGAACCTTCTATCTTTGTATTCTTAGATTACTTTATAGTGTGCTGCTTTGTTATTCATACATCTCTGCTATTTATCATATCGCGTATTAATATCATAAAATAAAAAACGCATTATAAACTGAAGCATTTTATAAAATCCGCAATGCAAAGTTTAAACAAAAGACGCGCAGAAGTGTTTTTAATCTTTCCCGTGTGACTAAATAAATATTGGCATATTTTGTTTTTAAAATTCCTTTTTAACTTTATTCGAAATATCATCCAATCGACAATGACAAACGAATCTTATCCAAAAGATACCTTATCGTTTTCACAAATTGCAAGCTGAATTTTTTCATCTTATCACTGAACGTATTTTATCTTTCAGCACTTTAAATAAAAATAACAGAGAATGTAAAAAGTAAAAGTTATTCTCTTAGCCCATAATTTATCTCAACTGTTCAAAGATATAAACATTTGGAATATTTATTTCTGCAAATATATATATCTCTGCGAAAAGAATTATCAGTGACCTTGTACGAAATGTGATTTTGGGTATTAATTTTGGAGAAACGTGGAGATTCGTCAAAATGTTATTTTCGAATTTTTTGACGATTTCAATACATTCTCCATACTTCGTTAATGAGAGAGGAAATGTAACGTCTAAAATCTGAGAAAATATAAAATTATGAATCGCGCTTTACATGATTTTATAAAAACGATCGATGAAAGATATATGACCTTTTACCAAAAATCGTTGATTTATTACAAATTCACTGAACTTAAAATAGAGAAATATCTTGATTGAAGTCAGCTGATTTGTATTCACATCAACTTATAAAAAAAATCATAACATTTACCCAGGTATGGCATAGCATTAAATTATTGTTGGTGATTTTCAATTGTTTAGTTTTATTTTTAAAAAATTACACTATTTTCCCATTTTACAGTGATACGATTCAAGTATTGGTGACAGTTTAATTTATGTATTTTTATTTATTCTAAAGTAGTCACTTTTTTTTTTTGCTATTAAATGGTTTGTCAGTAAAATTGTTTATATTAATTTTCAATAATTATCTTACACATGACTTAATATTCTTGAATGCATCAGCATAGGATTTCAAGCGTCAAATTGTGGCAGACTATAATGTTTAGCTATCTATTTTGATAGCATTATCATCAATCAATAGTAACTTGTTAATTATATTCGTTTCATGACGTCATAGTGTATCAAAAACTTAAGTGCCGGAATAATCTATTTCAATTCGCACATTTCCTTTTGTAATAATGTATTTTCACTTCTGATTCCTCGTGTAAATTGCATGGGTACAATGATAAATATAATATTTATCTAAAACAATACTTAAAGACTGATCTTATTTTTTAATATTCTTCAATTTCCCTTAACTTCGTTCCTGTTGGTATATAAAGAACTGTTTTCTCCTTATGCAATGGGATTTTGAAATTTTTTATTAATATGTTTCTTGATAATAATATGATATTTTAGTATTTTCAAAAATTATTTTCAGTTAATCGATTAATGAAATTAAATTTTGATTCTAAGCGCGTGGCGACTCCAAGTAGTGAATTTGACAATACTGATTCCTAGATCTCACATTATTTGTAATAATGAATTATAAATTTAAAAAAGTAGCAAAAAACCAAATTAATCATCTTTTAGATCACTAATAATAGTGTATATTAAAAATCTATTTTTATTAAATTTATTGAATAACAAAATCAAGAAGTACATCACCCTTTACTATCCCATAACAAGTGATAAGTAATATCTCGCACGAAAATCTTCTTTTTGTTCACAATCAAATGCTTTACGGCAGGAACACCCATGATTTGATATTAATATAGCTTAAAATCACACGAAGCAATTTCAAAAGTAGAAGAGTTCTAATCTAAAATAATTGTCTTTTGCGGTCCACATTCTGGCGTGACTTGTAAGTAAATTTTAGAGAAATTTGCAATTTATTGGTGATTTTAGCACAAACTTTTCTGGTTAAAATGTAGCTTGTGGTTTACTGGTTGCTATTGAAAGCACATCCGAATCGTGCAGTCAGATGCCATTTACAACAATAATCGTGTCTGAAACATATCCGATTTTTGACAGATTGAGGAATGTTGTTTGTACGATCCTATTGCAGTCTTCAGCTACATGAGAAACCCCATAAACCACAAAGGAAACTGTTTGAACCACAATGCGTTACCAAAAGAAGCTCAATCGAATGTAATCATGAATCATCAATGATTTGAGACTTCCAGAGAATTAATAAAATAGCGTAATTCTGGCACCAATGTGTGTTTTAAAAAAATAAAATAAAATTGGAACCTTTCTTCCATGATTCAAAATTCCAAAATGACACAAAATCATTTTTCCTCTGATAATTATTTCTGAAATTATCACTGGAAACAGCAAACTTTAACAGCAAGTCGAAAAGTTATTTATAATGTTTCCTGTATCGTAATGTCTAGAAAAATGGAAAATAAAACAATTCTAATTTTAATATGATAATATTTTTAGGTTGTCGTACAATCCATAAATCGCACCATACAACATATATGATGTTTGATGATAAAAAATCGTACAAACGCTCTACAGATAATCTAGAACTACCATATCTGACATGTATTTACTGATCGGAAGCAGATGCTCCTAAAGAAAGTGTGTTTTTAGAATTTTAATTAGATTTTTAATTACAAATTAATTTCAATTTCTCTTTTTCCTCAATAACTGCTTTATATTTATTTACATTTTAAGCCATTTTGGAAAAAAAAAATTCAGTGATATCAATTTTACTTCAGGGCAATTTTTATCTTATTTAAATATGGATTAAAAGATATTTTTAAACATATTTCACAACAATACTTTCCATTGCTTTAGTTCCTGAATTTATATTCTTAATATTGCAATGGTATTAAATATATTTTGTGTGCGCACGTTACCGCTGCGATGTAATTGACAGCAAGTTTTTAAATTAAAAAAAGACGTTTAAAAAAATCAAGCCCTAATCAACCTATTATCATTCTAAGATGTTTCGAATTAATGGTTGGAATGCTCTTTAATGTTTTAATACACACAATAATGTATTTTATACCAGTTAATTTGGTTTGGTTTAGTTGTATTAACGTCCCATTTTAAATTAACACTAAGGCTATTTTGGGACGGACCTCGTAATAATGAACCGCTGTCAGATGACGAGGGCAAAACCTGAGATGGCACCCCCCTCTCCACACCATGCCACGCCAGCAGAAGGACGTTTGGCCCGGTCGGATTTAACGTGCAAAAGACTCGCTTACACGACGGTTCTTCGGTGGAATCGGGTCTCGAACCTGAAACTCTCCGGTCCCGAAGCCGAGATTCATACTAGTTAAGAAAGTTTGATTGCACAAAACATAGATGCAATCATTCATTGCGTCCCTTATAAATTGTACTCTTATGTTATTGTAATAAAGAAAATCGAAGAGAGAACGCTTCGCCTGATTTTATGTACACCAAGCATATTTTAATGAAAATAAATCAGTAATTGTAATGTATGTAGAGACATGTTAACTCTGCTCGAAAAACAGGCCTCTACTAACCGGATTATGTATCAAATCAAATATCTCTCAGGCACCCTCGGGGCAAGCCCGGTTGAGATGAATGCTTAGAGATGGCTCATATTACACGAATCACACACTAATTTAACATAAACGAATTTAATGAACTGAACGAACGACTGGGCCGCTTTACATCGATGAACACTATAATATTATTGAATACAGTTTTAATGGCGGGAATCAGATAGCTTCTTATTGGCTGTTGAGTGATGACGCGAGCGCCGCTAGGTGAAGCTCTGTACACCGCATGTATGATGTAAAACATTCTTACAAGAGAAGTTTTTAAGTTGAGAAACGAATCTTTTTATTTAATCTTACGAATATTATATTTTAACATCATGGAACAGCACTTCATTTTGTAATTTTTTAATGCCTTCTCAAAAACTATCTTAAATTAGCAATTATAGACCTATCGTGATCCCTCAAAGTAGTGAATACATGATAAACGTGATTATTTAATATGAATACCCGAGGACTGTGATTGTCTTAAATACCCTTTTATATTAAGCTACCAAATACTTTTAATAACAGGCTTTGATAAATAGGCCATTCTATAAGAATCTTGACAATTCTGTATCTGCATAGTAAATCCACAGCTGATTTCTTTCCTCTACAGAGTCGCGGAATAAGTGTCATATAAGCTCACATGGATCATGCAACACCAATATGCTTTTGTCTTAATTCTTGCTGGCGCTGTCCTACTTCAAACGCACAAAATTATCTGCGGAGTATGAATTCAAAAACAGACTGGCTGAGGGCAGCTTATGTGGAAAATATTACTTCTTTTAAAGAACAAAGGTTCCATAAGAAAATAAAGCTTATTATGTATTTATTCAACTCATTTTCCGTCTTATTCTTAAATTGTTTCAATGATAACAGGAACAAGAAGGATTGTCCTCCGACTATAACCAGAGCTACTTTTTTTTTGGAGGGGGATTCAAATCCTGGATATTTAGATATGTGAAAAGCAACCTTATTATCTTTCCTACATTTCACTTTTATGAATTATATTATGATAGAATCTTGAACATCGAAGATTTAGATGTGTGCAGACAATGAAATGGGGCCTTAGTATCTTTGCATATTTTATTTATATGAGTGATATAATAATACAATCTTGAATATCGTTCAACATCGGAAGTTAAAAATTTTTCTGCCAGTGAAATACAGCCTTATTATCTTTCCTACATTTCACTTTTACGGTTGATATTATTACAGAATTTTGAACGTCGTTGAATATCGAATATTTAGATGCGTGCAGACAATGAAATGGGGCCTCATTACCTTTCTCATATTTTATTTATATGAATGCTATAATCTTGAATATCGTTCACCATCGGAAACTTGGATATTTCCTATCAATGATATCGAACCTTATTATCGTTTCCGTATTTCATTTGTATGGGTGAATCTCTAATACATTTAGACATTAGAAATTTAAATAATATGCAGACTATGAAATAAAATTCAGTTTTATTGGGAAATTTTGAATTATTTAAATGAAACTTCGCCAACTTAGAGATATGAAAAACACTTTTTTTTTTTAAATTCAATTTATATGAAATTTGAACAAGCGTTTAGAAGATGAGAGCGCCATTTGTTAAATGAAAAGTTAATACAGAAAATTCTTTTAAAAAATTATTAAAAAAAAAAAGAAAAACGATAATTTTGCGGTAAGCCATGCTTATTAAAAAGTCACAAAACCAAAAATCACAAAAAGAAAGACCAGGTTGGAGAGTCGATCAAACTATTGAGAAATTACGGTTCATTTGTAAAAATCAGTCGTAACAAATATTGAATAGTTTGAATTATGTGATATCACATTCTGTTCTGTATATTTTATTACTATTACTATTCTGTTCTGTATATTTTGTTCGGTGATCACAAAACATGCAGACATTTATACCATAGTCGGGTGTCGGAACAGGTTTGAATCCCTTTTAAAGTCAACTCTTCAAAAGAATAAGGCCCAAAATTTCACAGTTTTTTTTCTTTAAATCTCTGAAGTCATTTCTATCTTATATATAAAAGTACAGAGTTGCAGCAGTAAAAATATTGTAAATGCAGTTTAGTAAAATTCGTACAATAGAGTGTTACATATCGACGAAGCTCTTCAAATTAAAAACTGTGTTTCGTATAGTCAGGGAAGAAACGTGTACCTATAGTAAAGTGACTATGGTGAATTTACTGAGTTAAAATTTTAATTCTTCTTGGTGCAGTTAGTATATCGATTCTGGGAATTATTTGCCTCCAGTAATATAAAATATTTTTGCTGTTTTATGTATTGATATAACGTTTTCAGAATTATTGCATAGCATGTAGAAACACTGTGAACTATATAGCATATAAAATTTCGAATGATTTGTCACAAATATACAAATGCAATATGTAATCTGCTATTGAAAAATTAGCATCACCAAATCTATGAATACTGAATGTGAAGATAATCATCATGAACTTTGAAAGGTTTTATTGTTACAGAAATAAGATCATATAGACACAACTAATGAGAATTCAGATTTTCTATGCATTTTTTCACCATTAAAAATATAATATGCAATGAAATCGTTAATCCGTGATAAAGTTAGCATTAACATTATTAGTTAGCAACAAACATTTTACATAATTTCGTTTTTTGGAATTAGTTTTCGGCTTTGTAGTTTTTAAAAAGCATTAAATCCATTTTATAGAATACGTCCTTCTCTGTACAAAATGACCTTCAATTCTTTTCTTTTCTTTTTTTTTTTTTTTGTTATTAACTGTTGTAACTATTTGGAGTTACTTATAAATCGCGGCAATTTTGGCTTTCACCCGATCATTACCTTTTGTCTGTGAATAGTCAATTACATTTCCATATGTCAAGAGTTCATTGCTTGGGAAAGGTATTAGTTACTGTTATTTAGCGATTCAATTACTGCAAAAGAGGTATTGACTTCCAATATTCTTTACAAACTTCTATCCGTAACCTTTTATATTAATGCTTAACTAAAATCATTCATATAAAGGTCGTCTCGTCTCCCTTAGCAACTTTGTTGTATAAAATAAACTACAAAAAGAGGGCTAGTAACCACCTATGTGATTTTGCCAAACTCATATTCAAGATTAGCAAGATTACAGAGATACATCAAGTTTGGCTACGAGAAATTTCAAATATTTCATATATTTTTTTTAATTTAAGATTTTTTTAAAAATTGAAGAGTTTTCGTATAAATAATTCTTTATTTTTCAGCATCACAGTCATTAATTACTTCCAGTAATTTGTGACAAAGTTATCAGATTTTCATTCCAAGAATTACAGCTTTTAAGCAAAATTAGGCTGCTTATTTTTCAGGGAATAATTGTTTTCGTACTAAATATAATTATTTTCTATAATTATTTACGAAGTTATGGATTTTTCATTGCAAGAATAGTAAATTTTTGCGAAATTCGATTTCAAAAAAATAATTGAAACTACAATAGAAGTTAATAAAAAAATTTATATGATATCTTTGCTCTTAAATTAATTATGCGTTAAGATTAAATTAATCCCTATACCTTTCACTTAAAACGTTCTAATAAAATTATAAATACTATATATCCTTATCAATTTTGCTTTTTCATTTTAAAAACAAAATAAAAATCTCTCATTTGCAGTCATTAACATTTCCCAAATTCATTTGGTATCGTTGCATAAAACATTCTAATAAAATAATAAATGTTATATATCACTAGATATTACCAATTTCGCCTTTTCATATTAAAAAAACAAAATAAAAATCTCTAATTCGCAGTCATTAACACTTCCCAAATTCAGTTGGTGTCATTGCATAATATTTTAATCCTAATATAACAGCTTGTCATCTATTCATCGCTAAAAGTAACTTCCGTCCTTATTTTTATAATGACCACTAGTAACCCCTAACAATAATTTCTGCGGTTTCTTAATTCATTACCAACCACTTCCACTGAATGAATTGGGACATAATAAAAACATATAAAATCTTTTGTTTATTGACATTCGTATCTGTCGTGAGACAGGGATACTCGCAAATAAAAAGATAACAAACAAAAGAAACTGATAAAGACATAAATGATGGTTCCCGTAATTCATTGCAAGAGGCTGGTTGATTAAGAGCTGTTACTTCATCCTGGAATGCATTAGCGCTTGCTTTCAGGAGACAACATCATGCTTAGCGCTATGAAGATCCCGTTAAGTAAGTGGTTTTATGTATTATCTATTAATTTTTAATGGATTATCATCTCTAAAGAAATTGTAATGAGATTTTTTGAATAGCAGCATTTAAAGTGATAAACGCTGCTTATTGTATATTCATTCAAACAAAAGTTCCTTTTTTATAATTATCAGTTTCGCTTTTATGCAGTTGTGAATCTAGAGCTATCCATTTTTTTTTTGTTTTTTTTTTGCTTTCTATATTTAATATATTGTCTATGTGAGTTTAGTCACCTGTGAAAAACAAGTCAACGTTAATTTGTCATAAAAGAAATTGCTTAGAAAGCAACAAATTTTGTAATAAAACTTCTTTTCTACTTTTTCTGTCGTTTAGTGAAAACAACTTTATTTCAAAGAATGGTAGCTGAAGTTAGGTCCACAATGCATGACAATGTACAAATTTTATATATTTTTTTATTCATTCTTTGACAAAAATAATTCTTTTGATATGCTGAGTTCTAAACCTCTCTTTAATATTATTTGATCATTTTATCTCTAAAATTACATTTTACAACTATTTAATCTGCGTTTGTTACTGAATATAAAGAATACATTAAAAAATGAAATTAGGATGAAAAACGGGTACATATGCATTATGATTACTTAAGTGCATAATCTCTCTCTCTCTCTCTCTCTCTCTCTCTGTGTGTGTGTGTGTGTGTGTGTGTGTGTGTGTGTGTGTGTGTGTGTGTGTGTGTGTGTGTGTGTGTGTGTGTGTGTGTGTGTGTGTGTGTGTGCGTGCGTGAGTGCGTGTGTGAAAAAGAAGCTGTTGAAGGAAACCGTGCATCTGTCTCTCTGCTGGAGCTTCGGGAATAAACTTAAACTACGAAATATGGCACATGCTTTGAAAAATGAGAATGTATTTCTTGGGATTTTTTTATCCTAATTTTATCATTTTTTATTTTAAAGTATGAGAAATTAAGCAAAATGTGATCATCTTTTCTTAATAATTTTCAAAATTATTGTAAAAAATGTTTTTTTACACTATTTGAAAAATAAAAAATTTATACTTTTCTCTGGTAACAATTGAGTAAACGAGCAATCTTTTCTCTAGTTTCAATAAATTTTGAAAATACTTTAGGTATAATTTACAACAATAATTTTCGTTGTTATAATGAAATTCAAATCGTTATCATTGCTATTGCAAGTATTGGGATTTGTAGTAGCAATAGAAATCTGTATTTTTCTACCATTGCTTGTATGCGGATGCATTATGATTAATGCATTATGAATTATGAAAAATGGCATTTTTTCCCATATTGTAAACGTTTTTTGTAAAGAACAGTATTCTTTTTTTAACAAATTTTTTTTTAGTCCTGTAGAAATTAGGATAAGACTTAACTTCAAAAGTAAGTAATAGCGTACATGTTTTTAAAGTTTATACCTTTTAAACACTAATACTTTTTTCATGTTGTGTAACTGGATGTAAAACCAGCGGGAGTGGTCACACCGAAGCTTTGTCGCATACTCTCAAATAAAGGTCTTACCCCTCTCCCCCACTCCCCTTGGCCAGTATAAAATTGTGCACTGGTTAAGACCGCGAATGCCTTGCATGCCATTTATGAAAAACAGTTACGATCTTTGGCTTAAATCGAATATTTTTACTGAAACTATCGTATAATATATATCTCGGATGTCTTCTTTCCAACTGATTATAACCAAGAGTTGACACAAAACTATAATTGTAATCACAAGATCACAAACTGAATTTTATGGAATTAAATCATTGCTTTTATGACTTACAGCGTACATGCATGTGTGTGACTGACAGACGGTTAAATCTTCGACAGATTTAGTTCAATATTTGATAAGAATCAACATTTCAGATGCTAAATCTGTGTACCAAATTTTATTTATCTAGCTCAAATTCACTTACATTCGCAAAGGTAAATAGAAAACTTACTCTGAATGTATTTCGTTCAAAAATTGATAGAAGTCTATTATTGTGACTTTAAGTCCATATACTACATTTCCTTCGTTTAGCTCAAAGTATTTGTGAGTTCTCATGTTTACAGACAGACGGACATAATCCTAAAATTGTGTTCTTTGAACTCAAGGAGGTCTGAAAAGTGGAGATTTATCAAAATCTCGAGTCCAAATTTGTACAATACTTGTATATCCTTGAGTACAATACTTGTATACGAGAGTTTTTGATGATTACATTCTTCTATACGGGAAAGTAAAAACATATTATCATTCTTTAAGGTTAGTGTTTTGCTTTTTTAATTTAATTCATTTTTTTTATTGAATCGGTAAACAAAAGTTCCTTATTACCTAAGTATGAAGCATATTTGTTATTAGATAGAAAATTCCAATACTGAATGGTGTTGTTGTTGTTTCTTATGGCACTTGCCATGGACAAGCCCGCTGTACGTAGACAGCGATTTTAAGCCGGTAGGGGAGCGTCTCTTGTTTTTATAGTAGCACCATCTGGGGCCAAGAGATCGACTTAGCTACACACACGTCACAACCTTTTTTACGGGGCGGACTTCATTCATGCATTTCATTCACTTATCCACAGATCGTAATTTAGACCTGAATCAGAGAACGATCACCCCTGATCCAGTACCCTAAGTGGTATTACTCTCGACATGGAGAACTCTGTGACCACGACAGATTTATACGCGCATCAGCCACCAAGCACGCGGGGAATCTTCGGCCGGCGGATTGCGAACCTAAGGGACGCGAATCCAACGCTCTACCAACCAGGCTATCGCGGCCTACAGCTTAAATTTAGATGACATGAATGATAGAAAAGAATTCAGCAAGTGCATAGTGCAATAAACAGAATAGATCTAACAAGGGGAGGGCACGAAGTTGAAAATTCAGTACAGAATGAGGTTTAGTATAATGGTAGTATACATTTAGAATGTTCCCTCATGAAAATATACTACCATACGACGAATATATACAACCATTATGCTAAATCTCAACCCGAATTGAATTTTCAACCTCGTGGACTTATAACAATAGTAGGTGTTATATGTTCATTAAAATTTAAAACTACCTTACTGAAGGTATCATTAAGATCATAAATAAGCACAAAAGGATTTATCGAAACATTTTCGCAATCAGTAATCTTGGCGAACTTGCTAATTGCCAAACGTGCCCAGTGTTTAAATATAGTCATGAATCGTAGCTAACAAAAAGTTTTGTTCCATTGCAGTTCATTTATATGCTTGACGCAGTTAAGTCAGTACTGGCTCTTGTGCCACAAACCTCAACAAACCATTGCATTTTGAGTTTTTACTTTCTAGAATAAGAAACGCAAAAAAAGTATTTTAGTCATCAAAAAATATTATATCAAAAATTATAAATCAATTAAATATTTCGAGATTTTAACATCTCTGAATTCGAAATACATAATTTTGACATTATGCATTTCTATTTGTGAACACGATAACTTAAAAACGCTTCGGTCTAGACGGATGGAATTTACAAGCGGCTTTGAGACCAAATACGTAGATTTCTATCAAAGTTTGAATGAAATAACTCGATGATTACAAAATGCGAAGTTCGGAAACAATTGAACTCGATAGTTATAAAATGTAAAGTCCGAATACAATTGAACTTGACAATTTCAAAATGCAAAGTTCGAGTACATTTGAACTCGTTAGCTAAAAAAGTCTGAGTACAAATGAACTCGACAGGTACATTTTAGATGCTATATACAGGTATAGCATCTAAAATATACATGCTTATCTTATTTTGAACTAAATCTGTCAAAGGGTTGTCCGTCTGTCGATCTGTACTTTCGCATTAAAAGCCCATTTACTTATAAACATGATGACTTTGATCAATGAAATTCCATAATGATCATGTGATTACAATTGTAATTCCATGTCAAATATTGACTTTAGTCGCGTCTAAAAGGCATATATTTCGATATATAAAGACATATGTGCATATTCGTTCAATATATAAAGTAAAAATGCTAGATTCAAGTCAAAGACTTATATTTCATGACTACAATTGAACAAATGCCATGAAAGGCACTCGCGATCTTATCCAAGGTTCACAATTTTTTGCGAAGAGAGAGATATAAGATCTTTAATGCAGAATATCCGAGAAAGTTTCTGGGAGACCTCTCTCACAAGTTTTCATAAGTCAATGGAACTTACTTTCTACATACTCTAAATAACCAAAAAATTGTAAATTCAATTACTGTACGATATTTCTTTGTTTCAGCATATATTTTTGTTTTCGCAGATTTACCGTCACTCTTATTCATCGTCCTTTTCCTTCACACTGCTGAATTAAATGCAGAAAAGAATTTTTACAGAGCAGCTGTCTTGGAGCTGTCACAATTCACAAATATTTCGTATCCAGCATCCAAAATTCTCGAAATCAATCTGAATGTTTATGAAATAGCAGCGAGAACAGCAGCAAAGCATGTAAGTAATTTGAAGATTTTCGGCAATCTGTCAATAAAAGCTACTGTAAATTCCAAATCATAAAGTTTAAATGATTTCTAACATGTTGCAACGTAGCATAATTGATATTGGCATCTATGTAATAGCCACAAAATTGATCCATTACATATTTTATCATTTTTTTCAGTATCATTTATGTAAAATATGTCTTCTCTATTAATTAAATATAATAATGGATCTACAGCTACGAAATTTCACACAAATATATTTTTACAAAAGAAAATGTACGCTTCAAGATAATTTTTAAAAAAATATTTGAAGGCGTTTTTAATTTATTAAAACTTTTCTTAGTTAGAAATTAAGTACAATTTGGACATTTTCTAAAAACAGAAATGCTCAAAAATTATTTTTACATCGTTTTAAAACTTAAAAAAATCGTTTGTCGTAAAATTTCTTAAATCATAATCGCAATAATAACTTTCTTTTATTTGCAATAATATTGTATTGTGAAATTCACAATACGCTTCGTTCCATCTTTAACAATACTTTTCATAAATTTTAACTAATATAGTATTAAAATTCGAGTAAAAAGGAATTAATTGCTTTTCCATTATGATTAAATTTTCATTTTCATTTTGGCTTAACATTTCACGTACTAATTAAAATTGTGTGGAGAGTTTTTTTTTTTTTTTTTTTAATTTAGAGATATTTTTCTAACTTTGTTATTTTAAGAAAAAATTTGGTATTTTACGATCTCTATAGTTTTGTTTTTCCGTTTTGGTTTAAAACGAGTAATATATAAAAAAAATTAAATTAGATTAAATTTTTACTTAGGTCAACAAAGAAAAATTTTATTTGTTACTTTTTATTAAATAATTATCAAAAAATAAGTATCAAAAATTATTGATTTTCGCAAGAATTGAGCTCGCATTCTTGACCTTCACGTGAAAAATATTGAAATCCTTGCATTTTGCCGATTGAGCTACTGCTTGTTGATTTCAATTGTCCTTACAAACTGCTAAAACTCTATTTAAAGTATTAAAAATTATCTAATATATTGACTATTTTAAATTTCTTATATTTTAGTATTTCATTGTTGGATTCTAGTTCGTTTTAAAATTTTCAGGTTGAATTTCTGTTTTTTTTTTTTTTTTTTTTTTTGTGTGTGTGTGTGTGTGTGTGTGTGTGTGTGTGTGTGTGATTATATATATATATTTTTTTTATTTTTAGCTTTGCTACTTTTGCATTATGTTTTTTTTTTTTTTTTTTTTTTTCCGAAACCTCTTCTTGGGATTTTCAAGTCACTCCAGGTTAATTTTTAGCTGATTACCATGGTCCTCGCAGAAAAAACTTCCTAGTTCGAAAGCGACCCTTGATTAAGTCTTCGAGCGCCGGATTCATTTTTCATCAATCTTTTTTTTTTTAGTCGTTAGTTATTATTATTATTTAGTTATTATTATTTTTTTAACACTATAGCCTTCAAGCGTTTTCTTCTAGGAATAAATTGCACATATTTGCTAAGTAAAGCAAATGTTTTTAACCACTGGATTTTTTTTAATCTTTATAAAAAAAAAATGCGCTTTCTATCTTAAGTAGGTGAAATCTCTTCTTATTTTTCAGTATCCTTTGCAGTTATTTTCAAACTCAAAAATCGTCTGCATTACATATTGGATACAATCACAAAATTTCTATTTTTTAATAGTTTTTAAATTGAAAAGCTTAGACATTTTGATTTTTATAAAATAATTGCTTTCTTTGTTCTTGACTCTCTTACTCATCTTTTCACGAACGATGAATGAAAAAAAAAATCTTTGTCCGCTTCTGAATCCTGGACAGTAATTTAATGAATGAAAATATATCATTATTTTGTTAAGAGTTTTGCTTTCTTAACTGCAGTGCATCGAATTTTTTATAGAATTTATAAACAAAACCTCTGTATTATATTAAGTAAATAATGAAACATATTTGTTAGTATATCCATAATTCTGATCCTAAACTATTCTCTTTTTTTTTCTGATTAACTTTTTATCAATTCTATTGTCACATAAAATCTGAAATTATTCTTAAAACTGCAGAATCGTAAAGGAATCGGTATACATGTGGTGCAATAAGTTCATTTTCGAATTCATTGAATATCTTACAGGATGAAAACGAGCCGGAAATCTTAACAATCATATTGGAAATCAAAATAAAAATCAAGCGCAATTAGAAAACAGACACAGTTATGTTTTTGTGTGTCTGTCTCTCCACTCGAATTGATTTCACTGTGAGACAAGATTAAGGATATAAGAATGTACAGATTAGCTGCTTTTTATAATTAGAAGTATTTTGCTGAGAAATCTATGAAATTCAAATTAGCAAGAGATATTTAATTGAAATTAGATATTAATATTCCTGACGAATCAGTGTGTTGCCAAAGATAGCTAGTTAAAAATAAATTGTCTGCTCACAATCACTACTTTTTCCTTTTTAAAATGGATTGGTTTCCAAAGATCTAGTGAAATTCTAGAGGCTGTTCCCCAATGGAATACATATTTAAATATTATTCATTATACATGTCATTCAAAAAGCAGTAAACGGATTTTCCAGAAGGAGAAACGTCGAAACAGTCAGCCGATCTTTCATGTATGTCATCTTTTTTCTTGTCAAAATCTGCAATGACTGTCCCTGCTCTTAAAGGGTTATTATACAAAAGATAACCCCAGTTAGTCGAAGGCTAATAAGCAAACATACCGTCGGATATCTTTTGAGAATTTTCAGTCCCCTAAACCCATCTTGTATGATACTCTAACGAACAAAACACACACCCAATCAATCGCATTTAATGAAAGGAGAAGCTCATTTTGCAGCGATATCCAGGTGTTCTGGGCACCCGCCGTAGTTTCGATGAGTAGGTATTTGGTGTGGGGGTGGCTTTTAGTACTGATAGAATTAAATATAGAAATAGCTGACTAAGATAGCCGAGTTCTGGGCAGCAATTGCAGCAGACAAGAGTAAAGTACTGTCAGCAAAATCGATTTTAGATATGTCCCTCCCTCACCATACATCCAATATTTCTCCAATATCTCACCATTCTTGTCAGTTAGGACCTTAATCGAGAAGATGCCCTAAAGATCTTTATGCCTCCTGTCTTTTCCCCTTTCTTGGTGGACCTGCTGATGCTTATAACTTTTCATTATATTAGTTCCACCAAGCATTGTTTGATTATTAATGCTATTCATGATGTTGTGCTCTTAAACCATTCAAAATTCATACGAAGAGATTTGAAACTATCATTATAAATCTTTCGAATATGAATAAAGAAATTTCATAGTGCCTTTAAATGTAAATAAGAATATTTTTCATTGTTTTAATAATAAATGAGCCATAAGATCTTTCCCATATTATAATAGAAAATAAGAGCAAAGATTCGGTAGTTTCTAATGTCTCGCCTTATAGTATAACAAACTAGTGATAGTTCTAGGGGTGTAATGGAGCCGGGATGCCATCACTATTCTGTTTCTAAAGGCAATTAAATAATAATAAATTGTAAGATACCTCCATAAACAGTTAATCTTTATCTAACGTTTGCTTACCCTTATTCATATTATTGACATTTTAAATTAATTAATATAAAAAGACTCTGCCAAAGTGTGGCAGGAAGAGAATGAAAATATAAAGGTTTCAAATACTTAAATGTAATTTATATTTTCATTCTGTAAACCCGTGATAATTTCTATATTACCAATCGACATCATGACTCAGTTCTGAAATTACTTTATCATAGTACCCCTTAAAACATCTTTAAAAAAACAAAGTTTCAAAAATTATTCTTTAAAATTTTCGCCAAAATGATACTTTGAACTATAATATGCATTATGTGAACGCTTAGTCAAAAATAAAAAATCAATTAATAACTATAAAGTATACATTGTTTCATTGATTGTAAAGTAATAATAATTTAAAAATAATCCTCTTTTTACCTTCCCGACTTTCCACTTCCTAACAATGCAACTCAGCTCATTATGATCCGGCACTGCTTAATTTACTACCACATCACTGGTTAGTTTAGTCATAATATGACTCGCATTTACTTGTGATAGTTCAACTATAATATGCTTCAGGGGTAACTAAAAAAAGGAATATTTTCAATGCATTAATGAGCTGAAGATATTTTTTTTAGTCTGTCAATACTACTTTTTTTTAGAAGTTTAAAAAATTCTTATATATATTTCTTTTCCTTTAATGTTTCTAGAGAGCAGATATTCTTGTATTTCCCGAGAGTGGATTACTGCCATTTGAGAAACCCGACCGAGATTGGTTGTTAGATTTTATAGAAGACATCCCTGATCCGAAAGAAGTTGTCGCTAACCCTTGCACACAAAGAGACGAGTTTCAAGATCGACCTATTTTACAAAAATTGAGCTGTTTAGCACAGTTTAACAACATTTATATAGTGGCCAATACGGCAGATTTTAAGAAATGCGATGTAAATACAAGATGTGATAAAGATAAAACTAATTCTATCACCGATAACTGTACTTCATGTCCAGAGGATGGCCACTTTTTCTACAACACAAACATAGTTTTTAGCAGAGATGGAACGTTGATATCAAAATATTACAAAAGGCATCTTTACTTCGAGCCAGAAATGAATACTCCTGATCATCCGGAAAATGCATATTTTGACACGGAATTCGGAAAATTTACTACCATTATCTGCTTCGATTTGATGTTCAAAGAAGCTGTAGGAGCCCTTGATAAACCAGATATTCTCAATGTTGCGTATCCGACATATTGGTTTGACCATACCCCCATGATATTCTTTGCTCCACCCTACCAGCAAGCTTGGGCGATGACTAACAAGGTAAATCTTCTAGCAGCCAACGGCCATCATCCTCCAACAGGATCTTTAGGTAGTGGCATATACTCGTCCGATAAAGGTGCTTTGATATATACACATAATCCAGATGGTTATAATAAACTTCTCATTTCAAATGTCCCCATTTCTCCAAATGATGAGACAGTTGCCACCAACAACTTAGAAGCTATAAGATTCTTTATAGGAAATGGTACGGCCATTTTACAACATGGTGAAGAAAAACGTAATTTTAAAAAAGACTGCGATGCTCTTATCATTGGGAAAGCTGATCCGGAATCTGGAGAATACCGTTGCAGTCCTACTGATGTTGATCAATATAAATTCAAAAAACTGCATGGAAAGGAAGGGTCTTTGACAGTTTGTTCTAATAGATTTTGCTGCACACTTTCCTACCAAGCTCATTCCATGGATGAAGACTTTTACTTCGGAGTATCTGGACATCCCCTCAATTTTTACGGCGAATTTTCATTTGGAACCGAGTCTTGCATTCTGGCTCGTTGTGAATCAGTTAAAGGCAAGCCATGCAGAAATTACCTTTTGAAATCTAGTACTATTTTTCGATCAGTTGAAATAACAGGCAATTTTTCAACCAAATACATTCTCCCTTTCGCAGTGGATAGTGATGTCCGTCTCACCGATAAGGATAAGTGGCATTTCGATCACAAATCTCAAATAATATACCATAATTCGTACACAAAATCTCCCCTGCTATTTTTTGGCATGTATGGAAGGATTTTTGACCAAGATAAAGATTTATATAATCAACCTGACAGTGCGAGACGAATTTCATCGACCGAAACCTGGTTAATTTCTGTACTTTTGTTGGGTGTTATGTTAACCTTTTCAAGGCACATGAATATTTAAAACAGTCGTCATTATGTTTAAATAAGGTTACAATTTCAGCATTAAGAAAGAAAATGATTCGTATTCAGTAAATATGAAACAAAAGGTCTCTATACATCACGAGACGTTTTGAAAAATTTTCCAGCAGACAAACAATTGCACATCAGGTCTTTTGATACGAATATGAACTATTTACCCAAATCTTCTCATCAAATAAAAATAGAACATGACAAGACCATTTTGGAGAACCCATAATTTGCATTATTTTCCTATATATCCCATTTTGAATAGATTCACAATTTTTTGCCACCATGGGCACAAATTATCTGGAGAAAGTTGTCCTGTTTTAAAAACATTTCGTTTAATTGTTGTTTTCTGGCTTCAGCTTTATCTTGCATTTTCAAAGCCATTTTTTTAAAACTATAATCAAAACCAGAGGTAGCATCAGAAATGTTCCAGCAGAGGCTAAACACTTCAACAGAGGAAAATGCAAAATTTGTGTCCAATTTACTTTTAAAATAACATACACTAATTAATTCCCCATCTAAATCAAAATAATTAATAAAAATTTAATTATAATAAATAATTATTTTCAATAATTTACTATTTTTAAAAATAAAATAAAATTTGTACAGTCGAAAAACGAAGAATAATAGAAAATGATGAAGGAGTAACAATTTTAAATGAAATGTATTGGACTCGTATAGTATAGGAAACAGATCTCCACCTTATTATTTAACTTTTATAACAAAAAATAGCCATTACTAGTGAAAATAATTATTAATTTCTTACTAAACAGTTAATGATCGATATTATTTGAAGAATTAAGTAAATGGATTCTATATAAAATGAAACCAATTTGGTTTGTTCAACAAAATATAAATTATCGTTATTGCTTTTATTTTTGGAGAAATAAATAAATATTCATTTAGCATAAAATTATAATTTCTCACTAAAAATGTATTTTATTAAAAAAAATTTTAAGAAAAAGTTTCTAAAGTAGATATTTTTTTGAATAAAATGTTTTTGTTTTTTAATTCCTCAAACTAAATCAGCTATAGTTCTTTTAAAAATGAGAACTATAGCAAATAACATGAAGAAGTATTCATATGCTGTATAATTCATGCCAAACTCTAAAAAACTCTTATTCCAGCTGTTTAAAAAACTCTTTCCATAAGTTTCACTTATGTAAATGAAGAAAATGCTAAATTCAAAAACTAAATTTACAGAACTCAAATTAAATTATAAAATAAAAATATTGAATTTCAAAATATAAATGTTGAAGAAACTTAACATTCAGCCTTAATACTATATTTCTATGTTATTAATTTTCCTCAGTTTTCACTTTAGCATTTTCATATTAAAATGAAGCAGTTATTTATTCCAGCTAACAAACTGATCACTAGATAATAATAGATCAAATACCAAAAGTATACAAATTTTATCTCTTAAATCTAAGTTACTAGAAAATAATTTGGCTCACCACCAATAAAAAGCAATTATTTTAATTCACTTGGAATTAAAGCTTTTGTAGTGATGAATTATTATCTATTAATCATTTTATAGTATTAAGAAAAAATATGTTGTTATTGAAGTATTATTTTTTTACAACTGAAATGTCAATTTCTTTTCTCTCTGTTATATTATTTTGTATATAGATAATGTAAATTTTCATTAGCAATAAAAAAATTTAAACTGGCAATTACTTTTTTTCCATTTTAAAGCAATTAAATTCAACATTCATATACACATACACAATGCATAGATAATTATCTATGAAATAAGAAACCTTCATTATCTTACCTATATATGAAAATTGTTTTTATTCATTAAAAACCATTTTTATCATTTATTCACAAAATAATGTATCTACTCAGACACTTTTATAAATGTAAGCAATTTCCAAAACATTTTCTACATAGGCCTTAAAAATATCAGTGCCTACTAATAGCAATGATTATTCTGCTTTATGCCCCCCCCCCCATATGAAACATTTTATTACTTCAAACATGTTTGCATTAGAAAACTTTCACTAAAATTTTCATTTCAAACGGGTACTTAAAAAATAACTGTATTTCATTGATCACAAAACAAAAAATTCCAATTGGCAAAACTTTTTTTAAAAATGAGAATCCCCATGTCAAAATGTGAATGTATTATCCAAGTTCATCAGATTAGACAATGCATATGGCAGCTTTTTTAAACCAAAAATATCCTCTTTTCATGTTAAAAACCTACAAACCAACATTTGCTGGCAAAAGTGTATTTTTATCAGCATTCTTACAAAAATTATTATTCTTCTCCATTAACTAAAAATTAAGGATTAAGAAACAGGAAGAAAAATTAAAGTGATTTTTTAAAAAATAAAACGTTTAAATTTTGAGAGTTTGATACCAGGTTTTGACAACAGTAAAAAGAATCAAGCAGTTTAAATAATTTCCTCTATGAAATTAAATACTAGCTTTACAATAACATTAAATACAAGATGAACAACAAAAAAAAAAAGTAACAAAATGGTAGAATAATATACAGAATAATCTATTTTGGTTCCTGTAACTGTATTTTTACTTCATTACCTTAGTACTAAATTACTCAGTACTTCATTATCTTAGTACCTGTTTTTTTACTTCATTATCTCTGTACTAAACTTCATTTATAAAATAACTTAAGACAACAGCACATCAATAAAAACATTTCTTTCATTTAAAAAAATACTTGGTATTCATTCAAAAAATTTTAACAGAAATCATTATACAATGAGAAATATTTAAAATTGATACAGAAATGCATTTTTAATTCTAAAAGGTCAAGAGGTGCTTCCATGAACTATACTGAGTCACCCAAAAAAGAGGAACAAGCTTTTACTTCCCTAATTATTGCATCTAGATCTATACTTCTTACTATAAAGCTTCATTGAATAAAATGGGCAACTTTATTAAAAGAATTTTACTTTCATAGAAATTAATAGTAAAAAACTATATAACCCCTTAATAGAAAAGGGTCAATGAATAAAATGCTTTTTCTTATATATTTATTCATCTTTGCAAACACAAAGTTTCACATTTGCATCTATAATCTTTGCAGATATGCTTACTTTTAAATTTAGAGGAATTAATCATAAATTTAGACAATTATTTCGGAAATGCAAATTTATTCAGTACAGAAACACTGCCCTATATAGATATTTGTCTATTAGTACATCATCATGATTTCAAAAAAAAAAAAAAAAAAAGTCCTAATCATGTATAATGCAATTCAGTCTTATTAAATCAATGTTTGAACTGTCAATCAAATAAACCAAACAGTTAAGATATTCGAGAAAAATAATGGAATGCTCAGCAAGAAAATAATGTTGTGTACTTGCACATGCACTATCTAATAGAATGGCAAATTTCAACAGCAAGGAATGTTTGAATATGTTGATCTAGTTGTAGAAAAAAAAAAACTTTTTTCAAAACCCCAGCAACCTTTAAAGAAGTGCTTCATTAATTCACAGAAAAATAAAGGATTATAAATTTTACTTTTCTTTAGATTTTTATTTTCCCATAGAAGAACGTGGGAAATAAGATATATACATGATGCAAAAATTAGCACTTTGCTTCATGCTAGTTTATGAGGAGTTGGTCCAGAACTTAACATAAAAACTAATATTCATACAGCATACAATAAACTATATGGCAACTAAATTTACACAACTAGTCCTTACCTTGATTAAAATATCCTTCCAAGAAATACAATTTAGACAAATGATGCTTTAATAAAAAAAAAAAAAACTTAAACTATCACTTTTGGAATGGTAAAAATCTATTCTTACAAGAGATTCATCATATGTGAAAATTTTCTAAACATATATATTGTGTGGTACTTTTATAAATTCTGGTTGTTCCACTTTGTATAATAGTAGTTTAATGGTGACCAATACATTAAGTGGATTTTAATTCGTACAGTGTCCGAATTGGCTTTGGCAGTATACAATCTGAAGAGTTTTACGTAAGATTCAAATAACCTATCTTTAAATCACAAGTGATGAACTTGGTCGTATATAGGCAAATACTGCTAAAAGAATCCAACTTTGTCACGATGTTCATTTAAAAAGTTTTTTTAAATACTTCAATCAATATATATGTTTTTTTAATATAATGAAAGTTAATAAATGCATTACAATTTTTATTCTGCCTTTAATGATTTTTCGCGATATGCATATCATCTCAGAAAATTACAACAGATGTCTTGCTCAAATAGTCAAATCAATAAATTTTCTATACAGATGAGGGCAAGATTTTATGGATTATCACTTTCAATACGGAAGATATATAAAAAAAAGTTAAATTTTTAACCTCCTGCCCCCTTCTTGTCCAAAGAAGTCAAAGTAATTTAATATATTTAGTTGCTTTTATCAGGGGTGTTTGTGGGACCCCAAAAAATCCCCGGAAACTTTTACGGACTTACTACCGACATTTTGGAGTTTCGAGAAGGGGGGGGGGGAGAAATGAAAAATTACGATTATGAAGTATTGAATGACCTAATTATAAAAGTTCAATGAATTACTTTTTTTGCAAAATTAATAACCATTAATTTTGCAAAATTAAGACCTTTGAACCCAGGTCACGTGATCGCACATCTGGTCGAACGAAGTCTCTCCCTTTTTTTTCTGCCGCGCCTACTTGCCGAAAAGAATCCAGAAGAGAATGTCCGAGAACCGGGGAAATGAGTCATAACTCGCAATAAGGAAAGAACAAAAAAGAAGTTTTTTCCCCCTTTTCACGCATTATCACTGCCTTTGGAGAAAGAAAGGAAAAGTTTTCACCACACACACTGACCTTGCGTTTTCTGCTTTCAAAGCAAACAAAATTACCCAGATCAAAATAAATAATTCATTATTATTCCTACTTCCTTTTGAACGACGATCCCCGGAATTTCCGACACTGACCTTGCGTTTTCTGCTTTCAAAGCAAACAAAATTACCCAGATCAAAATAAATAATTCATTATTATTCCTACTTCCTTTTGAACGACGATCCCCGGAATTTCCGGGTATCGAAGTTCAAAATCCCCGGAATTCCGGGGTTTCCCCGGAGCACAAACACCCCCGTTTTATTAAGTATGCAATAGATGCGTTTAAATCCATCGACAGAACACAAAATTATAAATTAATAAAGGTTAATTTCAATAAAATTATTTTCAAATTATGGTTTTTATATGGTAATGTAATGGAAATTAATACTAGGATAGTATCTGAATTCCTAGTAGTATTTGATTGGTAGTAATAAAAATTTTTTTAATACAAATAACTATATGAACAAAAGCCAAAATTTCAAAAAAATTTCTTTATTTGCAAAATTATAAAACATCTAGATGAAATTGTAACATACATCTAATGGTTTGAATTAAATGCATTTTACGAAGCCTTCAAATGTAACAATAAATGATAACTCTACTCTGAAGTGATTTATTTTCAGATCAATCTGATCCAATTTGACAGTGAAATTTCTAAATTATCAATTATTCACTCCATTTGCCAAGAATATCGCTATCTCTGAAAATATACATTTCCTGTAAAAGAAAAGAAAAAAAAAAAAAGCTCATTAACAGTTTAATGCATTCAACATGTCACAATAAAACAGTATTTAACTGAATGCAGAATAATCTAATCAATCTATAACTAGCAATCAAATTTACTTTTTCACATTCAGTTCAAAACCAAATTCCATTCATTTATTAAATTTCTTATATAAAATATTCTTGAGATTTTCCAAGCTTAGATTATATATCAAAACACATTGTATGTCAATTTTGAAACACAAAGTCTTGATCAGAAAAACTGGATTCTTATTCTTATTATTTTTTTTTTCATTATTGTATTTATATGCAAAATTTAAAACATTCTGCTTCAAATACTTTTTTTATGAATGATAAAAATAGGCACAAGACATACTTATTAAAAATATATATCATACAGTATTCGCAAACACATAAATATCCAACACACACTAAGTCAAATCAGTTCTGTATACTAAATATTGTATATGCAGATCTAGTGCACTTATTAACATAAGCCTTCCAATATTAGTTGCCCAATCATCAGTAGCACTTCTTACTGACATTACTTGCAACATATCAATAATGATTGAAGAGATTTCTAATAATTTCAATTAAATTATTTAATCAAAAGTATTTGACAGATTTTTACTGATTATTAGCAAATGATTTTTTAAATCATAAATATGAATTAAGCAATTTAATACCATTAAATACCTACATTTTTTTTTTTTAACATTAACCTTCCGACTCCCAATTCGGCTGACAGTTCTGATCATTCAGACATCCATAGAATAGCTAAAATACCACATGCTTATTTCCTTCCTCTTTTTAAAACAGTCATAAAATGGTGAATGATCTTATCTCTTTGATAATTGTTGCTTCCTCTCCCACTATCATTGTTGATTAACAACCAACAAAACTTTCTGAAGGCAGATGCTTAATTTATAACAAGCTTTTTGTGTGCTAACTACTAAAATCTCATGCTATTACCTGAATAGTATAATAAAATTAGACACTTTTTTTTTGGTGATTATATACTTTTTTTTTACTTCTTACGCTCAGCAACAATTCAAGGCTTCCAAAAGAGAAAGGAAATGCTTTGACTCTGTTACATGGGCAATATACCTACAATATTTGTGAATGTTGGTTAATGAGAGAATATTTTGTCCAAGTAGATATTTTCTATCCTATGTTGAATCTTGTGCTATTCTGTCATTTTAAATTCCGAAATTCATAAATTTTTATAATTTACATTGGAAATGAAGTTATTTTTTAATGTACCTACATATATCTTACAAAGTTTTCCACTTCATTCTCTTTAAATATTGATAAATTTAAGTAATTGCATTGGAAAGAAATTGAAAATTCTCTTAAGTTTCAATAATATATTGAATGTATATAGTGAGTTATCTCAATTAATAATTCTTGAAATGGAAAAAGACTTGAATGATTAAATTTTATGATCAGCTATGATTTTTAGTTTCAATGAGAATGCAAGTACCATTTTAAATTATGTCTCCACATCAAATATGCCTTTTGGCAAATAATAAGTAGGTAAAAAGATTAAACAATATACGGCAGTAAAAAATAAAACTTTTAGAAATTATAAAGTGTTATCATGATTTGTACTTGACACCCCATTAGTCAACAGCAATTTGGATGTTAGAAACATAGTGACACAAGAACCTCCACAGTGTAAATAAAGACTTAATTGCCAGAAAATGGAAAGAAATGTTTATCTTCTATCATGTTTACTTTAGGGATTTTAAAAGAACTACATTTTAAAGAAAGTTATTCAGAGGGATAAATAACAAGAACTTATTATTTAGGTCATCATTGCTCAGTTTATTATTATAACTCACTCCTACATTTATTTTTGTTATGAAAAGAGACTAGTAGTTTTATATTCATGATGGAACAAGATTCTTCCCCTCCCAATAACCATGCTGAAACTGAAAGAACCATTTTTGGGGGGGAGAAGAGGCAATGTTAAATTTTGAATTACCACTATTTTTGATTCAAGAAATTGTATAACAGGCAACATCAAATCTATCAGCTTCTAAATTTTTAATGACAGATTATTAGCTTGGAAATTAGTTAATATCAATTTGAACTGATCACTGCCAACACAGTAATCAAATAAAGATGGAAAATATTTGATTGAAAATCAGCAGTCTGTCCTTTAAGAAGTTTGCCTCTGAAACATTTAGTCTTTTGACAGATATGAGTGCATACATACATCCAGCAAAGGCTATCATATAGATTACAGATGTAATTGCGTACTCTACAAAGGCTTTAGATGTTTACTTCATGTATATGATTGGCAACTACATCATATAGGTTTAGCACTTGCAAAAACCACACACCTCATAGCTTAGCAACAAGAAGAAACAAAGCCTTGTTTATTTCATCAGTTATTTTCTGTATTTTAAACTCATTCCACTTGCAGCCAGACAGTATGATTGTTATATAAGCATACTGCAGTAGTGCATTGATGGTTCATGTGATTTTTATATTATTTGCTGTTAATACCTTAAAAATGTGTAGCAATCAAATGACTAAAAAATCTACCTTGCGCAGAAATATTAATGTTATTCACAAGCAGTAGCAAAAGTTTTTCAAACAGATTAAAATAACTTTCCTCCACTTACAAGTTGGAGTCATATAATCAACTTTCTCTTTTTGAAATTAATATTTAAGAAGGAATTAGATTTAGTTACAGAGACAGCATTTATAAACTGAAAAGAAGTTCATAGTGCAAGCTCATTAAGTCATCTATCAAAATATGAACTTATAATTATTCTTTTAGAAGTGCAACATTGACTTTAATAAATGACGACAGGATTATTTAACTTCTGATAACTTCCGAGATTCAAACAAAGAAAATTTTTGTTACCTCACAAAACATTTGGATTTGAAAAAACAAAAAATACAATGGATTCCTTATTCTATCAGACTAGCAAAGAACATTTTCAAATGACAACCAATTAATGCTGACATGTTAAAATTCATAAGTTTTCACATCAGATGAATTTTTTTAATTCACTTTCTCTTTTACTTTTTAAGTAGAACACTTGCATGAGAATTCTTTCCACATCAACTGCAAGAGAATTAGTTGCCTTTTGAGCTGCAAAATGAATAAGGTAAAGGCATCCAATAAATTTCAGGTTTGGTTATTTCTTTTTAATTGTAACCAAAGCACCTTATTACATGCATCCATTGTATTTATATTGTAAGCAAGCACCAAAAGCAATACAGCTTTCTTATTTTATTCCAAACTTCTTGAATTCAGCATCAATGAGATGAAAAATCCTTTTTATCAGTGCTGTTTGAAGTCTTACAGCACTACATTATAACTTTTAAATGTTATAATGTAACTTAAATGTAAATGTTAATGTTAAAATATAACTTTTAAACTACATTAACATTATACATTATAACTTTAACTACATAATAACTACAAAATACATTATAACTTTTTTTTTCCCTTCACAAAAAGCAATGTCACTTATTAGAATACACCAATCATGACTTGATTATTCCTTCTTTGTTCATTAGCAGAATGTCTGATTAGTTGTTTTAAATAACAATTCATCACAATACTGAACTCTTGAACACATTCACATGATTAATGAGATACAAACTTTGCAATTACGATTAGTTTCTCAAAAAATCTTATTTTATTTCATCAAGGAATATTCTATTCAATCACAAAAAGAAATAAAAAATTTCCTAGATAAGACATTTTCAAAGTCATTTCCATAATACAATATGGTGGTGGGGAAGGGGAGAATAAAAAAAAAAAAAAAAAGACAGGTGAAAGAGCAAAGTAAAAATTCATTTAAAAAAAAAATAACTTTTTTTAGTACAAGATTCATAGTTTTTCCTACTGTATATCCACAACTCTGTAGTTTTAACATCATTTCCATAGTTCTTGAGGATATGCATATCCAAATAAATAAATGACCTTGTTATACAGTATAAACCATTATAATAATATTAGCTCTACCAGCTTCAAATAATTTTACTTCTAAGATTACCTTTTAGAATAATTTCTTACTAAAACAGATAGTATATAGTATGTTGAAAATGAATGAATCATGGCTACTTTTATAAGAAAATAATATTTTCCAACTAAGCCTAGCATTTTATTAAAAACTATTGGCAATATGTGTAAGTGTGAAATATTATATATGCATGTTACTGAAAATATACATATACAGACTTTAATTTCAGAACATTAAGATAAAGTTATATCAGATAATGAAATGTTCATTTTAAGAGCATTCTTTGTTGTGAGATATTAAAATGCAATTTATCAATGAACTACCAAACAAATAATTACTAAAAAAAGCAATTAAGGTAAAAAAAAAAAAAAAAACTGAGGACGAATATTTAAAATACATAACATTTTTGTAATTCATGTCCCTAACACAAAGTGCAATTAAAATGATTAGGCAAGATGAGTTCTTTAATTTCTATATCCCAATCCTAAAAAACTTCAAATAATACATCATTCATACATAAATATTTTTGAAATTATTTTCCCAATTAAAATATTTCTATGTGCTACCAAAACAAATATTTAAAAATAAATATAATACCTTTTCATTTACTTCTATTTTAGTACCTCCATATTCAGGTAATAAAACTTTGTCGCCTTCTTTCACACTAGGAGGAATATGGTCACCTTTCTACAAAAGGAAATAAAATTAATAATTAAGATCATATAGAAAATTGAGAATATATTTATTATGGATATTTACATCATCAAATAAGAATTCAAAACTTTAACAAAAATATACAAGAGTAAAAGAAATTACCTTTTCTCACTTCTACATAAAATTATAAAAAATAGTTCCAAATTTTATACAACATTGGATAAATCTCAACAAAGCAGCAAATTTCTAATTGCATATGCTTTATAAACACAACTTTAACAAAAATCACACTACTTCAAAAGAGAAATTGCATAACTTAAAAAAAAAAAAAAAAAAAAAATACATCAGTCCTACACCAAACAGAAAAATATTTTCATCACAAAATCAACCATCTTGCAAAAAATGAAGGCTTGCAATACACAAACTCAAAACAAGAAATAAAATATGGCTGCTTAAATGTTATATACAGCATTAGATAACTATATAATTAATTAACTGCATTTTTATACTAAACTAATAAAAAATCTTCGACAACTCAAAACAAAACAAAAAAAAAATACGAATAAAATCCAAGAGCCCCAGTTTAATTTATAAAGAACTTTAAAGAAAGGGAATACAATTAAAAAAATTTTAAAATTTTAAACAATATAATTTAATAATACCAAAAGATTTTAAGCCAATAAAATTTATGCATTTTGGCCATCACTACTATTATACCTTATTTAAAAACATCTTTTACTCAATATACTTTAAAAAAGTTTTTTAAGCTAAGAAACTGAACTAGAATAAAGATGTTTTCTAAATCAGCAAATGTAAAACCTAATGTCAAAGAAAAGAACTCAAATCGAACAGTAAAATTTTGCTCATTCTGAATTTCAAGTATTTGAAATTTAGTTTCTTAAACATACTTCATTCTGACACTTATCTAGTTTTAAAAATTGTTTCAAAATTCTAGGATATGTTAACAAATTCTACAAAATTTTTATTTTATAAACAAGAGCTAATTATCAATGTTTCTTTAAAAAATTAATTATTTTCCAATTTATCATATTTCAATTTAAAATTTTTTTTAAATTTTGGAAAATTTTTCACCATAATAAAATTACGTAAAAACCATTTCATTGCATTAACAGTTGGCAATATTTTTTTTAAGAATCAAATTCTATAATGTATTAAATATAATGCATACAACTCAAATACACTAGAAAATATATGCTAATGTATTAAATATAATGCCTTTAAAGAATATATACACAATTAAAATATGTTAGGAAAAATAAATACATGCAAAAATCTTAGTTTCTTATTCAGATATTGATATTCCAGACTCTTAAAATAATTCAGAACAAGCCAATTTTCTATATATCCAACAGAAACTTGATTGCGATTTTTAATTTTAAACCAATAATTATCGACAACCACGTAACCATGGTACTTGTTCGATGCTTGCATGTTGTATATTTTTCAAAAAAGTCAACATTAAAGTATCAATTTTGACATCATAACAGAATCAACTTTCTAAACTAAATGTCAATTTAATAGAGAAAAACTAGACAAAGACATCAAGATCCATAATATATATAATTTAAAAATAATAAAAAGTAACAAATTAAGCTCATAAGAATCAATCTTTGGATTCCAACTATACAAAGCGAATTAAATGCTGATTATGCATAATTTATGAAAAAAACATTACTTAAATACTGGATAGACTGATCCTAAATTAGTAATAATTAAGAAAAAGCATATGCTCATTCATTAATGTATTTGGTATAAAATAGTTTGAGGAATAGGCATATAAAAGATGATACAGCATTGTGTGTATTTAGTTATTTTTTTGAAATTTTTTTTTAACTAACATCATTTCTTGCCCCAGGACCAACAGCTACAACTGTGGCACTCTGAACTTTTCCTTGAGCTTTCTCGGGTATCATAATACCACCTTTTGTTCTTGTTTCTGGCACAAATCGTTCAACTAAAATTCTATCTAATAAAGGAATCAAACGTTTTCCAGCACCAGCCTGTAGAGAAAAAGAAAAAAAAAAAACATTAGAACTAAAAATAAAATTTATATAATATTTACATATTGGTTTAACTATATACATCACATTCAAGATATATATATATATATTTTAAAGATGGCTTGAGCTTGTTAATATACAAAATATATTAAAATCCAGAAGTTACTAAATAATTTCAAAGCAACATACAGTAAAAATACTAAATTCCAGTATCCCCTAAAATAAATCAATCTTGTAAAGTAATCCCTTTAATATTTAAAAATTACTTTAAAAATATCTACTATGCCTTTTAGATAATAGTTTTTATGCTCTCCAGTGTAATAGTTAGATAATGTTTTAAGTAGTGTTTACACATTAGACTCTTTGATGGACTCTTTACTTTATTTTCAAATAGATATTGACATAGATAATTTTTAGAACTATATTATCAAATTTCCCCTTAATCAAAATAAACAAATAAAAAGGATTTAAGACCACAGGCTATGCCTGTTGCCAAGAGAATATTAATATTAATAAGACTCATTAAAAAAATTAAAACTAAAAGTAAATTAAGAAAGAAATATGGACAAACCAGTTAATAAGGTAATGTATTCAAAGAAACTAAGATCTTCCATATTCTTTAAATATATAAGGTATTTAAAAAAAATTAAAATAAAGATATCAAATAAATATCCTATTCCAAAGAAATAACAGAATAAAAAAATTATAAATAATGATATCAAAAACTGAATATCTATAATGAATTAAAGTACTTATAATTTTATAAATTAATAATCACTATTAAAATTGAATGCTATTAACAAAAGTCAGCACACATGAACTTTCAATTTTTCAAAATTTTACAACCCCAAGAGAAAAATATTAAAAGAACTAATATAAAAAGTTATCTACTCATAATACGAATATTTCAATTTCAAAAACTTAATTCACTTTTTCTTTAATTCCAAAAAAAAAATCATAATTGATTATTTTTAATAAAATTCTTAGATAAATAAGACCAGGAATAATATTTTAGTTTCAACTTTGAAAATTATTAGAGTCTGTTTTAGACTAATATCTTATTTAAAAAGGAAACTAGGACTACATTGGAATTTGGAAACAAATAATGCCCAAGCTAGAACCTCCCTCTGATGTTTTACCTTACACAAGCTTCAGAATATTTTATTACATTGGATTACACAGCAACTTTGCATATTTTTATATGAAATTTGATCTTAAACCTACAAATCTATCATTATTCTGCCAAAAAGCCAGAACAGCTATTATTTAATGGAAAAACTTATTATTCATTCAAAAATCAATATTTTTTTAATTATTAAATGAATAAATCTTATTATATACTCCAAGACATCAAAAGACTGGTAAAAGAACAATCTTGAGTTTAAGTCTACCAACAGATTTTACGGACAACTCAACTAATAAAACAGTCTTAAATGAAGAATACTTTGTTTATTAGAAAATTATCACTTACTATTAGCTTTAATTGGAAAATTAACAAATACGAAATGAATGAAATTAATATGAATTCTTCCAATACTGCAATTCTTTAATAAAATATAAAAACTACTGAAGGGGAATTTCAAAAAATACAGAATTATCAGTAACAAAAACACTATTTTATTGAAAGTAACTACATGATGATTATGATCAACTGATCATTAATAATCAGTTATATACAATTTTCCAGTCTTAAAGACAAATATAACTTGTTCTAGAAATTTAATAGGCATTATTAGTCAGACAGCAGTATAACAAGGACAAAAAATATAACATTGTAATGTCTTTTTACAAGCCGTCATTTATTTTCCTTAGAGCATTTAAAAAGAAAAAGATACAAGCAGAAATGATATTTGCTATATCTAAAACTAGATTATTAAAGAGGGGACTACTCAGAGGATAGCTGCTCCCCTAACTCAAGTTCTTTTTTCAAAATAATTTAATTTTATACTCTTCTTAAATTTACAAAGGTCATACACTCAAGCTTTACCAATTTTAAAACGAACTATTATTAGAATTTTGAAACAATATTTTAAAAATATTCCTAAGTAATTTTTAAAATTCATAGCAATAAACGGTTTTTTAATAAAACTATCCAGATCTACAAATGGTGCTCAATGTATTTTCTGTACGTAATTTTTAATATGATAAGCGAGGAAACACTTTTTTTTCACACCAAGATTTAAATTGATGAAAATAGTTCAAATGATTACAGCAAAAATCTGCGCTTAACCTTCAAGGGTCAATAAAATTGAAATACAATTTTTGCAGCCTTTACTATAGCATCAGTTAAGCAATTAACAGCGCCTCCTTAAATCGAACCTTAGCCATGAGCAATAAAATGTTTTTCGTACATTATGTTAAGTTTAACTCTCAATGAGCTTTAACTGATGATTAAAACTGAAGTAGAAAAATGGGAAGAAAATTAAAAGCAATCTTACCATATTTTTTTTATAACGTAACAAAACGGTACCAAATAGACACAAGGTCAAAACCGGCAACTATTATTTATTTTCGCTCTGCGAAACTTAACCGGCTTCGATTAGATTCTAGACACAATTTGGGATAACCTATACGCCGCTAGAGGCACGCATGTGGAGCACGTGGATTATTAAAAAAATGAAATTATTAAAATTAAACAATATTAAATTCTAAGGAAAATGTTTTATTAATTTTTCAAAAACTGTATACTGAAAAAAATGCTGAAAACGATTTTAAAATCTTAAATTATATTACATCATTATCCAGAATATTCTAGATTTGTTTATGTAATACCAAATAGAAAAAAAAAATTATCATTAGAATTTGACTTGGCTTTGGCCGAACATCTAGCTCAAACCCGAGTTTAACTAAAAATATTTTTGTTTAATTTATATATTTACAACTATGTAGAAAACTGATTTTCTGGACAAAATATATAGCTTATATTTGTTAGGTTTTGGTTTCTTTTTTGTAAGCTGAAAAATAGTCAACGAAGTAAAATGTCATCCTTTTAAGTCCAATGAAAAAATAAAGAGTTCCTTTACAAAAATTACTCTTTTATTTTGTGACATTTTCCGATCTAAATAATTAAAAAATTTTCATGATTCGTAGATTTGAATTAATTCTAAAACATCATTTATTTTAATGAAGAATCAAGAATGCAATGTTGTAACAATTATACAAAGCGAAACTAAAACTTGTTTCGCTTTCATTATTGAATTTTTCTTCTACAAAGTGTTCAGAAATTGTGCACAAATTTCTTCCTTTTCTCCTGAACACAAAAAAATGATGTAATTTTCTTTGCTAATCGGCTCGCTCACTAAACAATTGGCTCATTGTATACCTTCTCAAGGACATCTTGCCGGTTTTACTGCGGGATTGCAATTAGTAGTTCAGTAACGCACATGGTTTTCTGACGCCCTTGCTCTTCGTTGTTACTGTATCGCTAAGCATCTCTTACTATTTACGTAATCTTTTCCTTGTTGCTTCTGAGATATATTTTATAAAAAGTAAGTATGTATTTTTTTTTTTTTTGCAAGGATCTATCTCAATTTTGTTTATAGAAATATGCAGTTATTGACAATCTTTTCAGAATGTTAATTACCGCAAAAATTAAGTAAGGAGAAATTGCTTTTAGTAATATTGACGCATTTTCTATTACATTAAAAAAAGTTGTTAAACATTTGACTTGAACCTTTTTAAGTTTTTTTTTTTTAAATTTCGATATTGATGTTGCTTTATGTAACATTAAGTAGCGTTATGCTTTCAATTCTTGCATCATATTTTAGGGGTTCTTAATGATTGGTGCAAATCTTTGTATAATAAATCTTTAAGGTGAACAAAAATATAAATGATGAATTGAAAATGTAAACATTATTACCTTTACTCAAAACTCCTTTCTCTAGTTACGGCAATTAAGGAAGTTGTCGAACTTCTCTGACATTTATAGAAATATGCTGATTAATAATCAGTTATTGACAATCTAGAACTATATTGCTAATAAAATTTGTGAAATATAATGTAGCTTAACAGTTTCAGCTTTTTTGCTGTGTTACATATTTCGGATACTACTTATCAGGTAGAAATTAAATAATAAATATTGGGTAATTTTATTTTTATTAACGTCCTTACTTATATTTATCTCTCTGTAATTGTATAAAAACTTTTTGAGATGAATATTTCATTTCTAGAAATATGAATTTCCTATCTGTTCTCCGACCCTTGATGACCCGCCGCATTGCTGTGAACATCAGAAGAAATTATGCAAAAGACATAAAATTTGGGCCAGAAGTGCGGGCTCTGATGTTGCAAGGCGTTGATGTGTTAGCTGATGCAGTTGCAGTCACAATGGGTCCCAAGGTAGGAATTTTTCATGATTAAATTTTCTTTAAGATTACTTTGATTAAATAATTGTGAATATTTATAATTCTATTAATAATTTCAGGGAAGAAATGTTATTATTGAACAATCTTGGGGATCTCCTAAAATTACTAAAGATGGTGTTACTGTTGCAAAAGCCATAGAATTAAAAGATAAATTTCAAAATATTGGTGCCAAACTTGTTCAAGATGTTGCAAATAATACCAATGAAGAAGCAGGAGATGGTACTACTACAGCAACTGTTTTGGCCCGAGCTATTGCAAAGGAAGGATTCGAAAAAATAAGTAAAGGAACAAATCCTATTGAATTCAGAAAAGGTAAAAATAATTTGTATTCTTGATTCATTTTGAGAATTTTTTTTTTTCTGCTTTGTCAATTTGTGATGTTAAATATTAGTTTAACTGATGTGATAAATAAAATTTGACCTCTTATGTGTATGTTTATTTAACATGGAACATTGAAGATGTATTTCAGTCTTTAAACTTAATAAGTGAAATGTTTTTAAAGTTATCATCAATTATAAGAATTTAAATTTTATCATTTAAGATTATTTTACATTGTTATATATTAGAGTATTTTAAACTATGTTAAGTTATTTTTTCTCTTTATGTATTACTAAATATCATAAAGATTATATATTTTGAATTCAAGTATTTTGATCTGATCAACTCTATATTTCTTATTTTCATATCTATATACCGGTTGAAGTATAGTTTAGTGTGCCCTCGTGTTGTTGCCAATATAGTAACTCAACAAAATGAATTTACAGTAATCCTAACGCTGCTTTCTTTATTACTTTTTACAGTAGTTGAGTTGTACATGAACTACAACTATTTTATGAAAAATGTTAAATAAAAAATGACAAAGATTTTAATTTAGTTTGTATTAAAATTAAAAGTTTTTATTGCTAATAAGGCACTGTAATTGTATTTTTAATGTGAATACGAACATAAAATATTTATTTTGCAATACTTGAGTATCGGTATGCATTTTAGAAATATTTTATGTTTAAAAAAATTCTGCTTGGTGCCTTCTTCAGATGCCGAAGGCATCGCATGCTCTAAATTTTACTTTCTACATCAGCCGGTTGATTAATGCAGAAAGTGGTAACTGTTTTGCAAAAGTCTTTATTTATTTTGTCTGCCATCTTAATTGGCGATTTGGCATCCTTGGTGCAGCAAGTGGCACATTAAATTACACTTTTACACTATAAACCTTCAGTGCCTGATATGTCCTTTTGATATTTAGGTGTTATGATGGCTGTTGAAAAGATTGTAGATGAATTGAAGAAGAATTCTAAGCCTGTTACAACACCTGAAGAGATTGCTCAAGTATGTAATAACTTCATATTTGTATAATAAGCATTGATATATCGAGAAAAATATATGTAAAATATTAAATATTAAACTATGAAATTAATTTTAGGTTGCTACAATATCAGCAAATGGTGATAGGGCTATTGGAGATTTAATTTCTAATGCAATGAAAAAGGTTGGAAATGATGGCGTTATTACTGTCAAAGTAAGTATTCTTTGAATTTAAGAAAAAAATTGCTAAGCTAAAGAATACAATATATTTGATAGACTGCAGTTTTCATAATTTGATGAGGTTTTTGCAGTTTAACATAGATTAGTGAAAATTTGTATTGTGTTCTTTAATTTTATTTTAAAAAATGTAAGGCAAATTAATATTAAAGTTCTTTAATGGTATAGAAGCTTATAATATAATAAAAGTGATACATTAAATATTAACTTAATTTTTAAAAAAACAATGTGTGAATTATCAAATGTGTCTTAGGAATTGTCTAGGAGAATTTGCCTATATTAAATCATCTAAAACTCATTATTGATTATTTGTGAACATATTTAAAAATGCAATTTATGTTTATAACATTAGAACTACCTTATCTGTCAGCATGACAAAGTAATCTAGTATTTCTAGTGTTAAAAATTATTTTTTGCATAAAATTGTTAGACTTCATTATCATTTAAGTTTATGAAGCATTATGGACCATAACACTAAACTTCTATAAATTTAAATAAATGTGTAGAAGTTAGTAATACTATAGAAAAATAGAAGTAGAAATGTTTTCTAACATAAGTAGAAATGTTAGTAATAGTATAAAGTTTTTCAAGAAATTCTACCTTAAATTTATTATTAGGGCATTTTTAAATATTTAAGAATTCTAAAAGAAATGGTCATCTTGAGTTTGTATTTGTTTGAATGTAGCTCAATAATTTTATCCTTATTTTGTTTGGTGTAAAATTATCCTTGGATTAAATTTTAAACATTGTGAAAAATATAAATGTAATGAATTTGTATAATTTGGAAAATTGACTTCATATTTTACTAAAGAATGTTTACTCACAAACTTGTAGTAAACTAAAATTTGTTATCTTTATCTCTTAAGTTTGCTTCTTAAAAAAAACTATTATTCTATTAGGATGGAAAAACTTTAATTGATGAATTAGAAGTAATTGAAGGAATGAAGTTTGATAGGGGTTACATTTCACCTTATTTCATCAACACTGCCAAAGGTAATATTTTCTTTCATTTCCTGTATTATTTTCCTTTGTTTTGATTGATAAATTCTAATAATAAATTTTTGTATTTTAGGTGCTAAAGTGGAATATCAAGATTCTCTAGTTTTGTTCAGTGAAAAGAAAATATCTAGTGTCCAATCTATAATACCTGCCTTAGAATTAGCAAATCAAAAAAGGAAACCCCTTATAATTATTGCTGAGGATGTTGATGGAGAAGCTTTAAGTACAATGGTATTAAATAGGTAATGTTTCTTAAAGCTATAGAATTTATTTCTGTATCAATTTGAAAAAGTGTTCATTTATTACTTCTAAGTGTTATTATAATAAAATTAAGAATTACACGCAAAAGATCAACCTTACAAAAACTATACTAATTTAATATTTTCATTTTTCACTTTTATGTATCTGATTTTAAGATATTTAAAACAGAACATTATTTCCTGTTACAGGTTAAAAGTAGGCCTTCAAGTAGCTGCTGTTAAAGCACCTGGTTTTGGAGACAATAGAAAAAACACTCTTCATGATATGGCTATTGCAACTGGAGGTATTGTCTTTGGAGATGATGCTGACCTGGTAAAATTAGAAGACCTTCAGCCACATGATCTTGGTGAAGTTTCCGAGGTTGTTATCACAAAAGATGACACATTACTGCTTAAGGTAATTGTGAATTTGTTTAGCTTTCTTTTTATGAAATTTTAATATATTATTAAATATTAATTTATTTTGCTTTTTCAGGGCAAAGGTAATAAAGCTGATATTGATAGGAGAGTTGCTCAAATCAAAGATGAAATTGAACAGACTACTTCACAGTATGAAAAGGAAAAATTACAAGAACGACTTGCTCGTTTATCTAATGGTGTCGCACTTTTAAAGGTAATTATTTAAATGTTGAATTTATTATGTCACTCTTGGTTTCTCAAGTTAAAAGCTATAAATGTATTGCTAATCATTTTCTTAGTAAAATATGCTTAGACTGTAACTTTAATTAGGATTGTAGGCAAAGCAGGAAAATATTTTATATATATATATATATATTTAGCCTTTTAATAGACTAAACAGCCTTTTCTATTTTTATTATTAAATTCAAAAATAGCAAGTTCATTTACTCTTGTAAATTTTCTTGAACTTTATCAACAAAAGAACACTTTATTTTTATAAAAATTCAATTACTGTAAAAATTATGGTTTATCTATTTTCAAAGATCAATTTTATGAGCTTAAAATTATCTACTATAGAAGATCAAAGAATGAAAATTTCAACAGACATAAATTTTCTATTACTTATGGTGCATTTATTGTATTTTTAATGGTAAAAAATATATATAGATTTGACTGTTTTTTTCTAGGTTGGAGGCTCAAGTGAAGTAGAAGTGAATGAAAAGAAAGACAGAGTTAATGATGCATTGAATGCTACTCGAGCAGCAGTTGAAGAAGGCATTGTTGCAGGAGGTGGAACTGCTTTGTTACGTTGTCTTCCTGCTCTTGACCAAATAAAAGTAGAAAATGAAGACCAAAGGACTGGTATGCGTCTTAGTGAATATTAATAGGTTAAATTTGTTTCTAAGCTTGTTTACTTTCTGATTATTCATCTGAGCTTCTCTGTAGATAACTGATTATAAAAATTTGGCAAATATGATGATTAATTAGTCATTAAGTATCTTTTAAAAATAAAATATCTAAAATTGTTATATGTTATACATTTATATATAAATTTTAGTTTGTTTATATCAACATCAAGCAAGTATAGGATTGAATTTTGAATAAATCTAAATGCTTTTAGATTTATTAAACTTATCTTAGTCATTGTTTTGTTGTTGTCTCGTAAAAAAATATATATATTAGATTTTGATTCTCTATAAAGAGTTCTAAAATAAGGCTATGCAACTATATTTGAGAGGATAGTTTACATACTTTAAGAATCAAATGCTTATTTGTTCTAGACAGATAAGATACCTGCTTTATCAGAATTAATGGTGCCTAATCTGTTAGAAATATTTTTCTAAACGAGTTAGTTTTTATTTTGTAATCCTCAGTTTCATTTTGTTTTCCTTAGGTATTGATATAGTTAGGAAATCATTAAAAATGCCATGCACTCAGATTGCATTAAATGCTGGAGTTGATGCTGCTGTAGTAACACAAAAAGTCTTAGATGGCAAAGGAGATTATGGTTATGATGCAATGAAGGGAGAATATGTAAACATGATTGAAGCTGGTATAATTGATCCTACTAAGGTAAGAATGTTTCAGTTCTCAGTTTTTATTAAGTGTGGTGGCTTATTTATCTAACATTAAGGAAAAGCAATTTTATACCGGGTTTAATATAGCTATAGGAAATTTATATTTGTAGCTGTAGAAATGTATAATGAATCTTAAAACGTTATTAAAATCTCCCAGTTTAGAATATTATCTAGTTGCAGTCCTTATCTTTTACCAAGAATTTTAGAGAAAAAAAATTCCAATTTTACAAAAAAGAAAAAAAGTACTACAAAATGTAAGATTTGATATTGGTCCTATATGTAACAAACAAAACCAATTAACTTAAAAATTAGTATTCCATTAATATCTAACAATTCCCATTTCCTGCTAAACAGTTGGTTTGCTAAGAGTATATTTGAAATAATAGTTAATGTACAATTTCATATTCATGATTTTGTCAAATTGGCAGACATCAAACAGGTGTTATTATAATTGTCTTAAAATTCTGTCTGTTGTTGCATGAATTTTTCTAAAAATAAATCATTTTGAAAATTAAAATAAAATGCTAAAATTCTGAAAGAATTTACATGTCTATTTTATTGGTATCATTCAAAAGACAATTTCTTAAATTTGAAATGGTATATAATTCATTTTTATGCAATAATATTTTAGAATTAACGTGAGGAAAAATGTAAATTTACATTTAATTATAATTTTGAAGAAACTAAGTGCACATTTCCACCCACTAGGGTACATATGTACCAGATTTGGTCTGTAGGTCAGGTAGTCTGGCCTGTCACAAGAACTTGTACAAATTCACCTTTTTATTATTAGTAGAGAAAAAAAAATCGGAATGCTAATTGTGCTTGCAGCTTAAAATACTAGTAAACTAGCATTGGTGTTATAAAATTCTTGGTAAAATATTTTTTAATTAAATGTTTTGTTATTAATCAGTAATAACTTTTAAGTCATCAATCTGAAAAGAATTAATTTTCTTATTATATAGTTATTTTGAGCTTCAGCTTTTTAAATAGGTTTTTAAACTAGATTATTTTATGGTACAGTCACATTTATATAATCATTTTTTTAATGAAATCTTTAATATGTGAATATGAATTAGCTGCATTTAAAACTGGAGAATAGTAATTTAGTCTAGTGGTAAGGTGTAGACCAGAATACAAGATAGTAGATATTGGGGATTCTCATTACCTTTAAGTTTATTTTTAAATGTGATGTATTGTTATTAATTATATATTTCTGTTTAGGTTGTCAGGACAGCCCTTTTAGATGCAGCTGGTGTTGCATCATTGCTTACAACAGCAGAATCAGTTATTACAGAAATCCCCAAGGAAGAGAAAATGCCCATGGGAGGTGGTATGGGTGGCATGGGAGGAATGGGTGGTTATGATATGTAAAAATTAGATGCAATTAGAACAGATGGACACTTTTTTTATAAGAAATAGTCAGGGACATGGATCGAAAATCATGTTTTGCAAGAATCAATGCATTTGAATCACGCCATTCCTATATTTTGTTCAGTGTTTCACATTTTTGTTAATTCATTGTAGTATCATGTTAAATAAACAAATTTTTTTATTAGATGCCTTTCATTATTTACACATTTTTTCATACATGTCTTGAACTAGTGAATCTTAAGAAACATTTTCATGAAGTTCAAAGCATATCTTATCCTCTTCTGGCAAAGGTCTTCTCTTGAACTGAGGTATGAAAAGTAAATATAGCACTAATACAGCAAATATTGTTATGGAAACTCCTAGAAAATTAGCAATATAAGCAGCTGCATGCAAGCTTAAATATTCTTTACCTCTAAAACAAAAATTGGAAAGAAATAATCAATGAACTTTGTTTTTCATTTTAAGATTTAATTTTACGAACAAATATTCTATATAAGGAAATAAAATTAGTAAATGCTATTGGGTTTTTATTTACTTAATTTATCTTTTATGTTCTTTTGAATTGCCGATAGTTGATTGTACTGAAGAATAAATACTCAGTGTGATAAGATCTAACTTACAAAGATTTCTAACAATTATTTCCCTGCACAAAAAGATGTCAAATACATTTATATATATTACTAAAAAAAAAGTTTTGCCGCTTTTTTTTAATGGGAAAATGAACTTGAAATTTTAAGCAATTGTTATCGAGTAATATTCTTGCAAGTGATTTGGTTCTTGGACTATATTGCAATAGGAAATTGACTTGGAAATATACATCTTTTCAATGGGAAAAAGAAAAAATCTAAATCCTTTGATTAAGAAAATGAAAAAGTAAAATTTTAAGGTATAGAACTTCCAGTCTGGAACATTGTTGCATGATGTTTGAAATTTTGTTAATATATATCTTAATTTTTAAATTAAAATATATAATTAATTATATCGTAGCAATAATTTATTAGCTCTTTGAATTCTAATCTTTTTCTGTTCACTGAAAATATTTTGTTTGTAAATGACAACCAGAAAAAATTATACAGAAATAAAATTAGTAAAGAAAGAACCTATTGTCTAGAATTTCTACTATTCAAGAAATAATATGCAAAAATGGCGTGTGTAAGCCCCGAAAGCTGCTTTGTAAAAGGTTTTAAATGTTTTTTTTTTTTTTTTGTCATTCCTGCCTATAAGCATTGTTTACAAAAGTTTGAAGATAAAATTTAATGATTAAAAGAAGATTTGAATCTTGTGAAATATCTGTATATAATTTAAACATTTGGTTAATAATTAGCATGATTTTTTCATTGTTCATTGAAATCATTCTGTGATGTTTTTAAATAGGATTTAATATTTACCAACTGCATAGGACAATAGTAAAATTTTGTAGATTTAATATTAACACAGATGCATAAATTAAAAACAAATTATGATTTTTGATTCATCTTTTTAAGAATAAAGTTCTAAAATTCATTATATGACCATCTTTCGAAATTATGAGGGGTTTTTTTATATAATCTTTGTGGTGTTTCAAAAAAGGATGTTAATATAACTGAGTTTATAGTTCTAAGATCCTGGACATTTTGTTGATAATTTATTATAATTAAAAAGGCGTTTGAAAATAGATTTGCTTTTTTTACCTTTATTAAAAATATGGCTAGTGATTTCTGTTTTGGAAACGAGATTCATTCAATGAAGTGAGAATTCTTAGTTATGTTCTAAATACCATTCTTATTTGCTTTTTTTTGCTGGACCAAAAAGATACGCCTAGGTTTGTTTTTTCAGTAATTTTGCCATTGCCCTCATTAGGCCTGACAGTTTGTAGAAAGCTACAATATTCGAATTGCAGGTGAATGCCATCTAGATAGTTGTATATAAGCCGAAGTCTCGCAAGCAGCTGCTCCGTAAATATGGGTGGATTTTATGGACCGAGACGAAACAAATCCCAGCTGTGTTTCGACGAATTCAAAAGGGAATCACTATTTAAATTTCATCTATTCCCCTTGCGAGCATGCAAGACCACATTTCTAAACCAAACGTATTTAGTTTTTTCATTGATTCCCCCCCCCCTTGCTGTTTTCCGTTTATTTATGCAAATACTAATTAATATAAAATCTTTGCAGTTTTTCATTTGTTTATTATATGTAATAACTTTGGCTGTTACTATTAATTTGCAACTGTGTTTCGAAAACTCTAATCAAAATAATTGATTTAAAAAAAAGTAAATTTTCAAAAACAAACTTTAAAAAATATTAAAAATATATTTTTTAATAAAAGGTAGTACTCAGATTTTTATTTTTAAAAGAATAAAACTTTTTTTTTTTTTTTTCATTTTGTTTCCGAGTCAAAATGTCTAAGGAAAGTAATTCGAATTACAACGATTGATACAGTATAAGTAAAAAATAGGAAGACAATATTTTCTACTTTGGATTCCACTCCAATTAAATCTCAAAAACCATCAATTCTGCAATTTAGGAATCTAATTTGAACTAAACGTTTATTTACATAAGAAAAAATTATATTTGCTCATGCCAAAGTACTTTTAAAGATAATTTTAATTTTTGAATCATATACCGTGCGGCAATGCGAGATAATCACTGACAATGTTAAAGAGTGTTAAACAGTTTTTAAGTTTATTGCATCTGTATTTGATAAATTGTTATTTATGATATGAAATTACAATGTGTTTTGTGCCGGCTTTTTTCTCCCATCGAGGGGGCCCTCAGAAATGATGACGGGAAGCTTCCGGCATAGTGGGTGATTCTTGCCACCCGGTGGGTACAGAAAGGGTGACGAGTGGCTACTTCTTATCGATGACGGGACATACTTCCCACAGGAAAGGTTGTACCGTAGCCGGTGATGGCTCTTAAGACTCAACCTATAATTCCCGCCATTGTTGCTATCGTGGCGGTTCCATGTGCCTTCGGGCTGGTCGGAATAGCCGGTTATGATTATGATTATGCCAGACTTGAATTGTCTTTGAATAGTTTCAAAACAGGATGTATGCAAAATAGGCCCATATAATGATGATCCATTTTTAGAAAATAATTGTTTGTATGGGAAAGTTACTTTCCCATGAACTGATTCTTTAAGAGATTTGGAATACTTATTGAAAATGTAACATTAATTAAGAGATAAGTTAAATCCGTGTAGAAAGAAAACAATTCGATTAAAATAATTCTTTAAAAGTATTTTGTCCTTTGTAAGTGTACGCGAAGCTATTACAAGCTTAAATGAAAGAATTGAATTAAATTTGGGTGATTCATTTGTTTGAAGAAAAAAAATATCAATACATTTGGATAATACTGATGATGAAATCGGCATTTAAGTCTTATAAGAGCAATTCCACTTGTGATTATATGATGCCTCTCTAAATAAACGTATCATCATTCATTAAGAAAAAGGAAAAAAAAATTATTCAAAAACTCCTTGTCTTTTACTTGCGTAATGGTCTACAGCGTTCTGCTGAATGTTCTGGTATTTGATTAGAAATGTTTGTTCCTACTAAATACCACAACATTCTATAATTTTTTACTTAAAGGCTGATACTATAGAGATTAAAACTTATAAAATATTTCTGGTTTTGGAATTTGGGCAGCAGACAGGAGAGATTTCCAGAAACTTTTATTGTCTAAGAAGCTTTTGTGCATTTTAACCTCTTCGGCGTCCGTAACCCGTCTAGCGCGCTCAAGTGAAATTTCTGCAGGGACGCGCTTCAAGCGTTCTTCTACATTTTAAACGTTTAAAACGCGTTGTAAGTGTTTAATTGTTTGAATTTTTATTTTTGTTTGTTCTAATGAGGCGAAAAACAAATTTTCGAGGACAGGAGAGGAGGGTGGGAGAGTTAATTCCTCAATAACTTTAAAGCAATATAGCAAAACAAAAAGCTACTTTGAAACTAAAAAAAAAAATAATAAGCTTTTTAGTGACATTAATTTTTATTTCCGTGCATTTTTTTCTTATTTTAATGATTTTTTAAAATTCTCTGTAACGATATTTTTTATTGTTTTAATTACTGGATAAAATCATGCGCTTCCTACAGTATTACTGTTTTTGTGTGTATATTATTACTACTATAAAATTAAGAGCAAATTTTAAAATTAAAATAAATTTTGGCAAATAGAGTCTTAAACACTGATGCGATATTTTACAAGGTTTAACCTGGCTCTGACTAAACACGATGCGAACTTTAGTTTCATTACAAATACTTACAGTGAAGCTTTGACTTTCTCCATTATTCCTGAATGGCAACTCAAGACAGCCAGTATGAAAATAATGGTCCCAAAAAACTGATGATATTGCAGATATATTTTACGTAATGATGATTTCACACCGGGATAAAGAAATGCAACAAACCCGCAGAACAACTGCAATTAAAAGATAAATTTCATCCATTTTGAATCAGTACACTTCTATTTTTTAATCAATTCCTTTAAAATAATTCTTTTCCAAAAGTTAAGATTATCTATTAAATTTATTTTTAAAAAGCAATGAGCATATAGGTAAGACATTTATTTATTATATTCATATAATGGAATCAATTCATACTCATATGACGCTTATTAATTATCATTACAAAATCAAGTTACATTTAACATTCATTGTGTATATGAGCGGTTTGTGCTTCATTGTAAAGCGCAAGAAAACGTGCAGTTAATATTCATTCGCAATTGCGTTTTTATACTATCTAACATTTCATAAATTAATACTATTGAATTTATGTCAAGTGGAGTTAATTCATGCTTAGAGGACATTATTTATTTTGCTGTTGTTGTTGAAATTAGCTGTACCAACAGAAGTGATCTTTCCGAACTTTCTTGCATAGTATTTGATAAAATTGTTATTCCATCTCCCTCTGCGTAAAATTTGAGCAAACCAGAATGCCAAAATTGATCAGATTTTCAGAGTTCCGCATCTGAGCAATTTGTGTTTCATTGCATACTGAAAAAATTGCACATTATATACACCTTTTTACGGAAGATTCTATTATCCTACAATCTTTGCAAATTAATCCTTCAAGTGTGGTTAATACACAAGCACTAGAACACCGAAGGTATATTTAGGAGGCCTTTTTTCCGACTGATTGAAACTATAACTTTACGCAAAATTATGATTTTAGTGAGTAGATTACAAATCAAATTTCATATAACTATGTCAGTGTATTTTTAAATTATTTCGTTCACGTGCATGCGAGTGCTCATATCGACAGATAATGAATTCCTAGTCGGATTCCTTTCAAAATTTAATAAAATCGACACTTTAGATGCTAAATCTGTATACCAAATTTCATCTATGTACATTTTTTAATTATTGTGTTCAATTTTACTCCGACAGCAAGCCCAACACACTTCTTCTGAGCGGAATTTTCCCAAAATTTGATAGAAATCTACAAATTTGGTGTAAATATATCAAATTTCATCTATCTAATTCAGATGGGCCGCGGTGGCCTGGTTTTAAGGTCTCGGCTCGTGAGCCGCAGGGCTTCAGGTTCGAGATCCAATTCCGCCGAAGAACCGTCGTGTAAGGGGGTCTGTTGCACGTTAAATCCGTCAGGGCCAAACGTCCTCCAACTGCGTGGAGAGGGGGTGCCAGCTCAGGTGTCGTCCTCGTCATTTGACCGCGGTTCAAAATGACGAGGTCCGTACCAAAATAGCCCTAGTGTTGCTTAAAATGGGACGTTAATATAACTAAAACTAAAACTGTCTAACTCAAAGTATTTTTTACTTATCGTGTTCACAGACGAACATAATTTCAAAAATGTGTTTTTCGAACTCGAGGGAGGGCTGAAAAATGAAGATTCGTTAAAATCTTGAGGTGGAATTTTTTGACGATTTATTTTTATACTTCGAACACGAGAGAGTAAAAAGAATGCCTCGAAATAAAGAATATACACAGTTAGCTCATATACGCTGGAATGTTTGCTATTGACTTAATTGAGTCCATCATGAATATGCAATAGAAAAAAATTATATTTTAAACTAACCTGCGATGCAAACAGTATCACTGTTCCTAAACCAATCCAACTGTGTAAACTGTACAAATTAGGAATAGGAACTGTTCTGTAATCGTGCGAATCAAAGACACATTTCAACGATATAACTGCCAGTGCAAACGTAATTATCATGGTAGCTGTGTGGAGAAGCTTCAAAGTTGCTTTTCCTCGATAATATAGTGTTCTGTACAGCAATAAACCTGAAAGAAATAAAGTTTCAGAAACTGCAATCTTGTTTAATGATATAGCTAGTTCAATGATAATTCTGTATCTTATCATTCTATCCACCAATTGGATCCAAAATTTGACTTAAATCTGCAATTTTGACCCAAAGACCAGTGAGGTTGCTAGAATAAGTGGCGCCTGGGGCATGATATTATTTCTACGCCACTCAGTGATCTTTCTCTTAAAAATATGACTTACACACTCTAATATTTGGATCCCACGACGCTATCTAAAGCAGCGTTCACACGAGGCCAACTATTGCGCTCAACAAAAAGTCACGCTTACCTCAAGAACCTCACGTGATTCCAATAGGACAATGGTAGATAATTTCCTCGTCACGCCTACCTAAGGAACATCACGTGACCCCAATAGGACAATAACAAATGGTTATTTCATCGGGACATCTATTTGCCATTATCTCATTGGGGCCAACTATTTGCCATTGTCCCTTAGGGGTCACGTGATGTTCTTGAGACTTTTAATTGCGCGCAGTAGTTGTCCTTATGTGAACATTGCTTAAGACTGGCGCTCAAGACATCTAAAGCCCTTTGTTTCCCGGCCACTACATCATATAAAATACCGCACGTCAAATTTTATTCATTTAAGTTATTGAGTTATCACGTGCGTATACATGCAAATATATAGATAAATAAATGCACTCCCCCTTTTGTCATATTTGATCTGAAAACTAATTTATCATCCAAATAAACAATTTGGATGATAAATTATATATGTCGAGTTTCATCCATTGAATTCTTTGCGGTTTTGAGCTATCGTCTTCACATGCATACGGAAGGCAGATATATTTCATGGAAATTTCCATACAAATTTAGTGTAAAGACCACATGTCGAATTTCCTTGCTGTAGCTTTATGCATTTTTGAGTTTTGGTATTTAGAGATAGACAAACAAAAAATATTCCAAAAATGAGTTTTTCGAATTCCGGAATATCTAAAAAGTGAAAATCTGGCAAAAACTCGAAATCGATTTTTTTGTCTTTTTCTTTTTTTTTAAATTTTGAATGATTAAAATGCTTTTTCTTTAAATGCGATAAAGTAATAACTATATATAATTTGATTAAATAATTTAATGAAAAAATAATGAAAGTTATAGTATAAAATACATTTCTTATGATCTTTCTTAGCATCTTTTCAGCATAATTTTTTAAATCTAATTTTTACACTGTTTATTTGAATGACTTAGCCTTTTACTCACTACAATATTTAAAGTCTTCCTGTTTCAAAATCTTAAAATTTATCCATCTTTAAAATACACTTTATTTCAGTTTTTTTTCTTTTGTAAACAACGGGAGTTGTTTATCCTAAACTTTCTCACGTACTCTCTAATAAATTTGTCATGTCAGAGAGCTCCTTGCATGGCAATGTCGTACAATAGTTACGAAATATTAACTTTTGGCGTGTATTTAGCATTTTCACTGAATCTATCATGCCATCCATGGCGAGCTTTTTGGCGATTAATCCCTAGTATGCCGTTAATAGCCTCCGAAAATCGAATTTGTGTTTTAGACAAGTTTATCTCGTCTGAAACATATATCTAACACAAAACCGCACTTGTAGTCACAAATTCTCATGACGAATTTGATATATTTAAATCATTGCGTTTTTGAATGATCGAGTTTACATATTTTCTGAAAGTACAGACCGACAGATCGTCAACCTATTGTTGGTTTCGACTCAAAATTCAACAAGAGTGTGTCTACGTTACAGATATTAAATCTGAATACTGAATTTTATTTATCCAGCTCACTTCATTTTGTAGTTATAGTATTAACATATACTTGAACAGCCTGACAGATGGACTTCCTCTGCACAGATTTTACTCAAAATTAGATAGAAATCTGCAAATTTGATGTAAAGACCGTATACCAAATTTCAACCGTCTAGCTCAAAGCGTTTTCAAGTTATCTTTGTCTTAGACAGACATTTTCCTAAAATGTGTTTTTCGAATTCAAGTAGGTCTAAATCGTGGAAATTCGCTAAAATCTTGAGTTCGAACTTTTTGACGATTACTATACTTTCTCCATACTACGTATACGAGAAAGTAAAAATTTGTTTATGTCATCAAAGATAATACTAACTACTACTCCGAATTTAATTTTTAGTTGTTAATTAAATCAGAATTTAACTTGTTTATAATATAATTCAAATTTTTATCTATTTTTAAATTATGATCCACTATAGAGATATAATATATATATATATATATATATATATATATATATATATATATATATATATATATATATATATATATCACTTACTTCCTCTCCTTATTTTGAAATGGCGAAATTAGATGTACGCTGCTTTGTTCTTTTTATCTAATTAGTTTTCTTTAAGTTATTTTAAGATCTAATGACCGGCGTCCTGTCATAGGGATAGCGCGTCTTCCCCGTGACCTGGGCGTTCTTGGTTCGAGTCCGGTTCGGGCATGGTTGTTTTTCATCTGTTCAATCTGTGAAATGTGTGATTGTGCCCCCCTGTAAAAAGGGGTTGTGAAGCGATGTGATGTGTGAGTAGCTAAGACGTACTCTTGGCTCTAGTTGACGCTACTACTACTAATCGGTAGGGCATTGGATTCGCATCCCTTGGGTTGGGAGTTCGAACCCCGCCTCCCAAAGACTCTCCATGTGTGTGGTGGTTGGCGCACATATAAATCTGTCGTGGTCACAAAGTTCTCCATGTCGAGAGTAATACCACTGGGGGTACTGGTTCAGAGGTGATCGTTCTTTGATTCAGATCTAAATTACGCTGTGTGGATGAGTGAATGAACACCGCCCCGTAAAAAGGGTTGTGATGCGTGAGTAGCTAAGACGTACTCTTGGCCCTAAATGGCGTTATTGAAAAACAAGAGACGCTCCTTTAGCTTAAAATCGCAGACTTCGTCAGCGAGCTTGTCCATGGCAAGTGCCATTATAAACAAAAACAATAAGATATAATGACAACATTGTGTCAAATTATCCATTTAAAAAAGTACCAGTAGCTTATGTTTAATATAAATATTTAATAGTATGCTTCAATTTCTTCAAAGTTATTTGATTATATATTTATCTTTGAAGCGAAAGTGTCAACGTTTTTGCTTTTTCTTTACATTTTGAAATAAACCAAATAATCTACTAAAATTGACTTCGCTTCATAACAGTATGATAACAGCGGGAGTAGTTTCCCCCAAGCTTTTTCGCATACTCTCTAATAAAGGTGTTGTCTCAGTGAACACTTTCCATGACATTGGTTAACAATGTATTAATTTTTGGTATTAATTATTAACCTTAATATTAACTTTTGGCTTGAAATTAACAAATTTATTGAATCTATCGTGTGATCCTCGGCTAGTGTCTTAGCGATTAATACCTGGCATGTGGTCAAAAGTATCCAAAAATCGGTTTTTCAGATTCGTTTTCTTAGAAACTTCCCCTAAATAACTTCCTAACAGCCACAAAAAGCAAAAATAATTTTTACCTTTTCCATATAACACGACCAATCCCACTATCGCACATACGGGATGGTAATTAAACTGGTGCAAAGGATCTTCTTGCCATGCAAATCCACCAAGGTAATTTTTGGTCCAAATAAGAACCAAAGCAACATTAAGAATCCCTAATACAGTAATTAATCCATATATTATTTGGTATTCTTTCCTACTGTGGTACTCCATGCAGAACCAACCACAGGAACCTAAAAATAAGAATATAATGAGCCACATACATTTAATATACGAATAGATCTACATAATCCTTTACTTAAAGAGAATATAAATGTGACCAAAAATCAACTATGCAATATCAATCATTAGATGTTTCAGTTTTTTTTTAATACTGAGTGCATTTAATTATACAAAATCTAATGTCTGATAAAAGATTTCCTACAAGATATCCGGGAAAATAATATTAAGGGGCTATAGGACTTGAACAATTAAAACAGACTTCGAAAGCTGGTCAAATGCGATTCTTCTTAATGTAAAGAAAAATTCTTAGCCTTAATAGATTTTTTTTTCTTTTTGCCATAATATATAAGACATTTAACCTTATATTTGTGAATTTTTAAATCAGTGGAATAATTTTCATTGATTAAAATATATGTGGGGAAAAAAAACCCATGTTCCGTGTAAATTATCGAAGGCGGAATGTGTTTGCGTGCAAAGTTTTTCAAAATATAAGCAACTTATATAAACAAATGTTACACCAATTTTCTCCCAAAAGACATAACTTGATAACAAAGAGACATCTTCTTGATGTCAAAGAAGATTGACATACAAAGAGATAAATATTTTAATATACTGGAGTTATTTTACTTTTTATGTTGTTAAAACGTGATAACGCTTTAAAAAAACATTTTTAGAATATGAGAAAGCTCTGAACAGAAAAGGTGTACATAATAATATTTTGATTTTGCATGATTTTCTTTATTATGTGTTTATAAGCGCCTGGAAAATTTCATATTGATACGATGGGCAATTCGTGTTTAATACAGCACGCAAGCTCTGAAAATATAGTATTGGAAAAAAAATGACTTTAAAGTAAACATTTCTGAGTGAAAAGTCAACAGTGACTTGCCCGTTTTTGATTATAGCTTTTAAATTAATAAAAGTACGCACAAATGCAATACCAAAAATTATTCAAAAGGAGTTGGGCTATCAAATGAACAAAAAAAAATTAAAAGTTTAAAGATGGTGAGATGGTCGGCTGTACACAAGAATCCCTTTAAGTTATAATATTGCACTATATAATTATCCACTATTAATTTTTCCTGAGATATCGGGAAAGATAAATCTAATAAACAGAGCTAAATCTCTTCTGCAAAAGGTTTGAATGTTAGTTGTAGAAATACCTAATCTTTGGAAATACATTCCTTGGTCAATTGAGATATTCTTTGTCAACAGCTGTGTATAGAAAAAGCTTATTTATTATTCTCCCCTGTTTATTCCTCAAGATACTAAGGAAATAACAATCAAGATAAACAACCGATAGCTAAAGTAGCTTTTTGAACTAGTTCGGTATATATTTGATTATTGACATTTAATACAGTGACAAGGAGAAATGATATTCGGCAGGATAATGTAATCTAAGCCCCTATTTATATTTGCCTTTAAGAACATGAAATCAACAGAAACGTGATTTGTTTTTGTATCCCTTCATCCTTTAATGACTCTGGGTTATCCATATCTCCTCGTCGTTCACCTCTAGAAACAGGCTTTCAATAGAGAATTCAATTTTTAATGAAATACCATTTTTATCGATAACCGATTTGAGACTGATTTATTCTTTTATTAATATATCATCGTTCTATCAAAGAATTTTTAAAGACGTTAAAATTGAATTAAATAACATGCTTCAATTGCTTTTGCAGAAACTTTGTGAATTTTATGATGTAGTATAAAGATTAAGATTAAATTTCAGAGCAAGGTCATTCCTACAAACTCAATATCTCATATAAAAAAATAAACTTAAAAAATCAGACGGTTATAAGTAAAATATTAGTAATATGTAACTTAGTTTATTTATTACATGCATACAGCATAACAGATTAAATGTATGTAAATATATTTTAGAGGATGCGTGCCGAAAAGAAGAAACTTTTGAAATTTTAAAACTTCGATTTATTTCACCACCTGAGGCATAATGTACGTTTAAAGAATAAATAATAAGAAATATGCCAGTCTACGTCGCGACACAACAGCATAAGAGACAGAAATTTTCCCCTTCGATCATTTTATTGTGAAATTTTAATAGGGATTTCTTTGACATGTTCGATTTAGGATAGGGAATCTTAGGCATCTTTGAAATAATGTGTAAGCATTAAGGATTTTTATCCCTTCACTCAGAGAGTGAGAAGATGCTGAAGTGAGCAATTTTATAAAACGCGTGTAGTATTAATTAAATAAAAAGGGGAAATTAGATCAAGAAATAAGTGAACATTTTAGAATGAAATTAACATGGGCTAAATTAAGATAAAAAATAGGAAATTAATTAGGATTTAAATTAGATTAAGAGATATCATTACATGTATCTGTTAAATTTAGTTCGTATCGTTAAGCAAAATTTAGTGATTTCCATATCTCAAAGACTATGGAATCAAAAAACCTCCAATTGTTGTTTGAGAGAGCTTTAACTTATGTTTTGCTTTTTGAAGCTTCAGATTATCTATAAATCTTCAGATTTCCAAAACAGAATGCCGATATCAATAATAATAATAATAATAAAAACTTTCTTAGTTCGATTATTGAAAACAAAAAAAACTTATAGGTAGGTTTACTGAATAGCTATACTGAAATATAAACTCCCATATCAATGCGATTCATTGTCAAATTATCTATCAAGAATTCTCCCTTTTCGGAACAAATTGACAATTTTTAACAAAATAAAATTTTAAATTAGTAAGCTTCGGTAATTATTGAAGTAAAGACATTAACCTGTTTGTTTTCCTCTCAGGCTATTTTTAAAAGTTTTAAAATTACTCGTTTCCAGTGTCGTCCATCCAGATTTTTAGTTGAGTTAAAAATGAAGCCAGTGTACGAAAAAAGGTTTGAAAATTACAGCATGAACAATTCATTCATTCATTATTTACCGAATTACTATTAAGACATCACTAATTATGAATTTGTGCAGCAAAATATATACGAAGTAACATTTCAGGAATCAATAAAGCGCTGATTTATTCAAATTCCGATGTTTATTTTCCAGAGACAAGCTTATTAAAATAGGAATTGTTGAACGGCAAAATACCATCAAGTGCAGTCTATCCGATAAGAGATATCATCTAGCCACTTAATGCACGATTTCTTCTGTGAAAAACTATTCAAGAAACCAAACCAAAAATCAGAGGCTACTAGAAAAGAAGGCGTGAAAAATATGGCTAAGCCTAAACACAGCTAATCATTTTTAACCATGCGAATTTGAAACATGTTATAGTAATCTTATAAGCAAATATGTTGCTTACCACAAAGTTCAATGATCTTCAGGTTCCTTATTTCTATTTTTTACTGGTTATTTTGACATCTGTTCAAAAACGAAACTCACGAAAACTGTCATAAACCCGGAACAAAAAGCTATCTCTTTCGCCTTGTGATGTCTGCCTGCATTTTTAGCGTCTACTCTGTTGCGAAATGCTTATTTCACAGTTCGCTGATAGCGAACTTTCAGAGTTAAATTTGACCCGAGTTGCATTTTTTACTACTCTTCGTAAATTGAAAGCAAAATAAAAGTTTAAAATTCCTATTGTTTGTTTCTGATTAGATGGGGAATTTTTCCGTTGATTTTATTGTTAAACACTTATTTCATTCTAGAGTAACGTAGTTTGTAGATGTAGTTCAAGAATACTGCAATTTTCTTCCGTTGTCATCTTTTCATTTTAATAAAAAATAGATAAATAAAATCGCCTTCTGTTCTTTTATTTCTTCGTATACGTATTTTTTTAACATGATGATTTATAGGCTCGCTTACTACATGCAAATTGACTAAAGTGACGTGAATGATACAAAACTGATTTAAAATGCTCTATAAGGCAGATTGTTGGGAGTAGTTTATATTGTGAATAGTAGGAATACTAAGAAAGGCAGTTTTCAAGATTTTGATTAGATTTTTAATTAAAAAGTAATCAAAATTTTAATATTTTTATTAATAATTTCAAAACATAATATTGCCCAAGGACCTTTTTCACTTTCTCGTATACGTAATATAGAGAAAGTATAGTAATCGTCAAAAAGTTCGATTTTGAAGAATCTCCAAGTTTTAGATCTCCCTGAATTCGAAAATCATATTTTTAGAAAATGTCCATCTGTCTGTGACAAACATAACTCAAAAGCACTTTGAGCTAGACAGTTGCAATTTGGTATGAGGACTTTACACCAAAATTACAGATTTCTATCAAACTTTGAGTAAAATCTAATCTGAAGTCCATTTGTCCGCCTGCTTGAATATAAACTAATACGATAATTTCAAATCGAAGACAGCTAGATAGATAAGATTAGGTACACAGATTTAACATTTATAGTATAGACACCTGTAAAATTTTGAGCGAAACCCATTTACAGACTGATTGTCTGTCGGTCTGTATTTTTAGGAACAAGTAAACACGATGATTCTAAGACGCAGTGACTTAAATATTTCAAATCTAATATGTGATTTTGTGACTATCAATGCAGTTTTGTGTCAAATTTTTGTTTCAATCAGTTGTGAAAAATGTGTCCAAAAATTAAATTCGATTTTCGGATACTATTAACAGCATGCCAGGGATTATTCGCCAAAAAACCCAACAAGAATGGCGCGATAGATTCAGTAAAAATGCTAAATTCACGAAAAAAGTTAACATTTTGTAACTACTGTACGCTAGTGCCAGGCAAGGCGTTCTCAGGCATGACAAGTTTATAAGCAGAGACTATTTCCGATAGTTTTTTCTAAATTTAAAAAAAAAAAAAGCATATTTTTAAATATAATTCATAGCAGTACTTCCCGCAATTATTCACCAGCATGTTAATAATAATTTTAAAAACAATTTTTGTGTGCATATTATTGCTGCTATACAATTAAGAGAAAACTTAGAAAATAAAGATAGACGAATGTAACCCCAAACATCAACATGCTACAATGTTAAGGATTAAATAATCTCTAGGAATCTCCTTTAATTTAAAAAATAAGAACTTTCCATTTACTAAAAAAATTATTTTTTCTATTTCTCGACAATTTTTTTTTTTTTTTTTCTATTTCCCGACAAAATTATTATTTTCTATCTTCCAATTTGATCTATGATTTAACTTTCAAGTTCGAATTAGAAAAAAAAAAATTATACATAAATTTATCAGCGAAGAGACTTATCTTTAACTTCATTTTGTCAAATAATTGGATGCAATTCCACGTACAATTTTACAGTTTTTAGACTCTTTATCAAAAAATAAAACTAAGAACATAAAATCACCTTCCGAAAATCTAGCTGACTTTTATCCATTGCGCAATATAATCTTGTAATTGATTTTTTAGAAAATGTAACATGATTTCATTTATTTATTCCGTATTACTGTGTAAAAACAGTAATCTCAAAATATTGCTTTAATTTACACTTCATATTATTAAGCTAAATTCAAATGATCTACAAAAATACCCTCTGACATTATTTTTCAAGGATAAATAACTTCATTTTCATGTTGCAGAGTATTTTTATCCTACTGGAAAATTTAATCAGCCTAGAAAGTGATAAAACGTTATTAGAATAATATTACAAGTTTGACTTGGATACGTTTAAACTCTTTTATAAAACCAGCGAAACGTTGTTAGAGCCTAGTAACTTAGAATCATCGTGACATGATAACAAGGACATCTACTGTTCTCCTAGCTTATGCACCCTTTAACTTGAAGTCATATATTTTTTTAATAAATTACTTAAATTTATTCAATTATTATAATTTATTCAAATTATATATACATTAAAATTATTCATTATTATATTTATTTATTTTATAGGATATAGAATGCATTGATAAATTTTAATTAAGTATTTTCTTATTTGCTGTTTCATGCATTAGGAATTTACATACTTGCAGTTGTAAAGAAATTTATTTATTACTCAAACTCTTATTAATTTATGTAAATAATGAATTTCTTTTCTTCAGAATTTTGATTCTATGGGAATGTATCACATTTTCTTAACATTTAAAAACTTTTTAACTCGCTTTCTTATTTATCTATTGTCTGTGGATTTGGTATAAATGTTTCGATCGATCTTAAATTAACTTCCTGATGAACTAGAGACTTGAAATTTTAAACATAGCTCAGAACTGAATGGAAATCCAATATTAATTCACTTTCTTATCTGCTAGTTATTAATTTTGTCAATGTGAGTAGCACATTCAGAAGTTGATTTAAAAATTGAATGCAAAATTTTATATACACAAGACTGAACGTAAGAAAATAATTATTTAAATAAATAAAGTTTTTATTATATCACACTTTTAAAATGGACAAAAAAGTATAAAATAATTTCTCTTGTTCTGAAATTGTTCTGAAAATTAAAGGTTGTGAAATTCATAAATTTTTAAAATTCCAACTACAAATTTTTAGAACAATCTGTATAAGCTTATAATGCTGTGTGAAACTGGAAAAATTATTTTACTTTTTAGTCCATGTCAAAAATAGGGTATATTATAAAAAAATCAATTCAAAAAAAATATCATGTTAAATTTAAATATTAGTATAATAAATTTGTGTTATGTTTCTATAAAAGCAGCAAATAAGTATATATATATATATATATATATATATATATATATATATATATATATATATATATATATATATATATATATATATATATATATATATATATATATATATATATATATATATATATTAAACTTTAATTTCAACTTAATTATATTCCAAGATTTTATCTTAATTTAGCTCATAGTAACTTCATTCTAAAAATATTCTCTTATTTCGTGATCCAATTCCACTTTCTCTACTTAATTAATTCAAGAGAAGCTTTATAAAATTGCTGAATCGGCTAAACGTCAACACTTTCACACGCTTGGCATGAAGGGGTAAAAAACTGTTCAGTAAGCAAATTCTTTTTAAAAGATCCCCGCGTTTCCCTTACTTGTGATTGACATGCATCAGAAATCCCCATCAGAATCTTAATAATATATTAACACTGTGAAAAAAGATTTTCCCTATCAAAATCTCAGGTTATATAAGAGGAGGGATAATTTATTTCGCCCTTCTTCCTCACTTCTGCTTTGTGCCGCGCTGTGGCGAACGCGAAATGTTCGCGTCTTTGTTTGTAAATAATTATGCTTTCCCAATGGATTAAAAAGAATTTAAAAAGATAAGAGGTCTCTTCACTGTCTTCAAAACTGCATCCTGCTTTACAACAAATAATGTTATATATATATATATATATATATATATATATATATATATATATATATATATATATATATATATATATATATATATATATATATATACTGAAAAATCTGTTGTTAATGTTAATGTATAATTACAGAAAAATTATATATTGAAATTAAAGAAAAATGTCTAAAAAATAATTTTGGTGGGATTATTTATTTCGAAAGTATTGAGAAATAAATATTAAAATTTTGATAAATTTTCATTAAAAATCTCATAAAATTTTTTTTAAAATCTTTTCTTTATGAGAACGTACGACTCGTGAAGTATGTACCAAATTTTGTACACTGAAATCTGCACTGATCTGCCCCATAGAGATGAATTATTTTTTTCATTATGCATTTCGAATGATATAGTTTCCTTTTTTTTTTTTTTTTTTTTTGAAATATTATCTAACTTAACCTTTTAAATGGCAAATGGTGAAAAGATCTAGCAACAAATTTTTTTGAATGCACATTTTAAATAAGATATGTATAATATATTTACGTGGTCTTGAAAATTTTCTAATTAATTCCTATAATTAAAATGAATTAATTAACAAATTGAATGCGTTGATATCTATGTACAAAGGCATGCTTACTATATGCATGTAAAACACTTGGAACTCTAGGTCTGCCATAAGAGCCAATGAAAACAAACAGTGCTTCTGAGAAACCATGCCAAATAAAGAGTTAAAAACATTAACACGCTAATTTGTACGAAGAGTGATGCAGATATTCAGCACAGTAACTAGCTTTAGAATTATATGCAAAATTCATGTTTTCTCTAATTTATGGGACAGTGAAAATGTGAGATCAATTTAAGTACAGAGAACTGGATTAGCTTCATGAATACATACAACCTGACAAATCTGCATTTGAAGAACTGGTTAATGTCTAAGAAAAATTATTATGCAGTTCAGTTTTCTAAATCTACTTCATTGCATTGAAACTAAATATTACAGTTAAATATTTATTTTTCGTTTTTCCTGGAACTTAAATCGAATTATAGTAAAGTATTGTAAATACAGGGTGTGGTAGCTTGATTGGTAGGGCATTGAATTCGTATCTCTTGGGTTGTGAGTTCGAACCCCGCCGACCGAAGACTCTCCGTATGTGTGGTGGCTGGCGCACATATAAATCTGTCGTGGTGACAAAATCCTCCATGTCGAGAGTAATACCACTGGGGGTACTGGTTCAGAGGTGATCGTTATCTGATTCAGATCTAAGTTACGATTTGTGGATGAGTGAATGAAATTCGCCCTGTAAAAAGGGTTATGGAGCGTGAGACTAAGACGTAATCTTGGCCCTAGATGGCGTTACTAAAAAACAAGAGACGCTCTCTCGTCTTAAAATCGCTCACTTCGTCAGCGGGCTTGTCAATGACAAATGCCATTGGAAACAACAACTGTAAACACGACAAGTATTAATTAATCAGAAAAAAAATGACATTTTCAACAGTGTAGTAATCTATATTATAAAAAGAAAATTATATTTGCCAAACTGTTATGAGTTTGTAAAGGCAACTCCAAATTTGCATTACGAAAGAGCCGCTACAGAGCTTAATGCATTGTAATAAATTCAAATGGATGCATTGATTGAAAAGGGATTAATTGTGACCAAATTGTATAAGTATTTAATGACCTTTTTTAATCGTATTCTAAAGCAAAAAAAGCGGGTGTAGATTTATTTATTTATTTTTCTTTTTTGCATTTTCTTTGATAAGGAATTATCTGCACTCACATGAAATTATGGACCGGATGCAATATCATGAACATCATGAGTGCTCAGATTTTTATTTTTAGAGCTCTACGCATGCTAATTTTTTACTTCAGAACATAGTGAAGAAAACCGAATATACATTAGGTGCCTTGTTTTCGATTAAAATTTGACAGAGAACTACACATTTAGTAATAAGAATAGGCCACATTTCATTTAACGGAGGTATCTTCTTATACATATATGCGAAAATAAAGACCTTCAGACAATCAATTTTCAACTGTTTACGGATTTGATTTCAATTGTTGATTTCAATGTTTTCAAAACTGGTTTCAATTTTCAAATTAATTTCATTTTGATGAATTTGACTCAAAATTCCGTAAATATCTACACTTTAAATACTAAAATTGTGTTCCAAAATTAATTTCTTCATGTCATCATGGTTTTGAGTTATCGTGTTTCCATGCATGCGAACTTGCAAATTGACAAACGACCAACTCTTTGACGGATTTTATTCAAAATTTGAAAAAATCCTAAATCTATATACCAAATTTTATTCATCTAGCTCCCTTCGTTTTGGAGATATCATCTCCGCTTGTACTATGATAACCATACAGTTTTCCTGTGAATGGAATTTGTTCAAAGCTTGTTAGAAATCTACAAATTACATATAAAGTTTGCATACAAAATTTCATCCGACTAGCTTGAAGTGTTTTTGAATTACCGTGCTTACATAGAGATAAAATTCCAAAAATGTATTATTTGTACTCAGAAATGTCTAAAAAGTAAAGATTTGTAAAAATCTCGAATTCATTTTTTTTTTCTGCATACTCCGTATACGAAAAAGTAAGAAAGATAATTAATATCATTGCAACGCGTATGTCTGATAGAAAGTGAAAGAAGGAAATGTATTTCCAGTTGTAAAACGTGCTGGTATCTATATCGCGGTATTCTAACTTCACTTTCTTAGTCAGCACGTAAATTGAACAAATAAAAATCGGAACTGAGAACAGAATCAAATAATAAACATTTTAAATTTCAGCATAAGGGGAAAAAATCAAACGATTAAATATTGCTGATATAATAGAAATGACTTGAATTATATTAAAACGTTGAATATTTTTGTTGAAAATCATCATGATGTTTTCAAAAATTGTCAAAATTTAGGGCGAGGGGGGGGAGGGGAATTGCACGGCATTTGAATTGGTATTATTAAAATGAAAATTTTTAAAATTTTAAAATGGTTAAAAATAATTTTTGTGCAATAATATTTTTGGGAATTATTGCCAAAAAAATTCTAAAATATCATTTAATTTTTAATTAAAATTTCAAAAAAAAAATCGTTTTTAGGTGCAATATTCCATGCGCCCATAATCAAAGACTGTCTATGCTAAATTTGTAACTCTAGACTAAACGGTCAGGCCGACAAAGCTCTAACACACACAGATACACCTCCATATTTGTCATTATTACCAATAGAGATAATAAAATCATGGAAAATTAAATTCCTTTATAATACCATATTCCATATTGTCAGAGTTTTGGGGTTTGTTTGTATTTACCAATAATTAATATTTTCAAATTATCAAAAAGCACAAATAATTTAATTAGTCAATTTCTGTTAAATTTGTCGTTAATAATTGTATACTGCTAAAATTTTAAAATCAGTTAAATAAATAAAATATGAATAATTATAGCATAACACACATCAGTCAGTAAAATTTTTAAAATCGACTGGTTATCATTTGGATTTAATTTCCAGAACAAATATAGTATTACTCACCAATCGATAACTTCAAAGTGAATACTCCTACCACTTGCACACCTAATCAGATATTCTGAGAATCCTTAACCTCGTGTCTCATCCTAAATCCTTAAAACTGGTTCTAGCTGTCGCTCAGAAGATTAAACTGTCGATACGCTCGCTCCACTTGTTTCTAAATGCCTTTTTTGTCTTTTTCACTCCTTTTTGTACATTTTTAACTTCGGAGGTTGCATTTCTACTAGACGGAAATGGGAACTACAGTGTTTGAATGTGATTATATTCGATTCTATTTTGTAATTGCACCAATCTCAAGTTTAAATTAGTTTAGGAAATAAAAAGGAAAGATCAGTTGTGAAGTTTTGGAGGGGTGACGTGTTCTGTGTGGCTGCGAATGGAGTAATATAACAGGCTATGATTCATAAATTAAACTATAATACCAGTTTAGGAAAATCTATAGTCTTGCAACAATAATGACGTGAATTTTTATTCCCCCCCCCCCAATACTCGAAATGCGAAAAAAAAAAGTAGTGTTGACAAAAAATTCGAACTTGATATCTAGATACTCTAATTCGAACTCGATATCTAGACACTCTAATTCGAACTCGATATATAGACACTCTAATTCGTCTTGTAACAATAATAACGTGAATTTTTATTCCCCCCCCCTAATACACGAAATCCGAAAAAAAAAAAAAAGTAGTGTTAACAAAAAATTTGAACTCGATATCTAGATACTCTAATTCGAACTCGATATCTAAACACTCTAATTCGAACTCGATATATAGGCACTCTAATTCGAACTCGATATATAGACACTCTAATTCGTCTTGTAACAATAATAACATGAATTTTTATTCCCCCCCCCTAATACACGAAATTCGAAAGAAAAAAAAAAGTAGTGTTGTCAAAAAATTCGAACTCGATATCTAGATACTCTAATTCGAACTCGATATCTAGACACTCTAATTCGAACTCGATATATAGACACTCTAATTCGAACTCGATATCTGGACACTCTAATTCGAACTCGATATCCAGACACTCTAATTTGAACTCGATATCTAGACATTCTAATTCGAACTCGATATCTAGATACTCTAATTCGAACTTGATATCTGGATACTCTAATTCGAACTCGATATCTAGATACTCTAATTCGAACTCGATACAAATCTTGTGTTTCAAACCTTCCTAAATTCGAAAAACACATTTCTGAAATTATATGTCTGTCTGTAAACACGATTACTCAAAAGCGCTTTAAGCTAGATGCATGAAATTTTGTATATAGACTTTATACAACATTTGTGGATTTCTTTCAAATTTTAAACGAAATCCGCTCTTAGGAAGTCTGTTTATCTTGTTGTCCTAGGAAAAGTGAAAGCGATAATTACAAAACGAAAAGAACAACATGAATAAAATTTCCTCACAGATTTATAATCTAAAGAGTAAATCTTTATCGGTTTCAAACCAAATCTGTCAAGGAGCTGACCGTCCATTGTATATTAACGCGATAAATACTCCAAAAGCACAACAACCAAAATAAATGAAATTTAGTACGTGATCATTTTATAAAAAATTTAATTCTGTATCAAATTCTAATTTTAATAATCGAAAAAAAAAAAAAGATTTCCAAAATTTATCTTCGGTTTCCTTTACTATATTATGAAGCAAACAACTTTCATGCGCAAGACTTTGAAATTAAATAATTCGAGCATTCGAGACATTCATGGGTTTCTCCAAGATCCATTCTTTTAGGGAAGAGGGAGGGGGAGAAGAGATAACCCCTTTATTTCAGAGTAACAGCATATTTTACACATTTTCAATAGAATATGTGTAAAATAAATTGAGGAATTTTACAATATAAAATTGTGCATAGTATAATAATGGATATATAAATATACATGTTTTGTCTTATAATTTTACAAAATATTATTTTTAATTTTAAAACATCTAATCCTATAATTAAAGAGAATTTAAATCGTGTTTAAAAGTGCTAGAATCTTTTTACTATTTTCTTTAAAATCAAATATTTGTTATTTCAATTTGTTTCAACATTTTTTTTACTTAATTTTTTTTTTTTAACCAGCAGCAGTCGTCTCCTCAAAACTTTCATATGTACTCTCTAATAAAGTGTTATCTCCCTCCACCCCTCGCAAGAAATTGTGACCTTGGGACAGGCAGAAAATGCGTTACATGATATTAGCATACAGTAGTTACAAAATATTAACCTTCAGCGTGAGTTTAGTATCTTTACTGAATTTACTGTATGAACTTAAGGAGATTAATCCGCGGAATGTGGTTAAGGGTTACGATGACAGAATTAGGGCGTTAGACTCGTTTTTCCAAACCGATTATAGACGAAATTTGATACAGAACTGCAACTGTAGTCACAAAATCATATACCAAATTTTGATATATTTAAATCGTTGTGTTTTTGAATTATCACATTTACATTCTTCTGAAAGCACAAACGAACAAACATCCAACCTTATGTGGGATTTGACGCAAAATTGAAAGGTGTCTACACAATTGAGGCTAAATATGTGCACTGAATTTTATCCATCTAGCTTTCTTCTTTTTGTAGTTATCGTATTAATTTATATTCGAATAGCCGGACAGACATATTCCCTCGGAATAGATTTTGATCAAAATTTGACAGATATCTACATATTTGATGTAAAAACCATATACCAAATTTCATCCGACTAGCTTGTGGTGATTTGGGATGAGCGAGAATAGAACCTGGGACCTTGTGGTTCGCAGCCCAGTAACATGACCACGATACAAAAGCAATTGCTCGGGTAGCGTAGCTGTTAACTGGCTTATAAGCTATTCACCACAAGTTCGAAGCGTTTTTGAGTTACCCTTGTCACAGACAATCATTTTTCAAAAATATGTTTTTTGAACACGAGGAGGTCTAAAAATTCAGTCGGGGAAAGAAGGTCGTGGAAATTCGCCGAAATCTCAGTTTCGACTTTCTTTTTACCTATATGAGACAGTAAAAAATACTTAATTAAGTCAACAATTTTTAGGAAATTAATTTAGTTGATTAAATAATTTTAAATTATTATCTCTATATTTAATAAAGATGAATGTGTACCTTAGAGTGATTCTTTAAAAAAATTTTTATCTAAAATTTTAAATGATTTAAAGTAATCTAGATTTTGGTGTGTTTTTTTTGGATAACTTCCAAAAATATCCTTGCACGAAAATGATTTTTGTACCGTTTTACAGTCCAAAAAATTATCTTTCCAATGATGACGATTTAATTGTTGTAAAATTCCTTAATATAGATTTAATTACTTTTAAATATATTTTTTAAGTATATTTCACAACAATATTTCCATTGTTGTGAATGAAACTAATATTGCTTTTATTGTGTCATCAAATATTCAGTCAAGGGATTTTCAACAATAGTTTTAAAACTAAAGAAGGACTCCGTTTTATATCTATGTAACTTACATGTTTAATAAAAAAGTAAAGTCAAGTATCGATAAATTTAGAAGATAGATGAACCAGACGTAATAGCCCTACGATGTTGTTGAAGTGAGCTCCATTAGACAAGTTCATATACACAAGTAACAGAATTTTTATAAGACTATTAAAAAAACTTGACTTTAATGTCTAACAATTTAACGGAATCTTGGATATGAAGTCTTATCTAAAAGATTTAATTGAAGTTAAATATATCTAATATCTTCTATGAACCAACAAGTCGACAATGGTGATAAATTTTTAATAATAATGAATTTAATTATTTCTTATAAGCATTTTTATTTATTAACATACAAATGTGGCATTGAATGGAAAAATTCCTTTAATTTTTGAGACAAATAACGTTGACACTGTTAATTTCAGGCCGAATTACGAATGTAATAAATAGAAATATTTTTTTAGTAGTCCTCGGTTTATAATAAAATTCATGACAGTTCATAAATTAGTTTAGCTGCGTATGAGCTCAAGAATTTCTTTATATAAGTCACTCTTTTTTAAAAATTTGGGTAATGAAAAACCAAAATGAAGTATTTGTTAAGAATAAATGTTCAACTTTTATTTCTTTTTAAATCAAAATTTGAATTCTTGAGCACTGTAGTGTTAGTGTTCATTGTATTTAGAAAACACTCCAAAATAGAAAGAAATCACTGTCAATTTATCCTTTTATATTATCAAAAATTTTTTAGGATTAAAAATAGAGTTAAAGGTCAGAAATATTATTTAGTTGATATATGTGAGTCCTTATTAATTTGAATAAAAAATATTAAAAAATAAGCATCTGTGAATTTAAATGCCAAGTTTCGTTCACATTACTTTCTTTCCCATCAATGCCATTTGCCTTAGGATAAGCCTCAGAATAACGCCTGTGGTTTCAAGTTGTCAAGTTTCGTCATTGCTTTACTGTAACAAGCTTTTGTTTTCTTTTCTTCCTGTAAGTTATACTCAATGGATTTCAATATTAAATTGCCGTATCAGTTTGGTGGGTAACACGTGAACATGATTTGATTCCATTGCTTCTCATTGGTTACAGTACTAAATCATGCATGAGATATTAATAAATTTATTAATAATATTAGGGTAAAAAATATTCAGCTGAAACTTTTAGCTGAAAAACTGGAATTATAAATCTGTAATTTTTTTAAACTTTGATTTCTATCAACTGAAGTGAAGTCATGCAGATGCTGTGTGTAAACAAATGCTTCCATAGAAACGAAACTAAAGATAAACAGTGGATAGAGACTGAAGTGTAGTGTGACATTTACTAAATGTCAAAAGTCTGTAATCTTATACTTTTTCTTTTATTCTCTGACATCTTTTTTCCATGGATTTGAAATAAAAGATTTGTTTTAGATAAATGGTATTCAAATTCTGTAATTCTAATTTCTGAAGATCGAAAATGAAATGACTTTCTCATTTTCTAAGAAATTTCATTCTAAAGTAGAAATTCCGTTTGATTTTTCACAATTATCTATTTTCAAGTTTCATTCGATCAACTTTGAGAATGAGTTCAGCTAGTATAGCGAGACAAAATCGGAGAAAACGCCAGCGACAACTTCCACCTTTACCTAGTACAGAGAATACACGGTCCAATGAAATATCATCAAGTAGCTCTAATCCACCTGGAAGCCATATGGGACTATATGAAAATACTTTAAGTATCAAATCTGATCAAACTGATCAAGATGCAAATGTAATTGACCCAGAAAGCAAAATAAATCACTCTGATCTTAATGGATCCTATTCTGATACAACTGGTTGTAGTTTTATAAAATGTGATGTATCAAGCCGACCAATAGGAAAAGTTTTTATTGAGGATGAAAGTAAGTTCTAAGGTTATAGGTTATTTTTAATGTTTATTTATTTGTACATTTTATTACTGATTTTTCAATTTTACATTTCTTTTAAGAATTTACTAACACAAAGAGCAAGTCAAAGTTGATTTTCAGACTATAATGTATTCAAAGTTAAAAGAAATTTCTAAATATAGAGTAAAAATTGTGATTTTTGGTATATGATACCAAAGCTATATATTCATTTCTGTATTAGCAAGTCAAACATTTATTAGATCCTCTAAATATATTTCTTTCTGAATTATTTTTAAAAAATTTATTTTTATCTGTATGTTTCTTTGACATTTTGTAATTACAATTGTTGAGCTTATTGCTTATTACTAATCTTTACACAGGGATTTTGATGAAATTTAAGAATATGGCATAGATTATTTTCACCACTTTTTGCCATATCATTCTAAAATGTTGGAAAGTTGCCAAATATTAACAAAAGAGTACAGTTAAGTTGATATAAATGATAATCTATCAACTTTGAAAATTTTCAATTTGACAATTGCACCGTGTTTTTAGTTTAGCCAGGCTTTTCAAATTATTTTCATATAATGACAGATTTTGGTTTAAAAAGCAAAAACACCAAAATATGCATTAAAATAATCTTTTCCTATATTGGAACTGAGATATTTTATTAAGTTTAGTATAATGTTTTTAAGAAAAGAAATAAATAGAAAAATGTATAATTAATTCATATTATTGATTTTTGTTATTATATTATATCATACATTTTAAATTTTATTACTCCTTGAAATAGAAACTATCAAGTCTCATTATTATAGGGAATATTATAACGAGGAATGAAGTATTTGTTATCTGATATAGATTATAGTTTAAAGAATAATTTGATTCACTTCTCATTGATTAAATCATTTCATAAATAAGTTTTATAAATGATTTCTGACTGATTTTTTTTTCAGTTGATGTATCTTTCATTGATTCATTTTATAATTTCTCTTAAGATTATTTAAAATATCTTTGATTATTTCAGTTTGAATTTCTCAGAAATTTAATGATTGATAACTTGTTGTAATAAACGTGGCTTCTTCAGTATTATATTAATTGTATGCCAGCGATTAATTGCTTGCATACAATTAATATAATTTCAGATTTTTTATACTTAAACCATTAAAATAAATTGTACTTTTGTAATTTTAATAAATAAAGTGTCTACAGTTAGTATAATCGAAACTATTTTTATAAATTCCATGTTTGAAATTCTGTTATTTAATTTTGGTTGATTAATAGAATTTTAAAATATATCTTAAAATTCTTTTCTGGATATTTAGGTGCATTTCTAAAATAAAAATTTAAGTTATGATAAAAATTTTTGTTTATAGATGTTTGATATGTGTGTGTATTAAATTTTCCTTATTAAACAAAATTTATCATTTATAAAATTTTCAACTGCTTTAAAATAATTTTTTTAAATACATCTTTTTGATTAAACTTTTTCTTCCCTTTTTTTAGGAGGCTTTAAAGCAATTGATGCTAATAATTTATTTCAAACATTTAATAATGACAATTCACAAGAAACAAAGATTGAATCTGCTATCGACTTAGCCTACAAAGCTGAAAGATGTTTTCATAATTTCAGTTTTCTGTGCCATGGACTTTTAGGAGGCATGTCATTCTTGGAAACTTTATTTTTGATTCATCTTATTTCTACATCATTTGAACAAGAGGAGACTTTGAAACATTTCAAATTTTTGTCCCAACCTGTTCATAATTTATTTAATTTCCTTTGTATAATCTGTTGTGTATCTGTTTTTGATAGGTATGTATAATATTATTTTAATTTTATTCATCTTATATAGAGTTGGTACATAAGTAAAGGATATTTACAGAGTTTGTTTCTAAGTTATTTATATTAAACTATAATTATACACTGCATATCCAATTCTTTTCAGGAGCTTATCATTTTAAATATTAGATATTTTTTATTGAAATCTGTTAAACATTTTAATTTAATGATTTAAATTCATTTCAACTGAATTATTTGTTGTTTCCTAATCACTATAAAATAATGATTCAGAAAAGATAAATTGTTATAAAAATTGCTTAGTAGAAATATTGATTATCTTAATCACCGTTATGATTATTATATTATTTCACGTTGAAAATATACTTATCAATTTATAGAAGAGTAGCACAGAATAAATTTCCATTTTTTTACAATAGCAATATTTTTGCTTTTATAAAAATGAATATTATATATTTGAATGCTATTTAAATCAACAACTTGCATTAAATTTTTATTTTGTGTTACTTCTGTTATATTTATTTAAGAAATACTTTATAGTCTCTTGAAGTAATTTTGCAATTAATTTCAGGTACGACATTGGAAACTTGAAGCAGTTCATAAATTATCTTAAGAAATGCAAACTAAAGTGCATTGTGATCATCATATACCCTATATGCCTACTGTTGAGTTTCAGCACAGCTAATGTGGATGAGAAATTATGCCTACCAGATAGGAATTCAACTATTTTAGAGTCATTTAAGTTTGATGTAAGTGATATGATTATAGAAATATTGCAGGCTTAGTGTTATTTTTTTCTATCAGCAAGTTTGCAGTGTTAAAGTCTAGAAATAAAAATTAATTATTTGTTAACTAAGTAAATTGGATTATTATAAATGAATTTAATGCTATCAATAATCACTTATAAGAACTGTTCCCTTGTTCTATATAAGATTTTTTACCGCATTTTTTAAAAAATTACGGAGCAATACAATAGAAAATGTTTGATGTCAAAAGAAATATAAAAACAAACAAATATAAAACTGACAAAAGCCAAGACTTTCATATGGACACTTGTGGACTTAATATATTGGAAATCTGTTTTCAATTTTATTTTCCCACAGACTTGTATTCTTTCTGTTTGAAGAGATAATATAAAATATATTATTTTTCTGAAATATATAATATTAAATTCTTTAAATACATGTTTAGTATAATTCTTTTCAGAATTTCTAGTTGAACTTTGATATAGTATTATTAAATTTTAAGGTTTTATAATTATAAAATTTAAGTAGCTAGCAATCATGGAATGCCGTCATATATATAAGTAGTAGTTGGCAGCACAATCAGGATGGTGATATATTTATTTGGACTGGTTTTACCTGAATGATTCATTCTGTCATGATTTTATTATCTAAATGACTTACAGAGAATACAGATACATATATAAATAAAAAAAAGTTAATATATATACGTTGATTTTTATACTAAATTTTAATTTTAGGACAAATATTTTTAACACTAAAGTTAAAATTTTTGTAAGCTTTCATGAGTGATTCAAACTTAAAATATTTACTATATGGAGCTAAGCTTATTGTAATTTTTACCTTTTCTTATAGGATGCTGAAAATGAACTATTTTACTGGAAAACATTAAGCATATCAAAATGTGCTTGTGCATTTTTGGCTTGGATTATTGTATCACTGGAACCAAATCATAATTCATTTTTACATCATTTAAAGAATGTTCTACAGAGAAATCAAATAAATTCTGAATAAAAAGATTTTTGATTTGTTTCTATAGAAGTAAGTAGTTACAATCAAGCAATTAAATAATCATAAATGCAAATCTCATACATTCCAACATTTTGTAATACAATGTAGTTAATACTATATATATTTATTAAGTAGTGCTGACCAGTAAATGTGTTAGTTTTATTTTACAAAAATTCTTTAATAATTTTTTTAATATAAAAATAATGCACAATAAAGCCAAAACAAATGCAAAATTTTTTCTTTTGAAATTTTTGAAAAGAATACATGTTAATTTCTTTTCACTAGTTTTATTCTTTTAAAAAAATCATAAAAAGCAATATAACAAATTTGAGGCAATGAACATGACAGCTATTATTAAAAAAGAAAAACCAATTTATTAAATATGTTAAATGAAAAACATTTTCTGCAACTCCTCAATCCATTCTTGTCTTCAACAGTTTTGTAGTTACTTTATCCTTTTCACTAAAAGATAAATAATAAATATGAGGATAAATACTTTTAATACAATAATTATATAATTACATATTTTAATTTCAAATATTATTTCTTAAATGCATAATATTTTTAAAATTGATTTAAAAATGTTTTAACTTTTTATTTTTAGAATAATATAAAGGAAATTGCTTTTAAAAGCAAGCCATTTTGTTTTAAATATGGCTAATGGTTATGAACCAGCTTATTGCCAATTAGCAACATTGTATTTTAATCTATCTATATCTATATATCGCTTTCTCTCTCTCTCTCTCTCTCTCTCTCTCTCTCTCTATATATATATATATATATATATATATATATATATATATATTGAAATTTAATTCAACTTAGAATAAAGTATAGTATTCTCAATCCTATAAAAAAGACAAGTGAAAACATTATTTTTGTTTTTTATCAATACTCATACAAGTTGTAATCTGAATAAATAAGGTTTTCAGTATGTAACCTATAACAACAAGTAATAGAGTTTCAATTTTATTATCAAAATATTTTAGAAGATAAAATTGAGTATGGTGCTTAAAAGCAACATATTTAAAGGTTAAAAAAAATATTTTACTTTAATTTCATAAATTTACAATATTCAAAGTTATATTAGTATTTTTTTTAAAAATTACTTATCTTGGGATTCAACAGAACCAAATCTAGTAAAATGTATCCATTCATAATTCAAATATCATTCAACAGGATATGAACATAGAACTGTATAATTAAACTTATGATAAAATTAAAAAAAAAATAATTTTTTTAAATAAAACAAATTGTTACTTAAAACTGAATTGATTATGACCCTTCTTCTTTAAACTCATTAATGACAACATGAAATAATTTTTATAAGCACAAGCAAATATTTTAGGATCTAGAGGAAAAAAATCTTTAAACATACATTTAACTAATTCTATTACACAACATTCCACAAATAATATTTATTCATTCATATACATAAAACAAGTATTATTAATGAATAGACCACTAAGATTTATAAGATAAGAAGATTTTTAGTATAATAAAATTGGCTTCATAAGAAAGTGGATCATGATAATATTAATATCTATTATTGATATTTTTATGATTTGAATTAATTAAGAACTAAGCTTCAAGTTAATTAATTGAATTTAGTATAAAGAAGGCAGTTTTCTAAACTAACTTGCCTACTTTATTTCTTAATATTTAGAATTTAAGGATAAGACGAAAGAGCTCCCATCTTTTTTGTTTCGACACAAAGTAGTTGCCGTTTCCTTAACTTGGCTGTTATTCTAAATAAAATGAAACTTATTGCATACTTTTAAAACTCCAAATTATGTACAATGAAATATTATTTAACAGAAAAATTAACTGTTCATGGTTCCAAAATAAATCAGAAATTTAATTGCTAATCATATTCTGCTATGTATTTCCTCTTCCATATAATTATTGCAATCAGAAACATAATAGTGCAATTTTTAAAGGAGAGGTAAGGCAATTTAGTTTAATCTTACATGAAGTTTTTAAGGAAGAGGCATTTTACTTGAAGTAAGAATTGTATCTCACAACTCAATATGTACATTAATATCATTTAGATATACATATAGTAATAGATATATTAATAATTCTTTTGTATTCAACATAAAATGCTTAAGAATAAACTACTATATAAAAACTTACATAATATGAACTACTCCACCCCAACCAGAAATGGCATCACGGTCAAAAGCATTAATCAATGCTTGTGAAATTTTTTCAAAGAGTTCTTCAGGTCCCTGAAAAAAAATATTAAAAAATTAATAAGATTCTGTATGAGAAATTGTATTCTTTTATGAGAAATTCGGTATAAGGAAGAATAATTTTTCCTCTTAAGGGGACAGTGGACTTTATTACACTTTTGAGAATTACAGGGTTATGAAATTTTTTATGCATAATATGTATTAAAATATAAATAATCAACTTTTTAAAAAAACAATTTAAACCAAAAGATATTATTTAATTTTTTTTTCTTATTACCCAATGTAAATTTATCTGGAACAAAATTACATATGATTTTGTAATATCAATTAAATAAATTTTTATGCACACTTACTGAATTTTCATAGGAATTTTATGCTTTTCTGAACTAAAATTGACTTTTAACAAGCTAAATTTGAAACATAAAATACATACCCTATTTTCTTTTAAAGTTTGACTGAAATCTTTATTATCAGTTTCATTCAATTTCCTCAAAAATTAAATGAAACTGATTTAATTTTTTTAAACACATGGAACATTTTTAAGATATTTAAATCCAATGACAATATTATTTTGAAAAAAGTCATGCACTTTTCCCTTTCTTAATCCTCGAAATATTTATTTTATTGACCAATACATTCTATAATGCTAATTTAGTTGATTATAAATGTATATTTTGGGAAAGAAACAATAAAACTAAAATTGCATGTTTTCGTCCATTTTTGCTTATTTCAAAGTCCACTGTTTCCTTAAATGTTGAAGATCATTAATTCATAAGGTATTAATCTGGGCAAAAATATTTTATGAATGTATATCGAAGCAACATTAGCTTTAAAAATAAAGATGATATGTTGATTTTACTTTGACAGTTAATGTCTTAGAAACACTAGCTAGAAAGACTTTACAGTTAAAGAATATCAGAAAAAGGGAAAAAATTTTAATGATTATTCTACATCTTGCTTTTTATGAATGATTCATTTTTTTTGTTAGTTTTTATCAACATTTAAATAATATATAGAAAACTGGAAATATTATTTAAAAAAAATTTATTTGCAGATTTTTAATTTATTAAGAGTGAGATGACAACAAACTAAAAAATTACAAAAGGCATACCTCTGAAATCAATATAAATACATTAATTAAAATTTACACATAAACCAAAAGTGAATATTCAAAATAGTATGTTTATGGTAATAAAATAATATAATTTAAATTATATATAAATATATATGATGAAAAGTAAAAGCTATAAGATACAACTTTAAAACTAAACTAATTATAGGACTACTATAAGATAGGATTTATTGTAGTCAGTCAAAACTTAAATAGAAGATGTGTAGTTATGAATGGCTGAATGCCCATTGAATGAAGCAATGTTTGTTTCCGAATGTCTCATGTTCAAAAATTCTATGCTATTAAACAATCTCTACTTTTAATAGAATTAATTATTGAAAATTATATTTCACTTCATAATTTAATTTTAATTGCTTTGGTATTTTTCTTGGAAAAATTTAATTATATATAATAATATACCTTTTGGAATTCTTTACACAATTAATTTAAATTATCATTGAAATACAGAATTACATATATTCAACATTTATGTAATATCCACTTAAACTTTCAGCATTCAAATTTTAATTATTTTTTTTTTTCTGTACTCCTTGGAGTTATATTATATATTCTCCAAATGTGCAACAAGAAAATGAATGAATTTTATGTTATTAGAATAAAGAATGGTATATTACATAAAATATTATATTATTTATTTATTTCTTTAATAGAACTGAATAGGAAAATAAAATCAAATAAATCATTGATATTCAGAATAAGCATATATGCAAATGTAAGAATAACTACTTATTCTCTTAATATCTCAATAAATCTGTTCATTTAACATCATTTGGGATTTAATTTACACTGAAAAAAAAGATACAATACAAAGTACTTTTAAAAGATATGAAATATAGGCATATAAAATAAATAGGTATTAAATATTAAAATAGATTTTTAAAAAAGTAACGGTCATTGAAAAAAGAAGTCACCATGTTACATTTGTTTGCAAAATATTAATTGGAAACAGACATGCTATATAATATAATTTAAAAAAAATAATAGCACACATCTGAACAGAAACAGAATGCTCTTCAATAGCATTATTGATAATTCTTCTTAGTAGGATTTAATCAGAAGCATTCATTGTTAAATAACAAAATTTGGAGACAATTGCCTACTATTAATTTCAAGTGAATCTATACTTGTATTGTAACATATTAATTAAATGCGGGTTGTAATTAATAGTAATTTTCATTCAATTATTAAGTTGCAAATTGTTCAAGAAAAAAGCTTTCTTTATTTCATTCTTACCATATCAGGTTCCCATAATGCTTCACACATTCCATGGGCTTGATCATCACAAGTTCCAGATAATACATAATCATCTGGTACATCTTTTGAACCTAATACATCCATATTACAAATGTAAGGCTCCCAAGTGCCATATTCTAATCCAGCTATAACAGGGCATACAAAATATGGACCAAACCTTAAAGAAAGGATTATATATATTATAAAAAATAACATACATTTGAAAATAAGTTTATTATAAGAAATGGATATTAAATATGAAAACTTATAATTAAAGTATAACATAAAAAATAATATTCTAAGATCAGCAAAATCTTTGCCATTACATGGACTCTCTGCAAATTTATTATTAGACTTTATATCAATGGTCAATTTAAGTAAAAAAGTTTATCCTCCCAATTATAATACAAGAAACATAAACATATATAATTTTTTTAAGGGAAAAGATTCATCACCTATTGATAAACTATGCTACAATATTATCTGAGTAATTAATAATGTTGATTCTGAAATATACTGAACATCTTTCACATTGTATGTCTTTTCATGGGGAAAAGAGAACCTTTTTATACTGTTAAATAAAATCAAAGAATTTTCTTCATCATTTGTTCTACACTTTTTGTTATATCTTTTTATGTAGATTATGGATTTATCAAAATAAAATGCTTTTTCACTTAGCAATGCAATTTCTCTAAATAAAAAAAAGTATTTTTAAAAATAAAACTTTTAAAATTGAAATATCTACATCTATAAAAAGTTTTTCTATACAGTTTCACTGTAGTTTTATTAAGTTATTAAATAGTGTAATAGAGCAATAAAAACCCTATATATGCTAGTCTTATTAAAATGTTATTTTTTTTTCAAGATTATTTCAGAAATTACAAAATAATTTTTAAGATTTAAGAATATTAATTAATTCAACTGATCTTGTAGAATAATATAAAATGAAAAATAGATTCAAGATCAATTATTATTAAATAAATATTACAAATTTTAATAGAGATATAAGAGATTATAAATATTAATGATTAAACTGAAGAATATGATACAATCATTAAATTGTAATTTTTTTAAAGGCAATACATTGTTGAATAGCATAATTTTATGCCCTTTAGCTGATTAAATTATTATTTGATATACATCATCATAACATAAGGAAATATCAATATTAAAAATAAACATACATACCTCCTTTCATAAAGAAGGTTAGATACTACTGAACTGAAAACTTTAGGAGTCATTTCTCGACCTTCCCTTAATTCATACATGTTCAAACGGAATTTCAGCTTCTGAGCACTAAATTAAGATTAAAAGAAAATAAAAAATTTTCAAAAATAGAATATCATAAAAGTGAGGGGATAAAAAATTTATATATTTCCCATGAGAGGGAAGAAACATCATTCAGTCTAAACTTACACAGTAGCAGTATCAGTTGCCAATCCAGGTAAACCTATATATAATCGTGGACCCATTTCATATATTTTCTGAAAATCCATACCGACAGTTTGTGCTCTCACACCTAGTCTTCTGTCAGCAGCAATAGCAACACATTCTTTTCCTTTCATTGCAATAATAATTCCACCATTGTATTCTAAAATACTCTAAGGATAAAAACAATACAAAACAAAAATTATTGAATCATTTAAAGGAAATGAAAAGCTGATACTAAATGTCAAAAATGATATAACTAGGAAAATAAATAAATAAATTGCGGTGTTTTCATGGTAGAAACTTCAATAAATTAATAGCTTTAGATTTAAATAACCGACTTATTTTTGACAGTTCTTGATTTCAAACAATACTTTTTGGATATATTTATCTAAGATTTTATTTGCATAAGCAATAAAATCACATATACATAATTCATAACTTTAGCATACATGTTATGGATCCATGAAAAACTGGCTCAACATCATAAATACAGATTCGAAACTGAAATGAAATTTGAAAAGTCAATACAATTCCGTATAAGCTACTACTCTACACTAATAAGTTAATGACATAGAGTAAGCCATTCGCACATGAAAAATTTGAAGCAGTATAAGAATTCTTTAATTCATTCATACAAAAGAATTTTTATAGATTACAAGCAACTATATAATAAAATTTTCAATGCTATTTATATATGTACATGCAAAACCACGAAAATTTTCTATTCAAAAACGAAAGCAAACAAACCATTTTGATGCTTTGAAATCGGGAGTTAAAAGGAAAAAGTAATTATTTCTGTATATAAACGAAATTCTTTAATTTCGCCGAATCATTTGATAGAAGCTGTGTACAATTAAATAGTGTTGCCATTTTCTAAAAATCAAAGAGATCAGTATGTATTTTAACACTTTATAAAAAAGTAAATGGAGAAAACATAAATAAAAACTATTTTTCTGAAAGATCATCCTAATTTTTAAAAAAAGTTTCTATGTTCTGAATTTTTTGTTTTAAAGCTTGAAAGAATATAACGAGAGAAAAAAAAATGAAGCTTTAAGCCTCTGTGCTTTAAGCTTATTAACTGTGATTGTCTGATAGATTTGTCGCCCATCTCTGTTTTTCATATTGACTACAGAATTAATTGATGTTTATGTAAGCGTGACCATTTAAAAATTCATTATTTTTTAAAATTTTTAAAAATATTTCGTGCTCAGAAAAAAAGAAAATTGTTTATATAGAAGACATTGTATGTCAGATTTTCTAACTAATCAATAAAGTGTATCATTGTCAGGTATGTATCCGTTGATTTGTTAAACTTTTTAAAGTGACATTGCAATATCAGTAAAAATTGATATAATTTTACTAGCTGTTGATTCTGATCCGTATTATTTATCAAATAAAATTTTAAGTAATTATAAAATGCTGCTGATTAGCCAATTTTTTTAAATACATTTTGAAAGGAAAGGTTTCAAACTTAGTTTTGAAATCAGTTTTTAGCTCCGAAATCTGGAGTTCTCTTTAAGTAAATTTCATATCTTTATGGTAATAACAGGTGAGAGAAGATTTCACATCGGTTTAATTCCCGATAGTCTTTTGTATTCCCTTGGTGAAATTATAAGCCAGATTTTAACATGACAACCATGTAAACAATAAGTTTTGATTTAGTGTGGAAATGTATTTTCCTGGTTGATCACTATTGGCACTCGCTATTTCTTGATCACTACTGGTACAATAATTTTATAAAGTATTTATTATTATTCAGAAATTAGTATTAAAATGTTCATGTTGTGAGTTTTTATAAAAAAAAAAATATTGGCAAATGTGTAAATTAAAAATGTTATGAATTTTTTATGCAATTATATGTAAATAATGAAAACATTTCATCCATTGAGGGTATCTGCTGTCTAGTTTGTTTGTTATATGAATTTTTATGAAAAAATTTTATTTATGATAAGATTTATTTTTGAATTTTTGTTAGTTTACACTTTTTGCATTTGAATTTTGAAAAATTTTGGAAAAATTTTATTTTATAATACTTCTGATTTATTTTATATAATAATTTAAAATTGAGCATGACATTTTGAAAATAATGAGTTAGGATGGATTATGAATTTAGTCTTTATTTCATCAGTTTGTATATATATATTTTTGTCCTACTATATGTGCGATATTAGTTATAATTTTTCTTTCTGTAAATGTGATATTAATAATAATTAATATTTCTATGATTGTGATAATTTAGTTTACCTATAAATTGACGAATTTTTTTCAGTGATAAAGTTTTCATATTAAACAATTGTTAAATTGTTCTATATAACAATATAAATTTATTGTTTTCTATATAAACATATAGAAAACAATAAATTTATATTGTTATAAATAAATTCTATATAAATTTATTGTTTTCTTTCTATATGTTAACTATTTAAACTAGTCACAGAAATGTATTACTTATAACTTAGTAGGATAATGTCACTTTAAACAGAGCAATACATTTATTACGAGTTCTGCTGAAATTTTACTCTGTTTGTGCATTTAATTAATAATTTTTTTAATTACAAAAATTAAGTTTTTCATAATTGTTTTTTATGTTTGATATTAATACTATTTGTATGCAAGTAAATGCCACTTATTGTAAATAGTACTTTTAAAAAATCATTGTAAATATTAAATGTATATATGTAAATATTAACAGATATATAGCCTTATGAAAAATCTTTAAATTTGAAAACCATTTTTAAGCACCTTAAAAGTGCTTAGTTTTGAAAAAAGGGTTTAATTGTCTTGAGCACTCCTTACAATTTTCTTTGTCTCCTGCAAAGAAAATTGTAAGGAGGGCTAAATATATTAAAATAGTACATATTTACTTTTTCCCTTCCATTATTGGTCATTTATCCCACTCTCTCTTCGACAATATGCATTATTGTTTATTGAAATATTGGGAAGATTATCCCTGAGATGCAGTACAAAATACTTATTATGTCATACTTTTTGCAACTAGAAAAGCATTAGAAATTTAGTGAAATTTGAAGATGGGGAAGAATTTGTTTTAGTTATACCTGATAAATATAAGTTTAAACTTTTTATGTATTAAAGAAAAATATGTAGATTTGTTTGACAAGCAGAAAATAAGAATACAGTACACTCCCGATTATCCGCGGAATTGGGTGGCGCAGCCACCGCGGATAACAAAAATCACGGATAATCCGAAAAAAGCTAAAAACGGGTATAGCAAAAGAGAAAACAGTCATTCCAACTTTGAAAAAATCGTTTTATGTACAATAAAACATAAAATAAACAGCAGGAAATGTTTAACTAACACTTAATATTTTAGTATATCACTCAAAACTAACCTAAAATGCATTTTGTTAATGAAAACAGAAAAGTGCTTTGTACTTACGAGAGGCGTCAAGGATAGACAGAAAAATTAATACATATGTACTGTTTTAATACTGTAATGTATTATGTAATAACAAAAGCATAACAGTAAAACTGCACCTGTTTTAAGAAATCAGTCAAAAAAAAAAAAAACACTTTATGCGGCATGCGCGGATAATCGCGAGTCTACTGTACAGCAGGATGAATTTGGTGTATCAAAGAGAACAGGAGAGAAGATGCTCTAAAAAGACTTACAGTGAAGTCTCTTTAGTCCATTACATATTCTATCATTGTTCTTGTGAATATGCCACTTTAGAGCAGTCTCTTGAACAACCTATTAAAAAGATTTTACTATACTATATTGAATTGTAATTCATTGTGGTGTGTAATTACCGTAGTCGATTGCATAAAATCCAGTATGATGATATTTTTAATTTGAAGCCTTAAGTTTTCAGTGATCATGATTTCTGTCATGCTTTTTTAAATGTCCCTAGCCCTTTGAAAATTTTTATTCGTTGGACAAATTTTAATATATATAACATTTTATAAACTCAACAAATTTGAGTTTAATAGAGAATGTCCCAAAATTAATGCAAGATTTGAATTTGTCACCATTCATGCAGTAAAGTGTTGGCAACCCTATTAAAAAAACATTTGACAGCTAATAATTTGGGGTTAGTAAAAATGTTAGAATGTATTACAGTCTGTTGGATATGATCTGGTTGCAGAATTTCATCTTTAATTCATCTAATTACACTTGATTTATATCCCTGCACAAATAAATGTTTCATCTCTGAAAATCACCTTCTTCCAGTTGTTAACAGTCCGGTATTTTTTGGCCTATGCAAAATATTTTTTCATCATTTTCTGAGTTAAAAATTATTTTTTCCTTGATCTTGTTGTCCTACAGCCAACTTTCAGAAACCTTTTCCAACAGTTGAGGTACTCACTTCAACTCTATAATCTGATAAATTCCTTCAAATTAAATTCTCTTTCTTGGATTTAATTTGCTATTTATTATTAGAATTTTATCAGTTCTTGGGCTAGTTTTCTGTTCCTGCTCACATTTTCCTATTCCTTTTAGAGACAATGATCCAAAAGTTTGAAAAGTTCTTAAAATTCTTTCCCCACCAACCACTGTAACTAAATCTTTCGTAGTCATAGAAATGGGTTCATTAAGATTGCTTATTTTAGAATGCTTCCACAGATCCATCTTTGAACATGCTTATTTTAGAATGCTTCCACAGATCCATCTTTGAACAAGCAAAAGTAACACAGAACGTAAAATTATAACCAGCAGCTGCCACACTGAAAAGCTCACATCTGAACTACTGATTGACTAAAACTGGTCAAACGAGTAAATTATAGTCAAGGTCGATCCGTCACATTAACTCTAGGCAAATATACCTTGTTTGAAGCAGTTTGGGACATCGCTGATAATCCCATACCAACTCAGACAAGAATAACATATTTGTCCCATTTAATTTGAACAATATAAGAGGATTGAGTTTTGATTTATAAAGTATATCAAAATTTGGCACTAATAATAATTTTTGTTTACTTGAGCTCAATTAGTTTATGAAGATTAAAATTTTGAAGTAAATAATAATCTAAGTTAGCTATAAAAATTATACCTATCAATTGCTACCATTCCAATAAAATATTATCCAACCAACATATGTGTGCAGTAAATTTTGCGTTTATTTTTGAACATATAGAATGGTGAAGGACACAGTGATGATAATTGAATGTTTTTTATGTACCTTTTTTCTTAGACTAATGATGTCTAAAATTTATTTTACATCTGCAGTGCTTGCCCCAAGATTACTTACTAAATTTCATTTATCTTGCATGTTATTTTTTTCAAGTTATTGCATTTTCAAACTAACATAAATAGAGTACTTATTAATGGATTAAGTCCAAAATTAGTCCAATTTCTGTTAATTTAAAATTTTACAATAAAATTCATCTATTAAAATGTATTTATTTAGATTTTTAAAATTATTGTGTGCAGATGAACAGATTAACAAACAATCAATTTGTAGATAGATTTGAACTAAATTTAATAAATGCAAATATTTATTAAATTTATACATTTATAGAAATTTAATAAGTGATATCAAATTTAATGATACAGATCTACAATTATAATAATAAAAAGCATGTGGTAATTTTCACATTCCATTTTTGAGTTATGTACTTAGATATGCATAATTTTGAATATGTATCTGAGAATATTCTATATATATATATATATATATATATATATATATATATATATATATATATATATATATATGAGAGGTCTGAAAGCAGAGATTCATTCAAATCTTGAGTTTGATTATTGTAAAATTTTTCTTAGAGAATTAAAAATATTAGCATTTATGCATTACATATATACTTGATATTAGAATTTATACATTACATTTATAAAAAAATTTACATAAAAGTGTAAAATTTTTTAAAACTAAACATGAAATTAGCTCTTGCTCTTCATTCATTTCTTCTGAAGTCGGGATTTGTTCAAGCCATGAAATACACAAAAATGTCAAGGTAAAATATGTTCAGTTAGAAAGTTTATTTATTATTTATATATAAAAATTTTGAAGTATAGCAATTACTGAAATTTAGTTTTTCTACAAAATTTATAGAATGGAGTTACTAATTCTTTTTTTCTGAAAGATTTAGTTTTTAAAGATCATTGTTGAGCTTATGATTAATTAAAGATTTTGTCAAACTTCCAGATATATGTTATATTATTTATGTTATAAAAGAAGCAAAACAGTTGTTTACATTTGCTATATATTTTTTTTTTTTCACTTTGGATTGTTTCAAATAACAGTTTTCTAATTTTGGTAAATAATTTTTAAGATTCAAAGCAGGCTAAAAATGTTTTGATTTCTGGAGTTTGTTGATATTGTATATTAACTGCATGATATTGAAATTACCCCCCTCCCCCCAAAAAAGATATAATATTTATTAAATCCAAGTTTAATGAAAAAAAATCTGTAAATTTAATGAAAAAAAATCTACAAGCATATTATGTAGTCTGTTGACTTGTTGGCTAATGACATGCAGTTAAGCTTAAAGTTCGTCAATGACTTGGGATTAATACTTAAATACCAGTGTTATAAATTCTAATTAAATAAGATTTTTTAGATCTGATCTACGAATATTCATTGTACTGAAATATATTATTATGTATATAGCTTGTAAATTAATATTCATAATGTACTTTTCTGTTATAGGTTTAAGACTGGATAAACAGTGTAAATACTTAATCATGTTCCAATTTTTGTTGTGGATCAAGAGTGGAAAAACAGTTTTTTTACTCTTCAGGAGTTATTAATGCATTCTTGAATGAATTTTCATGGTAAATATTGTTTAATCATGTTTGTAAAGTTAATTAAGTTTTTATTTGTTTAATTAAAAATTTTTTTAAAGGAATGATATTTGGCCACAATACTTAAATGTATTAATGGGGTTCCTCTTAGTTTCATTTTAATGATTTTGGATCCATAAATGATTATTAACATATATTTAAAATGAATTCTAATATACTAATGGGTATTTATAAATACATGATACTGATATTTAATTTAAATGTAAGCATTTATATATTAACTTTAAGCCAGTGCTTAGTTGATAAAAAAAAGCAATGATTTTTTTATTTACTACAATCCATTGCATGCTGGCAATAAATAGATTGTCATACATTAAATTCTTTTACTACTAAAATTTAACAATGTTTGCAAATGTATATTAGCTCCTAAATTTATATTATATGTTTGTTCCTAAATTTGTTTAATTTTTGCATTTTTACTGTTTAATATTTGTGTTTTTATTATTTTCATTTAAAATATAAAAAAGTTGAAATTTTTGAAATAGCCAGTATAAATTGAATTGAAATAGCCAATATTGAAATAGCCAGACAATCCTTATAATTATGTTGATATCATTGCTCATTATAATTAAAAGCCTTTAACTGCCAAAGATGGTTATAAAAAATGCAAATAGTACCTATTCTTATTATGAATTTTTCCAATATTCTTAAATCTTGCTCTTTTTGTATTTGAATTTTATGATTATAATTAAATATGCTTGAGCATATCCAGAGAAATATTTAACTTCAGCTTTATGGAGCAAATATAAACAGTATTATATTTATTTAAAAAAATATATATTTTCCTTTTTTTTTTTTTTTTTTTTTTTTTTGCTTAAAGCATATGTATTATTATTTCTTGTGGATTTCTAATTGCAATATGTATCTTTTCAAATTAAAATAAGATTTGTGTGGTCGATTCATGATGTAAATTGAGAGCAAAATGTATAAAAGTTTATTTTAATGCATTTATTTTAACAGAGTGGTTATTTTTGAATTGTCTTTATTAAAACAAATTATTATAGAATTTACTTGATTTAAAAAGCTTATTAATAAGTCTTGAGACTTACAAGGCTTGTCTTAAATTTGAAATAATAGCTTCAGCATTCTTTATATATTTCAAAATTAAAGCAACCATTCACCATGACTCATATTATACTGAATTATTAAATTAGCCAATGCCTTTTTAGTATTATTTTGGAACTATTGGTTTGCTTATAATAATAGCAGTAATTCAGTTAAATTGAATAAATTAAATTTTAACAAAAATTGTACAATTATATAATATTTTATATGCAATTTTTAATACATTACTATTATATTATACAATTTTTATTATATATATAATGTTTTTATATGATATTATACAATTTTTTATTATTTTACAATTATTATTAACAATTACATTTTTTTTAAAAATTTCCCAATTATTGTGTAATAGAACTATTAAATTGTATCACCCTGAAATATTGAACACATATATCATTATTTGATAGAAAAAAAAAAATGATGAGAATGAGTTCAAATCACAACCTATGTACTGAAAGATGTAAAATATAAGGAACCTCATTGATTCTAAAATCTATGAATGCTAGAAAAAAATTTGAAATTTAACTACTACTAAATAGATTGATGATATCAATTAAGTCCAGATATATGTTTATAAACACATTAAAATAGATGCAATACTTTTACTGATTATCATTTGATTTGAAAAATTATCTGTAAAATTCTTGTCACTCTATGAAAACTATTTTAATTTAATTTTTATATTGAAGAAAAATTGGCATAAAATTAGTTATTTCAAAGAAGGTGCTGCATTGACTGTTATGTTGATAATAAATCTAAAAATCATTTAAATACAGAATATTCAGGGAAAAATTGTTCTATAGGCCTAAACAAAAGATTTTTCTTTATAAATTTATTACAAAAACTTGCTTTGTTTCTTAAAATGTTTACTGTAAAAAAATGAAACCAAAAACAAAACATATCTTTGAAACTAAGCTTTGATCCTTGTAATAAATACATTTATAGTATCAAGTTTAACATGTTTAACTTTAAAATGTACCCTAAATATGTTTTATTCTTATATTTAACATTGCTTTGTTTATCATCTTAAATATGGCATGAAATATTTCCCCTGATTAATTTTTAACAGGAAACCAAAAAATTATTAATTTTTATCTTAAGGTTTTGAATTATTAGAATCTTAAAAAGGTAAAGTCACAGTTTCTTTTTTCATTTCTGTTATGCTTTTTTAAAGCCAATTTCATTAATTTTAGTGTTATACAATCCATATAAATGAAATCCATTTTCTAAAATAAATGTGAAATTACCATTTAGAAATTGATAAAATGTATTTGGAAATTAAAAAGAAATCAACAAATTAAAAAAAAAATCCTATCAGACCCTCTTAAAATTGTTCTGTAGATTTATAGAAAAGAAATGCTTATATTTATATTTAATTATCTATATGTGAAGTAATATTTTGTATTTTTTTAAAAATATTTTGCATGATAAGCCTTTTTAATATTTTTAAAAATATATAATATAGTAAATTTAAATTCAAATTGAGGCTGAGAATCTTTGTTTAGCCACTAATGTTCTTTAAGATTAGATGATTATTTTTAAATAAACCTTCTAAAAAAGTTGCAATCAGTAGATAGCGTAAGACTTAAAAATTTTAAACTAGGAATACTGTTTATATTAGCTGGAGAAAAAATTTATATAAATAGTTTTGAAATAGATTTGTAAAATTTTGATTGTAAAAAAACTTTTATAAAAAAGAATTTATTTTATGTGTAATTTTATTTGTTAAGAAATGATCAATTTATAAAAAAACCTGCATTAAGTTTTTAGAGAGATAAATAAATCAGAATCAATCAACTAGATATTCATTTCTTATAATATTCATTTCTTATAATTATAATTTTCACTTTATTATTACAGCTTTAAAACAATTTTTTATATGTTTTTATGGAAATTTTTAAAAATTGTTTCTAAAATGCTTAATATTTTGAAAAAAGATTAATAATTTTTTTTTTTTTTTTTTTTTTTTTTTATAATGCCTACATTCTTGAAACTTTTTAAAAGTTTCTAATTAGATAAAATGAACAGAAAGAAATTTCACATTATTTAGAAATATTTTGAAATAATAGAATGCATTTATGGAAAGGATAAATTGAGAATTATTCTACTTTAAAATTTAAATGCTACTTTCTAATTTACATGTATTATGTATATTATTGAATTTTATCTTTAGGGAAAAACCCAATGATGAGAAAAGTTCTATTCTATTTATTTTCTTAAATACCAAAAAGCAGCTGTAAAGTAGTGGGTTATTGATGTATATTTAAAAATAGCATGCTATATTTATACCTTATCCTGAGTGCTCTGTTAAGTGTTGCTTGATGTGTTAAGCTCCATTCTTGACATTGACTGTGGTGTGGCTCATGTAGTGCTTCTTCTTCTTCTCTCCCTTAAATAAACCTATCTGTGCTTGTAGTTGATCATCTTCACTACTTTTAAAATTTGCTGTACAATTAATGGAACTGCAAAGTATTAAGCAGATATGAATCTACTTAGCATCTAATATGCCCTTTGAAAATAATTTTATTATAAAATGTCAGTCATAAAATATTGAAAATGCAAATCTCAATCCTGTAATGTAATAGGTTTTGTTGAAGAATTTCAAAGCAAGTATGTATAGCTATATAGTAGTTTTAAAGTAACTAAATTTATATGGCTGTTACTCATGTTGATTTCAGAATTACTAAAATGAACTGTTTTATCTTTAAAGGACTCTTCAAATGCTCTTACTAGCTGCATAAGATACACATCAGATTCTAATGATAAATCTCATCCTCGTTCTGTTACATTAGTTAAGGACAAAAGTGGATTTGGATTTACTTTGCGTCATTTCATTGTTTATCCACCAACAAGTCTAAATCATGGAAAAGTAAGTAATTTTACTTAGTAAATACATAATTAAAGTGAATCATATTTTCTTGTAAAGGTCAATTTATAATCTAAAAAAAAATATTTTAAATTTTCTTTTAGAAAAAACAAGGAGCTAATGAGGATACCTCTGTTGCAAGTAAGGGTGTACTTATTAGTTAAATATTATGTTAGATTATATTTATAGTTGCATTTATTGCATTACTTAAACTAAAAATTCATATGATTTTTCTATTTTTTCATTTTATTATGAACGAAATTAAATTTTGTTTTAAAAACGTGGTTTGTATTTTAAAGTTACTGGAATCAACTTAATAAAATTTATCTAAAAATACTATATAAATTTAAGTTTAGTATTATATTTCTGTTTTATTATTTATCATTTCTTTTTAGCCACACAATGGAAATCAGACTATAAAAACAAACCTATGGATACCATATTTATACGGGAAGTGAAAGAAGGTAGCCCTGCACACAATGCCGGATTAAACAAAGGAGACCGAATTATTGCCATTAATAATCATCCATTATCTGGTAAAACATACTCAGACATCATTCATTTAATCCTCAAAAGGTTAGTAAATGGCATTTGATTTTTTGCTGTTATTGCAATTCCAAATTTTAATTAAAGTTAACAGATTATGGACAATTATTTTAGTGTGCATTTCTCCCATTTTTTAATCCTTTTATTTCTCTTAATATATTAACTTTTACATTCAATATTTTTGGTTCACATGACTTTTTTTTTATAAGTAAATGTAGGAAATTTAAAATTTGGTAGGTCAGAATAGGAAAATAATAATTGAAGGTTTCTTGCTTCAAGTGGTGAAATAATTATGATGTTTTTTGATTGCTATTTCTTGATAATGGGGAATGATAATAGTGATTTATATTAAATTATGTAGTATTACTGCTTTACTTCGATATCATTATTGATTTTCATGGATTATAGCTGTAATGCTAAATATGTAAATATTTAGTGATATTTTGGTTTAAGATGATAATGCATGCCTGGTTTGATAATTAAAAAATAATTATAAATTGAAATTGCCATTGTATAATTTATGATAATAGTAATTGAAAAATGAGAAGGAAAAAAAGAATAATTAGAATAGAATTTCTAACAAAACTCTTTATAAGAAATCAATTGCATGTTATCAGATTTTATTTAATTGTTACTGTAAAATTTTAAAATTATTTAATTGTCATTTTATATTTTAGTTTTTCTATTCTCTCAAGATAAGATCAGAATTCATTTATAGTATTTTAAGCTTATTCATAAAATTTATTTTATAATTTTTATAACTCCAGCTATCTGCTTTGCATTTTATTGTTTTATTAAGAAATACAATAATAATTTTTTTTAACAGTTTGCTTACATTTCTATTAAGTCTAAAACTTTATACATATTTTAATAATTTTTATTGCTTAGCATTATTTTGTAATATTTAATGGTACTTTTAATTTGATGTCTCGCAATTGTAAAATAAAAGAATTGATTTTTTTTTCTTTTTAGTGGCCAAACTTTGAGACTCTTAGTTGTCCCAAAAGAAGATGACATTTTGCAATTAGTAAGTATTTAAACAATAATATTACTAATAGACGGATGTATGTCCCACTTCCCAAGAAATGCATTATTTTAAAATTAAAAGGCAGTTTCTTTATTTGATTATTAATATTTCTGCATTTAAATATTCAATTTTCTATTTCTATAAATAATGTGTTTTTAATGCAAGATACAAAAGTTTCTATTTTTATATTATTTTTGATATATTAATTAATTTTTTTTTAATATTAAGTCTTACACAAGAAAATGGACAGTAAAGTCTATAATTGTACTACCCATTCTTTCAAAATTTGAGTTTCTTAAAAAAAGAAAATAACTATTTAGATCGTTTTAATTAAATATGAATTTTAAACACTGGTCACAATGAACTGTTTTGTATTATTAATTTTTCCTTTTATATTTCATTATTTAAGCAATAATGAAATCTTTTTTTTTTTTTCCCTGAGTAATAATTTTGAAGAGTTTGGGATTTTATGATTTATTTATATTGATGAAATTCTTAATGTAAATGAATATTGAAAAATATTATCATATTTCAGGATTATTATCAGAAAAATTAAAACCCAGTAACAACATGTTTTTCTTTTTTACTTTGTTACAATATTCTTATGAAAATTAAAACTGCGTTTTAAAATTTTGCCTTTTATCATCATTTGAATCATTCTCTGAGGTTTCTGCTGTCTATCAACTTTCTTTATACTCTATTTTATTCTTCATTTTAAAGTTCATTGAAATTTAAAGTCTTAAATTTTTTTGAAGTTTTGAATGGTACTATTTTGAAGCAAAAATTTTACGAACTGCTTACGTCTTTGCATTCTTTTCAAATACCATTATGTTCAATTTTTTTTATACATGATATATTGAAAAAATTTTCTATATACAGAATTAAATGAATAATTTAATTTTTTTAATATAAATGTCTTGAACTTTCAACTCTGGATTATTTTGTTTAATCTTAAACTCCTTTGTGCCAAATTGAGCCAAAGCTAGAAAATTAATTATGACTGATATATTGACATGTTTCTCTTTTTTACTTGATTCTAATATGTTTTGTTATAAAAAGCTTGTTTTAAAAAGTTATGTTAAATTAATTTAGCAGAATCCCTCCCCCAATTTCCCTTTTCCTATTTTTATTATATCTTGATGTGAATCCATAATCGTAATAGAAATGCTATATTAAAAGTAAAATAATGCAACTTTTAATTTTGCTAATTATGTTAGAAGTATTCTCAATATTACTCTACTTTCAATTTGCTTTGCAAAATTCTGTTATTAATAATAATTTATTATATGAATTTTACTAGTAAACGTTGTAAGATTATTTTATTTAAGTTTTTTTAAAATTATTGAAAAGATTTACCAATTATAAGTTAAAAAAATTATCAAAATTTTTAATTGGAAAAAAAGTCAAAAGTTTTTATATATATGCAAATGTTTTATTTGTACATTTTGATATATATATATATATATATATATATATATTTACTTTATTCCAGTATTTTGCTTCCTCTGCATATCAGCCGGTCCATCGAGAGCATAAGCAACACAAGTATCTTGTGCCCTCATACTGTCCAGACTCAGAGCAATCAAACCAGCAATACAGACAATCTTCTTATGGTACTTATCCTGGGAGAATTCATAAGAAATCTAAAGGCACCATTGATAAAGATGTGGAAAGTAAAAGAGGGATTCAGCACGTTTTCTTGGAGTCCGATGATGTGAATAAAGATCTTAATTTATCCAGTCCATCACATTTGTCTTGTGGGCTTGAAGATAAAGATTATGATTTACCTTCACCTGCAAAGTGCATTTATGAAGGTAGCTGTTTTAGTGAAGATGAAGGTCTTTTTCATCATGCCAAAGATTTTGAAAACGAAGATATATTAGAACTGCAACCTCCCAAACTAAAAAGTACAGTTGCAAATTTGTATTACAGTTTGTGTCGTGATCAACCTCCATCAAATTTTGCATTTGCTTCGGAGGAAAACTTAAACTATCCCATTTATATGTCCGATTTTGATGATATTGTACACTGTGATAATATGGCTGAGTCAAAAAGTATTTCTGAAGCATTGCATGGAACCGGTGAAACCATATCGTCCCATCCTATTTCAATGTCTTATCCATGTGACAGGCCTCAGTATGGAGAAAATAACCATTCCTGTGATAGAATTCGGGACTCTGCTCATTTATCTCTGTTAAATGAGCAGAAACCATCTTATTACTCTAATAATAAGATGATTAACTCAGAAGATTTAAACTTGCATTATAACCCTGATACAAGTTCTAATAATTCCAGTGCAATGCATCGAAAAACAGGTGAAAGAAATTCCATAGCCTCAGACTATGATTTCAGTGAGAATCCTAACATACCATCTATAAATATTGTTGCTCAACGACGCCATCAGTTTGAATCTGGAAACCTTTTAGCTGAATCAATGGAAAGAATGAACTTGTATAGAAGTGAATTGTCACGTATGTCAATGCCAAATCATGTCCGTCTAGTATCATCCAGAACTGCAGAATTTGAAACTAAAACTGGATCATCTGTAAATTCACTTTATGCTCAGAAGTCAATTGAAGTTTCTAAAAAGAACGAAGAAAGTTCAGAAAGTCATATGAAATACAATGACAATAGAATACAATCTTTTGATTATGATTCTACACTTGATCATCAAAATAGTAATAAAACACCTACAGATGATTCTTTGATTGTTGCTGATTCACCCGAAACCACAGTTACAGGTAAAAAAATATGAATTATGTACTTATGCTTATGTATTGAATAATACAATGGAACCTCTCTTAATGAGCATTAATTTATTCCCAATCTTTCCCATAATGCAAAACATTTATAGGATCAATGTAAATAAAAGAAGATAATATTTTTCATTCAGAATAAAAAAAAATCAACAGGTTTAATTAATAATTTATAACAATTTATTATATATAATATATGCTTTTATATAAAACAATCTAAGGCTACTTGCTTTTGCTTATGCTTCAAAATGTGACAAAAGAAAAAAAGAAAGGACACAGCATTATCATCAGATAAATTTGTAGCATACGTAAATTTAATTAAATTAATTCTTCTAAAGATTTGATGCCGTAGTTTTCTATACTTTCAGCATGTTTCTTGTTTTACTGGAAGTTGATGAACTGAGGCAGTTTTCTCCACAACATCTTGTTAGTATACAGAATGTGTTTCCTAGCTATACTTGTATATGTACTCTTGTGTTGAAATTTATCCCCCTCATATTGCAATATAAAATCATGACACTTATCAAAGTCTCTCTCTCTTTTTTTTTGATACTTCACGTAACTATATATTTTATAATTTTATTTTTAATTATAAAAACATCAACAATCAAGCTTTAAATGCTGATTAATAGCTAATATACAAGTAGTAGTGATATCAAAAGCTTTATGTCTTGATGAATTGTAGTCCCAAAAGGGAACTATTTTTTTTAATAAACTTTAGCACATTAAGAATATTTTATTAAATATCACTAATAAGACTAATAATCTTCCTAGTAACCAGAAGACACTAAAATTTAAATTTCATAATTTTTTCAGCATTATATTTATTGACTGATACAAAATTAAATAAATTTTTTATATTCTTTGCAGTATTTTTTTCCCAAATGGAAATATGTCTCTCTCTTATAGTTTAGAAATTAGTAATTAGGAATCCTTTGTATGAATGTGAATTGAGAACCTCTTCAATTTTATTTTGTTTTAGTGCTCTTTATTTGCAAGACAAATAATTAAAAATTCAATTTAAATTTTTTATGGTTCATTTTGCAATTTTTTTTTTGTTTTGTTTTCTTCAAATCTTATATTTTTAAATCTAGTGACTTTAAAAGAACTGAGATAATTTAAAGATTTATAATCTCTTGTATATAAATTGCATACATATTTGCTATTTTTAATAAATTTAGTTAAATGAATTGTATGAGATTTTTTGTTTCCATTTTAGCTCATAGTGACATAAACCCAGCTGTAACTGGAGTTGTGCATCGCCGAAAAACAGTTCCAGGTATTATAAAATATTGTAAACTATTTTAAAATTTTTGATTAAGAATTTGTGAAACTCTTATAACTTTATGCAACCTTTAATTTTTCAAAATTATATAGAATTTCGAACAATAATATTCTTTTGCAAGTGGATAAAAAAAATAAAGTCTGTGCTAGTATAATCATGTTCTCTATCTTTATCATTTTATCTAATGTTAAATTTCTTTCTATTGACCCCTAGCACTTGATTGCTGTTGCTATGGTGATATCGAGTTGCTTGCATCCTTTAACCTGAAAGCACATATAATTCTTTTCTTTTTTTCTTTTTTTTTTTACTAAGCAATCAGACAGACCTTCAGATTTATTCATTTTGGTTGCTAATCAAAATAGAAGTATCACAATCATCAAAAAAAAAAGGGGGATTATATGTGTTTTAACACACATATTGGATTATATGTGTGTTAATGTGTGCAACCAATGTTGCTGTGGTGTCATTTGAATGCTAAGAGTTAATATTCAGTTGTAATTTTTTTTTAATTATTTATATGAGGTATAGATTTTTTTAGAACTCTAAATGGAAATTTATTTTACTTGAAATCTGTTTCCATTGCATTATTATAATTTTTTTTTTTATTTTTACTGTATTGATTGGCAAGTTTTTACTCTTATCCAGTAATAAGAAATTTATTTCATTCCAATGTATCTATCCTACTTATGTATAGTCCCTTTTTTATTGAATTTGCATCATGTTTGTTATCATTGCATAATTATATAAGTTCTGTAAGTACATTTGGTAATTCTATATGCATATATTTTTTTTAGATTTTCTTGGCAACTTTAAATATAAAAATATACAGAAGTTTGGAAGTATAAAATTTTCTTAAATAATGATCTAAATGCCTTTTTTGTTATATTTTTAAAGATATTTCCTTTACTTTTTGTCATAACATGTTAGAAAAATGAAAGTCCAATGCAGAGCCTTGTGATACTCATTTGAAATTAAGAGCTGTCCAAATTAGAAAGTAGTGCATATTGTTTAATTTTTAAGAATTGTTGCAAAGTTTTCATTTTTTTTTCTATTTAACTTAACAATTAACAATAACAACAAACAATTAATATCTTTGAAAATTTGTAATCTTTTATTTACTTATTCAGTTTGTGAAAATTTCTTATTTTGCTGCAGAATTAAGTAAAAAATATGACTCTTCCAAATATATTACCTTTGACATAGATAAAATAAAAAGTGTAAATTTAAGTACGAAGTTCCAGAGAAAGAAGTGACTGACTAATCAAATTTTATCAGTACATTTTTTGAAAATTGGAATAATGAAAGGTTTTAAAAATAAATAGTAGGTTGTATTTCTTTTTTATTGATGTTGCTTTTATTTTATCTAATGCTAATCAGATGTAAACTCATTCAAATAATTAGAAATTACTGGTCAAAGGAAAATACACATGTAAAGATAATTAATTATAATCCTGTTCAGTAATCATTAATAAATTACTAGGAAATTCATTAAAATGAAATGATTATTGTATGTAAATATAATTTCATAACTTCTAATTTTTTTTCTTTCTCTCATAACTCATATTATTGTGAAATTTTTATAAAAGTTCATGGAATAAAGTTCTGTAAGGTAATGAATTGTGCTAGGATTTATCCTTGAAATATTACTTCTAGAAATGAATTCATTTCTATATTTGAACAAAATTGTATAAAACTTTTAATTTGAAAAAAATGATAATGGCTTAAATAAAAGCATCTTAGTTTCAGTTGTGATAATAGGGAATAATTAGATTGTGAAATAATGCCATTTCTGATATTTTTGTGATATGAAATAAGATATTTTGTTTCTTTTTAATATGTGCAAATTTTATTGTTGTATATTAAAATAGCATATTATAGCCATTTTATAAAGAATTTTTTTAAAAACTGCAAAAGTATTTTTAACTGATTTTATTTCCATATAAGGATTATTCCCATTTATTTTTCTATTTTTTACACAACAGTTTTAAAAATTCTAATATTTAAATAATTAAATTTTTTTTTTAGTATCCTCTGATCAAGATGAATGCCACATTGTACGGAGGATATCATATCTTCGAGCTACTGCTAACGATAGAATGAATATCGAATCTGATTTAAGTGAAGAAGATGAAACTTCTGACCCTTCTAGGTATTTTTTCCTCTTTATATTTTCTAATCTTAATTAATTTGAAAATGGTGCAAGTTCATATATTGATATAGATGTTTTATGTTTCAGTCCAAATAAAGAATTCCGTATTCAGAAGTTGAAATCTTTCTTTGGAGAAAAGGTAACATTAAATGATGTTGAATTCATTTTACATGCATTATAAATAATAATTCTCATTTAATGCCTTTTAAATTAGGATGTACAGGTTGATTAGCAAAATTCTTTTAAGCCTTTTAAATCCAAAACTGCGTCTCATATAGCCAGGAAAGTAATATGTACCTCTAGTAGTATGATTATTGAGATAAGCCTCAGTGTTTCTAGCAGTGAAATAGTATTAAGGAAGTTACAAAAATTAAAGGAGATTAGATAAATTTCCAGTTAGGAAAATATACACTATACCATAGTGAAAACACTAGGAAAAGTTTTTTGAAATTATCAGTAAAATTCATAGAGATGTTTGCAAATAAAACTGTTAACTTTCCATGGTTTGAAAAAGGACTCATCCTAAAATTGAGGTTATTGCCCACTAAGGGCATTTTTCAAAAAAAATTTTTGTTGTTTATTTTTGTTGTTGCTTAACATGGGAAAACTGTATTATAATAATAGAAAATGCATTTTCCAGTTTTAGATTAACCCTTTTTCAAGTAATGGAAAGTGCGCTATTTTAATCATAAATACGCTATTTAAATCATAAAAAATTTTCAGATAATTCCATAAATTCTCCTGGCTCAGTAAATACAACATATTCATATTACTATAGGTACTCATTACTTCCTTGACCATATGAAATTTGTTTTAAATTTAAAGGGCTTAAAATGATTTTACCAGTCACTGTATATTTTTAAATTGATTATTATGATTATTTTTGAAAAGCTTATTTTCAAGGAAAAAAAATCGAGCCTGATTAAATTTTTAAAAATTTAAGAAACCTTATAATTTCATAATTTGCCAATACAAATTTTTCAAGTAAGTATGTGAATAGAGTATGATTTGAAGTTCAAATTTCTTTTATTTAGATTTTTTAACATTGGAATTAAAATCCTGTTATTAAAAAGAACATACACAAATCTTGTCAATTAAAAAACAAAGTGAACTAAAGAAACAAAGAGAGCTCAAAGGAATAGTTATTGGAAAAAGTAATTCCTATATAGTACATAAAGAAATATGCTTTTATAGAAAACATTACAAATATTAGATATAAATATAATATGAATATAATAATAGATGGATATAATAAGCATAACTTAAGCAAAAGAATTGCATACTAGATTTTTTTTTTTTTTTTTTTTTTTTGGCATTAGCTGGTTTGCTGGATATATAGATTGTATTACTTCAAATCTATATACTCGTTTCATTATTTAATGATCATGATTCCTGAAGAAAATATTTTTAAGCATCAAATTGCAACATCAAATTATTACATCAAAAATTCTACATATTTTAACATACATCAAAAATTCTATTCATTGTGTATTGAACCTTGTAAATACAGTCAAGCTCTGTGATATCATAATGCCATTAAAAACTTAACCTTCTGGTTAGTCTACCTTCTAATTTTCACGGTAGATTCATATTTTTTGTGTAAATTACATAGAAATAAACAAAGTCCATCTTCCTTGGCTTCAAACAATGGAAGAAAGTCATGATTCAAAATTTGATGAATTAATGAAATCATTGTGAATTTTAATGCATCAATGAAATTTATTTTGTAAATTATATAAAAAGGATTTTTTTAAAAAAAATTCCAAAATTCAGAAAAAAGAGGCAAGCAGTATCAATAAATAGATAGTACAAAAACACAAACTCATGCCAGACAAATTCATGAAATAATTTAATTTTTTAATTGCTATTTAAACATATTCTGAAATCCATTTTAATGAATATTGTAGAAAAATGTTTTCCTTAAATACATATTATTTAATTAATGAGTAAATAAAAATTTGATAAAGAATTAAAATATCCCAGAATGAATATTTTCAATGTTTTTTCTTTTTGGCTACTTAGATCAGTACATAAAAGATTATGCATCTAAAATTATGCATTAAGCAATATTTAAAAATAAATATTTGAAAAAAAAAAGTAATTCAAATCAGAATTTGTAATATGGGATAATGTAATAAAAAAATTTAGACTTATTGAATGTTAAAAAAAAGATATTTTTAAATAGCCATTGTATATGAAAATATTTTATGAATTTGATGAAAATTCAAATTTATTAACTGTATTTTTTTCAGATCTTTATAACTTTACAATTTTTGTTTTAACTGTTAACGCTTTAATGAGAACTTTTCTGCATTTTATTACACTAAAAAATGGCTTTTAAAAATCTTCCTGTGTTATTTTCCACCTGATATTTAAAATTTTCCAGTCTTTGCTCGATTTTTTTTCTGCTTATTTGATTTAATGTTTTTTACTTTATATCTGTTTTATATGCAAATCTTAAAATATTTTAAATTAAGCTATAATTCTTTATGTAAAAATCATAAGTAATTGAAATTTTTTTTAATTAATAATATTAATAATGGAATTATTTGAAATATTTTAGACTCCAAAAGTTAAGCAGGCTTTGGTTCCTGTTGATGTAACAGATACGAATGGTTGTTCTAATCAAGAAACAACTGAAGAACCAAAATCCATTTATGGATGGGTTATTTGTAAAGTTGTATCTTTGGAAGGAAAAGTAAGATTTTTTTTAATGAGCTTTAATTTACTACAATCTAAAATGTTGATTGTATTATTTGAAAAATGGTGAGTGAAAATAAAACAGCTTAAATAATAACGTGGAAATAAATTATTATTTTAAAGCAAGTATTTTTAATTTCTTTTTTTACTGAGTTGCTATTATTTGTGTAATTTTATCTAATAACCTAGGTCTCATTGTAATTTTGCAGAATAGTATGGTGAATGATATTTGCTGCATTATTTTTATTATGTATATCTATAAACATTTCTGTAAAAAAAAAAAAAATTACAATGTAATTATTTTCAGCGTTCTAGTGATAGGTCCTGGAGGCATGTATGGGCAATTTTAAGAGAAAATATTCTTTATTTATTGAAAGAAAGACGTGAGCCCTCAAAGGTAATTAGAAATATTTAATTATTAGTTTTTCTGTTAGTTATTTTTTAAATAAAAATTCAAATGTAGTTAAAAATGAAGGTTTAAGAAAAGAAATTTTTATCTTCTCATGACTATATATTTCGGCAATTTTAAAATTTTGTATTGAAATTAGTGTCATTTGAAAAATACATTGATCACAAACAATTTGTCAGTTTTGCAATAGTGTTGTGAAATCTTCAATTTTGGAAGAGTATTAAAAAAAAAAAAAAAAAGATGCTATAACCTTACAATATATTAAACAAATAATTAATTTTCATTTGATACTTTGAAGAACACATATATATATTAAATTTGAAATTTTAAAGTGGCAGGTTTTCTTTATAGTTATCATAATGCATATTTGAAAGATTGATCATCGTGTAACTGTAATGTTATGCTAATTGCTCCACTATCCACTCTACTCTGAAAAACACATTTTGCTCTATTTTTAGAATATTGCTGCTCATTTTTATTATTATTGAATAATATTATCTTGTATTACTTGAATATATATTTTAAATTTCTTTAAAACATCTATTATAATTAAAAATTTGTATTCTAACATAAGATTCTTTTGTACACAGAAATATGCATAATGAATTATTATTATGGAGTTTAATTTCATTAATTTTAAACTCTATGTTCTTTCACTAGAAGAATGATGATTATTTCTATTTCATGCAATTATACTTGGAGTGTAGAATAAATTTATTAGTTTTTCTAGCGACATATTTTATTTTTGTAAAACTATTTATCTGATGTTGGTTTTTATGAATTTTGAGATTATTTTATATTTATTTAATAATTTTTTTTTCATTTTTTTCCCAGCAACATAGAATTTTTAATTCATCCTAGAAGACAAATTCATTATTACTTTAATAGATTTCCTAAAATATTTTAAATTATTTCCAAAATGGTTTTAAGATAAAAATAAGTTATTTCTATTGATTCACTGCATCATCAATTATTTTAAGTGTTTTGTAATTTTTAAGATAATATTTATAAATTTAAACAAACCTATCTAAATTTTTGTGACCTGCTTGTTTTAAAACCATGTGAAATGAGGATGGTTATTGGTACAAAATTTGAAGTCCTTATTTTCTTTCCCACAGTGCTCAGAGTATTTTTTAAAAAATATTCTTGGGCCATCAGTTATTTATGTAAATATATTTCTGCTTTGCTAAGAATTTTCTCTAAATATAACACTTATGTTATATTTTGAGAAAGCATGCATGACATAGCATGTTTAATTTTCAAGTAAATTCTGTTTCATTCATTTTACCTTTGATAATCTTTCAAACATAATTTCAGTGTTAAAATAATTGTATGTAACATTATTTTTAACTTCCTAAATGATTTTTCTTTAAACTCATACAGAATGTAGTTTTTTCCAGTTAACATCATACTAATAATGAGTTTAATAAGTGGCTTTCTTACTTCTAGGGAACTATAACCGGTGATGAACATGTGATAAATGTGAAATATAGCATAGCTAATGTTGCAAATGATTATGTAAAAAGAAAGCATGTTTTACGCCTAATGCTTCTTAATGGGACCGAGTACTTATTTCAAACAGAAAGTCATGCAAGTATGATGGAGTGGTTGAAAGCCTTAAAGATATTTACTAGAGAAATATCTGAGGTAATTTTTGTTACAATGAATTATTTGTTAGTTATCTGATTTTAATTACTTATAGTCTTTGATTTTTATGAATTATGTTCTGTAATAAAGCCATAAATATTTAAAGAATGATTATTTATTTTGGAACGATTCATTGTTCACATTACTGTTTTAAAGTTTCGGTTAACAAATCCATTCTGTTGTTCTATTGCAGTCATATATTTTGGTTAAAAATACTTAACAATATATATTTTTTTCTATTTGTCCAGAAAAATGATTGTTGAAATTATTATAAACCTATGTAAGTAATGAAGTATGGCAATCATTTTGAAATAGATGATTAAAGTAAAATTTAGTTTAAAAAATGTATTAATTTGTTTCAAATTCTGAGAAAATCTAATCAAGTTTAATGAAGTCTAATTTTGTTTAGTTTATAAATTGGTAGTACTTAAAATTATATACATTTCATGTTCCATTACTAAAAAAATTATTTTTTACACATTTTTATTTTTAATCAGATTTTTTTTATGATTTATCGACACAGTTTTGTAATGAAGTCTTCATTCAATTCTTCATGTGCTAGTTTTGAAATTTTGTACCTAAGAGTGTTCTGAAGAACATTACACTTCTTTAAGATTTTCTGAATTACCATTAAATTGATTAATTTAATTAAATTTTGATACAACACTGTATGGGCAAAACTTGGTAGTAAATATTAGAAAAAACTTGGTTTCAGTATTTTTAATTATTTATAATATTGAATTATCAATTAAAATCAAACTATAAAAATAATTTTTCTATATTAAATTTAATTTATCTGCATATCTCAAAATCTGATTAATGCAATGTTCACTCTAACTTTTTATACACTAGTTAGGATTAGAAACCCCAGAAAACTGTAGATCTAACAAAACAGAGGAAATTTTGCCTATTACCAGAGCTTAGAAGCTATTCCAACCTATGCAATCCAACTTTTTATTCAGTATATGATGTTTTCTTGTGATCCATAGTGCTGTGTACATAAGATTTCAACCATAGCTTTGGCTTGGATAAACTTAAATTACTATCAAGACTTTGAATGTAATCATTTATTAATAGATATATATATTAAAAGCTTCTGTTTAGCTATTTTTTAAATTTATTTTTAATAATAGCCACAGTAAATACATATTACTATGAAATATGGCCTGGGACTAAAGATGGAATATTAAAAATATATTGTAACTTTAATAATTTAAATGCTAATAAATGGATATTGGCACATTATTATTTTATAAAAATGCTTCTTCTCTCAAACTTCATAATCACTCAATGCATAAAAATTCTAAAAATATCTGAAGTCAATAAAATTCTTTTTTAAAAATGTTTCAACTATTTTTAACATAAAATTATTTATATTTTTTTAGCATTTAGTTTATAATTGTTTAAACATTCCAGCTTCCAGATTGGTTGAAAAATACATCTGTTTTGGAAAAGGCTGCTGCATATGAGCAACAGATTCAGAAAGGAAAATCCTCTGGACAGCATCACAATGTTCGAAAATTAGTTTTCCGCCATCGCAGTCCTTCAGAACATTCCCCTTCTGTTAAAACACGCAGAGCATCACAAGGTGGTATGTATTTGTATAATAGCAAAAAATGCTTGCTTTTTAAATTGCTTTTTTAAATGAGCTATTATAACCATGCTCATAGTTAAGATATCTCTAACTTGCTGCTTTTGGAGCCCAACTGATTCGCTAGGAATAATGCTTATGTTTAGATTCAATTATATTTCTTATGCATACCTTGATATTCATTGCTTCACCTTCAAAATATCTTTGAATTCCAAATTGTGATAGACATCAAAGCCATATCATTTTCGTAGGCTTATGCTGTTTCTGCTTATTTTGTGCATGCATGAACATTCTTAAAAATATCAAGTTACATGGCATGCTAACATGAAAAAACTGCCCATTTCATCTAACTACTAATTATACATTCTCTAATACAGTGCTATCTCTTCTTTTTCTTAGTCTTTATGAAAAATTATCAGTTGTTTCTATTATCTTTTAAGTTGGATGCTGCTTTGTTTAATACAAACCATGAAATATATTTTATTGTACCACTCAAATTTGGAAAAGGTTAATTTCAAAAACACTATTCACCATTGATATTAATTTAATGTTGAAATGAATAATGTAATGAATTTATATAAATTGCTCTTAATTTTCCTATTACTATAATAAGGTTAATTCTATTCTTTTTCAAATACTAAATGATTTTTCTGTCTTGAATTAGTGAATGTTTTTTTTGTGTGTAAAATATCAAATGAAATTTAAATGTATTTATTTGGATGAGTTCTGTGCTTTGTGCCTTAAAAAGATTTTTTTTATTAATGAAAAATCATTGATTACAGATGAGCTGGCTCTTACCAAAATTGGTGTGCTGTGGCGAGATCGAATGGTGCAAGGTTGGAAAAAAGTACACGGAACAAATTCTCATATTCCAAAAGGTGCATCATTTGGTGTCAAACTAGAAAATGCTCCACCCGGTGTTACTAATGAGGTAAACAATTTGGTTAAATCACTAGTCTCCATTTTTCTTTGTGTATGCATCTCTTTCACAATGATTGATTGAAAGAAGGAAATATCTGAAACCAATGAAATTTCTAATAAAAGATTGATTGAGTTTATATTTTCTGTGTTCCTCTCTTTTTATTGAAATGATTAAATTTCTCAAATATTTTTTTGAAATCATTGCATCAACTTTACTAAATGAATTTTTTTGGCATTTAAGCTGCTTACAGTAATGATGTTATACAATTATTTGCTGTTATATATGAACTTTTCAATCATATCTTAATACTTCATACAATTATATGCAAACTTGGAAGAAATGGTTAATTGAGAGAACATTTTAATTAGTAAGAGAACATTGGTAAGAGAACATTTTAATTGTGAATAATGTTTAGAATTGTTATAAGTAGACTGAAATCTTGACTTTATTACAATCTTTTATCTAATTTAAAATTTATGCATATTTACCTATTCTAAATTTTTAATTTACTTTTAGAAGATAATCATTTTTAAAGGGGAAAGCTGCACTTTGATAGTTTTGATCTTTTTAAGGTCATATCTACTACTACCCTGTTCATTGTTTATGCCATTGTTATTAGATGCACATAAGTTTTAAAATTATGTGTTAATACTTCATAGGTGGGGGGAGGGGGAATAGTGTTTACTTATTTATTTTTGAAGAATAAAACTTATTATGATGATTACTTAAAAAAATTATTTTTCATTTTTAAAATTTTAGCATATTCCATTGATAGTTGAGCTTTGCATACAGATAGTTGAGAGCCGAGGATTAGATACAGTTGGAATATACCGTGTGCCTGGCAACAATGCTTCAGTAAGTGTTTTGACTGATCTAGTTAATCAAGGCATAGATGATGAACTTATCAAAGATCCTCGTTGGAATGATGTAAACATTGTATCAAGTCTTCTTAAAGCTTACTTCCGTAAATTACCTGAACCCCTGCTCACTTCCTATTTATATCCTAAATTTATACAAGCTAGTGAAACAGAAGATCCTGTAAAAAGATTGAAAGCTATCAAGCATGTGGTAAGCTTTAAAAATTTTTTCCATTTTTCATTCCATTTTTAACTAAGAAAACAACCTATTTTTTGTGCTAAATATAATTAAGTAATAATTTGTATTTGTATATTTTAGTTAACAAAACAAATTTTTAAGTCTTATTTAATGCTTAGTACCCTTTTTGAAACTAGCTGGATTGCTGTAAATACTGGTTATGTTTCATTTCATTTCATTTAAATCTCTGATTTTTAACTCCATGGTTATAGTTCTTCTAATAAAGTATATTTAAGAAAGTATCTTATTTTCATAGCTGGAAATTTCTATCTTATTTTCAAAATTTTTATTGTGTACCAGAACTTTCCTAACTAATAATTATTTGAAAAGTAAGGCTCATGTCCATAAGTATTTTTGTCTGTATTCACAAACTTTCAACAATTATACTCTTTTTTAATATTTTTAACAAAATTAAATGTTTGTTTCTTTCTTTATTTACAAAATTACAATTAAATTTTATGTCATGAACCCTCTGGCTGTGTAATTCTTTGAAATTACTATTTAGATGTGATGTTTGCAAATAAGTTCAAATATTTTTCAAAGAAAGTGAATTGATACTATATGTTACATGATAATAATATAATATAGTGAAGATCTGTAATTGTAAAATTAAACACTCTAAATTGCTAAGAACACAGGATGGAATAGAAAATGGATTGATGACCATCCCACGGAAATCGCAGGATATGCAGCTGGGGGTGGGGTTAATAAAATAATTCATATGTTTTAATGATGCCAAACACATCATTCACTTGACAATCCTTGAAATTATTGAATCAGCACAACCATCAACGAAATTAAAATATTCTTGGATAATTTGTCATTTTTTTGTGATTTCAAGGACATTTATATAAAATCTTGTTCTTTTGATTGACATTAAAAGTTTTGTTTATTTCTATTCAAAAATGTTTAATTTTGTCGTCGATATTTTATGAACTTAAAATATCATTAAATATATTTTCATATTTTTAAAAATGCATAATTTGTCTTTTTTTTTAACTTTAATGTAAAGAAAGATTACACTCTGAAATTTATTAAAGGACAGGCATTCTTGTTCAACGTTAGGAATTTAGACGTCAATCATTTATTCAGAATTACAAAATGTGATATGTATTTGAGCTGCTTTAATCTGGGAAATTTGGATAAATATTCGAAAATGGATGTTGCTATTAAAAAAAAAATAGTTTGTGTAAATCTAAGCACAAAGATGATGTAAAAAGTATTTTATATGATTGCTGGATGATATATTTCTATATCATTTGGCATTTACAATTTTATTATGCCAATTGTGTAATTAATTTTTACGCCAATTATTTTTATTTGGAATGGTAAATAATGTTTGAATAATTTTTTTGGTAAGCTGCTTTTGCCAATTATACATTTATGAATTTTTCATCCTCTCTTTTTGAATTGTATTGTTACCTGTAGTGTAGATTAAATTTATAAAATATGATGTAAATCAAGCTGCTAGTTGATGTTTTCTCAGAAATTAGGAAATGCAAAAACCTGCATAATCGAAAGTTATGATTACTGCTTTTAGTATAACAGTAATGTAATGTTGAAATTATAACTCTATGTAAATCTATTATTTTTTTAATGATTAACTCTAGACATTTTTTTTTTTTTTTTTTAGCTATATCATCTGCCTGTTCATTATTTTGCTACTTTGCGCTACCTAATGTATCACCTCAAGAAAGTAGTGGAACATTCTGCAACTAACAAGGTTAGTTAGATGAAAACTATTATAAACTCTCTGAAATTTTATATTTTAAATTAACTAATGAAATTTTAATATTTTTGTATTTATACTGTGTTTACCTTGACACATATTAATATCTTTATGTTAATTTAGATGGAAGCTAGAAATCTTGCCATAGTGTTTGGTCCCACCCTTGTCAGGACCACTGATAATAATATGGTTGCAATGGTAACAGACATGCCTCAACAGTGCTATCTCATTGAAACAATGATAACTTATGTAAGTGTAATCAAACTGTAATCTTCTATCAACATGTAATTTTCATCTCTCTTTTTTTTTTGTAAATTAATATAACCGATCTTTAAAGGAAACGAAATTTTTAAATTTGCTATCCTTTAATGTGATTTGTCTCCTTCAAATTACTTCTGTCCTCTATTTATGCTCCACTTTTCCGTTACTAGAATAACTCTTGGGATCTTTTTTTTTTAGGGTAGCATGTGATTCAATAGATGGAGTTTTTTTTTATTATTTGAAATATTTGATTTTTCAAGGTAAATTTCTGGTGAATGAAAAAAAAGCTCATTATGTCAAGCATGGAAAGTTATGTTTTTGATCTACATTTGTACAGTCCAACAACTTCTCTTTACCTTGACCCTTTTTTGTGTTTTACTCATCATTTAAAGGAGAAGACATAAATTTTGCTTCAGTATGATGTATCTTCAGATTATTAATGAAAATTTTCTGCAATGAACTTTAACCATGGTCTAGATCTTCAACAATTAAGAAGTAATCTTAATCATACTTTACAGAAATCAAAGCATTCTTTTCATCTCTGTAAATATTGTCCTTTAATATGAAAAAGAGCCCTATTTTCAATCATCTTTGGGAAAATGTGCCATCTATGTCAGTACCATTCATTGCATTAGCTCTGGCTAAAGACAATCCTTTTCAGGAGCTTATTGGAATGTTTGAATAAAATATTTTGCCTTTTTTTTTTTTTTTTCATACAACTGCTTTTCTGAAATGAAAACTTTCATGGGGCACATGATATACTAATTTAATTATCCATTTATATAACAGGAGTTTTAAAAAAAAGTATATATGTCGACAAAGATTAATGCTGCATATCATTATAATTAAATTTGATTTCACACTTTAATTTTCCAATTTAGAAATTTGGTTTCACTTTTTTTGGATAGGCCTTTAAATTTTATGTACTATTTTTTTTATTTTCTGGATTATTCATATAGTGTATGCATTTTAATGTATTTGATTGGTGATAAATTTTTGAATTCCTCTTAATATACATAATTAATTGTAAATTCAAAAGACATTTTTTTGCTGGTATAATTATGAATCCATTTTAGTGTTGTTACAAAATCGTTCTATTTTATAGCAGAATATTATAATATATACTAAAATGCCACTGAACTAAGGATAGATTTACCTATGCAAATTGTGTAGTGGTGCACTTTATTTATACATGTACAAGTGAGTTGTGGTAACTGCATAAGTAGCTAATGCTGCCAGTATGTGTAAAACTTCTGATTTAGATGCCTCCAATTGAGAATGCATCTCAACTCATGGGCCATCAGTTTCCAAAATTATTACAGAACTAGGCTTTGAAAGATTGGCTGTGTCAAGAGTATATTGCAACTATATGAATAGTAGGGAAAAATTAAAAAAAAAAAAAAAACTTGCAGTTGAGGAAACTACAAAGGACAATTAACCCTGAGAGAATGTGAGATGGTTCAGTGATATTGTGCATAACCAGTGGAGTCAAACTCAGATCAAATTATCAGCCATGTTGAATTAGGGTGCCAGTCGTACAGTGAGTAAATGAACTATGCAACACTCGCTTAATAATTTTAGATTTGAGAGCAGTAAACCTACAAGAGTACTATTGCTCAATGCACATCTTGCTTTGGCAAGAGAACACAGAGAATGGATTCTAGAGGACTTGAATTGATTAACATGAAGTGACGAGTTTGGATTCCAACTGCTTAACGCCATTGGGAGATTGAGAATATAGCATCATGCTCATGAAACCATGGATCTTGCACACCATGCTGGAAATATACAAGGGTATGGCAGTTTAATCATGATCTGGGATGTTTTTTCATGTCAGTGTTTAGGGTCATTGGTACTTATATGAATCAGCTTCAGTGTGATTTGGGGCATAGTTCTGCTGAGCTATCATTTCCAGCCATTTTTGTTGTACTGTCATTCATACTGAAATGGAGTGTTCCAATGAGATATCTACACTTCTCATAGGTTTTGCCTGGCTACTTCCTGGTTGGTTGAACAGTCCTCTGATATCTCTGTCATGAATTGGCTACTTAGAAACCTAGATTTAAATCCTGTTGAGCATCTTTGGGATACTTTAGAGAAAGGTGTAAAAGCACATAATACAACATCAGCAAGTCTTACTGAATTATGAACAGTTCTGATTGATTTTAGCATGTCATTTCTGTGGAATGATTCTGCAAGATTGCCAAATCTGAGCCTCTGGCAGCTATTATCAAGCCCAGAGGAGGCCCACCTCATTATTAACTTGCTATCCTAATTCAGTGGTTCTTCAATGTAGTATGTATAATAAAATAAAATTGTAATATATCAAAATAAAGTAAAACATTACAATCATTGTATTGTAAGTAAAGACTGGTAAAAAATTCATCAACTAAATAGTGGGCTGTTTTATTTTTATTGTAGGCAGAATGGCTCTTTGAAGATTGTGGTGATATTTTACCTGTTGAAATAAATGCCCAAGATAAGCGAAAAACCCATCCACCATCAACTGTACAGTCAAGTGCTCTTCTCAGCAATATTAATAAACTTGATGGTATGCTTGTTGTCTTTTTTTTGTTGTTGTTGAAGTAAATTCTGTATTTTAATGCAGATTTTAAGCTTTGTAAAATCATATTATAACTATATTCAATACTTTTAAGTTGTTAACTTTTTTCTTAAAGTATGCTGTGAAATATGGAAAAAAAAAGTATTTGATAAATTATAAATTAATGAAAGACTTTAAAATAAATTGGCAAATGTGGGTATATCTTAATGAGAAACTGCATTAGAAAATAATATTTTTTAAATAATTTTCATACATTTAGTTATGAAAATTGTTATGTTATGAATATTTTTATTCAAATTAACATAGGTATATCTGCTTTTATTTATAATTTTCTTTACTTTTTTTCCTTTCTGATTACTGTAGAAGAATCATTACCACATGAAATGTTTGCATCGTTTTGCAATGCTGCTTCTCGCCATTTGAGGCACCGTCAGAAAAAGAAAGATCCTGCCAGCTATTCAAAGAAAAGATCTGGTATTATTGCTGATGATGCAGACATATTGGGGAACCCAAATGATTGCAGTATTCCTTCCAATTTCACCACACCAGAAATCATTGATCCCAAAATTGCTGATTCTGAAAACTTGTCGGATATAAGTTTTGGGAGTTGTTCTAGTCTAATTTCTGGTTCCACAAAATCCAAACAGCGATCCACATCCAAAGAACCTGAGCCTCAAAATGGCACTTTGGTTGCTGACAGACAAAGTTCTGAATCCAGTCAAGAGACTTCAAGTACTTTTCCTATTCCTGAGGAAGAACAAGTAGGCCATCGGTATAATAAATTAAGTGCTCTAGCTCAAGAAAAAATTAAAAACTTTGAACAGGAAACAAAGGCCCTTTTAAGAAGGGATGGCCAGCGACCAAGAACATCAGTTTGTGCACCACAAGTAGAGTGGGAACAAATTGAAAAAGAATGGCAAAAGGCAAAACTAGAATTAGAGCAAGAGGATTTGTTAGATTATCTTGCTGATGATCCATCGTATCTTTCCTGTCTTCTTGGTCGAAGTATGGAGTCAACAGAATTATCTCCCCCTACTGAATTTGCTGCAGCTGAATCATTTAGAAGTGAGTTTACTTACTGTACTTCAAAATTTAAAATTTTTTATCATAGCGAATTAATAGAAGATCATCTTAAACTGAGAGTTCCAGCCTCTAATGTTTTAGCTCTTTAATAATGTATTTAGCTTTTTAACTGTGGATGAAACTATATATGCATCTATAAAAGATAGATCACATCTACATCAAAAGGTAGAACAAAGATTTTGGGGATTATATCTATAAAAGATTTAAAACTTTATTAAACTACTGGTAAATATCTCTACATCTATTGGTAACCGCTATATATAATAAATTTGAAAACATGAATCATCTGTTGAATCAATGGAATGCAAGACAGACTTGCTAAATCACTTATTGATGACAAAGGGTGCTGAAGGGTTAAACTTATGATTCACTGTATATAAACTTTAATTTAATTTATTTATTTCTGTATATCACATTCTTTGATGTTTGCAAGCAAAGAGACGTTACCAAATCCATTTCTAATTGAAATAATGTAAAAACATTTCGTTAATAAATCTTACTAATTAAATTTGATTTTGTTGATATATCTTTAATTTTTTTTTAATCTCCTCAAAAATATTTTTTTAAATTCATTGATGGGATTAAGAATTTAAGGTGAAAAATTTAAGAATTTTGATTTACAGATAATTTTTTTATTTGTGGAAAAATTATTATTATTATTATTTTGTACATGAAATGGAAATAATTAATATCTAATCTTGCTTAACATGCTTGTGGGCTAAGTGGCATATTCTGCTGTACTTGATGGGACGAAACATGATATCCTGCCCTAGATCTCCATAAACATTTTAATAAATGTTTTACTTAGTTTATTTAAATGGAAATGGTCATTTCTAACTAACTTAGATGTAAGGAATAATTTATGTTTACAAATATAATATATTTTGAGGGATATTAATAATAAACTGATTTTGAAATGAGTATTTAAACTTTGTTCTAAAGGATAAATATTGCAACCTAAAAATTATATATATATATATATATATATATATATATATATATATATATATATATATATATATATATATATATATATATATATATATATATATATATATATATATATATATTAAGAAAATGTTTTCTAACCTTTTCACAAATTTTATTGTTGTAAATTTATAATTTAGATTACAAAAACTACTTTGAAATCGCATGCTGTTGTCCCATTTCAAATTTAGCCATTTTAACAGCAGAATAACTTTTGAAAATATAATCCTCTGGTTTTTTTTACTTATTTTGTGTGTTATAGAAGATACTTGATACATCAAGTATGATTCAGCTCACTTGTTTTATTATAATTTTCTCTGTATATGGTACTAAATGTGATTTTTTTTTTTCAATAATGACAAACACTACTGCATTTACGTTATTTTGGAATTATCTTCTATTTAATTTATACTTGTGCAGAATAAATAAATAAATAAATAAAAATAAAAATGCAGATTGTTTTATGTGACATATTTATTTATTATATTTTACTTTAGGCAAGAGTGGCATTCCTTTGAGTTCAAGTTCCTCGGCTGTGACAGAGATTTCACATTCACCTAATATAAGATCACCCAATTTTTCTGTTCCAACTCTCTCTGAATCTCAGTTCCAAAATGACAAATTTACATTGAGAGATGAAAAAATCTCCAATCAACAAGCCTCAGACCCACTTCGAACAAAATTGGATAAGTCAGATATTCCAACTTCAGTCAGTCAACCCATCTTATCATCTGTACTATGTGATAGGACTTCTGGTTCAGCTTTTGAAGAATACTCATTGGACTCTGTTAAATGTAAGCCTATGTGTATTATAAATGCTTCACACTCAGAATCCACTGAGTCTAAAAATGAATCAAGAACTCGTCCCGTTGAGAAAGATGGCTCTGAAGAGGCATCTGCATGCTCTTCTGATGCAACTCAACCACAAACTCTTAGTTGATATTTTTATTCGAGCATCTCTATGTAAAAAGATGTATAGTTAATTTATTATATCAGATTAGTATAAGCCATATTGTTTGTGCTCCCAGTGAAATAAAACAATTTTTTTTTTCTTTTCACGGCAGAGATGATATGAACCATAATTTAATTTGAGCTTCTTTGAAACTTTGTTTTCCTGCAGTGGCTAAGTGGCAATATTTAAAAGAAAATTTTAGCATTTTCTGACTCAATACATATTATTTTCACTAAACATAACCAGTATTTTAAAATCATACTGATTCGTATATGAAAGTATTCTTGTAAAATACATACCCTCAGTGAATTTTACTTTGAATATAACTATCTTAAATTATGAGATTAATAAATGAAGCTGCAGATTCTTTTATATCTTAAGTGATATTTTATCTTTCATATTTTTATCAGCATTTTGAAGTCATATCAATGTGTATAAAATTTAAATTAATTTAATCTATTATTTTCTACTTTTATATTTTTAGTGAAATGGACATATTGAATCTTAATTTTAAAGTTGGTCTAAAAAGGAAATACCGTTTTTCCTTTGAAAATAATGATCTAATAATAATGAAAAAGTCAATAGAATCTTAGAATTCTTAATTATTTTACATTCATATTTATGAATATATGTTATATTATTTAATATTAAATGTACAGTAGACTCTCAGTAATCCACATATCAGATCAGATGACTACTGGATTACTAGAAGTTCATTAAAAAATTTAATGCATTTACATCATACCTATATATATTGTACAAAATATACTTAATTATACTATGTATAATAAATATCATAAAATATAAAAAATATAATTCAAAATCATATCGTGTGCATTGTGTCAAGGACGCTAGCATCTACATTTAGGGACTTGTTTACTTTTTAACTCTCTGGTCTTGCCTTTCTGAAAATGCAGGACTTGAAGTGGGAACAGATTGGTACAGTGCTGGATTACTGAGTCTATTGTAAATTTGTTGAAAATTTTTTTGAATATTTAAAAATTTATAACTTTTTAAATATTTTTTAATTATAATGATTAAATGAAAGAGATTATTTCAAATTATTTTTAATTACTGAAAAATTAATTTGATAGTGTAGAACTTTTAAAAAGTACAGGAAGTTTTTAAGAAAATTTTGACAGTTAAAAATTTTATTTATTTTTTATTTGCATAGTGATTTTTAATCTTTTAAATCATTTGTTTCCCCCAAAAAATTCTCGCGAGCTTTCACTCTGTGTTTAAGAACTTTTTCATACTTTGGTATGCTGAAGCTTTGTTATATTAGATATCATTTTATATTGTAATATAGTGCTGCACACTTCCTTTTTTTTTTGGTGGCCAAAATCTTATGCCAATCACTTCTAAGAAGGCCCAAACTTATTTTTATTCTCAAGAGCTGTGATAAAAAAAATACTTGATTATAAGTGACAAAGTAATCAGTGCTTTCAGTTATTTGTTGCATATGTATAAGTTTTAGTTTTGCACTTGTAGTGGACAGAAAGAAATCACTTATAGTAAGATTTTTATTTTGACACTTTTAGTGCTTTTATTGTAGTTTATGTGATGAGAGATTCCATGTAATTTTGTCTATAGATAAGTTTTGTTTAAAGAAATGTCTGTTATAGAAATAAGGATATAATTAAAATATTGCATATAATTAAGTTTTTGTTTGTTATTTCAATACAATTGATTTTACACACTTAACACATGCATAGAAAGAGGGGCTGTAAATATTTCAAAGAAGTGTTGTATATATACAAAGAAGGTCTGTTAATACTTCATACAAAACAACCAGTAACAAGTGAATCATGCTCATTCATGAAATAAATTAAAATCTTGTAGGCCAACTCTTCAAAATAAGAAAGTATTGAAATATATTCCTGAACCCTTAGACAAATTTCAGAGTCTTGCCATAAATTCATCTAGCTTTGCCAACAGATCTTAAATTTCTTTTTAAAAAGAAATGTCAAACAAAATATTTTAATTTTTTTTCTGTTTTGTTGACAATTTTGGCAAAATAGTCCTTTTTAGTCCTAGCAAATTTGTGGAGTATATGTAAAGATGTGATATGTTCAACAAAAAAGTGCAAATAAAATATGAAATTTTTTAGGGAAATCACAATAAAAGGTATTTTAGAATTACTTTATTATCTGTTAACCAAAAAGCAGGGACAGTCTTTTAAATGGTTTATAAATTTATTTATCAGTATTGCATTTGCATCTTAATTTAAATGTATGTTGTTTCAATTGGAAAACATATCAGGTGGGATGAAAATCCATTTAAAGTAATTAATGAGAAACACATTTTTCCAATTCTGCTGTAGAAAAAGGACAATGAAACATAGAGAATATATAGTACTAGAATCCAACATTGAAAAAAAAAAAATCTTAAAATGTGGGTATTTTTTTGTTGCATTGATTTAGTAGTTGTACAATTCAGATGTTTTAAGAATAATTAGTCATGAAGAAGATTTGATACTCTCATTTGTTTAGATTTAAAAATTCCAAAGATCTTTCTTACCAGAAATTATGCTTTTCCCATTTAGAATGATTCGAGTTTTGGACTAACCAGAATATAGTTGCATTTTTTTTTCTGTGTTAAATTATACGAGATTGTCATTATGCTAAGATATAGAAGGAAATTCAACATAATTTTTTGATACATAATTAAAAGTTTTGTTCTAAAACGTTCTTTTAAACCATTGTTTCATTTATTTTTTTCTTTTTGTACACAAAGTATCGAGAAAATATTGCAATCGTCAAAAAATTTAAACTCAATATTTGACGAATCTATGAATGACTATCTCCCTGAAATTCATTTTTCTTGTCATATCTATCTGTCTGTGAACAGCACAATAATAATAATAACAAAAACGTTTTGAGGTAGATGGATGAAATTTGGTATAGGGGCTTAAAATCAAATTTTTAGATTTCTATCAAATTTTGTATGAAATCCATTCAGAGGAAGTCTATCTTGCTGTTCACATACAAGTGATCTCAATAACTACAGCATGTGAAGTGCTAGATAGACAAAATTTCGTTACACAAGTTTTAATATCTAAAATATTGATTATTATTAAATTTTGGCTCACATCTGTCAGAGGATTGACAGCCTATTGGTCTGCTCTTTTGCATGCTTGTAAACATAATGATTCATTTCACTTAGCTTAATTCAATATGCGATTTTGTGATTACAACTTCAATTTGTGTTAAATTTTGGTTACAATCAATTGAAAAAAAAGGCAACCAAAATGTATATTCCCGTGATAGATTCAATTAAAATGTTAGATCCATGCCAACGATTTATATTTCGTAACTATTTCTCACCATTCCTATTCAAAACATTCTCAGCCTTTCACAATGAGAAGGGAATAAGACATTTACTTAAGAGTTTGCAAGAAAGTTTCGGGTTGACCATTCCTACTGATTTTAAGACAGGTTTAGATATTTAATGAAATTATAGTTGATTTTGATGTCCACCCCCTATCTCAAATCAAATATTTCATAAATTGTTATTCAGTCAGTGCCTTTCAGAGGAAATTAAATTTTCTAAAGCAAAATTTTTACATCATTCTGTTAATATTAGATAGTTTTAATATTCTTCGTCCAAAGTGTTCCATAGGATTTGAATATATTGAATCATTTTAGAACGATCTTCATTTAAAAATATTCATTATAAGGCAAAGAAGTTATTTTTGAAGTATATTATTAATACTCGTTATTATATTTTAATTTATAATTGTCCGAATTGTCATTTAGATTATGTTACTCTTATTTTACTTTTCACCTCAATAATTAGCATTACCCTCTAGCTGCGTATACCACGGTTCCTGTGGGTTGGCAATGAGTTTCGCAGTTTAGAGTATTTATTTTTATGATTATAGATTTTTATTATATTATTACCGTATAACATATAGTATCAGTTCACTTTCTTTGAAAAATATTTGAACTTATTTGCAAACATCGCATCTAAATAGTGATTTTAAAGAATTACGCAGCCAGAGGGTTAAGACATGATACATAGTGGACGTCGTTTAATGTGTTTACGGTTAGTATTATTATCCGTTTTATATTACCAAAAGTCTCTCATCCCGGGAAGGCGCATTCAAATGCATATAAAAATATTCTTTTAGTGTGATCATTACATATTATAATATCAATTTTGCAGTAGATAAATCCTACTTTAATCCTAATTTTTTTCAATAGAATGAGGTTCGCATTTTTTGTCTGAACTTCAGTGATCTGGATTGATTTAAACAGATAACTACGCTGCCAGGTCTGGCTTGAAATAGGTTGGAAAATCATAAAGGATAATGTAAGAATAAAAGACAATTTATAAGCGAACTGTTAAGAAATAATTGGCAATAAACAAAAATCAATAAATTTTTTAGTTTTCATTTTTGAAGTAAATTATGGCTAGACCTGAAGTAAGTGTTTTTTCCCCTTCTTTTTTTCTTTCCTCTTGATATGGAGGAAAAAATTAAGTTGCTTTTACGCAATTCGTTTTGTTATCAGTCAGTAATACAATAATTTAAAAAAATAATCAAAACAAAGAAATTAATTAAAAATCTATGTTGAGATTGCAAATTTAATAATTAATTTTAAGGTCTAATGTCAATATAATTTTAAGTTTCAACTTAGTTGAAAGAATGTTCCTTAATCGCATTGAAGAATTGAAAAACAATCAATTAGAATATCATTATAAGATAAAATCAGTTGTTGAGAAGTGATTTATTTTTTCATTGACTTCCGAATCATAATTTTAAATTGAATGTTTAAAGAAAGAATTTGATAAGCAAATACTTAAGAAAATGAATTGCAGAAAGATAATTCTTTAGTTAAAATACAAGGAAGATAAAAAAGAAAGAATAATTTCAAACTTCGGCATGATGCGTATTTGTAACATATAAGCTTCTGATTTTTTTGAATAAATTTTGAATAATTTAATAAAAACTAATGTTATAACGCTTGTTTTTCTTTTGGTTTAGGTTACTTTAAATTAATTTTAAATAATTTAACGAAAATTTATAAAAGTAGTCAATTCAACTAAAAGTTTGAACAAAGTGAAAGTTAATTATTGGTTTAAAAAAAAAAAATTATGACATTTATTTATACAGCTGTGACTGTCAAATAAAATATTCAGTATATTGTTAATCAAAGTTATGCACTGTATTAGTTATTTCAAAATATATAAATATTATCATTGTTCAGTTTTAAAAGAAACGAGAATATTTTAGATTTGATCGTGAACTCTTTTTTAAGAGAAGAATGAGTGACTAAACATTTATTTTTGATATTATCGTTCTGACCGAGAAAAAAGAAATGAAGAACATTTATAAATGATAGTCGTACTTTTTAAAAGAAATCTCTTTAAGATAAGTTGAATTCCAACTTTAATAAATGTGGATAATGTTTGGATGCACTTTATAAGTTGAAAAATTCACCAGTTTATCATCGATATAGCATTGCCAAACAATCAAGCCAAAACATTGATAAAATTACTAAGAAAACAAAACGTCAGTTTAATTGTTTACGTTATGTAATAATTTTTTCCTTCGTTCAGGTATAAATCTGCTTAAAGAATTTTACGCAAATTTGATTTTTGTGTTTTAGTTTCCTGTTGCAACTAAATGATTGATTAGATTGATTTTATAATTTAATCAGTTTTTTTGATCGAATTTTTTAAAATCGTTTGAACTTATTCGCCATTTGTTTTTAATCTTCAGCTAATTAATTGAATCACAGAGAAGAGAATGAATAGAATTGCCTTTATTCTCCAAGAAATAGAAAGTGAATAAAAAGTAAGTGAACTATATTTTTCTAAACAAAATTGATGAAGTTATGGGGTAAATGCAATTACAGATATGTATTGTTTTATTCCACTCCATTTCTTTGTTATATTTGTTATCCGAATTTCCTTGAAATCCTTATATTCAGTATAATAACGAAAACCGAAATTGTTTTTTTAATTAAATATATATATATATATATCTGCCCAGTGCATTATATTATTCAAATGCTCCAGGAATCACATACAGAGTTTTTTTTTTTTTTTTTTTTTTTTTACTTCAAGAATAAAGAAAAGTATCATCCATGCAATTCAAAAATGCTGGCAGGAAAGGCGATATTTGTTTACTTCTTAATGTTCAATAAAAATCGATAACATAATTTTTATGATTTTAAAACGAGAGTGTATAGCTAAAGACTCTATATTATTTTTCTGATATAAAAGATGGAATTAAAGAAATTAATAAATTCGAATCACATTCTTAAAAGTAGCTTTCTAAGAGAATGCTCCAGTTTTAATTGCAATGGATATTATTACAGAGAAAGATAAATTCTTCTTAGACGTAGTTATATAACAGACTGTCGAATTCAAAACAAAGGAAATAACTGGTACTGCGAAATATTCCAGAAAAATCTTATAGTTGATTTTTTTTTTCAATTATAAATATCGCATTTTGGTTAGCTATTTTACTTCTGTTCAAGTTGGTTCAATTTTGAGTGACAAATTACAGCATTTGAAGCTTTCTTATCTGATTCTAATAAAATTTGTAAGAAGGACAATATTATGGTGGCAATTATATTGCATAATTTTTAAAATATAAGAGGACAGTGAAATGGGAAATAATGCACAAAAAGAAGGAAGAACCATTGATGAAGGAACCTTTATAAGCAATAGTAATACTTTTATAACCAAAGCAATAATAAAGTTTCATTTATTTCAATTTTTCATATGTATATTTTGCATTTTTTATATCCCATACTGTGTAATTTGCAGAATGAAAAATTGTACAGAATGAAATATTGTATATGCAAAAATTGTACAGAATGAAATATTGTATATGCAAAAATTGTACAGAATGAAAATCTCATTCAAAGTGCATAAAAATTTTAGAAAATATTTTGTATAGTGATATAAATGAAGAGAGTCACAATTGGTAGCTAAAAAATAAGCTTTATTTCAATCATATGGAATTACTGAACTAGTAGCATTGATTACCACTATCGGATGCACTCATAATATATATCCAGTAGTATTCAGGTTGTTATTCTGTAAATCTAAAGACCAGCATAGTAGGTATTTACACATAAATTAGAGAAGTATTTTTCAAAAAAGTTGTATTTGGCTCTGTGAGAATGAAATTAAACAGCTCTGAGTTTCTTTTATAGATGAAAGATAAGCAATTAATTGAAAGCCTTTTTTCACTGATAATTTTTTAAATCAGCGATATTTATATGAAGTAGTACTTTCTTTAAAGTTCATGGTGGAATACTAAGTGCAGATCGAAGCATTTTAATTTGGATGATATTGTATGCTTTCATATGAGATTTTGGAAACTTGTTAATAATTTGCAGAAAAACAGTAATTGCAGAAAAACAGTCTGCAAATACCATTATCCATTGTGGTTATAAGATCTCAAGTTTATGGATTTTTCTGTTTGAACGCGATTCCTTTCAATGGATTAATTCGTTGATAGTCTTATTTTTGATGTTATTCATGTTTGAACAATTTTGATTTCTTTTTGAAAATTGAATACTTATATATGTTATGAAAATTCTTTCAGTAAAATGCTAACATCAGGTGATAAAATGTTTGGTCGATTAAGAATAATTTTGCTATAGAAGTTTGCAATAGTAATTTTTTCTAGAATTAGAGGGGGTGGTGTGCCCGAAACTTTATTGCATATTCTTCAAAAAATTTCTTATCTCCATTTCCACGAATTAAATTGTGGATCTTGCGTAAGACCGTCAATACCTTGTATGGCACTGATTAACAAAAGTTTACGAAATATGCATCTTTGGCTTAAACTTATCATTTTAAATGAATCTATCGTACGAATATATGTTTTAGACGCCTTTTTTTCAGCCAATTTAAGTCAAAATTTAAAACAGGATTGTAATTGTAGTGACAAAATCACATACAAGAATGTTCGCGCGCTTTTCTCCACCACGCTGATCACGTGACTCAATGTGTTGACGTATGTTTTTATGTTCTGTGTTATGTTGTAAAAAAAGTGTGTGTCTGACATGACGTGGTTATTTTGGGAGGTTTTACATATTGTAGAGCTTGTGGTGAAAGCTTATAAGCCAGTTAACAACTACGCTACATGAGAAAGTGCTTTTGTATTGCGGCCGTGTTACTCGGCTGCGAACCACAAGGTCCCTGATTCTATCCTCGCTCAATTCAATCCGCTACATTGGTGACCCGGACGTGATTTGAACACGCAAATTCAATCCGCTACAAGCTGATTAATGAGATTAATGTGTTGTGTGAGGAGTAAACATTTTTTTCCGTATGACGAACCTGGAGAAATATTTGCGACCTTTAGAATTTTTGAGTAGCGGTTTAGAATTTTTGAATAGCGTTGGGATCTAAAGGACTGAGATGTGCGATAGAATTTATTACGGTGATATCCGAAAATACTTTTTGGAATTATGGAATTTCAGATAATGAGATTAAAGTGAGATATTGATAATTAGTGTGATTTACTTGTGGATTATTATTATTATTATTTTTTGCTTATGGGAAATTGGAGTTAATTTTGAATTTGAGATTTTGTAATGTAAAAAATAGTTTTGGTTTGTTGGTTTTTGTTTATAAGAATTTATTTGCTTTCGGATTAGGATTAGAAATTCCTGTCAGTGTATTTTGTTGTGCAAATTGTTATTTATATTTGAAAGTAGCATTTCTGATAAAGTCGGTTTCGATTTTGGAATTTATAGTGTAATTATTATTAAAGGTGTCATAGTTTCAATTTCAAAGTTTTCCCTGTGATTGCAAATCGGATTAGAATTAGTAATTCCTGTCAGTATATTTTGTTATGGAAATCGTTATTTATATTTGAAAGTAGCATTTCTGATAAAGTTAGTTTCGGTTTCGATTTTGGAATTCATAGTGCAATTATTATTAAAAGTGTCGAAGTTTGGATTTGAAAGTTTTCCTTTTGATTGCAAAATTAGCAATTTAGAAAGATATAATTTGTGAGATGTTGTATGTAAGTATTATTTTCATGTATATCAACCATGTCGTTGAGTACTTATTGAAATTATGCAGTCAGCGGGACTGAAATTACATAAGTGGCATACCAGTTTCTAAAACGGATCAATACTATCAGAAGACAGTTATAAATTTGATAAAGAGGAGGAAATCAAAACATTAGGAGTTCTATGGAACTCTCATGAAGATTGTTTTGTTTTTCGAGTTGACGTCAAGCCGAATTAGTTGTTGTATACTAAAAGAGAAGTATTGTCAACTATTGCCAGAATATTTGACCCACTTGGCCTTCTGAGTTCGGTAATAGCTAAATTCAAAATGATCATGCAAGAACTATGGCGTATAAACATCGATTTGGAATGATGTTCTGCCTGAATCAGAATATCGAGAATGACATCGTTTTTTAATTGCAGATGATTTTGGAGTTTTGACACCTGCTCATTTCCTGATCAATAGACCAATGAATTCGATTGTCGAACCTGATTGAATCAGTTTTAAGGAACATCAACTTAAAAAAATGGTAAAGAGTTACTAAATTAGTGCAACAAATTTAGAGAAAATGGCATCGAAGTTACCTGAACGAATTGCAACAAAGAAATAAATGGGTATTCGAGAAAGAAAATGTTTATTTGAGAGATCACGTGTTGCTAGTAGAAGACAATTTGCCTACTCATAAATGGGCTCTGGGTAGAATTAAAGAAATATATTATGGGGAAGACAAAAAATCCGAGTGATTTAAGTAAAAAACCCTATTTGGTACGTTTAAAAGGGCTCTGACTAAAATATGTGTATTGCCCATGCAAAAATGACTTTCATGTTAAGATATTTGAGCATAATATGTGAATTTATTGAATTATTATTGATTGTTGTTGAAATAACCATATTGAGTTCTTACTGTATATTACTTGTTATATTACGTGTTTAGTTGAATGTTTAAAACATGTCAACGGGGGCAAATGTTTGCGCACTTTTCACCCACCCCATGCCCCGCCTGATCACGTGACTCAATGTGTTGATGTATGTGTTTTCTGTTCTATGTTATATTATAATAAAAGTGTGTGTCTGACATGGCGTGGTTATTTTGGGAGGTTTTTACATATTATATAGTTAATTAATGAGCTGAATGTGTTGTGTGAGGAGTAAACACTGAATTTAATTCAAGTTATTGCATTAATGAGTTGTTGCGCTTACATGCATGCAAAAGTATAGATTGATAGACAGTCAACTCTTTGACAAATATGATTCAAAACATCGTGTAAATCTACACTTTAGATGCTAATCATGTATATGAAATTTTATCTATCCAGATTTTTAGTTACCGGATTCACTTGTACTAGAATATCCGGTTAGACAGGATTTCTTTTGAAAGGATCTCGTCCAAAATTTGATAAAAATCTACAAATTTTTCGAAAATCCATAAAAAAATTTCATCCTTCAAAACGGTCTAAACAAGTCTTGATATTTTTTCGACAGTAATGTTATGATATCGGAACTATTTTTACAATCAAACAGTTTGCATTTTCAATTTTTAATATGAATCTTGGACTAACAAACCAATATTTTCGATTTTCATTTTGAATTACACATGAATGCAATCACTTTAAGACATAATATATTTCAATGCAATTTAATGATGAATTTAAAATTTCGTTCTAAAAATACTGTCTTTAGCCAATCATTCCTTCATTTTTTTTTTCACTTGATAAACTCTCAAAGATAGTTTAAAGGCTTGTTCTGTGTCTTTCTGAAGAAGGCAAGCTTTGTAACTTAAAATTATTTTCATTTTCCATATGTTGATCGATGGTTTTATCCTTTGTCCAAAATCTTGCCACAGGACTCAGATATTTTAAATCTGATAGGACCACTTCTGTTTTCAGACCTGAAAAAAAGATTTTTTTAAAAAATTAAATTTTAATGAGTCATAAGTTTTTTAAAAATACCTTTCTTATTTATATTATTAGTCATTATTATATTTATCTTTGATTACTGCCCGATTTTCTATTTGTAGTTTCACAATAACAACCAGTATTACTGTAAAGATGTATAAAAATCTTTAAGTTTACCACTTAGAAAAAAAATACGTGTTGGCTTGCACTCTGCAATGTAAACTGTTTGATTTAGAATTATCAAATTTGAAACAAATATAAAAGTAGAGGTTGGGAAGATGGTATTTTCAAAATTTTTTAAAATAAAAATTATGGGATATTTATTATTTTTTTGATAGTATCTCCTGAAAATAATATTACAAAAACACAGAATTTTTTTTTACATCAATTTAAACGATCGAAATTGTTCTTCCCAAAATTTTCTCATATTCTTTCTAATAAAGATATTATGACAATCGCCGCTTTAAATTATGGAACTTGGGCAAGACCGTCAATGTAACGATTGCTAGATTTTTATCCACTTCAGAATTGTCTCATACATGAGTTGTGTATTTTGTAGTATAGTAAAGAAAATCGTTTTTTTTTGTATTAAATGTATGGCATTTATAAACAAAAGTAACGAAAAATCGACTTTTGACGTGAATTTAGTTTTTATTGAATCTAGCTTGCGATCTCTGACAATTAATCGCCGACATGTGGTTAATACACAAGTGCTAGAAAACCCAACATGTTTTGGACACCTTTTTTTCCCCGATCGATTGTAACTAAACAAGAGTTGACATGGAATTGCAGTTGTAATCGCACAATGGCACACCAAATTTCATTGAGTTAAGTCAATGGACTTGTCAGGGAAAGTATAAATCGAAAGATGGTCAACCCTTTGACAGATATGGTTCAAAAGTTGATAAAAATTTACATTTTAGATATTAAACCTGTGTGACAAATTTTATTTATCTGTCTCTTTACATTTGAAGTTATTTGTTTTGATCAAGCAGACAGCTTTCAGAAAAACTTGATAGAATCGTAGATGGAAATCTACGAATTTGGTCTAAAGTCCATTTCCCGAATTTCATCTGTCTAGTTCAAAGCATTTTTGAGCTGTTATGTTCACACATAAACTGACTTAATTCCAAAAACATGTTTTTCAATCACATCACGATGCTGTAAGTCCGACAGTTGTTCTGTAGAGCAATTAGAACGTTTTACAAGGCAGATTGTTAGACTTAAAATTTCAAATTTAGCACCTTATTTCAACTCGAGCAATAGGTGCTTACTAAGAAAGGTTTTCAAAAATTTTATCCAGACTTTTAATAAAGAATTAATCAAGATTCTTAAAATTTTCTTCAATAATTTCGGATCATAATTTATTCCCCACAATGTTATCACTACATTTAATGAGCTTTAAATATATGCTCAAGAATCACAATACTTAAACAATACTTTTCATTGATTTAGTGTCTCTATTTATACCTATGCGGATTACGAGGATATTAAATACATTTTGTTTATTTATTCATGTTATATTGATAAAAGTAAATTCTGAAACTAAGATAAAGATATAAGAATCAAGACTAAAACATCTTTCATGCTACAAAGTTTCATTCTAGAAGTTCAAATAGTGTTTAAGCATTTTTTTTTAAATCATAGATCGTCATTACTGTTTAAATGGGCAATAAAAAAAACGAATATTTAAAAATATAATTTTATTACCTGATATAAATATAGCTATGCAAGTGCTACATAATGTGATGACAAATCCTATCGGTTTCACCCAAAAGTAAGATATTTTGTTCAAAATGAAGATTTCACTGAAAGTAAAAATTATACTAAGCATAGTTTATTTTTTAAACAATTCCAGAGAGAAAGATTCCAGAATAACACGAATGTGCAGCAAGTTTAAAGAAAATACAATTACGATGAGGCGACTCATTTCAATGATATCTAAAATTAAGAATCTCATTCTGACGATATTTGTTGCTAATAATTTTACTATTAAGTTATCAATATTTAAATGGTACATGTTTACGCAAAGTTATATAATACAATAACTCTAAAAATGCTTGAATTTTATCTATCAAAAAATTCACTTTCAAATCATTAATTAACTTTCATTGATGAATAATGATTGTGGATGATATAATATCAAATGTTATTCCATTAGTCATGATAAAAACTGTAGATATTAAGTGTATTTGAAATATATTTTGAATCTCTGTTAATAATGAAGATCAATTTGGGACTCTTCTGGCGCTCCACAGTTCGTTTAGTTCACAAATACCCAATTTGGCACAAATATACCTTGGTGAGCGAGAATGTACACTACAAAGCGTTTTCTTCTTTGAAATTTTAATTTCTTAAAAATTAAGCGAAATTTTGGTACTTTCTTGGAATAGCCGCGGAAAACATTACAGCGCAAAGATAATTTTTATGCCATCTTAATATTCAAAGAATTATCTTCTCAATGATATTAATTTAAATTTCGTGCAAATTTTTGAATTTTGATAAATTTTTAAAAACATTTTTTGCCTAATTTCAACTGTGGATTATATTGTTACCCTGAGATTCAAATCATTTTTCCTCATAGTTTTCTTCTGTTGTTAAAAGTTAAAGGAGATAAATTTTGTTTAGCGTCTATCTAGTTTGCGAGACATATAAAAAAATGAAGTTGCAATACCTCGAAATTTACTAGATCGATGAGCCACACAATTACATATTTGTTAGTGCCATGATATCATGAGATCATGGGACTGGTCTCCATTAGTAAGTTACGTGTATACTATGAGCATATATAAGACAATTTTAATAACACCCCCTTAATGTTTGGCAGTTTCAACTGTTACGGATATGAATTATATCTTAACTGAAATTAACCAATATCCCAGGAGAACCAGCTAGTTGCCAAAGATGGCTAGTATTTAATATGTTTTAATATTTAATATGTAATAATTTTTATTTATTTGTATCAAATTGTTTGTTGAAACTGTATAACTGAAATATGAATTGCGATTTACAGATATGTGGCTTTATTCTCTTATTTTGATAGGATGATTACATAGATAAAACACACTCAATGTAGATGTCATATTTGGAATACAAGGGTGCTTTTCTCTATGTTATAATAAACTATAATATTTTGGAATTTTGTAAATTTTCTTTAACTTTATAGACAACATTAATTGTCATACTAAGACAACAGGAATCAACATTAAGCAATTAGTCCAGTCGAACGGTCTTGAAAAGTATCTAAATATGGAACAAAATAGCAACAATTTTCCAAGTCTAAGCTGTTGATTTAGCTATACAAAATACAACCGGAGGTTTGCATTGGTTATGCTATGGTTGGGGAAAATTAGGAGAATATGGTACCCATTTTTCGCGTTTGAATAAAAGATTACTAACTTGAGAGTTAAATTTAAATTATAAAGCAATGGTATTAAAAGGATCTGTAAAATGAGCGTTGTAACAGAGAGAACGTTGCAATAGCTTAATTAGAAGTAAGTTTTTTTAAATTGAAATCTAACTTAAAGATATATTACATAGAAGCAAAGAACTGGTGAAATTTTCCAGATCAATATTTGCATGATTTAAAAAAAAAAAAATGCAACATTTTAAAAGAAAGTAGGATAATTGAAAAATACTTGTATTTTTCTTTAAATTATTATTTAATTTTTTAAAATTAAAACAAATGTTTTAACTTCAAATTCACATTCTCTCCTCTTTCATTTAAGAAAAAAATTATTTTTCTATCACTATGGTACCATTTGAAATCATAGAACAAGATAGAAAAATACTTTATAGGTATTTTTTGATGAATCAAGTACATTTTTCAAAAATTAATACAGATATGGAACCGAAATTTTTACTAATTATTATCTTCTATGTAACACGTATTTCAATAGACACCCAAAAATTTTGCACCTCTCAATTTTTAAAAAAACTTGTTACTTCCAAAAATTAAATATATTTCAAATTTTTAATTTTTGAAAATTTATTTACGACGTTATTAAGCTATTATAACTTTCGACAGCTCATTTTATAGATGTGATTAATATCTATAACTTCTTAATTTTAATATTTCCTGTCAAATTAAAAACTTGTATTTAAGTGCGAAAAACGGTGTATTACACCCTCCTCCCACTTTTTACATATTAGGGAGCAAAGAGGCCTGTTTTAGATAGTCAATTCAACAACTTAAACTAGCTGCTGTTATATATTTTATTGTAAAAATTGATATGTATTTTTTCCGCGTCTAAGTACAATTCGACTGGACCAGAATATTCCTGTTAAAAATTCTACAACCGATAATTTATATATAGTGTATAAATATATTTACTAACCTTTCAGAAGAAATAGTAGTATTAGGAGACGGAAGATTTGAGATACCGAGCAGAGCATACTCGTGTGTCAAGTTGAATGTTGCTGCACACATGCTGGTACTCAGAGGAAGAGGTTTTTCTATATAGCCGCTAAATAAACTGCTAAAACCAATCCACAATGTTATTGATAAACCAACAAGGAGACCAAACACTATACTCTGGGGGAAAAATGAAATTTCGATGAAGATGAGTATATATTATGTTTACTTTTACTAAATAGCTATGATATATGAAAATACGATAAGTACTTTTTATGCATCTAATCTAAGTATCCTTGAAAATACATTCATTAGTTGCATATTTGAGTGTTTCAAATGTTAGCTACTTCAGTCAGAAGTGGTTTATACCGAAGATCATTAAACTAATGACTTGTATTCACTTCTAATTGAACAGCCATGGAAATCCACGAGTAATAAAGAAATCAATTCCTGCAAATGGATTTCCTTTAAAATTTCGTAGAAATCTACACACTTGGTCATAAGTCCAATACCAAATTTCATCCTTCCAAATAGAAGCGTTTTGAGTTATCGTGGTCACAGAGAGACAGACTAACTAATCGATAGACAGACAGACATAATGACATATATATAATATATCTTTTAAATTCAGATAGATATAAAAATTGGAGATTCGTCAAAATCTCGAGTTTAAGTTTTTCGAAGATTACAATATTTTCTCTATATTTCGTACATGAGAAAGTAAAAATAGATTATGTTAATACATTTATGAATATGTTTTTGAACGACGATCCTACCATAAATTGTCTGAAAATCATTGGGAAAAGTTTAACCTTAATTATGAAAATGTCTTGAATCATGACCTCTGTGATGGAAATCCATTTCTTTCTGATCTATAAAAATATTTGTCACTTTTCTTAATCCAAGTTTGAAGAGCAGCTGTGACTCATTTAATGCCATCTTGTGAAGTATCTCTTTGAATGTTCCTTTGCGTATTAGATTTTCAGATTTATTAATATCTATTAGCTATTCTATACTGCTGTGTTATGTTGATTCTACCAAATGCTGATAACCAGTATCTCTAAGTATATGCGAACTGGTCAGTATCTCTATACCGAAAGTGGAAAAAGATTTACATCTACTTGAAGCCAAATGTGACATCTGATTTAAATTTTGAAAGACAGTCTTCGACTTGTAGGCGGAAAAAGGTTGTGGTTTTACAATTATCCATAAGTCTGGCTTTATTCTGTTTAATTATATTTTCTTTCTTAAATGTCTTGACGCACAGAGTTTCGATTGCATAAAAAATTCGTAGTAATTGCGAAAAATGAAATTTTTTTATGTTTATACATGCTTTTACCAGAGAAAAGGCAAAACAGGACAAATTATTTTGTTTGCAATCATCTGATGCCAAGTCTACAAGACCTTATTTGAAATATGGTAGCGATCCGGAAACCTGAGCCAAGCTGAATGAAATAATGCTGATCAATACTTTTTTCACAAATTTTTTTTTCATGAAATATCATTATATTAGTCAAAAAATTATCTCTTAGTACCTTATAATCTCTAAATGGTCTGGTCAGAATAAGAAAATAAATAAAAAATTGTTTCGGGGATTTTCGCTTAGCAATAACTTTTTAGTCGCTACACAATAGTATTTTAATTTGGTATCCTTTATAATTATTTATGTGTGTATAAATGTGAATATTTTATCAATGCAAAGGTTGTAATTATGATTTCATATTCTATTGTAAAATCGTCCTAAATCATGTTATATCTTCATAACATATCTGATAATTAGATGATATATATTCTTAAATGCCAAATTCAAGATCTTTTTTATATGTATGAGAGTTTTATTTTTTTTTTAACTTAGAGGTACTTTTATTTTCTAGCAACAATGCTCAATGAAATTCTATACTAATGATACAGAAATTCTCCAGTTTTAGAAAAAAAAAATAACTAAAATATTAATACGCTTAGTTAAAACATGATAAAAATATTGAAAACAGAAGATAAAGCAATTCGTGAATAATAGGTTATTATTATTCGATATACTATCATTAATAAAAGTATACTACTATTCAAGTTGATTGTGTACTATTTTGTTGGTAGATACTATTCAGCCAATAAGAATTAGCAATAAAAGAAGACATTTTGAGAAAATTTCAATAATAATCCTTCGGGAATTAGAATACATGATTAGAGGCGTAGTAATTAAAAGTAAGAGATCTTTGGATACACTTACAAGTCATAGTCCGTGAATGCATATCTAAAATGTTTTTTGGTAACAGTTATGAAAACTGAATAAAAATATTTTATGTGATTTCCGCTTATGGATAACATGATGCTCAAAGTATAAAGTCTGTAAAATAAACTTCTAGGAATAATATTCTATTATAATTATTCTGAAAGTCACAATCAGACTGAAACAAATATTTTTAAGAAATTGCAAAATTTTAAAATAATTGCAATATTATTGATACAGAAATTCTTTGATCAATAATTAATTACTTGTTGCTGAAAAACGGGCATAAAAATAAATCACCTTGCCAGAACCTTTTCTTGTCAGTACGCCAATAGTGAAGATGGCCAAAGTTGGTCCTTCGAACGTGTTATTGCAAAGAAATCCGACTTGACTTATGCTCTTTGCTTTCGTCAAAGCAAAAGCAACGCAGATGCAGATGGCTCCATAAGCAAGAGCTGTGAAGAAAGGCATAAATATCAGAAACAAATTCAATTTATTTTAAAAACGCCCAAATATATAAGCACTAGCTAGATGGTGAGCTCCTAACTTGAGAATAATGTATATTATTAGGTTAAGGTATCCATCTGTTAAATTTAATCTTTGAGTAATCTTTGATTGAATAAGAATTATATAATTTAAATTTGTCTCAGTAATATTCTCTATCAATTGGTATAAAAATATTCAAAATAATACATTTATCATTTATTTTATGCTCGAAAGTGAAGCACATTCAAATATATATTGGTTTAATTTATTAAGAGATATTCTAAACGACAAACATTTTTATTTGTTGCAATTTTTGAAACATTTTTAATAATTCTTACAATTACTGTGATTTTTCTAATACTATGCATTAAAATACCGAGTTAGGCTATTATAAATTTACAAAAAAAGAGAAGTAAATTCTATTATACTCACAAAGTCCTTTAGCTAACAACAAGGATTTATTTTCGTTTCTCCGAAGCGATTGGAAGATGGGATGTACAAAATCTATGATCGTGATGGTTGCCAAGGAATTCAAAACGGAAGAAACGGTTGTAAGGGATGCACTGAAAATCCCTGCTAGAGATAGCCCAGTAAGTCCAGGAATGGAATGAAATTTAGAAATCAGAAAATAAGGGACGATCTAATATGATAAGAAAAATGAAAATTAGTAAACTAAAATAAATGATTAATTTAGGGAATTTTAGTTTGTCTAAGATGTTATACACATCGATTTACATAATATATCAAAATATATAAAATTATAATCCGAAAAATGGTATCTGTTTGTTAAATTTCATCACAAAGAAGAAAATAGGCCTTATAATGCTTTTAAGAATTACATTATGTGCTGCTTATAAAATGAGTTTCTCGTTTATGTCGTCGAGCACACGTCTTCTGCAAGTTTGTTGAAACGCATGACAGAAGTTTAAAAATAATAATCGTGTAATATAATTACATAATCAATAACGAATTAGTATCTTTGTACTTGTTAATGGAATTTACTATAAAATAATTGGAAGCACTATAGTGGAAAGTACATAAATTTTTAACATTTAAATATAAAAAAATTAGGCATTATATAAAATATCATGCCATAAATTATATAAAAACGAGTTTAGTGAGTTGCTTTGCATGAAAAGTTGTTTAAACTTGTTTTATTTTCAGATCTTTGGAATACAAATAAAAGTTTTGCCGAATCTTACGAAGCTAATGCTAATAATATATGCACAAGTTTTTGAAAACGTGAAAATCTTCATTATTCTACAATAATTTTTTCACTATAAAAATTAGGAAAAAATGGATTTATTATTATTTTTTGATGAGCATTACATTTTATTGGTTATTTTTTAAATTTAAAACCAAACACAAATGATATTTCATATCATATGTGCATAATTGTGAAATGCAGCAACTTATATAATTTTAATTAGACAATAATTTGTAATTATTTTCCATTTCAAATAATATTTTTCTGTTTAGAGAGTTTATTTTATTTTCAAAATTCATTGATCTGGAGTCTTACCTGATCATATTTTGTAAGGCCTGTTTCTTTTTTGTTCATAATAGGATCACACATGAAGTAAACAGCGTACAATGCAATCCCATGCAGGCAAGAAAACATGCACAGCAAGAAAACAAGTGGAGCACTACTCAAAAGAGCCCTGTGGGGTAAGAAAGAGTTCCATAGCTTCTTAAAATTTTACTTAACAGACAGTTGACCAGTGAATACACAAATACACAATCTGAGATAATTAAAAACATTTGTTTTAAAAGATTTAAATAGTATTAAATCTTAATTTAAAAATTTCACATTTGCAAAAATACTCATCTCGGTAGTATGTTCCTCTCATTTTTTTTTTACTTTCTCATAACGTAATATAGAGAAAGTATAGTAAAAGCTAAAAAAAAATATTTGAAATCAAAATTTTGGCGAATTTTTACTTTTTTGATCTTCTTTTAAGTAAATAAATGCTCAGTAATTCATTTACATTTTGTGTTCTTAATACTAATTAAATTTTTTTCTCTTGGTGAAATTAGTTGCTTGTTTTTTTATTTTTTAAGTACAAAAGAATACATTTCTAATATAAAATTTTAATTAAGAGTTTGGTTCTTCCCTAGTTATTTTGGAGTTATTTATGTTTATTACCATTATCAGAACTGATCAAACAATATCGATACTCTTAGAGTTTAATTAATTGATTTTGTCAAAGTTATTTATTTAATTACTTTTGTAAATTAGAATTAATTATACAAATCAGTACACTGCAAAAAAATCTTTGTAACTTTAAAAATATTGTCCACATATGTAAACATGACATCTGGGAATTTGTTCATTTAAAAACATGAAATATGAAATGTTAAATTGAAAAGTATTTTATTATGATAACCGACATTTTTTTTCAAATTAGAGTATCAAAAAAAGAAAGGAAAAAAAAGCTATGATACATTTTCTTAGTAATATCAGAAAATAGAAGCAAAATAGAATCAATTTCACTGATGTGACATGATAAGCGTTTAAACATTATTTAATAATGTTCAATATTTAGTTACGCATTCAGGTACCTCTGCATCTTTGTATTTCACATAAGCATCAATCTTAGGGAAGTTTTGAAATAAAAATAGTATTTTAGCTTTGTTAAGAGCATAAATATATTAAGTAGGTCTTATTCAAATATGTGCGGCTTTATCATGCAGATTTTATCTTTATACCTAAGGCTTTATCATGCAAGTTTTAGTCATACACTTAAAAATTTATAATAAAAATTTACATCTACGAATTTTTCTTGCAGAAATTTACGTGTATACCTACGATTTCGCTCTTCCAATTTTGCTCAAGCTGAGCAATCGCTGCACTCCTGTCTGATTAGCACCATACAATGCAACTGAATAGGTCAACCCCTGAAAGAATCCGTTCCAAAATGTATATCTCGTTGTAAAATCCTCTTGAAAACTGGGAAAAAAAATCTTCGTAAATATCAAAATTGTTTTTTAAAAATTATTAATATTTTTTTTTTATTTCTCAAAAAAATTGTTGGCTTTGTTTGTTAAACTAAACATCCTTCTGAATTACATATTCCTATTAATAATAATAAGAAATAATTTTAGTCACCGATTATCTTTTATTTTTTTTGTGGCATTAACTGGTAGTTATCTGCATTCTAATCACAATATATGTGTTAGTGTGCTTTTGAATTAAAGTTATAAAATATTTTATACTAATATTCGAACTGTATTACGGAGAAATATTTTCTGGTTTCTGGAATGATTTTTTCTTTTTTTAATTAAAATGTAATGTTCGGGTCTCAAATAATTTGCTACATGATCCATAGGCCACAGGTTATAAAATTCATAATTCATTAAAAAATTTATAGTCTCAAATTGAGTAAAATTGCATTCTTTACTTCATTTTGATCATTTTTCTTATTAAATGTGTATATTTAATATTAACTGTTTGGAAAGAATGTACTGAAACCGATTAAAGAGGATAGTCTGCATATATAAAAAACTTGTCTGCCATAAAAACTACAAAATTACTGAATTAATAATAAAGGTGTTTTAAAAATTCACAAAAACCTTTGTCTGCATTAATATTTCTAGAAAACATCATGCTTTGTGTTTTCATTCATTTCTCACAAACTCTTGCGGAAAATTACACTTTAGTTCTTAGTAAGGGTTAACTTAAATCTTTTAAATTTGAGATTTTGTCAATTTGATGGCAACACATTGAAAAAAAAAACTAATTTCTCCAATGCGCATAACGTGGTTGTTCAGATAAAATTTTTATTTTGTGTAAAAATATTGTTGGAAAACATGCTTAAAATATTTTTAAAAAATTGATTGAAAATAAAAACTTAATTTATATGCTAAAAACGCTATCATTGAAAAGATAATTTCTTAAATTTTAAAATTATATAAAATAAAAAAAAAGTCGTTATTATACTGCAATATGTTTGAAAGATATCGAAAAAAAAAAAAAAAACGTCAAATTTCACTCGGTTTTTAATTGAAGTTTTAAATTGCATTTCTTATGTTAATAGTATTTTTTAATACAGATTTAACTCTTCTACAGCTTTTTCCTTCATTTAAATAATTATATTGCTTGTTTTCTCAAAATTTGCTTTGGCAGTAATGATTTGTATTAAGAAGAGGATAGTACTTCGAATTTTAAAACAGAAATGAAAATATATCTACAACTTTAATAGCGAAAATTATCAACAATTTTGATCCTCTATGATTTTGAGGGAATTTTTTTTTTGTATTATTGTTCGAAATAAAATTATTATTCATTCAAAATTTTTATGATTCTTGATGGGAAATGTTTCTAAAATATTTTTGATTCATTAAATATAAAATATATTTATACAGTAAAAACATTTATGATAAAATATATTTATGCAGTATTAACATTTTAAAATATGTTAACATCATTTTTGTACAGCAAAATTTTCAGAGGTTCTCTCAGGGGAAATTACAAAATTTCGCTTCGTTTTTAATGAGTAAAAATTCAAAGAAAGAGAGAGAGAGAGAAAGAGAGAGAGAGAGAGAGAGAGAGAGAGAGAGAGAGACAGTTAATTGGAATATAGGTAAGTTAATTTTATAAATTAGGTATAGATTTTTCTGTATTTGTCTTTTTTATTATGGTAGCACATTTATAAACAAATATACATGAATATCTAGAGTACTTCGAAAACCGATACTATCACTATTTGTTCGAGGCATTTAGCTATATAAAATGTAATTTGTTTGTTTAAATTCATAAATTTCAACTTTGATTAATTCACTTACTTTAATATGTTTAATCTCCCGCCTTCTTTAGAGCGGTCTAAAATATTATCCCATCCTCCCCCATATATGATTCCAGCTGTGAGCAGCATAAAGGCAGTGACAAACATTAAAAATGTTTGAAAAACATCTGTCCATAGAACAGCTTTCAAACCTCCCTGTGAAAAATAAAAAGAGCAAAATTATTCCTTTATTAGAAAAGTTTATTGTAACTTAGTAGTGTTATTAGCGTTGATTTTGAAATTTCATTAAATTTAACTTCCTCGAAACTTCAAATAGGAAATCATTGGTGGAAAACATCAGATGTTATCGATGATGCATTATGATAGCAGTTGAAAAAGAAAATTACTAATATCATTCAGTAAGATAATCATATTTCGTATCCTCTATAAATTAGATTCTTTAAAATACTTTTATGATAAAAAAATCCATAAATAATTAAAAATTTAATGATGAATAAAGTAAATAAAATATAAAGATGTAAATGAGGAGTTGCTGGACTTATATTAATAGAATAACAAAAGATTAAACAGCCTATCAGGAGTGATTTTTTCCGAATATTTTTCTTTTCGAAATCCGGCATTTCCAGACTTTTGTATTGAATCTCATTAACTTCCCCGAATTTTCTTTGGTTAGATTTAAAATTTCATTATAATCGCCAGATTAAATTTTTTTTTTTCCAAATGAAAATTTCTTAACTGCGGCGATTTAAACAATTCCATTTGCAATGTTAAAAAACGAATATTGTACGTTTCTTTAGCGGAACATTGTTTTTTGGTCTCTATACCAGATGATGAACATTTCGAGAACTAACTTCGCAATAAGATTTTATTGTTATTCTATCTGGAACAAATATGTCATCCAAATATTTAACTTGATTTTGAAACTTAATGTTCGGAATTTTGAGAATCATCTTTCTGATAATTTAATTTTTGTTGAAGTTATTAAGATAAATATGTTTAAGACGAATATATTTATTAAAATTAACAGGAATTTTGTAAGATCAATTTATTAGGAAAAGATATGAAATGTATTTTTAATGATATGCATTAAGGGAATCTATTACAAGCTGAAAAAACTTACTTCTAAAGGAATATCGTAAACATATTTAATAATTTGAATTCTTCCCTACATTATGAAGCAATAATAAACAATTTTTTAATCAAATTGATAGATAATTTGTTAAATTGTTGAAAACTTGCAAGAAATTAAAATTTATTAAATACCCGATTGTTGCAAATTGACTTTACTGTTTTGAAGCTGATTTAAAATTACTTTTAGAGTAGATTCCAGAAATAAACTATTTAATTTGAAACAAGTTTTAGCATAGAATAAAAAAGGAATAAGTTTTCATAAAAATTAAAATAAAGAGAATTTTACAGTAATTAAATAACGTAAATATATAAAAATATAAAAAAGCAACATAAAATGTAATACTACTTTTGATGGCTTAAAAATTCTTTTATAAGCTTGAATTAAAAAAAATTGACCTTTTCTTCGGAATGAGAACTCAGAATTGTTTTTTGTTTTATTAATTTAAGGAAAAAAATGAATGGGAAGATCTTATAAGCATTAAATATATTTCCCCTATTAATGCAGATGAAGTAATAGTTAATAATGAAATTACAATTATCATTCCATTATAAAGAATTTCATGTCAATATATATATATATAAAGAAAAACAAACATTATTTTAATTCTTCATTATTACATAATTAACTTCATATTCTTATAATTTATAAATACCTTTCGTGAGATGAAATGTTACTTACAATTGCACAATAAATTGAACAAATTGCTCCAAACACTAAGATCGATATTTCTAGCGGTAAATCAGTTACTGCATTTATGGCTAACACCGGAGAATACAGAACTGAGCTGTTCCACAATATCTAGAAATAGTAATCATATTTAAAATGAAATGTCGGTAAAGATGTTTAAAAGCAAATTGTTAAGTAAAATTCCATAACTTACCATTTGTATTGCGAACATAGTTGAAATGGCATACCTTGTAGTCTTATCAAAACGCATTTCTAAGTACTGAAATGAAAATTATGTCATTTGTATCAATTAAAATGTATCAATTAGCATCAAAATGTGATTAGTATCAAATGTCATTTAGTATCAAAATGTATCAATTTGTATCAATTATATGTAATAAAAGAAGTTTTTCTTTTATAATTTTTCAAAGTTTCAGTGGATTATCAAAAAGTTTTATTTATAATTATTCTTCATTGAAAATTTTGATAAAAAATATGAAAAGTTTCTTCGATATAATATTTTATTTAATAACCTGGATGAATATTTCATGTTCAAATGAGTTGACAGAAACATGTTAAGAATATGCAAAACCATCCAAATATTATATTGAAAAGATATTTTTCAAATTTTATCTGTTAAGATATGTATCAACTTTTTTTCATATTTGAAATTACTTTCTTTTTCTTAAAATGAAATTTTGTATATACATTTCATAATTATGCCCGAGTGTATATTTCTTAAATATTTTTTCATTAAACTTTGAAATATAAGCAGCTCGTTATGGAAATACTTTTGTATTGGACTTGCTTGTGTCCAAGGCTGTTTTGGGTTAGCAACTAATACAAAATACTCCTATACAATAATAGTAAGAGAATTTTAAAATAATCAGTTGAATAATAATCAGTTTTTAAAATAAATTTCCAAAATAAATTAGAAAAAATATGAGGTTTTTGTTCTATTGAAATTGATTCCGTTGGGTGGATTTATTATTGCTTATGATTCCTAAATAGTCTCTTATGCAATTTTGAATCTGAATACATAAAAGTTTATTTTATAGTTTAGATCTGTTCTTTTTGAGAAAAATATTTACTAAATGCGTGCCAAGAGTCTAAGATTGAAAGAAGGCTCTGAAATATTAATTTTTTTGAAGATTGCTGGAGATTCATTTTTTCTTGAGGTTACTGTTATTTTTCAAATTAGTTTTTAGCTAACCAGATGCAAATATATAGTTTCGAATGAACATGTACTTAATCATTTAGAAAGACAATTAGTCATTTCCCTGGAATTACAGAAGAACCGCCATAAAGAATTTTCTGAAGAGAGTGTCTGGCATTTTAGTGAATGGAAAAGTTGGTGAAATTTTATTTCAACTATTATCAATTCGTCCATTAAACTCTGGGAAAAACGAAAATTCCATAAAAAATGGGAAATATTTTCTTGTATGAAGCTTTTATATATTATTATAACCTATCGGTTACCATTTAAAATAATAATTGTAACATAGTGAAATGATTTTTTTTAAATCCTCTAATTTTTATTTTATTCAGTGTAAAATTCTCGTTTATTATTTCTGCACTGCGACATTCTGTTATTTAAAGTATCCAAATTCTGCTGCCAATTAATTGGTCAGTTATATCAATAATATGAATTTAATTACTCCAGCCAACATTAATATTTAGTTTAATTAATCGAGATAGGCGATTTTCATGTATTTGCTTCTATTATTCGAAGAATCTTCCCGAAATTTAATTGAATAAAAATTATTTTTAGATTACTTGAATAAATGCAATGATAACAATTTTAATCTTTTTTTTTGTTTTAAAAACAATAAAAAAATGTTACAGTTTTCATTATTGGAAAATCAATGAAATAGAATGCCAATATTATAACTGCGAAAAGTGAAAAAACAGAACCTCACATCATTTTTTTCTTGCTTTTCACAAAATAATTACGTTGTAACAATTATTATTTGCTTTTCTTTACGATATTTTTTGGGTTTTGTGTCATTTCAAACATTAATTATGTTGCGACCCATTCAATAAGTATGGAGTGTTTGAAAAACTGCGAATTTATAGATTATTGTTAAAAATGAATTGCCTACATCATCCAATCAATAAAGATTTTCATATTTTAAACTAGATACTAATGGAAATTGCGAATTTTCGAATTTATATGTTTGTGTTTCGAAATTCGATTTTTTTATAGGGATTGGGATTTATTCGATAGTAATACCCAAAGGAATTGAGATAACAAAAATAATGACGTTTCTCAATTATTTTTATAATATTTATTTGATTATTTATATTCATGATTTTCAAATGTGAATTTAAAATTTATTAATTACTTGCTTTTTATATACCAATAAAAATTAATTAAATTAATTATAAGCATGAATAGTTGAAGGAATGCAAAAATGAAATTATTATAAATAATATAATCAGAATGATTCTTAAAACATGTAAAATTATATCATTTTAAAAATTAGTAGCTAGTCATTCGACGTTTGCATATGTGTGATGCTTTTAGAATGCTCCCAAGAAATTCAGCACTAACCCTGAGCCTGATTAATTCAACTCCAATAAAGCGTGGACGTGGTATCATTGAGAAGTGAAAGCAGTAATTTATGAAAAAGATATTACAATAGGATTTTTCTGAAAAAAATATAATGAAAGTAAATAAAGTAATTTGCCTACCTCATATACCGTACAGACACCGCTTTGATAATAAATAGGCACGAAGACATAGGCAGCTAATATCATGCCAACTGCTACACCAAAACTCATTGACCAAAGCTGTATGCCATATTTGTATATCTCGGCAGGTATACCTATTGTAGTTAAAGGAGAAATCATTGTTGCAGTTGCAGACATGATCACTGGAAGCATTGACATATTTTTTCCGGCCATGAAGTATTCTCGCATTTTTCCTGTATCTTTTCCGATGGATTTAAATTTGATGCCTATCGCTGTAGAAATTATGAGGGTAAAGACTATGATTAGATAATCAAGAATACCTAAGTAATATTTATCAGACATAGTAAAACTTGAGTATTTGTTGCTACAGGTTCAAAACCGAAAAAACTGCAAAAGAATTCCACTCTGTGTTAAAAAAAATCTACTAAGTAATGCCAAAAAAAATCTATTATGATATTTCTTATTATGCTTTTTCTTTTCTAATGATCCATAAATTTGAGTTAGATGTTAATTGGAAGTCATTTTTGAGATTTGTGATATTATTCTTTATTCATTGAATGATGTTCTTATTTTTGTCTGAATTATGCTTGCATTCTAGAAATAGGAAATGAGATTTCAGTCTTAACAATGTAACGAGCAACATAAATGATATAAAGGAACACAAAGACAAAAGGGAGAAAAAAAAAAGTCCAAACAGCAATGGAAATAAAAAAAAAAAATGTTAGAGTGAAAATGAGCGTAGAATACTTTCTATCGTCTCCAATAATCGTTTTATTAATTAAAAATTAATTATTCAAAATAAATTTAATTCTAAAAATTTCATTGAAAATAAAATTTTTAATAAATTAAATAAAAGACTTTAGAATCATACAATCGCAAAATAAAACGGGTGGTTAAAAAAATAATTCTACATTGTTATTCAATCAGCAAACAAATAACCTGTTACCTATTTAGAATTCACAGTCGAAAATTGCGTTTAAGTCTGTTTAACTAGTCTTGCGAAACTGAATGAACTGCAATGCGTTATACTTATAATGCAATAATAGTTTGGAGATGTGCATTCGTTATTCGTTGATTACGTCTCATCTGTTTTCGCAGACTGTGTCAGTATCTCATCGACTTTCTGAATTAGCTGATTATTAAAAATTTCAATTCAACCCCGAAATTTCCCTTTTATAGATTTATTGAAATTTATTAATGCAATATTTTTTAAAATGCTGAAATACAATTAAAAGTACACTGCCTTACTTTTTTATATTTCTAATATCTATATAAATGATCTATATAAATCTATATAAATATCTATATAAATAAATGTAATAAATGCAGGAAAAACATTAAAATTATTCGAAATTTTTAACAAATTAAATATGATTAGCCGTTTTCTTAAAATTTCTTCACTAAATTGTTTAAAATTGTAACATTATCATGATATTTTGTATTAATTTATGTTTAAAATTTTATTCCTTTCTGAAAAAAACATATAATTTACTAGTTGAGTAAAAGAAAATTGAGAAATTGAGTGATTTTGATAGACACAGCAATTTAATAGAAGACAAAGGAATTCAGTTTGTGCTCAACATACCTAATAAGGACAAAATGCATATGAATGATCAAAAACAAAATTAAAATCAGATTAAAAATTATTTAATTATTTTTTTAGTTTATCCTTCATAGATTTCCTATTTCCTGTCGATGTATGGAGCTAATAATTTTTTTTTTTTACAAATAACTTATTTAGAACTAAGTTTTGTTTGCAATACTATATATTTAAAAAATTTTTCATAATGAATTCATATCACATCTTCAAAAAATTTAATTACCATAAATGGAATCATGAAAGTAATTTTCGGATTCTTATTTATAAAGATTTGCACCATGAAATCATTTCAGTGAGTGGTTTATATTCTTAAGACTTGCAAGAAAAAATATTTCAGAAAATTCTTCTGATTTGATAATTAGAATTAGAATTTTATTTATAAACATAGCTAATCAGGTTTCATTTTATTTATCGCTAACTGCCTTGGATGCGCAGCTGATTCATCAAGATTAATGGTAGCTAAAATTTTAATTGAATATTTTATTAATTTGGTTTTCATGTTTACTTCAGCCAAATATTTTTGAACTTCACATTTTGATAGATATATACTGTTATAGAAACCTTACGCCGTTCTGTTCATTTTACTAAGCATTTCCCTTATTTTCTATTATCTATCCTAAAATTCGTAAATAAATGGATGTGCATACACACGTTGCACGTCTTTTCTAGCTTTATGATAATTAAACCTAATTTCTTCCCTAAAAGAATGTAAAACGTAGCCTTTTTCTTCATGTTAATAGTAATTTAAATATAAATTTTAATCTCGCAAATTCTTCACTGAATTAAGTAAAGATATAGTTTGCGTTACTGAAATCGACTTTGTCAATTCGGACTGTAAAGCAAAGACGGAAACATGCTTGCAACTTACTTGTTACAATTCTTGTTAGAAAATATGTTTAAAATATTTTTTTATATAATTTTGATTAAATATAGAAAAAAATGTAAACAGCAAATAACTGGCATTATTGAAAAGAAAATTTTTGATTATTAACGTTATACAAAATTTATTTTTGAGTGACAATATTCTTAAAATTTATCACTGAAAAGGACCAAGCATTTGCTTGATTTTTAATTGGAATTTTAATTAAAATAAAAAAAATGGGCTTTAGCTTCCCTCTCTCCGTAGTATATATTTGCAAAGTTTGGTAGCTCTAGGCCAACAGCTAGCATGTAGAGCACCAAGTATAGGCACACTAGCGGACATTTATCTTTATCCCTACTATTAAAAAATGAATATGTGCGCCTGTGTGCATTGGCGCTCGACAGACCAGACCGAGCCAATCTTAGATGGTAGGAATGTACGCCTCTGACTGAATTTTTTGAAATCTTAATTAGATTTAATAAATAAATAAAAACTAAGCTAAATTACAGCGTTTTTCCACGATAACTTCCGAAAATATTACTGCATAAGTAAAGATTTTACACAGCTAAAAAATTCAAAAAATTCTATTTTTATGATACCAATTTAATAGTCGTGCAAATGTTGATATATTGTTATTATTTTCTAAAATTCATACTATTTTCATAGTTCCGCTGCTAAAAGATAAGGAAGAATTATTCAGTTTAATATTGATGTACTTTACAAAGTGAATAAAAAATAGTGACGTTACTATATCGCAAAATTTAGAGGATAGATGAATTGGACATTTATGCTTTTAATAGCACTCTTGTTATGGCAAAGGTCCCCATTAGAAGAGTTCATATAAAAATAAACATAATGTAAGTAAGACAATTGAAATAATGCGTCTTTAATGTCTAGATATTTGGCTGTATTTGTATTCGTCTTTTTGAGAAAGATGGTTCTGAAGAAGCATCTGCATGTTCTGATGCAATTCAAATTTTTTTGCAATCATTTTTATACAAATATCTTTATGTAAAAATTTGCATGATTATTATGCTAATTGATTCTATCAGTATAAAATTAGTTATATTATTTTTGATACCATTGAAGTAGAATAATTTTTTTTTATCTTTCTCTAGACATCATATGAAAGTAAACTTCTTTTTGATTTCACTTTTCATTAGTGACAAAATTAAAAAGATTTTAACAGCAAATAATACAATATACGTTAATTTCATTAAACGTAACTTGTATTTCGAAAATGTATACTAAATTCTACTTATACTAAAGTATTCTTGTTAATTAATTAACTAAAAAGGTGTCTGTAATGGGATTTACTTTGAATGCAACTATTATAAATTATGAGAGCAATAAATGAAGCCACAGTCTCTTTTAATCTGGAAACGATGTTTCATGCTTCGTATTTTTTATCAACATTTGAAGTCTTCTTCAACATATAAAGTCATAAAAGTTAAATAAAATGTATCAATTTTTGTTTTCTGTATTAATATTTCTTTATAAAAAGTGAGTATTAATTTTTTAATTTAAAATGCTTCTAAAGTTAGGCATCTTATTTCTTTAAAAAGAATGGTATAATGTATAATGGTATTTTAGAAGGAATTCCTATTTAAGCATTTTGGATGAATATGCATGAACATATTGGGTATACTCCATAAATAACAAGGTAGATGATAATGTACAACAAATATGAAAAAATGAAAAAAAATGAAGACACGCCTGAAATGTAATTCTACTAATAAAATGTTTTTTTTTCGCTGTCACGTGTGATAGGGAATGAGCAAAGAATGATTTATTGCTTAAATAACATAAAAAAGGAGAAAAGTTTTAAAAGGATATAACGAAAATTGATAAACATAAATCACAATGAAATGTATCATTGCACTTTTTTTATCAAGCTGAGTATCATTCTGATGTATTAGTATATATGACAGTATATATTATCAATATCAGTAGAAATATGTTCGATCAGAATTTTATTTTTAATAACAATAATCGATATTCTGTATGATAATATTCAAAACTTAATTGGTTTGATATATGCACCTCATTCTGTAGAATATTGCTTAACTCTCATTGATACATTTGTTTGTAAATGTAACTGTAATTTTAAGTAAGTATTAGATAAAATTATATTCTTTTAAGCTTTTCTAAAGAGCAGTTCTATTAAGTGATTTAAGTAGTGGCTGTTGGTGTATGAGACTTCTTGATAATTATTATATATGTCAGATGTCCTTTGGGTTAGAGGAAAAAAATATAATAGGGGTTCAAATTTTTTTCTACAGGAGAATTTTTTCATGAAATGACAGAAGATACCTTGGAAGTGAGAAAATTTTAATATTAGTATTCGTGTGTCAAGTCTTTCTTATTTATAAAGAGTACTCGTCACAAACTTATTGAACTTATTATTTCTGTTCTATAAAACGCAATTATTTAATAGCACTGCGAGAATATAGACGTTTGAAAAATTTAAGAATGATTGCAGAATGATTTGAAAAAAATTATTAATAAATTTAAATATATTGAAGAATTAAGAATATTGCTGGAGAGAGACTAGAAACATTTTAAATGGATCCGTGGAAGAAAAAATTTTTTAAATTTGGTTTAGAAAACATAGTTTCCAGTAATCTTCGGTAAATGCTAATTTTCTATTTATCAATATGTTTTTATTAATCTGTTTTCTTGTTTGTCTATTCAGTACAAATTTTTCTGAGTAAAATGTCTTTCTAAAATAAATGTCCAAACTTTTTGCACCTTAGACCAATAATTATTTTAATATAGCACGTTTTTAAAGCGGACTATAAAGTCTAAAATAATTACTTCCAGCCTCATGCAGATTTATATTTCCATGCAGAATGTCTTGAAAATTTATGATTGTGATTCACAATCAGAAAACAGGCATGAATTCCTTGTTATGGGAATTCCTGAAAGATCGCTATTGTGAAGAAGCCTATGGCCTGTATTGAATCGAATAAAGCGTTTAGAAGGACGTATACTATGTAGGACTAACAAATATTCAAAATGTAGCAAGATTCGCAAAGGATTGCTTATTAATCAAGCCCACTTAATTAAAGTTCTCGTCAGAGAATCATAAATTCATAAAATTAGGTTGATTTTTTTATTTCATAAAAGCTTTCAACATAGTCAGTTCATATTGACATGATAAGCATCAAAGGCATATTATCATGTAAAGTTTAGAATTCAAAATATGGCATCCTAGTATGACTAAAATGGACGAATAAGTCCGAAGAAAAAATAATAATAAATAAAGAAATCACTTTAAAGCTTTTATATTTGTTATAAAAAGCTGAACTGTGATGATAAAATATTTTAATGAAAGAAAAGCATATTCTACTTGTAACACAATCTAAAAACAAAGCGAAAGTCATTTAAAGTAGTATTTTTTGCATTGCATCTTCAAATAATGTATTTCCATCCTATTCAAGTCTTCATTTGAAGTTATAGAAGAGTTATATTGGCATGGATCTCATAATTTTGAACAGGGATCAAGCAAAGATGATGGTATAACATTCAGCACTCTCTTTTCAAACTTTTTCCATTTCACAATAGTTGAAGAATTTTAATCTTTGAATCTGAATTAAACTGAATTAAATTTTCATAAATGGCTAACTTAAAAAAAAAGAGGGCTTAAACTTAAAGTCTTATAATCCATATCCAAAAACTTTATACTAAATCAACGATCAGGTGAATTGCAAACAGATCATATTAAAAATTAACACAATTAGGTGCTTGTTTATTTTTACTTTTTCCTGCGATGAATCACCAAAAAATGTAAACTGTCGCCAACCGAAGTAATTGACGTGATCTAAAAATCGCCAAGTTGGAATTGGAATGCAACCATCTTAGAAAAATCTTGACTTTTTATGCGTAATTTAGCTTAGCAATCTTGGCATAATCTGAAAATCGCCGGATAAATTCAGAAGACGTAAAAATAAACAAGTGCCGCCAATTGCTTAAACCTTTCTCTTATATTTTATCGCATACTTGAATATTAAGGTGAGTTTTGTCTTTCTAGCGTAATAAAGAAAAAGGATTGTACATTTTAGAAATTTCCTCGTAGATCATCACTATGTAAATAAAGCATATCTGCAAAAAAAAAAAAAAAAAAAAAAAAAAAAACAGGGAAGACACTAAAAAAAGAGACAATAAAGATTCCAATTACTTTCGTTCCTTTCTTTCTAAGTTTGTTTATGACCGAATCACGTCTCACGAACAATTACTTCAAATCAAATATGAATCACAATCCTTTCCGTTATATTTCAAACATATCAGTTTCTGGCAGGCTACATCTTTTTCTTTACTTCTAATAACGATGAATGTGTATGTGCAAGTGAGTGTGTTTTGGCGCTTTGCAGACCAGACCGTTTAATTTAGAGCTACCAAATTTGGCATTTATATACTTTGAAAGGATGAGAATTTTATTTATTATTTTTGAAACTTTAATTAGAATTATAAAATTCTAGAAAATACTAGTTGATATAAAAATGCTTTTATATCGTCTTAAACTTTAAAAAAATTATCATTTCAAATGAATTTTTATTTATATAATTTCAGAAATGATTTTGGACACTTTTCTAGATTAAATAAGATTAAACATAAATTTATTTAAAAACTAATTACTGTTAAAGTTTAAGAAAATAACGTGAGAATTGACTTAGCCAAAAAAATAATTATGTGGTTTAAAAATAATATGATCTGAATTTTTTTGAAAAAGTATTAATATAATTTAATCATCTAAAAAGAGTTCAATTGTTAAATGCTTAACAAGAAATGAAATTGAATGAAAGGTATATTACAAGAAAGTGTCTACACTGTTCCTTAAGCATCAATTTACTATTAGTTTTTTGTGTAATTATTTAAATTTATGATTTATTAGTTACATTTTGAATGCTGGACCATATCGTGAAGATATAGTAACAATGCTATAGGGCATTCTGTGATAATTTAGATAAGATTTAGATATTATCGAATATTTCAAGAGATTATTCTCGAAAACGGCTAGTTAAAAGCGTTGTTTACAACCTGGATAAAAAAAAACACTCCTAAATCCTTATGATAAGATCCTCCGAATGTTGGAATTTTATGACGGTATTCATAATCCAAAAGTAATTGGTTTTGCTTTATTCATGCTTTGAAGAAAAAAAGCAACGGAAGAACGAATACTGACTTTACTGAAATCGCAGAAAGAAGAATTAAATTTATGAAAGAATTCCATAACGCAAAAAGTGAAGACATTGTAAGAAAATTTTTACAAATGATGTCATCTGAAAAGATAGACTGTTCTCAAAACAATTCTCTTATGAATGTTCTATCCTTAGTTTACACGCTTCAGAATTTTATTGCCAATGTTTCCGATATGCATCTGAATTTAGTAAGTGGAATGATATATCTGAGCATGTAAATGCCACTTACATAAAAAAAAATTAGTACTTTTTAAAAGAATTTCATACTAAATAAATGTATGTTTGCATCTCTCGTTTATATATATTTTTATAGTGTTTGCTTATTGATAAAATTATCATTTTGAAATTCTTATAAAAGTTTAAATCATTTAAAATTTAAAATATAATTTTATATATTCAGAGTATCTATAACCATAATAGATATAACAGAAAATACTGTTATAGATTATGACTAATATCGTTCCTATAGTATCGCAATAGATATCTTTCTGCGAGCAATGTAGAAAAGTTTAAGAATTCTTTCTATTAAAGTAGATAAATTGGTTTAGCTTTCTCTAGAAATAATTGATATTTCATATTTAATGAAACAGAAATAAATAAGTTTTTAAATTACTCTACAGAGTATGTTTTAATAAGAAATGATCTTAGTAAGCGAATTAAACGAACACAGTTTTTTGTGTTTTATAAATGTTATGTAATCTAGGAGTATATTATTAAAATTTTTTTAAAAAACCCGCAAAAAATTTAGTTTTTCTTTATTTGAAAGGAAGAATATTTAATCCTCTAAACAAATTTATTAATAACAGTGACTGGGAAAATATATTTTCATTATCTTACAAATTTTATTGAAATTAACCTTTAATTTAGAGAATAAACCTTTAAAACTCATTTTACTTACTCATTGAATTGCATGCTCATTTTAGCTTTTTCCTTTAATGAAAAAAATGTTTAACATAATTACTGAAAGCAAAATCTTATTCATAATCCTCATTATTCTTGTTCAAATTAATTATCACTATGTACATCAAAAATTATTCAATTTGCATTTTGCGTTTTCTCAAAGAGCTTTTTCAGAAAAAAAATGAGAGTTTTTGAAGAAATGGAAAACATTAATAGGTCTAAGCTGTTCAAATTGTCTTCTATTTAAATCGTATCTTTATTGAAAAAGAATCATAATTTTTTTTTTGTATATTTTGATTTTTTCAGTTCCAATTTTGATATAAAAGTGATTTCTTTAAGTTCAAAAATTGTTGCACTCGCTTCAAATATATTTAATATAAGAATTCAAAAAGGTTTTTGTTCCAGTTTTTCTGAATAACAAAATTGAGATTAAAAAAAATGAAAATGGTCTCTCGAATATCTTCTTCGATCGAGATTGAAAAAATTAGATATTCCAATTAAAGCTGATTGCATTCAGGTAGACAATCCATCTATTATCTACACTTAAGTTATAAAACTGGTTAAGCTTTTAAGCTCTGTTGTGCAAGCTTTTGTTAATGAAATATTTTACATTTAAATCAACCTGCTACTTCTTAAAATTTATCCACAATTCCACTGTCTAAAAATGAATAATGAATTTCTTACTGAGAATGATAAATCCAAAAAAACACCAACATATTCCTTAAACGTAATTAATATACAATTTCTTAGATAATAAATGTATTCAAGGATCATATGTGCAAAAGAACGTAGTTAATTTATTGTATCAAATTAGTTTAATTAGTTGTGTTTTCAATTTTATTTTGATTTTGATTTGTATCTTATTTGACTCAATGGCGACATTAAAAGAAAAATTTTAGCATTATTTGACTAATTATACATTTTTTTTTTAGTTAACACAACCAGTATTTTAAAATTATATACTGATTACATCATGATCATACTCTCCTAAAATGCATTTTTTCAATGAATTTTGCTTAAAATATAGGTATCTTAAATTATGAGATTACCAAATTTTATTATTCCTCTTTTATTTTTAGATACTGTTTTGTATTTTAAATGATCTTTCATCTTTTTCGTAATATTTTGAAGTTATCTTATTCAGAAAAAAAAAATTCTGTTTCTTTGTTTATTTTTTTCCCATTTTGTTGTTTCAACATTTCAAACATTTTCAACATTTTCCAAAAGTTGTATTGATTATCATTGAATTGTGTTCAGTTTAATAAATAAAGTGCGTACCACGTTGTTTCAGAAGAACTTTAGCATATTAATGACAAAATAAATTGGTCCCGTATGTTGCTGAAAAACGATTTCTAAGTTTTTTTAAAAAATCTATCTATCTATTTTAACCTTTTAAAGGGCCATTTTTTTTAGTCATATTATGTTAAAATATTTTTAGGCTTGAAAGTTGAATAAGGAAAGGGATTTATTTAATTTGATTGATTAATTAATAATTAAGTAACAAATCAAGACACATCATTTTGTATGAAATAAAGAACTGCGTTTCTGTTTTACTAAAAAAATTTGTCAGAATTTATGCCAACCTACATGATTTCATGCAAAGATTGATAAATTTGGTGGGAGGCATACTTCCCACGGCCCTAGAAAGGGTTAAAGGCAATAGGATTTCTAAAGTAAAAGAAATGGCGCAGTAGTTGCTTACTACTAACGCGTTACATATATTAGATAATTTTTGTAAAAAATGCATTTTTGGACTTGCCATTCCAAAATAATTATGTAACTTTCCCATTTTTTTTTCATAACTCTGGAATTCCATGCATTTATACTATTTTCTACTTTCGTTATGTGAGTATTTTTCTTTTTATTAGTGAATATCGCATAAAATATGATTTACTTTCTTTTCAATATTATTATTTTTAAAGAATCACGCAGAATCATTCCAACAAATGTATTTTAAAATTTAAAAATAAAAATTTCATTAATTTTTTAAGTCTATTTATTAATTAAAAATTTTATTAGAACAGTTCCGGGTTTAAATAAAACAAAATTTACTGAAGAGAATTGCAAGGAAGAAATATTTTAGTTTTAACAATTAAATTAAGGAAAATTTTACTAAAATACATAAGAATATATATATATATATATAATATACAATATGCATTTTACCACGAAAAACATTATATTTAAATTCTTCCGCTATGAATTTATTTGATATCCTTCTTTATTAGATGACACATTCTGTTTGGGATATTTACTGTAATTTCAATTCACGTAATAACAGAAAGAATACTAAATATATTGAAGTCTTTCGAAGTGATATTTGAATTTTAATTACTTAATACTTTCACTTAATTGTAGATTTAAAAATTCGATGTAATTGTCAGATATATCAGTAAACCACAAGCAGGCAAACAGTTTATGGATGAAGAATAAGGGCTTTATTTGTGTTTACTTTTAAAAGTTTAAGATACAGTTTATGCCGATATACAAATAACATTTTTATTTGATTTTTTTTTTGTTAATTAACAGTTATCCATTTGAACCAAGTTAAAGGCAATTTTAAATCAAATGGAATGTTTATACATTAATTTGTAATAAAACAATTTTGCATATTTTCATAAAAATTTTATAAATTTTTTTCCTTTTTCAAGTTACAAAGCATTTCAATATTCTGATATATTGAAATTTATTATTTTTAGATTTTATTTATTCTAATGTTTACATTAGGAGTATAAAGATTACTAATTTTAAATCCACAAAAATATTTCTAATGTGAAATGTTAGATTAATTAATGTTTGCTGCTATGTATATTCAATTGTTTGTTTATGTATACTGATATTAATATTCGATTTATTTAGTAACTGATTGATGATAAATTTATTATTTAATGCTTTTAGAAGATTGAAATTAATTTTTTTAATGATTACATAGAATCTTAATTAGGTTTAAATATTATTTTCTTAAATATTTGATTTTTTAATAAATCTAGAACAAAAAAAATATCGATAAGTACTAAATTTTCAGAATGAGGTTCTTGATTTTGCGGAAAAGTAAACTTACAAAATGTGAATTAATCGCAAATAAAAATAATTTGGTTTGCACATCATCATATTCATAAAATTACATATTTTAACTTTTACGAAGTATTTAATATGAGATATAATTCACATTGATTTCAATGATCTAATTTTATGACTCAGTAATTTAATTTTATGATTAAAAAAAGATACCGTGTATTAAAAAAATCTTTTGATTTTATCTTTTTTGTGTGTTAGAATAAAAAAAAAAAAATTGAAAAAGTTTTTTTGAAATGCACGATTGGCATAATATTTTGCCGAAATTTCTATATACTCTGTAAAAATAGTGAAGTAGAAAGAAAAATTTGATATTTGAACTAAATATTTTAAATGCCTTTCAATGTCAAATCACTGCACTTGTGGTATTGTGAAATCTGTGGATTAACTTAAGTCCATTCTTTTATAAGGAATATAGAAAATATTAAGTAATACAAAAACTACTCGTTGAATGTAGCTGAATTCTAAGAAGATTGAAACAATGAAACAAAATAGTCATCTTCGTTGATTTATTCATAAATTTATGAATTGACTGTATACATAATTTTGTTAATTAACTTTTCATTTAAAATTACTTTATGACAGGTATGTTTGGAATGAACTTAGATTATTTTATATTATCATGATTAGATAGATATATTTCAGGTCGATAACTATAGAGTTTCCTAATATGCGATTTTTTTTCTTTGTATTTTGGCATTTGAGATTCAAAGTTTTATCAGCTCATAATTTTTGAATGAATTATTTTGGAATGGTGAAATTAGATTTCTGATAATAGTCTTCGATACATTTCTGGAATTTGGCGAAGAATATAGGTGCCAAGAAATTCGGGAATTAATTCACGTTTCAATATGCAAACGACTCTTTATGAAATATTTTATTTAATACTTTAGAGAATATTAATTTCTTTTAAACGTGTGATTTTACGATGAATACTGTCATAACAAATCTCAGTTGTTCACTCCTTTTTTCCCCATGACTCTACAGCGCATCAAGGATTGAAGAAATTTAGACTAAAGCTTTCACTGCTTTCTTTAATGCTTTATTTATTTAATTTCATTTAGACTGTTAAAAACCATTATCAAGTTTGCTACGTCTGAAGGCGAGAGGGAGGAAAGTGATTCTAAATAAGTCTTTATGTTCTTTTTTTTGTGAAATCACACGTGCCTTTTGCGCTTTTTTTTATAATAAAGCAAACTGCATTTGTAATTCTGATTAAAATTTTGAAACAAATTTGAACCAACGAACAATTGTTTTCGATTTTCCTTTTGCATTATCACACTAAAATATAATTTTTCCAAGATAATTTAGTGATAATTATCTTGACTGTAATAATCTATCCACTCCAAAAATACAACCTTGCGACATTCTTACCTTTATTTTTTGATACAATTTTTTTTGTGTAGTTTATTTATGACACAAATAAGAAGATTTATATGATATTCATTGACTTTATGGAGCAGAAAAATTTTCTAATGTAAAATTGTTTGTATTTTCCATTTGCTGGTCGATTACTTCATCAGTTTTCGTCCAAAGTCTTACCACTGGACTTAGATATTTTGAATCTGGTGGTATTTCATCTTCTTTACTACCTGAAGGAAAGATTTTCGTTAAAATTTTATTTTAATAAACCATATAATATGAATAAACATTTTAAACAATTTCTTATTTTATAATTATATAATTGTTCATTATTATACCTATTTTTAAGAATTACCTGAATTTTTATTTGAATATTTATTACATTGAATTTCCAATTCCATTTAAAAAATCAGTAGGTACGTTATATACAAATATGCCTAAATATATATTTCTTCGAAGAGTAGAAATTTGCACTTTGGGACAAAATTTTTAGAAATTTAAAATAATAATAATAATGAGATTTGTGTTTTTTCTCCAAAAATAATATTTCAGACGTGAATAAATAAATAAATAAAATATTTTTTCATCACTTTAGAATTCTATAAACTATTGATTCGAAGATAATAATTAAGTTTCGTGATTTTTGTTCTGTATTTTAGCATATTTTGAAAATATTTATATGTATTATTTAAAATGATATATTTCATTTCTGAAATGCAATACGAACTGCCTTAATTTTTCAACAAACATTTAATACCATTTTTTCTTCCACTGTTAAAAGCCAGTGAATGAATATTATTCTTATATTTTTATATTATGCAATAGTGAATTTTTGTTTTCCGATTTTATTTCATTCAATTATGTAGGGAATCTATAAACAACCATGCTTTGATTTAAACTGTACTAAGAAATAATGCAGTTTGATGAATAACTGTCTTTGATATTCTTTAATTTCAAAACTAAAATAAAGTATATGATACTAAAGGCTGAAACAATCTTGTATTACGTTGCTTCGGATTAGAGATTCGGATGTCTTTTATTTTTTTCTTAATTTAAATAGCAATTATTATTGTTTGAATATTCTTCAAAAGTGATCTGATGTTCTTATATATAAAATAAAAAAGTTTTTTATTACCTGTTATAAATATGGCTATGTAAGTGCAGCAAAATGTGATGACGAATGATATAGGTCTCACCCAAAAATAAGATATTTTATTCAAAATAAAGGTTTCACTAAAAGGAAAAAACATATTTTGCTTAATTTATTTGTTGAATAACGAACTGGATAGAATTACATGAATTAAAGTTTAAAATTAACATTTAAAATTATTTGAATGCACATCATATAAAAAATATAATTATAATAAAGCGTCTTATTAAAATTTATATAAAATTATAAAATTAAATACAATGATAGCTATTATTAATAGCGATAATAACTATTACTAATAGCATTATGGTTACATTAACACGAGCATAATATAGGTTTCATTATAACTATACTATATACAATTAATACACTAAACTTTTATTACAAAATCACGCTCATATTATTAATTCATTTGCATCAATGAATAAGCATTGCTAATCATTTAATAGCAAGCGGCAATCAGTGATTCCTTTTCTCTAGATAGAAAATGATACATTTAAGACAAGGGACAGTGCAATGTTTAATTATATCTTTCATAAAATAATTAGTTATAATGTAAGATTTTTTAACTGCTACATCGAATATTGAAAGTTTACTTCTAGGTTTCAAATTTATTGTATTTAAATTTAAAAAATGTTTTCTCATTGTGAATGTATTCAAAATATATTTTGGATATTGAAAATGTTTCAAATTATTTAATTTTCAATCATTTTTCAAATTATTTACTGAGGTTGTATAACTATAATGCGAAATGCTAACCGATATATAGGGTGTTCATTAATTATTGTCAGGGTTTCCTTACCTCATAACTTTCGAATGAAAAATATTACGAAGCGAAATATTCAGCGAATTTACGAATACATAATCGCCTTCAGCTGAATGCCTACAAAGTGCAAATTGTGCAAACTTTACACTTTAATATCATTAATAAAATTCTTTGAGTTGTAATTTACGAATACGAAATCGGTTTTTGCGTAATATGTTTTATTCGAAAGTTATGAGGTACGGAAACCCCGACAATAATTAATGAACACCCTATATATAATTGAATGTATATTTATTTGTTTGAACCTTATACAATTCGCACCTCTTGATAGAATCAATCAAATTTGATACACATGTTCCTTAGTACCTAGAAAAATAAATTGTACTATTAAACATTCTGTAGGGATCTCTAACAATAAAATGGAGGTAAAATAATTTCACTTTTTCCCGAGATAACTTTAAAATATATCATTGAAAAATAATTATTTTTACACATCTTAAAATTAAAAATATACATCTTTTCAGCGACAAAAATTTTAACTCTTTCTTTAATTTTAATTTATTTTCAAAGTTATTCAAATTAAATTTGATGATTCTAAAATGTGTTAAGAGGTTGAGTATAAGGATTCAAAAATTGCACGACGTAAAGTTGTGTATATATTTTCTTTTTCTTACACATACATAAAAAAATAAACACAAGCGGATCAGTGACCCATATCTGTAATTTAGTAACATATATATGGTGTTGATTATCGAGTTTTAGTAAATAAAATGCTCATAATGAAGAAATTTTTGAATTGAAAGGGACTTTTCAATGCTTATTCCCATATTATTTATTTAATAATAAGACTTAATATCAGACGAAGGTATCACAAATCAACATTTCTTCTAAAATTTTACTATTCGGAGATTATAATAATATATATTTATTTACCTTTGAGAAGAAGGTACTGTAGTAGCATTAGAAAAAATAGCATTAGAGATCTCAATTGGAGAATAGTCGTATGTTAAGTTGAGTGTTGTTGTGCACATGTTGGTACTCAGCGGAAGAGGTTTTTCAATATAGCCGCTAAATAAGCTGCTAAAACCAATCCATACCGTTAGTGATATACCAACAAGGAGACCAAATAATATGCTCTATAAAAAATGAAATTTCAATCAAATTGTGTGAAAAAAAATCAATATATTATAGTTATATATGCAATCCTAGAAAGAATCTTCATTATTTTGATGTTTCCAAGATTTAGATCCTCACAACTACAATTTCTTACAGAATTTGGCTTATGATGACGAGGAGAAAAATTAACTGCTTATCTACTAGTATTATAAGATGTCTTAAAATTTGTGTTAAAATGGCATAAGTTTAATTTTGCATTAAGATATATTGAACGGTTATGTTGAAAAGGTTATGTTGAAAAGTCGATTTTGTTTTGACGAAAATATAGAAGTATTTTTTAATTCAATATTCCTAATCTCAGTACAGTTTCCTTTATAAAACTGTTTGAATTATAGTTTTGTGCCAACACTATGAGAAATTATAATGAATTTTATATTTGCATATTTTAAATTTGAGCTAAATGTTTAAATCTTTAAATATTATTTTTTAAGCATGAATTTTGGTACAGTCGTCACGCAAAAAATCTCAAATTAAAAACCAATACTTATTTTTCTTTCAAATTTGGTATTGTAATTTTTTAATATATTTGTAATTCTTGAACTACAAACTAAACTATCTGTTACCTTAAAAAGATTTTATAGGTGTTTTGATCTTCCATAATGTGAAAAAAATTGGATCTTTCGTGTTATTTATCAATCGAATCCCAACATTTTAAATTTGGTTGATATATTTGGTAAATTATTTGCTCAATTTTGGAGAAATAAGGTAATTAATAGAATGTTTTTGCTTTATACCTCTTTTTAGACTAGAAAAAAACTCCATATATCTTCCATTAAAAGCATTTTTTAAAAATATATTTGGCTTTTAATTGATATATTTTTATTTTATAGGTATTTCTTCAATCCATTTTATGCAAAAAATTAAAAATTAGTAAAAGTATTTTATAACAACTTCAAAAAAAAAATCATTCCAAACGTAATCATGTACCTCAAATGAAGATCTTTTGGAATGATGTAGATACTTCACCAAAATTTTTCTGTGACGCATTGTAGAAATTTTCACCATAATTATAGATCCTTTCACATTAATCGGCATGAGTTGAGACCTCGATGACAAAAATCTATTTCAGATTTACTTGACTTACTACTCCCAACAGGGGGGAGGGGGTACTTCAGATATGCGGATAAGAAACTTCTGCATGGTGGGCACTCGTTACCCGAGTGGGTACAGAAATGGTGAGGGTCGGTTACCTACGATTCTTTTGGAGACGTACTTTCCACAGAAAGAGTTGTACCGTGGCCAGTGATGGCACTTAGAGTTCAACTTTAGTTCCCGCTAATGTTGTCGCAACAGTCCGGCTATTCATATTAAATCCATATATCTTATGGATAGGGCGGGTGAAGTAGTCTTGTATGGTTACTTGACTTACTATTGCTTTCGCAATTGAAGGAGGAAGTGACTCTTCCGCAATTTTTGATGCAGTCTTGAAAGTTACTACGACGCATTTGATTAATATATCTTGCTCAGTACATTTTTCAAAGTGCTCTTGCATCGTGGAGTGACTTTTTAGTGCCTTTGTGCCAAACTTATTAGTATCTAATCTATCAACTTTTGTACACAGTAGAAATAAGGCTTTACCTCATGCTCTTAACTGTAAATAAAATCAAAATACTGATTATCGCTCTACCGACAGGAACCAAGATTCATTCTCATGTGAAGCCAAATGCGCCACTTGAATTTAAGTTTTGCGAACTATTCTGTTCTGCTGACGGAAAAGGTATGGCTTGTTATGGCGTTAAAATTTAAGTGTAAGATAATGTATAATGTCACATTAGATGCAATACGCAACTGCTTTTTCGAATGAAACATATATACATCTATTGAATATATTGAATTCATTCTGTTTAACTGTGTCCTATCCAAAAACTCTGAAATGCTAACAAAATTCCTATTAATTATGACAAAAGAAATTTCTTGAGAGTTATTCACGCATATAAAAAGAAAAAACTAAGCATAATTAATGATTTCCTTTGGCAATCAGTTGATGCCCAGACTGCATATTTGAAGTATGTAAATGATCTGAAAAAATTTGCTCTCTCAATGTTGTACACCTTCCAAGTAGACAGCGTCGGCATGGGATAGTAAAAATTATGGGCAATTTTTTACAGTAAACAATGTTTTTCCGCTAAGAGTAAAAGTCCAAATATCTCTTAAAGTAATTTTTTATTCTATTATAAAACTGCACAGTTCTTACCTAATATCGTTTAACGTTTAAAGAGTGATGTAAATAGGGCTGTCGTTGCAAAGGCCATCCTTCAGATTTTATCATCTTTGTAGACTCGAAATTTGTGTTAAATGTTTGGTGGCATTATCATCTTTCCAGTTAATAGTAGAATAGCGTATATCTTAAGTACCAAATACATGATCATTCTTTTTATATTAGTGGAGGTTTTATATTACGAAGTGCGATTATTACTAGCAAAATTATAACTCAGAAACTGAGCATTAATGAAAAATTGTTCATAAATTCTTCAAATTTGAAAAAAATATATTAATACACTAATTTAAAACATGATAAAAATATTGAAAACTGAATGTAAAACAAATTATAAATAATAGGATACTTTTAATCAGTTGATTACATCGAATAAAGGCATGCCGCTTCTATATGTATATTGACCTAGTCTTTTATGAATAGATACAATTCAGCCATCAAAATTAATGATGGAAGTTTGCATTATGTAAGATTTCAAACTATTCTGGCTAAAAGTGAATAAGAGCTGTTTCGTACCGATTGCTAAAACAAAGGATTTATATATGTCCTGGCTACGAATAAAATATTTATGCTTATATTTCAAAATGATGATAATACCAATGTCGGAAATGATTATGATAGCGGCTGTAAAATAGGACATTCTATCCCACCATAATTTATGAGCGCATTACTTATATCTTTTTCTTTTTATAACAGTCATGGGAAGGGGAAAGAATAGATGCATTATCCACTTCTGTATTACATGGTACTCAAAGAATAGTATGGTCTGAGATGTCCGGTGTGTTTAAAATGTGGAATAAAATAATATTCCGAAGAAAGCTATCTAAAAATTTAAGCAAATATCTTGGAAATTATGATATGTTAAAATAAATTTGATACTACTACTACAGAAGCACTATCCCAATTATTTTTAAAATACTTTTTGTTAAAAACAATAACAATAAAAAAATAATTGGAACAAAAATAAGTCACCTTGCCAGAACCTTTTTTCGTCAGTACACCAATAGTGAAGATGGCCAATGGTGGCCCATCAAACGTATTATTGAACAGAAATCCAGCTTGACTTATGCTCTTTGCTTTCGTCAAAGCAAAAGCAATGCAGATGCAGATGGCTCCATAAGCGAGAGCTGTGAAAAAAACCCAAAACATTGGAAAACTTAAAATGTGTTTAAGAATTTCCTAGCAACGAAGGTTTGGCGGATGCTAAATTTGAAAATAAAATAGATTACCATGTTGAATCAAAGATGTTATCTAATAATATGATGATTTTGATCTGATAATTTAAAAAATAAACCTTAGTGTGAAATCTATCACTTTATGGAACATCGAATTGAAATTTTTTCTACAATTTATCCTCTACTATCTAGTATTATAAAAGTTCAGTGTAATTCATTTACTAATTAAAAAAAATGTTATTTCAGTAGTATATTTTAGCATATTGTTTCGAATCTGAAACATTGCTACCCAACACAGTTAGTGCCATCGTAAGAAAGATAGTTTTATGTACAGCTCTATTGGATGCTGCTTGTATGTCGGATCGATGACCTCCGGACTTGGCGACTATTTGGTGACAAATTGAATGATATTAGAATCTTTAGGAATTTTGGCGACAAGACCGATAGGAGACGAATTATGTTGATGTTACGAGATTATTCTGTGATCTACTCCGGAATCTATAAGAGGCCGGCAGACTAACTGGTTCAGGTGTGTTGAGTCGCACAGTTAATCAGCGTTGAATCAGCGACAAATTAGTTGGCTTAATCCAGCAGAGCGCAAGCAATGTGTAGAACTCAAGCGATTAGTATATTGAGAACTGAACCGTGCCTTGAGAACTCAAGCGATTAGTAGATTGAGAACTGAACCGTGCCTTGAGAACTCAAGCGATTAGTAGATTGAGAACTGAACCGTGCCTTGAGAACTCAAGCGATTAGTAGATTGAGAACTGAACCGTGCCTTGAGAACTCAAGCGATTAGTAGATTGAGAACTGAACCGTGCCTTGAGAACTCAAGTTTAGTTTTGAAGCAGCATTGAGTCGTGTGTTGAATAGTCAGTCGTATAGTAGAGAGTCGGCAGCTGAGTACAGCTAAAGCGAGGAGACAGCGAAGAATAGCAGACCTTTGAAGAGACGTTAGTGAATTCACTTTCTGGAGGGAACTTTGTTACTATTACTGTTATATTTTCGGTGCATTCGTGCATTAAAATACCAAATCAAACTATTATAAATAAAAAGGAGAATCAATTTTGTTATACTCACAAAGTCCTTTAGCTAACATCAAGGATTTGTTTTCGTTCCTTTGAAGAGATTGGAAGATGGGATGAATGAAATCTACGACCGTGATGGTTGCTAAAGAATTCAGAACGGAAGAAACAGTAGTGAGAGATGCACTGAAAATTCCTGATAGAGAAAGCCCAGTGAGTCCAGGAGTGGAATGAAATGTAGAGATGAGAAAATAAGGTACGATCTATAATGAAAAAAAAAAGATGAAGATTAATAAATTAGAATGAATAACTATCGTAGGAAACGTAATTTTGTTATTGTAAAATGGTATATGTAATGGTATTTTTTTAATCTAAATTAAATTCTAATTAATTCCCTAGTTGTTATCTTAATTTAATCCTTATTAACTCAATTCGGAGATGTTCTCTTATATCCTGATCCAATTCCTATTTTTTATTTAAATAATTCAGCATGCGCTCTATAAAACTACTCACTTCAGCGTTTTCTCACGCTCTAAGCGAAGGAATAAAAATGCACAATGCTTAAAACTTTAAATGAAAGTTCCCTAAATTTCCCTTTTCTAAGACTATACATGTCAAAGGAATCCCTATTAAAATCTCACAGTAAAGAGTCTGAAGGAAAAAAATTTGGTTTCTTTTGCTCTTCTTCTGTTGTGTCGCGATGTAGATTTCGTTGCTTCTTCCTTGTACATAAATTAGGCCTCTCAGCATGGAATAAATCAAAGTTAAAAATTCAAAAGTGTCTTCTTTTCGATCACGCAACTGTTATATAAAGTTTGGTAACTCTAAATCAAGCGGTCTAAGTTGTAGAGCGCCAACGCACACTACAGATATACATTCATCTTTATTATTAATAGAATCGTGATCCTCTATCTATACTTTTTAAAATAAGTGCAACCGTACATGTACGTTGTCTTTGGAAAATAATGAAAACTTTACTTTCTCTTTGTCTTTACATTTATAATTCTATATATCGATTCCTTCTTCAAGTATCTTTAAGTTATACTTGTATATAATATATAGAAAATAGATTGTTATTTATTTATTCTTATAATAGACTTATAATACATTTCTTATAATACACTTATATTCTTATATGTATTATGAGAATACAATATAATATTCTTATAATACACTTACAAAAATAAGCTGAAATGATATTTTTTACATTAGATTAGTATGATAATGAGTTTTGTTAAATGATATGAAAATAAACAAGAATCTTAATTCACTATCGTTTCAAAAGGCACTTTTATATTTGACAAATTTATATTACTACCAATAACTAGTAATCGAAAAACTTACTTGATCATATTTTGTTAATCCTGTTTCTCTGTTGTTCAAGATTGGGTCACACATAAAATAAACGGCATACAAAATGACCCCGTGCAGGGAAGATAATACGCACAGCAAAGAAACAAGTGGGGCACTAATCAAAAGAGCCCTGTGGATTAAGAAAATTTTACATGGTTTCTTAAAATTTTAATAAATTGATACATAGTTTATTCAATAACTATGCAAGTTGAAATAGTTGGAATTTTGTTTATTTTACAAAATTTAGATAGCACCAAATCTTTTTTTACCCTTTAAATTACTTCTCATTTGGAGAATTTTCTTCACACTCAGTTTCTATAGTTTAAAAAATCCATGCCGGCGTCCTGGCATAGGGGTAGCGCGTCTTTCCCGTGACCTGGGCGTCCTGGGTTCGAGCCCCGGTTCGGGCATGGTTGTCCTTCCTGTTCTATCTGTGAGATGAGTGAATGTGCCCCCCCCCCCCTGTAAAAAGGGGTTGTGCAAGCGAATGTGATGCGTGAGTAGCTAAGACGTACTCTTGGCCCTAGTTGGCGCTACTAAAATAAGAGACGCTCCCTCGGCTTAAAATCACTGACTTCGTCAGCGAGCTTGTCCATGGCAAGTGCCATTATAAACAACAACAACAACAAAAAATCCATGAAAGTTCTTTATAATCAACCCATTTAAATTTTCGCCTTATTTCACGTTTCATCTTCTGCACATTATCCCAGTGTCAATACTGTTTTGCGTATTAGAATCAAAATAATATAATCGAGTTTTATGTCTGATGAATTGGGGGTGGTGGGTGATCTAGCATAGTAATAGAATCATAGTAAAAAATTTACAGGTTTGAGAAGAGTCTTGTGCATAATATTCTAAATTGCAAACATCTTACCACAATCATGATCAGGGATCAAATTTACTTCATCATCAGTCATTCGGATAGTAAAATATCGATCAGAAAGCACAAAAGGTTACGTAAGGAAGATGATTATCTTAACCTTTTCATTCTTCGTACTGTCATGGAAATATTTGATCCTCTGAAAAATGTCTGCTTTATTCGGTTTTCTCAACGAAAAATCTTTTACATTTCATAAATTTTCTTAGAATTCTTTTTTTCATACTTCATTAAAAATTAATTTTAAATTTTTGTTTTCTCTGTTCATTCATATCATTCGTCAAGTCAGGAAAAAAAAAAAACACACACACACACACCAGCGAAAGTGGTCTTCCAAAAACGTTCTCGCATGCTCACTAATAAATTAGTCATATCAGTGAATGCCTTACAAGGCACTCGCGTACAATAGTTACGAAATATTAACTTTTGGCGTGAATTAGCGTTTTTACTGTCATCTCTTTCGAGTTTTTTTGGCGATTAATCCTTGCCATGCTATTAATAGTACCTCAAAATCGAATTTTTATTTTAGACAAGTTTTTCTCAATTAATGGAAGCAAAAAATTGACACAAAACTTCACTTATAGTCAAATCTGTAGTTCCATACCAGATTTGAAATATTTACATCATTGTGTTTTTGAATTATCGAGTTTACCTGAAAATGCAGACCGACAGACAATTAACCCTTCAATAGATTTGTCACAAAATTTGTCAGGTGTCTGCTTTATAGATGTTAAATCTGTGTAACGAATTTTAACTATACAGCTCACTTCGTTTTGTAATTATCGTGCTAACTTATATTCGAACAGCCGAACAGACGGACTTCCTCTGAACAAATTTTACTCAAAATTTGATAGAAATTTACCACTGGTGTAAATGCCGTATATCAAATTTAAACCATCCAGCCCAAAGTGTTTTTTGAGTTATCTTCGTCACAGATAGACAGACTGATGAACATTTTTTAAAAATATGTTAGTACCTTCTGCTACGGGTTGCATTTAGCTTGATTTTGGACTTTCTTTACAATCTATTTTGATATGCTGTTAACTGCAAATTCAAATTTCATAAAATACTCATTGGTTTTCAACTGCATTCAAACGGAATTCAGTTCATAGATATAAGAGGAAAGTTAAATTGCGTCGTATTGGTGCAAGTTAATACACATTTTTTGCTTCTTACAAATAATGTTCGTAATATTAACAATAATTTTTCTTTTGCTGGAAATAATTGTTCGTTTTTTGCTTTATATATTATTTAATACATTATTGAATATTCTTATATAAGATTTTTCCTGAAGTCACCATTTTTTCATGTATTAAAAATTTGTCTAATTTTTGATGGGAAATTTCATGGTTATTTAGATAATTTTGGATTTCAGGACGATTGGTTTGTCATTTCAAAGTTAATTAAGATTATCAAAGGTAATTTAAACTTTTTGACCACTTGAAAAGTTTTTCAATTTGTAATGCATTATTTAGTTGATTTTACTAAAACTAACATATTTTTTAATACTTTATTTCTTGTAAATTGACGTAAGTATATGGATCAGTGCATTGGACAAATTCTTATGTGTACAAGAACACTGGAAAAATTTTTGTATTCAGAAAGATTATGTAAAATAGAAACACGTATGTACACTGAAGTGCCAGAAAAACTGTTACACCAATCTAATATGATGTAGAGCGCCCCACGAGCAGACAGAAATGCCGCAACACGGAGTGGCATGGATTCAACTAATTTGTGAAGATATTCTGTAGACAGTTCAGACCCTGATTCCTGCACTGTCCATAAAGCCCTGAGATGGCGAGATGATGGAGATCTCCTAAGAATAGCACGTTGCAAAACATCCCAGATATGCTCGATAATGTCAGGGGAATTGGTGGCCAAGAAAGGTAACAAAATTCAGAAGAATGCTCCTCAAGCCACTCGGTAGCTACTGTAGATCTGTGGGGTGGCGCATTATGCGCATTATTATCCAGGAACGCACAGAGGACATGAATGGATGCAGGTGGTCTGAAAGGGTGTTAAAAGGGCGTTCCTACGACCTGTCCGCCTATAGATGAAGCACGCTTTCCCCTGTTTCCCCTCTCTTGCAGTTTTCTGCTTTGATGTTTGTTCAGTTTACCGACCCCAGAAAACCGCAAAAGAAGGTCGAGGGGATGGGGGAGCTTGGCTTCGTTTATAGGCGAACAGGTCGTAGGAATGCCCTTAACATACCGCTGACTTGTCATAGTTGAGTCTAGACGTATCAATGGTCCCATTTCATGCCAAATGAACAAGCCCCATACCATCACAGAGCCTCCAGTAGCGTGAACAATTCCTTGTGGGCATAAGGGATCCATGGAATCATGGGGTTTCTCCACACCCGTACACGGAGCGATACAATTGGAAATGTGATTCGTCAGACCAGACAGCGTTTTTCCAGTTATTAATAGTCCAATGACGGTGTTGGTGTTGCCCTAGACAAGGTGTAGAACTTTGTGCCGCTGAATCAACAATGGTACACGAGATGGTCTACTGCTATGAGAGCCCTATCAATTAAGGTACGTGCGCTGCCACTTGTTAATAGGCCTGCATTCAAATCCGCAGCAATTTGAGGAAGCGTTGAACGTCAATTTCATGTAACGATTCTTTTCAGCCGTCGATGATCCCATTTTGTGAAGGTCTTTTTTCGGCGTACCGCCGTCGGAGATTTGAAGTTCTACTAGAAACCTGATATTCGCTGTACATACTGAAAATGTACGTGCGCGAAAATCCAAATTTTATCGCTACTTCGGAAATGCTGTACTACATGTTTCATACGCCAACGTTTAGCCCCCGTTGAACATCACTTAAACTTCATGGTTGTAACAGCAAGAATCGATGTAATAATATCCTCAAATATCTGTTGTCTTATATACTCACAGTCGACCGCATCAGTTACGCTGATTGGTTGAACATCTCCATTATTTGCATATGACCTGCTATACCAGTTTTTCTGACTCTTCAGTATATAATAATTGCTTTATGATTTTTCTTCATATTATGAAGTTAAAAGGTTTGATAATTAATTTTTTTAATATGATAAACCACTTTCCATTTTATATTAGAACAGACAAAAACCAAACAATAACACATTTTCTTTGTACTCAGAAAGATTGTGCAAAATAAAAACACACTACTTGAATTAAATTGATAAGCACTTGCACTCAAAATAAAATTATTAGAGATTTATTTAAACATTCAGATATGCTTAGATGTACGTTTAGGTTTCATTTGAAAAAAAAGTTTAGTGTGACTGAAATAAAAATATTACTTTCGTTTTTAGGAACATAAATGTATTAAGTACAGTACACTCCTGAGTACCCAGATTAATGTGGCGGAAGGGTAGACCGGATAATAAAAAAGCTGTATAAGCCGGAGTTCTATGAACTCATTACTTTGCCCACCAATATCAGAAGACAAAGTTTTTATACCAAAACTCACTGTTTCAACACGTATTTTCTCACCTCGATAAGAGGTGAGAAAAGGTAAGCCCTCCATTTATCTCAAGCCAAGTAGAATGGCCGGGGGGATCACAGAAGCAATTTCCGGTTTTTGCTGTTACACCAGAATCTAGTCGCTGTATAGAGCATATTTTCTCCTCTATAATCACTACAACTTTTTTTTTTGTTTATCACCCCTTTTGAAATATTCTCTGTGGTACACTTAAAAAACATTAAGTATACCCCAAGAACAATTACGAATACAATAAGTACTGTGCAGTGTTGTAAGCAGAACAGTGGTAATAACTGAGGTTCGTTACATACGCACGAAACAATGAACAACGAGCAGAATTCTGCTCTTTTCCTATCATGACTTGTATTTTGCACACGACACGTAGGAGGATCGTAGCAGACGCCTGCTTTCAATTGCCTTGGCAATGCTGCCAATGCAACGAGTGCTTTCATCATTTGAGTACAGTATAGAAAACTAGGCCGAAGAATACGAAAACCAGATAGTTGCGAAACGGATATTCGGGAGTGTACTGTAGTTGACTTTATCCAAATACTTATAATTTTATCATACAGGTTTTACATATATACCTACAACTTTATCATATAGGTTTTAAGTATATGCCTATGACGTTATCTTGCAAATTTTATTCGTATTTTAAATATTATGAAGACTTTTTCACCCTATATCTTACGAAGTTTTCATGCATATTTTATTCGTATACCTACGACTTCGCTCTTTCAGTTTTGCTCAAACTGAGCAACCGTTGAACTCCGGTCTGATTGGCACCGTATGCTACAACAGCAAAGGACATTCCTTGAAATAATCCGTTCCAAAATGTGTATCTTGTAGTAAAATCTGCTTGGAAGCTGTAAAAAATTTATTTTGCATGATTTTTTTTTAATAAATGAAAAAATACTTAAAAATGTTACTCATAATATTTAAAAATATTGCTAGCCACTTTCAGCAATTTAAAATCTAATTATCATTGTCAGATGTAAATTCTAATTAAGTTTAAATTGACTTAATTCTTTTCTGGCTTTAGTGGCTAAAGAGATTGCTTTCAAAACTGAGAAGGTCTTTAAAGTGCACATTCTTATCAGTATTAATATATATAATTCTTTTCTAGATGCTCTAGAAATAAATCTTTTTATTCACCAATTTCCTTTCCTCGAACTGTTATGTTTCCATGTTTTTTATCCCTCTGTTTCTTATTTTCTTATTTTTCTTATTTGATTTAAAATAAATAATATAATATTAAATAAAATATATTAAATAAAAAATTGTCTGAAATCTAATCTATGCTTTTCTTGATAATAATTGATATTTTTATAGAATAGCATTTAAGATAACATATAAAATAAATAAATAAAAAGAAACAAAGTGGTTTTTTCACTAAAACAATGAAAAAAGCAAACATCGAAAGAACTCTAAAAATAATTGTATATCTATCGTATACATTATATGTATATCTTTCTATTAATGCAACTTCAGATTGATTACTCTCATTATTATTATTATGTACTTCTAAGAAACTATATCAGTCTTTTTTTTCATATTAAAAGAGAAATTCATCGATTATAACACAATTTTGAATACAATCTTGATTGTTAACAACAACAAAAAAATAATATTAAGAAACCATTAAACTGAGCTGCCATTATGCTTTAAAATATAACTTTATTTCTATAATTAATAACTTTAAAATTGGAAAGCAGGAATCTACAGAAATCATTTCTTTAAAATTACGTCTAGATAATCTATATTCGATTTTTTAAAGCTTATAATTCTTTTATAAAGAAAACGCAGGAATATCTGGGTTTCTTTATTCTTTGTTTCTAGATTTGCATTTTTGCAAATCTAGAATTGATAACTAGCATCGTCTCTGCTTATTCGAGGCTTTTAGTTCTATAAAGTGTAATTTTTAGGCGACATTGGTTCATGTTTTTTAAATTTAGAATGAGCATACTTGAAGGCATTTAGTCTTCCTCCTTCTTTAGAGCGGTCCAAAACATTCGTCCATCCGCCCGCGTTCACGATTCCAGCTATGAGTAGTATAAGGGCAGTAAAAAACATCAGAAATGTTTGAAAAACATCTGTCCATAAAACAGCTTTCAAACCTCCCTGTTAAATAGGAGAGTGTCATTCCTCTTATAAGAATTTTTTTAAAAAAATTATTGAATTTTTAAATAATCTGCTTCTTTGAAACATTATATTTGATAACCATATATGAATTATATAAATAAATGTTATATGTGGATTACAAACGCACACACAAACTTAGTTAAAATTTTAATCAATGATAATTGGGCTAAACTTGATTTCGAAATTGTTTATTTATAAAATATTATATTTTTATTATTAATATAATTCTTGAAATTAAGTGTGAAATTTTCTTTAAAAATTCGATTACAAATTGATTTGAATTTCTTATTCTGAAAAATTAATGAATGTTATTAATTTGATGAAAAAATTAATATAAATTACATTAGAAGCAGTTAAAAGAAATGACTGAACTGAAGAAAGAATCAAAATCAAGAAATGAAAGAATCAAAATGAAATAAACTTTCAGGTAGAATAAAAATTAATAGATTTTCATAGAATTCAAAATAGAAATAAAAAAATACAGGAGAATAGAATGGAATATAGTATTAATTTTATAATATTAAATTGATATTTAAAAATTGTCTTTTGCTAAGTTTATAAAGAAGTCTTTTTTTAAAAAGAAAGAAGTGTGAAAAATAAAAGGAATTTAGAATTGTTTGTGCTATTATTATTTCATTGTGAAAAATTAAGAAAAATATCTTTATTTCACAGTAAGTCATAATATTCATCTTTTTCTGGTAATTAAAGCATTTATAAATAATACCATTTTATAAATGATATTTATAAAATGGCATTTAAAGTAATTTAATGTTAAAATATATGAATAATACAAAATAAAGCTAAGGTTAATTGCATATTTTCTCATTCATTTTAAAAAGATACATATTGTTACATCTTATAAAATATATGAAATGAAATGTATTACTTACGATTGCACAATAAATTGAACATATCGTTCCAAACACTAGGATTGATATTTCTATGGGCAAGTCAGTGACTGCATTTATAGCTAACACTGGAGTGTACAGAACTGAGCTATTCCATAATATCTAGGAAGGAAAAGCTTATTTGTGAAGAAACTCAAGACAAGATTTACATAAGCAAATAATTGAATAAAATTATGAAAACTTACCATTTGAATTATGAACATAGTTGAAATGATGTACCTTGTAGTCTTATCAAATCTCATTTCTAAATACTGAAATAAAAATTATAGTACTTGCATGGATTAAAGTAACAATTTTTAAATATAGAGAAAGACATTTTTCTTTTTAACTTTAATAGATTATCAAGAAGTTTTATATGTAATATATTATGTAAAAATTTGAATTATAAAAAAAATGAAGATTTTCTTCGATATAATAATATAGTGAACAGAATTGAAAGATTGTCTACAGTTCAAGCGAATTAATAAACCTCATTATAAAATGCAAAATACTCCTAGTTATAATACAAAATGCATGAAAATTGCATAATGTAGCGATTATTTTTCATATTTTAAAATTTCTTTTTCCCATTAAAATACAATTTTTTATATATATATTTCCTATCTATATTACAATATTAATTACATTACGATACATTTCCTATTTATATATCTTATTTAGGTATTACGAATTTTTTTTATACTGAGCTATTAAATTTTATTCATTTCATTTCAAAAATAATAAGACATTCTAAAAAAATAGTTTAACATAAATTTGCTTAAGGAAACATACATTAACATAAATTTGAATTGCATAATATTTGCATACTTTAACATAAATTAGAATACGAAATATAAAATGATTTCCATTCTATTTATAATGATTAAATTGGAAGAATTTAAGTATTGTGTCTTAAATAATCTTTTATACTACAAATTGCAGATTTATATAATTTCCGAAATAAATATGTTGAACTCACTCCTCTATTTGGCGCACCACAGTTGCTTTCTCTTTTCTTCTTAGTCTGTCTAACGCTAGTGATTTTCATGTTACAGATATCGTTCTAATGCTATTAATTGTTTTTTGCTATGGAGGACAAATTCCAATAAAAAAAAATGGTGTTTCCGTTTGAAATTTTGTCACTATAACTGTAACAGATTAACTGTTGTTCTTCATATGATTATTGAGCGCATACCACAAAATACCTTGAACCAAAATTTTATTTCTTTCCTGTGAATGGTATAATAGTTACGATCTCATATATGGGGACATTTTTTATAATCCCTCAGTATATATGTTTTAATAATAAAGCATCTTCTAATGAATTAAATTGTTTTAACGTAGCAAAAACATTTTTTATTCAACATTCATCATTAATGCATGCTGAATGGCGACATTTGTCAGCGTAAATCTGAAATTATAATATTTAGTTAATGAGTGAGAAATAATGATATTTAGTTAAAGAGGGAGAAATAATGATATTACTACACTAAACGACTTTAAGAATACTGATATTTAACGATGAATATCTTCATTTGACAAATATCAGCGTTTAACAATAACACATATAACTAAAAATGATGTTTTCATTGTTGAATCGATGGAGTATCGAACAAAATTAACCAACTTCTAGTAAGACGTACCCACGTTACCATTCAGAAAAACATAAATAATGTAGTTTATAAAATGTTAAAATAACATTTATTACAAAAGTATCGTAATATGAAAAATAGACATTCCAATCAGCTTACCTCATACACTGTACATACACCACATTGGAAATAAACAGGTATGAATACATATGCAGCTAATATCATACCAACACCGATACCAACACCCAACATCCAATTCTGTATGCCATACTTATAACTCTCAGCCGGTATACCTATTGTCGTTACAGAAGAAACCATTGATGAAGTGGCAGACATGATCACTGGAAGCATAGACATGTTTTTTCCGGCCATGAAGTATTCTCGCATTTTTCCGGTATCTTTACCAATAGATTTAAATTTTATGCCTATTGCCGTTGAAATTATAAGGATAAGAAATAAGATTAAATAATCAAGAGTTCCCAAATAATATTCAACAGCCATGGTCGGATCTGCAGTAGGGCCAAAAGAGTTTCTTAACAGGATTTAATCAAGATCGTTCTGTGTTTAAATATCTATGCAGTAATGCACACAAAAGAGATTTTTTATTTTTCTAATGATTTTATGGTCCATAAATTTGGATTACGATGTTAATTGGGAGTCGTGTTTGAGATTTAAGAGGTTGCCTTCAGTTTTTAGCATTGAATGAATCTGTAAATTACTTCTTGATTTATGCTTGCATTCTGTTATTAAAGAATAAAAATATCAGCCATAATGATGGGATGAGCAGTTTAAGTGATGTAAAGAAACAGAAGAAAAACTGCTAAAAGTAATAGAAATAAATAATTGGTATTTTTTTTATGTAAAATGCTTTATATCGCAGCTAATAACTGGTTTTATTTTTCAGAGTATTCAAAGGCTATGTACTGAAAATAGAATTTTTTGTATAATTTTGTGGACTAAGAATCGGATAGTAATAAAATAAAAGGGATGTCCTAATAGATTAATATTGTGTTGTTGTACAACTGACAAAAAATACCTTTTATAGATTTAGAATTCACAATTGAAAATTATACATAAGCCTGCTTAGCTTTGTCTTGGAAACTGAACTAACTAAAATTCATTGTATAATTGGCGGTTTATAATGTAATAATTAATTATGGAAACATACAGCATTTTAATATTTTTGTTTCAAATTCGTTCTCTGTAATATAATTGCGTTATATCTATTTTGAGCATTTGGCAATCATTGTCAGCATCACATTGATATTCAATTTAGTTTATTTTTAATAAAAGAATACAAATACAAAAAGTTTCTTCATATGGACCCATTATAATTTCATCAATGCAATATTTATCTGATGCTAAAACACAATCGTTTTTTATATTTCTAGAAAATTCTCTCTGTTATTTGTCTATCTCTCTCTACATATTGTTTCGGATTTTACTACTCCGTCGTGGACCTTTTAAGATTTGATGGTCGATGTAGAAATAAACAGTTCTTTAGTAGAAAACAACGACGACTTTTATTTAAACGAAGAACACGAGTAAACAGACGTTGTCGAGACAAATACAAAGACGACAACTATATACAGCCGAGACGAATACAGGAAACACACAGTAGCACACTACAACAAACAGTAGCCCACGAGTCGTAATCGATAGTTATAATAGCCACAGCACACAAAGCGACCAGATAGAATTCAGTAGAAGAGGGAATCTTCATAGCTTCACTCTACGGTCTCTCCAAACGGCTGTAATTCTCCACTGTCTCCACGCTTTAGCTGTATCCAGCTGCCGACACACTACTACACTACTGGCTACTCCTCACAGGATTCGATGCTGTTCCCAGAATAAACAACGGGACTCGGCACACAGCTCAGTTCAGCAACCGCTTGAGCTCCATACAACACTAGGGCTCCGTTGTTGCTTCTTTTCCTCTCGACGACTCGTTTCTCGACTCCGACTGTTTACTTTTCATTGCAGCTTGAGGCTTCCGGCCTTTTATAATTCCTGGGAGGCGGGCTGAAAAAGTTCGGGATCAATCAGGAGTATCTTGGTTCTTATTGGATGGATCGCTAAAATTCTCGAAGTTTCCAGCAATATCTATTTTGTCACCAAAGTCACCAACTTCGTCGCCAAGTGGCCAAATGATCCCCAAGCTTTGAGATCACTGACGCGGCACCCGATCAGCACCTAACAGAGCTCACCGTGAAACGGTCTTTCTTAAAATGAAACTATTCATGCTGGGAAGCAACATTACAGGTGTGTAGCAATATATTATAAAAATAAATTTTATTTACATGTCTATTTTTATTCATTCAAAAACTAAATTTATGTAAATTTTTACTTTTTTTGGCGCATCAATTAATTGTAAACTTTTTCATGTATTGTTTTAAATATCTTCATATATAAAATTGTCTATTTGAATATTATATAGCTCCACAGCACTGAATGAATTCAAGCACAATTTGGCGCATGTATAACTTAATATCTAGAAAGATTAATTATGCTATTAAAATTTCTCATTTCCCCATAAAAGAAGTTAAATGGAAGTTAACAATTTTAATGATTTTCTGATCTACCTTTGCAACTGATTATCGCACAAAAAGCTCTTAAAATTAGTTTTTTAGTAGCACATATTCCACTTCTGTGCAATTTTTTCTGTAATTTTTCCATCGTTATTAGCTTAATTATGTAGAATGAATATTACTTTATACACGGATGCAATAATTAACTTTCAAACACGTTTTTTTTTAAATTATTGAAATGTCTTTAATTATTTGCTTAATTTTGATCCATACCTTAACACTTTTAAATTTTAATTCTACAGCTATCCTTTTTCCACTGGGTGATGTTTTTACATTTAAAAAAATCAAATACCAATTATTCCCATAAAATTTATATATATTTAAAATAATCCCCAAGTTCCAATTAATAGAGTTGATATAATTTTTAAAGCAGTTTTTCATATGTAAACTTGTTTTCAAACCAATTGGTTTATTTTTGGAGTAAAATATACAACAGTTTAATGGATAGTATATTCTGAGTTTGAATCGCCAAGTAAACCCGAGAGCAGTGAAAATAAGCATAATTAGTAACACTTGAAAAAAGTTTCTCCCCTTGGACTATCTCGCATACTTGTATAATGAGGCGAGTTTTGCATAATAAAGAAAAACGACTGCGCGTTTTAAAAGTTTTCCCCTAGATCATTATTATAGAAATAACGTACATCTTCAAAAAAGGAACAGAAAAGATGCTAATAAAAAGAAATGATAATGATGCCAATTATTTTTCTTTTATCTAATTATGTCTTACGAATAATTATTTTAAATCAATATGAAGCAAAAAACTTTCCATCATGTTTCAAACAAGAAAGTTTCCGACAAGCTACATCTCACATAAAACATTGAAGGTTTCGTTGTTGAACAATTAAATTTCTGCAGAATATAAACATAATTACAAATAAACAGAATAATCTGCATCATCAACAACAGCAAAAAATCTCAAAAGAGGGACAATTAAATTCACAATTAATAGATGATCGTTATTCCTAAAAAGATTATATTCACTTTTCTGAAAAAATATATTTGAAACACAATGGTTTCATTTTATTGTTTGTTAAAATAATCTATATTCAAAACCACAAAAACATTCAGTTACCGAATGTTCATTTGGAAAGTAAGTACTGTTTCATTGTACCCCCCCCCCCCTCCGCAACGTTGCGGTCGGCGTTCCGTGCAAGTGCACCTTGTTCACTGGCTCTCAATTGACGCCATTTTGGTTGTTCTACGTTAAGTTTTCAGTTTGCTGTACATATTTAGATAATTACTGATCCCACCGACTTTAAGATTCGCGCTGTAATTCAATTTCTGAACGCAAGGAATGTGAAACAGTTGAAATCTGTTGTCAAGTTAAAGAGGCTTACGGTGAAGACACGATGAGTGATGATATAGTAAGAAAGTATGTTCGAATGTTTAATGAAGGTCGTCCACGATGAGGCTCGGAGTGTTTGGAGTTCTGTTGTCAGCTGATGAAAAACTCCATGAGAATAGATGTTTCACAATGATGATGTTTTCAGACGAATTTCTTCAAATATCATGTACAGTTTTGTGCGAAATTGTTACAGACCGCTTAGGTTATTACAAAGTGTGTTCCCAATGAGTTGGCGGGAAGTTTCTAAGAAGGTATAGTAATAATATTACAGCATTGAAGAAAGATAATCGAATCTCCATGGCCGAATGGTCATGGCACTGGTCTCATAATCATTAGACCTTGAGTTTGAATCCCGCTAGAGACAATGTTGCTCATAGTATGTGTAAATATTTAATTCATTGATTTTATGTTTTCCTTTATTTCATGTTCCAGAAGATACTGGACATTTCATTAGTTTACCAGACAAGTGTTCTGGACTTTTCTTACTGTCTCCAGAAGAGTATTCTGGAACTTTCCCTGCTTGTATTAAAGCAGAGGATTTGTCAGTCACTGTATTCTCAGTTGTTTGTTTGTTTCTTATGGCACTTGCCACTGACAAGCCCGCTGTTACGAAGACAGCGATTTAAGCCTGAGGGGGAACGTCTCTTATTTTTTATAGCAGCGCCAACTAGGGCCAAGAGTACGACTTTGCCACTCACGCATCATTCATTCGCTTGCACAACCCCTTTTTACAGGAGGGCACATTCACACATCTCACAGATAGAACAACAGAAGAACAACCATGCCCAAACCGGGACTCGAACCCGGGACGCCCAGATCACGGGGAAGACGCGCTACCCCTATGCCAGGACGCCGGCCTGTATTCTCAGTTCTGAGTTAAGTTAATAAATTGGTTTAGCTCTACTTCTTGTGTGCGTCATTGAGTTCAACACTAGAGTATCTACGTGACAATATCTATGAAGAAGGTCATAGTAGAAGGTATGTTCAAACACTTGTCATAGCTGGTAACTCGCTATGACAAATGTTTGAACATTGGCGGAAGCTATGTAGAGTTTAAGGTAGTAAGGTAAAATACTTTAAGGTATGCTCTTTCGTGTAAAAATAAAATTGTCTTGAAAAAAAAATTTTTTTTACTATTTTTTTTTTTCAAAACGGTACTAGTAATATGGTTTAGTGGCATAATATTGCAACTCATGCAAACCTTCTAATGAATTTAACAACCAAGATATTAATCAATTATTGATAATTCTAACAAAATATTTAGATATACTACCACTTGAAGTGAATTTCAGCGTAATAGATGGATAATGCGTAATTAGTAAAGCTATCAAGTTGATAGGAAAACTTTTCAAGTTGACAGACAGTACAGGGAAGTCTAGATAATGTATTATTTTGCTCAATTAAGCAAGCTTAACTATGATCGTACTAAACCTATTGAAGTCATCGTGCATAGCTTTCTAATTATTATCAATGATTATAATCATTGACAATAATTAGAACAGTCATTAACGACAGAGAATATTGAAGATCATCGATGCTGCATGTTTCTATTAAAATAAATAATCTATTTTGATAAAAAGTAAGTCAGCTTATGACTGACTTGCTTCGATACCTATATTTATAGCAGTTAAAATTCTTAAATTGATTGCTTTTAAACTTATGAGCTATGGTATATGGTCAGTGATAATTTGTAGCGAAAGTTTCTGTATATTCTTATATCCGGCTAAATTATCTTGAATATAATCTTAATGTAATTAAAAGCATTTGAAACATTTGTAAAGAATTTTTTTAAGTATTCATAGAAATTTTATTATAAGTATGGAAGTTTTTTAATTTATGGAATGAATTTAAATATAAATTGTATTTCAAGCTATTCCTCGATATTATATAAAGTGAAATGTAAATTGCATTCAATTCGTTCCTCGGCCCTAGTCAAGTAGTTAGATTCAGCCCTGTAATTTTTTACATAATATAAAGTTGAATTATCACTGACATATATAGCTTTAAAGGTAGTCCATTATCAGTATTTAAGTATAATTTAGATAAAATTTATTATTATATTTTCCGAAATTTGGAATCATTATGCTTCCTGATATCTATTTTATTTACAGATAATAAAAATGAAACTAACAACAACAAATGTACAGGTACAAACAAATATTTTTTATTTTATATTATATAAAAACAATATCTTACAAGTTGTTTACATCTCTTTCTTTATCTGCATAGTTGTAGTTATAACATTTTTTTCATAAAAGTTTTTACATTTTTAGGTTAAAAATTGTATGACAAAAAATATAGAAAGTATGTGAAAATAATATTGCTTTAATAAAGAAAACCCTTAAACCTTACATGCACTTATTTTCAGTTTAACGATTTATAAAACATGCTTTAAAAAATGTATAAAAATATGATAGAATAATGGCAGTAACAACTAAATTAATTTTCAAAAATTCTACCTTATCTCAAAAAGTAGATTCATAAACAAATAAAATAATGATTAAAATAAGAAAATGAAAAATTGTTTTTCTGAAAAAATGAAATAATTTCAAATAATTTTATTATTTAACCTTCTCTAATCTTTGAACATGATTAGATAAATATTTTGAATTACGTACTAAAATGTTAAATCTATCAATTCCACTGTATGATGAAATGATGTGGTTTTTCAACAGTTTCTATAAGAAAATATAATAAATGAATAATTTGGAATAAAGGGATTTTCGATACTCCTGTAAAAATTACGCAACGAGGTATTAATTTGCGTAATCTTGAGTTTCAAAAACTATGAAATGAAATTTAGATTCATACATATTAACGCATGAAATCTAATTGAATACATGCTGAAGTCTCAATTACAAACGTGGAACTTCTAACGCTTCAAAAAAAGTAAGCTTATTTGGTATAATATTTGCATCAAATACTAAGAACACTTCATAACAAAATAAAAGAAGTAAATATTTTTAGATATACGAATTGAACCGGAATACGGATCTTTGATTTCCGGTGTTTATTTCAAGGAAAATAATAATTTATATCTATTATAGTTGAAATTAGTTACAGAAATATTAAACGATTGAGTGCGGTTATGGATTTGTTTCAAATTGACCAATATCAAGGGGATTTTATTCGATCATTAGAGGTGTTTTTAATGCTGGTATACAGCTTACAGAACTCATATCTATCACCAGTACCTTCGATGGAAAATTCACCAAAATCGCTAAGAGGTATAGCATATACAAAGAAATGTGTGTATTGTTTAAATTTATGATGCCACAGAAGCATAATGGTACTTGAATTGTCTTAGAGATTGACTGAATTGACTTTAATATGACTGAAATAGAAATTTCCACACAAATTATTTTTGGTCGACCAAAGAAGGTAATTTACGATTGACTGATCGCGGCTTCTCCATGAATTCATCACAAAAGATATTTAGCCTTTATGGATATACACTGGTGTATAAAACTTAAGTAATAATGTAAATTTTAAGCACGTAGCCATGAAATTGCAGAAAAGGGGTTATTGCGATCAGTGCAGTTAGCACTCAATTCAATAGAAAGGTGATGCGTATGCAAATGTCAGGAGCAAAACATCATAGGCGACGTGAGTGAACGCAAAACGCGTACAGTCGGTGCGCGCAGCTCAAGACTACAAGGAAAGGAAGAACGGAAGTGCAATTAAAGACATTCGCTACAAGTGCAACTGAGTTCTATTGTGAAATATATCTAGAAGAAATCATCTGGATGTCTTCACACGTGGAAGAATGATCGGAAAGCTGGAGGAGGGGCGCAGTTTGACCAGTGTAGTTGAAAAGTTCGGAATCAACAAAAGTGTCATTTCGCTCGCTTGGGAAGCTTTCCAAACCATAGGTATAGTTCTTAGAAAGGTTGGTGGTGGCCGCCCTAGGAAAACAACTGCAGTGGATAACCGATAAATCGTCTTATAGGCGAAAATAGCTAGATATCAGTCAGAAAGCGCCGCTGCTCAGCAATTGTGCACAGCAACAAGGCAACAATTATCGCGGTTTACTGAGGCCAGACGTAAGGTGGCCAATTCGACCTCCGTCCTGAACGCTGAATCCCTCGAAAATTGGCCATCGGTAGTACAGTTTAGAGTAGTGTAAGGAGCACGAAAACAGGACATCTCATCAATGGAGTCGTGTCCTCTTTACAGATTAGAGTCTTTTCAGTGCCCCAAGCGATTCTCAACGCCATTTGATTTAGAGAGAGGTCGGGACACGGTTTCATCCCAGTAACATCACGGAAAGAGACTGCTACGGTGGTCCTGGAGTTGTCGTCGGGGAGGAATTTATGCTGAATGGGTGGACTAAGCTCCTCGAGTTTGTGGAATCGGAGATCGCTATTGTAAGGAGGTGATCCATCCTAATATGCGTCTGTTCGGAGGTGCTACTGGACCCGACTTCGTTTTTATGGACGACAGTGCACGACCACACATAATTGATGATGTTCATCAGCTACTGGAAAGTGAAGATATCACTAGAAGGGATTGGCCAGCATTATCTCCCGATTTAAATCCGATAGAACATGTGTGGGATGCATCGGGGAGACACTTTGCGGCACGATTACATCCTCCGGGAAACGCCCAACTACTGAAACAGATGCTGATTGAAGAATGTGCCTTCTTACCTCAAAAACTGTTGTACCGTCTGGTGCTGAGTATGGACAGACGGTGCGAAACAACCATTGCAATAAGGGAAGGGCATATCCCATACTAAGGAACATCTGTTTATTGTTCTTTCTCTTGAACAGACAATAAAGTGTGGAGATACTATGAATTCAATAAAACTTTTTTTTATTTGATTCCATACTATATGCATTGTATTCATTTTTGCAGAACTATACTTTTGTCATTGTTTAAGTACAAAATGTTGTCTCTCATTTCTGAATTTCATGTCTCTCGGATGATTTCTCGCGGAGTTATGGCAAAAAAGCACCTGTTGCTTAAGTTTTGCACACCAGTGTAATAACATCATTCTTGGACACGGCATGACTATGGCCATGTATCTTCATTAAAGAGCTAAGATTCAATACAAAAAGTGATTCTAGATGAAGCTTCATATAATTGCTCTCTCCGAATAAGGAAAACAAGTACCTTGATGGAAGAGAAATTCTTGGAAGATTCGTATTGGATGTTTACTATACTTTACTGCATATTAGAAATGGGGTTACTGTAAGAATACAGTTATAGGGATGATGTTCATGGACTTTCTTTGAGGTTTGTCTTAAAATCTATTAAATATTGAAATATTTTCGTCTAGAGTTTGAAAATATTAAAATGATATACTCTCAGCCAAGAAACACATACAGGTGTCCTGAAATAGAATGATGATTTTCAGAAATGCATAAAGGGAAAATGATTAAGATAAAAAAAAAAGCAATTCTTGCAACAAATTCAGTGACAGAGCATACGTTTTTCCACTTAGAGCTTTTGGCTATAGTCAAGAAATTTGTTGACAGATGGTGATGCAGACAGGATCACGTAAAAAAAAGAAATAATTGAAGATTACATCACAATTTTTTCACATATTTCAATAAATGATTGGAATTTTCCTACAGAGTCTGCTGTTCAGTTCTCTACTGTCCGTCCAGTCACAAAACACTTCTTTTAAAGTCAAAAGAGTAAACCCTTCTGAGGCTGTGTATTTTGATTATTTGTATGCTGGAAAAACAATAAAAGGGACTTTCAGCCACATCTATCGATAATTTTTTGACCTAAAACCAAAAACTGTGGGAGGAAACATTTATGCCCTGTCACATGAATTTGCTACAAGAATTATTTTTTTTAACCTTAGCGGTTTTCCTATTATGCCTTTTTGAAAATCTTCAGTCTATTTCCGAACAACCTGTATGTTTCAAACTTCTAGTACATAAAGCAATGTATGAATGTATGAAAAAAAACGATTAAGATTTCCATCTTTACTAAGAACAGGCCAGGTTGAATAAAAAAGTCAATTGTTAGATGAACAAGTCAAGTTGTGTAAAGATATTCTCTGTAAAAGGCAAAAATGAAGAAAATTATTGGAAAAGTGCACGATTAATTTATCTTAGCTCGGAACTCAAAGTCTGAGATATATGAAGGTGTTCGAAGTTATTTTTCAGTTTTATAGACAATTTGAACGGAAGGTAGTCTTCGATATCAGCTTCATAATGAAAGTTTATATATATCCAAAGCATTTGTTATATCTTGACAACTTCAATAGTTCTTTCAAATCCGTTCATGGTAGTCAAAGCTGCTTGTTCCTCTGGTGTTCCTGGCGGCTCATGGAGCCGAGTTCTTCTTATCCATAGTTTTGTTATTGGACTCAGACATTTTGAATTAGCAGGGATTACATTGTATCTCCAACTCCCTGTATAAAAATATTGCTAATTATATATTTTTAAATACGAACATGATTTATTATAAATATGAAATAAAAATTATATGATATATGTTATATACAAGAATGATTTTGCTGTGGCAGGGTTCATCTAAGTTTCAGAGTTGCAATCTTCCATACATTATATTAAAAATTTAATTTTTCGTTTTAATCCGATTTAGTAATTTTCTCACACTTTCTTTCTTTCCGCCACAAAATATCTCCGAATAGGGAATCTCTAGGATTTCCTATTCCTCCGGATAGGGAATCTCTATCGGTTCGATGGATATACGTGGAAAAATTTATTAAGAAAAAGAAAGGGTTTAAGTTTACATGCAGGGCATAAAATATTAACGCAATAACTATAAACAATGCAATGATGAAAAAAGGGAGTGTCTGGTGGGGAATATTAGTTCAGGAATTTTGATGAAGTTAATATTTCTTGGAGAAGGGCTTGATTGAGGAAAGAGACAAAAATTATTCTGGGCTTGTGCCTGGGGAAATTAGATCTTCGCTATCTTGCAGAAACCCCACAAAATATCTAGTTTTGATTTTGGACATTTTGTTTGTCATCAAGTTGATCTACCAGATTCGTTCGAAGTCGTGGATGGGTTTGCTGAGATGAAAAGATGTGGTGAGAAGGCAGCTAATGATATAATAAAGTGAATCGGCCACTTGCCCACAGCCAAAGTGATCCGATTCTTTGATGTTGAATTACTTGAAGTAAGAAGGAAATGGGCCACGGCCGGTTTCAAAGATTATATCGTTACGGATTTCCCTCCACTAGGTTCGTAAAGTCAAGCGGTTCGCCTGTAGTGGGTGTATGGTGTAAAACAGACAACAGGTTTCGACAGCAAATGACGATGTTTCTGTCTTAGATTTAGATTTGTGTCAAATTTTGAATGAAATTCCTGACAAGAAAGTCTGTCTGTCGGGTTGTTTGATTGCAAGTGAATTCAATAACTATAAAACGCAAGAAGCTATATGGATAAAATTTGATACACAGATTCAACATCTAAAATTTAGATACTTATCAGATTTTGAACTAAATCCGTCAAATCGTTAATCGTCTCTCTGTCTTTACTTTCGAATGCATGTAAATCCAATGGTTTATATCAACAGATTTTTGATAAGGGATTTTGTGACTTCAATTGTAGTTACATATCAAAATTTGGTGTCAGCAAGCTGACAAAAAGACATCAAACTACATATTTTCGAATTAATTCAGTAAAAATGTATGTTCATCTAAATTCCCCAAATGTATGCAGAGGAAAAGAGAATAATCTGTATTAGAAATGGATCTTTATTGGAAAGTAATCTTTTCAGAGGGACCACTCTCGTTGGCTTTCAAGAGTATGCACTTTTTATTCTTTAATCCCCCCTCGTTCCTTCTTTTAATTAAAAGCAGAAATCTGGTAGACGAAAGGAATGGTTCCACTAATTTAACTAGAGACCTTGCGTGTCACTAAGAGATATCTCATAGTCATTTCCAGGATTTATTCTAACGTCATGTTTATAGATCAAACATTTCGTGTTAGACGAAAGTCATTAGTAACAGAGATGCCTATTATGCAGAAATTAACACTTTGAGAAATTTTGCCGTTTAAAAAATTAAAAATATTTATTAGGAACTATAAATCGTACATTAATAATTCAAAAGAAGATTACTTACCTGTGACTAAAATTGCGAAGAAGACGGCACACAAAGTGAAGAAAAGCCCGATGGGAGCAATCCACATAAATGATATTTTATACAAAATGAAAGGATCGCTGCATTAGAAAAAAAACTGTTTAGAATGATAAAATATCGAATTTTTACTCACAGTAAGTGCTAGGAATCCAGACAAATCAATTTATATGAGTGCAGCATTGAAAAAAAGTGACCCAAGTAAATTTATTAATGTAATTAAATTAATTGTGTATAATATGAAATGCTTATACAAGGTAAAAACAAAGGCACGTGACTTGGAATTCTAAAAATAGATAATTGCTAAGAAAGTAAGAAAATGACATGAACTGTCCTGGAATATGAAATATTAATATTCAATTGGAAAATGTTTTTTTTTTCTTTCTGTTTTATTGATGAAATTCTGAAAAACAGGAATATTTGCACTGATGGCTTTAGAAAATATGCAGAAGTTACACGTTGACTTCATTTCGAATTTATATTCATTTATTATGTCATAAATCCAGTATTTTTCTATTCATATAATATTGTAAATAACTTTTAGATAAGGTAAATAGCTTTAAGAATAAAAGATGCGATATTATAATAAAAGGACGTGAAAGCGAATTGAAAAAACAACTAAAAACATGGTTTTATTAGTATACTAGAAAGTAGAAAATAATTTACCACTTTGCTGGAGTCGATATTCTGATGACAATGCGCATAAATGTCAGTAATTGTTAAATGCAATTCCTTTATCGCGTTTGATTTGGACGAAAAAACAACAAAATTTGATGTCTAATTTGTATATGAAAAGAAGCCAGTTTCTTTTGTTGAAGACTGTTTGGAAAATACCATACAACGTAATGTTTTACTTTTTAAAAATCTATTTCGGTTCATAAGTTATTTTCATATTTTAAAAATGTATTATTAAATTTTCTGTTTAGATATGCCAGCCTTGAATTGAAGTCAAGATTATCATAAATAATCGTTATTTTCTATGAGTATAAACGCAATTTCAAGAAAATGGCTAATAGTCGGTGTCTTGGATAAGGCGGCGAAGTATGAAATGATTGGTAACCATCATATTAAATATCGTATCACTCTTTGAAACTATGAGATGGCATCTAATAAGAAATATATAGAGACAGTTAATTGTTTGCCATAAAGAAAAATTATATTCTATTATCTTTGAATTATTAATTTATTTTAATTATCTATTCCAAATTACGTTTCATATCCCACCCTAACTAACAATCCTAACACCCCTAAGATTTCAATCTACTGATATAGTTTGAGAGCATCTTGGAATGAAATATCCTGTCTCTTCAATTATATAAAGTAACTTGACTCTTTGGATTAGTTGAGTTTTGCTCTGAAATGAAAAGTTATCCAGATTTGTTTTGTTTCACCCGTTTATTTTCTTACTAATAATTAGTTCATATTAGAAAAATATGACAAATTAGGAGCTTTGCTACTTGCTTGTTTTCGCTCGCTAACCTCGATGTTGCCCGATGCCGTAGATGTTCGATTCTGTACCCAATGTTCTTCAAGTTAGCAAGTTTTTAAACTCTACTGGGCATTCATTCAACGTGGGAGCTTAATCTTTCCATAATGATAACATACATTAGTCAATCGGCCCATTTCCGATTCAAAAGTCAAAGACCCACAATGTGAACATTCTTTTCTCATATCTCCAATATCTAAATATTGATTCAATTTTTCGCATTTTGCCGCCCATTTAGCCGCTCAATGATCAGATTTTCTTTTCAAATTGGCAGATTCCCGTACGGTCTTTTTTAGCATTTTTTCATCATATGATATCGCTGGATGACCCAATACTATTTTAAAAAACAATGCAGGTAGGGTTTATACAAAAACCGGTTTTCGAATTCAGTATTTCCAAAAAACTGGTTTTAGCCGGTTTTCGAATTTTTGTAAAAAAAAAAAAAAAAAAAAAAAAAGGGAATAGGGAAAAATATTTTATTTAATTTATAAATTTATATAAAATAATAAAAAACAAAATCAATGTCAAAGTCAAAATATAAAAAAAAGAAGAATTATATATACATATTACTTACACAAAATTACGAAAACTAAAATAAAAATTTAAAATAATATTTATATTATTTTAATTTCTCCTAAGAAAATAGGATTTTAAAAAACATAAAATATCCATTGAACAGTGGCTAAGTCTTTTTCTTATTTTGAACACAATATTGCCTGAAATTGAAAATACTCGTTCACTAGCTACTGAGCTTGGTTTTATAGTTTTCATGGCATCAAATAACAAATCTAAGTTTTTTGTTCTTTTATTCATTGACTTAAATAATGAAAATTTAGCTTTCAATGTCTTTGGATTTTTAAGTTTTTTTTCAGGGATTTCAAAAAACTTTTGAATTGATTTTTCCATGGCTTCTTTTAAAAAACTCTGATGAGTAGTTTTTTCGATTTGCTCTTTATCAGAATCGGTTTCCATATAAGAATTCGGAAATATTCTAGACAGTATCTTTTCAGATAACTCAATAATTTCAGTTTTTGAAGCTAAAGAAAGTACACTAGATTTCTTCGTTGAACTATAAATGTGCAAATACAGCAAAAGAGTTGATAATTCTTTTCTTTCTTGAATTCGTTCTTCTAAAGCATATAATAATTTCAAACTTACTTCAGTGTTTAAATTTTTTAGTTTATTTAACAGAAATTCAGATATATCTTTTCTTAATAAATTGATATCTAAACCTTCAGCTGCTAGACAAATCGGTCCCAACCAATATTTTTTTTTTTTTTTGAAGAGGAATATTCAGGCGTTTAGGAAAATCGGTTTTCTTAATTTTAAAACCGGTTTTTCAAATATGACAAATTTACTTAAAAAAAAAAAAAACCGGTTTTTTAAAACCGGGTTTGAAATACAGCCAAACCCTAAATGCAGGGTTAGCATGTGTATTGGTTAGGTATTCATACGATTAGTAGCTGGGAGACTAAAATATTTCGTTATTCGATAAAGGATACAAGTCGGAAAACTATTCATTAGTATTTCCACAAATAGTGTGTCTTAAAAGTAGAAATAAAAAATGATATTGCTTTAAACTTAGTTGCTTTGTTTTATATTACTTTGTGTTAATTAAAGCTTTATATTTCCTTTTTTGCCACTATTTCACCGTCAAGGGCAATTTAAATACTTACTACGATGTAATAATATTTTTGATTAAATATTTCAAACAATACTGTCGAAACAAACCTCAAATGTCATGGATCAAGTGTCTCACTATCTATCCATTTCAAAGTGAATAAAACGCATTGATTACTTAATTTTTTTATTTAATATATATATATATATATACTAGCCGCCTTTGGCGACCAGCCGGTTCGCCCATCTTAATGTTCGTTAAAATTTTAATAATTAAATATTTTATGCAATTCCTACTTTAATAACTTCTTCATCAAAATATTTTAAAACTTCAAATTTTGATATATAATTCACTCATAATATTATAAACGCCTTCAGTCACAACGTAATATATATCTCTCTAATTTTCTGTTAGTTCCCGTAGAATTTATACTATATATTAAAGTGGAAAGGATTAATCTGCAATTAATATAATAATATTTTTTTACTGAAACAAAGTATTTTTTTGTAATATGATTACTGAAAAGAGTCACTGAGCGTTTAAACTTTATGGGCACTAAAGAATATCTTTCCTAATTTATGTAATATTTCAAGAATTTGTCAACAAAATATTCTCAGATTCATCATGACCAGAACGATTCATTAACAATGTTTAATTTTAAATGCATCAAACATTAAGAAAATAAAACGAAGCGTTTAAAATAATCGGTTGAAAACAGGTTAAAAAAAACTACTTAAAAAACGATGTACTTAAAACTATAAGCGTATACAAAAAATATATAACTAACTTAAATACAATTTAATTACAAAAACATGCAACGAACCTAAAAATAATTTAAATCGAGTCCGCTTCCGTTGAAATGTAAAGAATCATAATACAATGCGCATGCGTGAATTTTCAACGCCAGTTGCGGAACGCAAATGCGTGATTTTTTCTACGCCAGTTGGGGTAACGCTATGCAGATTAGAAATTTTTAATTTCCTTTATTCTGTTTTATTTTAATTCAAAAGTACTTAAGAATGAATCTGAAAGATCGATTCATTAACAATGTTTAATTTTAAATGCATCAAACATTAAGAAAATAAATAGAATCGTTTCAAATAATCAGCCGAAAAATCTTAAGCCTAGCCTCATGACTGTTGGGAAAAAAAATTGATGCCGTACTCATTTGGCGATTTGAAGATTTTTTTGGCGGGAAAGTTAGTTTTTAATTAATAATTAAAATTCTAATTAAAAATTCAAAAAAAGGGCTATCCTATCTTTTAAGTTAGATCAAACTGCACACGGTGTGCAAATTTGATTAAAATCGGTTAAGTAGTTTAGGAGTCCATCGCGGACAAACAACGTGACACGTAATTTATATACATTAAGATATATATATATATAAATAAATAAATAAATAAATATATATATATATATATATATAATTTTTTTCTGTCTAACTATCAAAACAAATAAAGTATAATCTCATATAGAATGGCATTTTTTAAAATTTTATCCAACCAAGTTTCTTCCTGGTGCTCCGGATTAAAGTTCAGAAACTGTATTTATTTTAATACTCACTTTTTAGCTGGGATAACTGGTGTAACTTCTGCGGCACATTGTTCTAAACCGTCGCATGCAGAAGTGACGTTTTGAAAGATGGAAGTTGAATTGAGAGACGAACAACCACTTGAATCAACTGGCAATGAAGGTGAGTGATAACCACTAAAGACGATTCCGTAACCAATCCATCCAGTCATAGAAAAACCCACAATGAGTCCAAAGAGTATACACTAAAAAGGCAAAATTCAGTAAACAATTTATTTTACTAATTTCATATTGTTGGAATTTCTGACCTAACCCTAATGATGTAACTCCTTTGCGCATGCGCGCTGGTGACGTCAGGAAAAATTTTTCCCATGATCCCACAGAGTAAGAGATGTAAGTTAGAAGCGGATAGCGAGAGAACGATCATGTAATGTTAACGGACTTAGAAAATTTTTTCGGGAGAAATATCCACCAGGCAGCTCTAATCGATAATATTTCGCTAAAGTGCTTGATTTTTGCATCCATTTCACACTACGCACCCTGGATCAGATATAATATTATTTAAAGTTTATTATTGTATGCAAATACTTTTAGACTATTTGTTTTATTAAGTCTATAATTTGTTTGCTTTGATTTAGATTTTTGTTTAACACTTTAAATGTGTCATTATCTAGAATTAGGCATATATATGTATAGATAGGCATATAAATAATTTTAATTGAATTATTCTATGCAGTGATTTAAATTAAAATTTTAATCCTTTGAGTGATTAATTTTATCAAATTTTTGAAACTGCAATTATTAAAAATAAAAATTTACACTATTTTATTTATTATCTTTTTCTCCTACTGAATCATATGTATTATCTTACTATATATATATATATATATATATAAGTAACCAATCTAAAGTAAGAAAAAGTTTGAAAACGAAACTAAAATGAAAACGAAACAAAACAGTTTCGAAATCGCAACTAAAATTTATTATCTATTTAAACTAAAACCAAAAAGGAACTTCATAGTATTTAGAGAGCGCAATTGCAGCTACTTCTAAAACACAGATGAATTTATACAAAAGTATTAGAATCAAGTTAATAGGAAAAACAAAATCAAATAAAAATTAAACCAAAAAAATTATTAAAAAATATTAAAAAAGAATCCGGCCTGAAGACTTTTTCAAGGGTCACCCTCAGGCAGGGATTCAAATAAAGGGATTTTTTCTGTGAGGACATACAGACATTAAGTCTAATAATGATTCCTCGTGACCCGAAAATCCCCCGAAATTATGCTCAAGAGATATACCATTTTAACAGAAAGGAAATACAAAATAACAAATTAGAAAAAAACCACAAAGTAAAAATACAATGAAAACAATAACAATAAAAACAAAAACAGCATTAAAATTAAAATTAAAATTAAAAACAAAAAGGCCAGAACATACCTTCCAACAGTGAATGAAACTTTAAACAATCGATTGTGATTTCCTGTTTTTGAAAGTTAACGGTTAAATTATGTAAACAGAGGTAGGCACCCAGCGCCATCTATTGAGTGATCCAATATGCAAGTAAATTTCTATTTTTATTTAAGCCAAAAGATTAATCCCAAACCATACCTTGTTTAATTAAAAAATTGACATTACAGTAATTTCTAGGAAAATCATTTTTAATTAAATTTTTAAGGAGGATATTTGATGCTTCAATATAAGAATTTTTATTATTGCAAACCCTTTTGATCCTGTTAACTTGTGAGAAAATTAGATTTTTGAAAATTTTAGAGTTTAGATTGGAATGGTAGTTACATAGTTTTGTTATTTTAAAGTTGAAATCATCCCTTTTATCGTATATACCAACTATTGTTTTATCATTAGCAATTTCGATTTTTAAATCCAGAAAGGTAGCCTCAAGTTGATTTATATTTGTATCTTTTAGAATTAAATCTTTTGGATAGCAATTAGTAATAATATTAGTATTGTCGAAGTTAATCAAAAGTAGGTCATCAATATATCTCCACCCGTTTATTAAATTATATTTAATTATTTTTTTCTCATAGTAATGCAGGAAAATATTAGCTAAAGCACTTGAGAAAGCTGTCCCCATTGGAATGCCCTTGACTTGTTTATAAAAATTAATACCATTAAACACGTAATTTTCAGTAATATTAAAATTACATAACTCAAGCCAGTTATTTTTAGGAATGATATTTTCATTTAAATATTCGTCATATATAAAAGTGCAGACCTTTATTAATTTTTCATGAGGTAGATTAGTGTATAAATTTTCGAAATCAAAAGTATTAAGTTTATTAATGTTGTTATCTTTAAGAAAATCCAATACTTCTTTGTTACTAGAAATAATAAAGTTGTCTTCATTTTTTATTTTGTCCAGGATAATTTTTAAGTATTTAAAGAAATGTTTACCCGTATAGTAATTATAACTACCAGTGCTACAGGTTACGAATCTGAATTTTAATGGATTTTTATGAAATTTAACTGTTGGGAATAAATAAGGATAGTTAAGAGAGCAAGTCTTAGTTTTGGTTTTTTTTGCAATGCTAGCTTTTTAGAAAATTACGTGTTTAATGGTATTAATTTTTATAAACAAGTCAAGGGCATTCCAATGGGGACAGCTTTCTCAAGTGCTTTAGCTAATATTTTCCTGCATTACTATGAGAAAAAAATAATTAAATATAATTTAATAAACGGGTGGAGATATATTGATGACCTACTTTTGATTAACTTCGACAATACTAATATTATTACTAATTGCTATCCAAAAGATTTAATTCTAAAAGATACAAATATAAATCAACTTGAGGCTACCTTTCTGGATTTAAAAATCGAAATTGCTAATGATAAAACAATAGTTGGTATATACGATAAAAGGGATGATTTCAACTTTAAAATAACAAAACTATGTAACTACCATTCCAATCTAAACTCTAAAATTTTCAAAAATCTAATTTTCTCACAAGTTAACAGGATCAAAAGGGTTTGCAATAATAAAAATTCTTATATTGAAGCATCAAATATCCTCCTTAAAAATTTAATTAAAAATGATTTTCCTAGAAATTACTGTAATGTCAATTTTTTAATTAAACAAGGTATGGTTTGGGATTAATCTTTTGGCTTAAATAAAAATAGAAATTTACTTGCATATTGGATCACTCAATAGATGGCGCTGGGTGCCTACCTCTGTTTACATAATTTAACCGTTAACTTTCAAAAACAGGAAATCACAATCGATTGTTTAAAGTTTCATTCACTGTTGGAAGGTATGTTCTGGCCTTTTTGTTTTTAATTTTAATTTTAATTTTAATGCTGTTTTTGTTTTTATTGTTATTGTTTTCATTGTATTTTTACTTTGTGGTTTTTTTCTAATTTGTTATTTTGTATTTCCTTTCTGTTAAAATGGTATATCTCTTGAGCATAATTTCGGGGGATTTTCGGGTCACGAGGAATCATTATTAGACTTAATGTCTGTATGTCCTCACAGAAAAAATCCCTTTATTTGAATCCCTGCCTGAGGGTGACCCTTGAAAAAGTCTTCAGGCCGGATTCTTTTTTAATATTTTTTAATAATTTTTTTGGTTTAATTTTTATTTGATTTTGTTTTTCCTATTAACTTGATTCTAATACTTTTGTATATATATATATATATATATATATATATATATATATATATATATATATATATATATATATAATATAAAGCTTTATATTAAAACTGTTTATGTTGCTTCAGCCATATAAAATTCTTTATGGTTTTGCACTATTTATCAATATATGCTTTATTAATCACATACTTCCACAATTACATATATCACTTTCATTATTATTTAATTTTTGTATATTTCTGATTAGTGCATATCCAAAAGCAATATTTTTTTTGCTCTTTTTTTCAATTATAACACTAGGAATATGATGATAAGGTTTCATAAGGAATATAATAATCTTACATATCTTATTTTAAATTCATTTATAAATTTTACATTATTTTATTCTCTATCAAGTCACTCATGTATTGCATAAATTTTTTTAAATGTATATAATTTTAAATTTTTATTATATTGTTGTTTGAATTTTTGTATTACTGATTACTTCATGAAAAATAGCATTGATTTTCAATAATGGCACAATGTATGTTATATTTTATGTATATTTGGTTGTAAATTTTATTTTGAACTTTCTATCTTGTCAATCTAGAGTTCTATTACTATTCTGCAATTTTTTTCCTCAAAATCTCTTCAATTATATTGTTTGAGTTTTTGTATTATTAATTAGCCCAGAAGATTCAGAATTTGTTATGCTTTTTAATTTTTATAATTTGTATACAATGGCAATTATATTTATGTTGCGTGAGTTTAAGATATTTTAGAGAATTTATCTTTTTTTCTTTTTCTTACCTTGATTTTTATCTTTTCTACCTATACATTGTAAAACTTTTGTAAATTCTACATTAAATTATACTCATAATAATTTATTTTATAATTTCAAAATTTGTTTTGTTATTTTGATATATTAGAAAAATGTTTATAACTTAGTGCAGTATTCATCTTATATTTTGTAAAGAGTAATCAGATGCATTTTGTAGTTCTGATGTCTGTAATGAAAATTTCAAAATTGTTTATAATTCTTCTAATTTATTATTCTCATTCAGTTTTACATTTCAGTACACTTTTTCTTTCACTTAGCTTCGAAAAGTGTCAAGCAAAAATATCAAAATATTTATTGCTTAAAATAAATAAAATGAATATGATGATATAAGAAATCTCTTATAATGTTTCTATAAAAACACTAACATTTTGGTATGGCAACATAATATATCTTATCAGATTTTTATAAAAATATAAAATTATTAATATTTATAATTCATAATTTCAAACAAAAATATTGAAACTTTTATTTAAATTAAAATGTTCAGAAATCAAATTTTTAAAAACATATTTGCATTATTTAAATATATCTGAAAGAATGAGATAGTAAATTAAATTCTCTGAATTAAAAAAAAAAATGCTGAAAAATCTTGGCAGCTACACCAGTAGTTCTGGATGGACAAAAGTTGAAATCATATGAGTTATTAAGGTTTTTTTTAAAAGAAGAAATGGTTAATAGTTATTCTTTATTTCCGATAAATGCATATCAATCATGGTGGTGAAAACATGTAGATTTTCAATTTTATCTTACTTGCCTAACTACAGAAAACTATTTCAGCAAGACATGACCAAGATAGTTATTCCATGATTGACTCCCTTTTGAGTATTTAGTCATGTTAAATTTTATCTAAATATTGTTTATTTTTAAGAATCCAAAGAATTTGGGGAGGGGATCTTGTTAAATTTTATTTTTGTCTCTTTTGATAAACATTTTATTATTAATTTAAACTGATGATTTTTTTTCAGGTTATCTTTCTCTGATGCTACCATAATAAAAACTTAAGTACTCATCAAACTTAAAGTATATGCAGTAACAAAAAGTGTATATGTTTTAAAAGAAAGTCCCTGCCACTGAAGGAAAAAAAAAAATGCAGCTGCAGAATAGTTCACGGTTATCCCAGTTAATTGACAAATGGCTTTTTTTCCTTTGCCAAAACTGAATTTCAAAACTATAATTCATTATTATTATTTTTTCAATTATTTATTAGACTGAAATAAAATTTAAGGAGTGATTGAAATCAGTAGAAGTTTATCCCCTTAAATTCCTTGCTCAAAAAAAGGTTTTAGATCAAAATTTTGCTCCATTAATAGGATGTAGATGCTTATTATATTTAAAATTATTATGTACTTTTATTGCAAAAATAGTTAAAGTGATTATTTCCTTAAAAAATACATTGATTAAATGGAATTTGGATTGATTTCATGCAATCTTTAAGTGGAAGATTTATTAAATTCTTAGAAAGGTTAGGAAACATGATGTAAATAATCCTGTTTTTTATGAATTAGGATTAGTATGATAGGAAATCTTTAGTATTATATATAATTATTGTATTTTTTTTTATTCTCACTTCAAATTACTACAAAAATAAGATCTAGAATTTGTAATTTTTTATCAGCTCATCTTTCAATTTAAAAAAAAAGATCTTCTTTTAACTAAAATACTCAACAAAAGAAGATATGAAGAAAAACAACAGCTTCGATTAATATGCTGGTTGATACTTCCTTGTTGCTCAAGAGCCCTTTTTAAAATGATTTCAAATGTTATTCTCAGAAATTCCTCAAAGGAAGATAAATTTCTTTAAATTTTCTAAATTATTGTATTAAATTCATATATATGGGTATTTGATTACTAACATTTTTAAATAAAGCATTTAAAAATTAAAAAAATAAGGTAAACCTTTATTTTACTTTAAACATAAGGAAAAAAAACATAACCATACTTTCCTTACTTAAATCATCAATATAGTACTGAAGATACATTAATTTTACTGTCATTTTTCAGGAAGTCTCATTAAATATTTAAGAAACCAAAAATCAGCCCTATTTTTAAAGTTAGAATTATAAAACATTTTATTTATAAAATACTTTTTTAATTAACTTTCAAAATACATTAAAAAAAAAACGTTCCTACTTTTTTTAATAGTTGTAAATGATAAGATATAACATTTATGATTTTCTAAACACGAAAATATTCTTCATCTTGATGATGCTCCTGACGTAAGCGGATAGCGAGAGAACGATCATGAACCATAGTGAATATTACTTATTTTCTCCAGTAAAATCGGAGCATGCGCAGAGACACTCATTTCTGTTCAGAAAATTTCTAAGTTCGGTAACATTGTATGATCGTTCTTTCGCTATCCGCTTCTATGCAAGTTTAGGTTTGAGCTTTGGATTGAGAAGTGATGTATGTTGAGATTTAAGTTGAGGTTCGCGTTTGAGTTGTGGATGAAGCGTGTATGATGCAATCAAAGATGGTTTTGTGCTGTGTAAAGAATTCGTGCATGTGAAATGAAATATATGTAAATATTTTGTATATAATTATCTGTGCCTGTGTCCTCGTCCTGCAAATAAAAAAAAGATGACAGAAATGAGAACACTTGGATTAATGATTTCAATGTTCATGTTCACGATCTGATTCACCTTGGAATACCTCGATTCTATTTCATTTAGAAGATCCCGGAATGACAAGGTAAGAGAGAAATTTTTCTTACATTTCGAGAAATTTGAATTTGGGGCCTAGAAATCCCAAAACGTATGTTATCTAACAAATAATGCGAAGTTCTCTTATTCCGTAATTTATTTGCTAATGACAGCTTATTAATACTTTGTATTGGAACTTTGGGTTAACTCTTTCAATCAATTCATTAGTTTCTTTACTATTTGATAAGGAAGTAGATAAATTGGTATGCATTATTATATAAATATATAATCTCGTTTTCTCGAGATTATATATTTATATTATTTTCTTGAATCTCGATTTCTTCTTCTAATAAAGAATACATTCATACAAAGAATTCATCTAATAAAGAATATTATATGAAAGAATTCATATAATAAAGAATAATACATTCTTCTAATAAAGAAGAATGTATGTATATATTGACAGTGCTTTACAAGACAGAGCGTTGTATAGATCGAACTCTCATAGGATAGAGCGTTTGAGCGAGAGCTATCAAATTCGGAATACTTATATTTTGGAGGATGGCGATTATTTTTATAGTTTTAATTTATAAAAAATTAATCGAGATTTTGGGAATTCTTTTTTTTTGAGATAATTGCCGAAAGTATTATTGTATATAATTAAATTTCAAAATTAAAAAAATCTTTTGAATGATACCAATTTAATTGTCGTACATTCCTCCTGAAGTCTGGAAATTTTAAATTTCTTTTCATTGTAGCTCAGAAATTTAAATAGTTTTCATTATTACAAATACTTAGCTGCTTGATTTTCTTTAATTGCTATACGAAACGGAAGAAGGACTCTGTTTAATATCTGCGAACTACACCACACGTAAAAAGTGTAAATTCACAATATAGTAAGGAAGATAAAACGAAATTAAAATTTCTTCATAAACAATATTGTTTGATATAGATTACCCAGACATTAAAGTTTCAAATGGCACTATGGAGTCGAGAGATTCGATTTATTAGAATAGTTCATGAATACAATGAATTCAACATGTGTAAGAATATCAAAATAGCATGACTTTTAATATCTGCCATAATTTGATGCTAATTTTTTTTTTTTTGGAAAAAAATCATTAACATTAAACTATGCATAAGGGGTTCAAATGAAAGTAAATACAAACAGTATTTTTGCCAATCAATTGGGTGCCAAAGATGGATAATAAATATAATTAAATAAGTAATAAGTTAAAATTCTTTTTATTATGAGAAGACAATGCTCGTATTTCTCATGTCAAAGTTCCAATTTGTGTGTTAATGAGACAACATACTATTTTAAAAGTTTTTTATATGACCAGGTATGCCATTGCGAATACCCTGGATCCGCTTGGATATTTGAATTGTTAATATAGAACAGTGGAGCGCACAGCCAGTAGTATTTCATATTAATTTATATTAGTGAGTAATTTTTTGAAAAATCACCGTAAAAATGATCTATGTTTACCGAATGGAGGGTGAGTAGACATGAGTTATTGGAGTGAGTGTGTTATAGATGACAGATGAAGTGCACAGACTGACCAAGTTTAGATTGGTCGTCTCTCAAGAGAGTGAAGATCATATTCAGAGGTAGATTTAGACGATATGTGGTCTCATGTAGTGTAAACTATTCAGTCTCTCTTTCAAAAAATTAGTTAATTTAATTTATATTTCAATACATTTTTAACTTAATCAATATATTAATGATTTAATCAATATTATTTTTTAATATAATAACTTTGTGGAAATATGAATGACTATTTGTTTATCATGATTCCTTACACGGTAGTATTCATGTTGATAAATAATATTATTTAACCTTCTCATTCCTAAGATCATTCGAGTTCATGTGTTTCAGAATATTGGAAGCTCGCGTTTCTTTTTCAAAAATAATGATAATAAAAATAATTCCTCTTTTCCTCAAAAACTACAATGACAGCTTGTGTTCTTTAGCGATTGATATATAAAAGAGGATCTCACTTAGCCGATAGGTAATAAACAAATATATTCTCAGACGTCTTTTAGAATTCTCAGAAAACTATCCTATCTCTCAAACCTTGAACAATTCAAACGAACAAAGCGCGCTCCGTAGGTATTCAATAAATTACACTTAACGAAAGAAGAAGAAATTTAGCAGTCATATTCAGGCATTTCGGGCATCCACCATAGTTCCTTTGAACAGGCATTTGAGGCCTTTTAGTTCTAATAGAGTTAAATGGACATTTGAATTTTATATATAATGTAATAATTAAATTAAGAATATAGAAACAAGAAAAATGATACTTGACATAATGTTCATATTATCCTACAATGCAGAATTCATAGAATTTGTAGTTTTTACAAATTTATTTATTTGGTTACTAAGCTGGTAACATATTTCAATCGACTTGTTTGTGGCTCTCCTCAATCCAATAACTCTATCTTTTCGCCGTTTGTCTTATAATAATTTAGCTCGCAGTTTGTTATTTATATGAAGGATGTTATTTATATGTAAGAAAAGACTTTAATCTCTGTCTTTATGTTATAATTTAGCTAAACAACGCTTTGCATTAAAAGTTGTTTTTAATAGTTCGAAAATTTGGATAAAAGTTTTGATGCTGTACAATATCCGATGGCTTTCAAACTTACGAAAGTAAAATGTGGTATAAAAACAAACTATATATTTATATGAAAGAAATGATTCATTGTAGTTCATTATGTTGATACCATAAAACCTTTGCGGTTTTCAGTTTGTGTTGTATTTTATTCTTACTTTTTATGACATCAGAACCTCTTAAAGAATACGTAACTGACACACCTTTAAGAACAAAACACCTTGGTTTCATTGAAAAAAAAATTTTTTTTTCTCATACAATGAATGTGAAGTAATATTTTAGTCCTAAGTGCAAGTTTATTGAAGACATGACATTTTTGCTTGAATTTTATTTTTATGATTTAGATTTTAATTTATAAATTTATAAATTATATACTTTATTTTAAGTAAAAGCATATATATATATAATTTTAAAACTCTAGAATATCAGAAAGTGGGAAAAGAATCGATCGATTCAAAATCTAATCACTTACAATCATGAAATAAATCAAACTAAATAAAAGTATATAATGAAATTTTAACTTACTTTCTGAGTACCTTTCCTTGAAAGTATTCCTACTAAATAAATAGCGAGCATAGGGCCTTCAGTTATGCCTATTAGGGCGTTGTTTACTGCTACCAGACTATCAACCTTGGCAACAGCAAATGCAAAACAAATGCATAGTATGCCAAATAAAATAGCTAAAAAAGAAGAAAATAAATTATAGGCATTTACATCAACGATTTTTTTATTATTAAAGACACTTTATGAAATGATTAAATTTTATTATCATAGAAATATTTCATTTCCCTAAATCGAATTTTGAATTGTCAATTTTCTTAGAAGTTTGATGTATTTCAGTATTGAGAATTTTTTTCTACCTCGGTAAATATTCCGAAGCTCTCTTTTCTTAAGACTAAAAAAAAATCAAAAAGACATTTTAAATAGAACTTGTATAATTTTCTATTCTTGAGTTTTTTACTTTATTTTATCGAGTTAAATTAATTTTAGCAGCATTGCTTGCTTTAATTGACTCATTGCTTTGAGAGTGACTCATTTTTTTCATAAGCCTTTCTGCAATAGTACTTGATTTTTGATATTTAATCAATTGTCAAGATTTGACTTCTCTGGTTATGACACTATCTATAAATACACTTCGTCTGGTTGCCGCCAGGCAATGGAATATATATATATATATATATATATATATATATATATATATATATATATATATATATATATATATATATATTATGTGTTGCTAGTGGCAAAACTGGTTATTGCTTGTGCTACATTAAATTGCATTTTTTTTTTCATAATTTTTCAATAAATTTTCAAAATATGAGCATTAGACTGACTTATATCTAAAATTTATTTCTATTCGAGAAGTCAAGTGCGAACATACTAGATAGCATAGAAAAAGGACATATATTCAAATTTTATTCAACTACCTAGCACTTTGTATTTTGCAATTACCGAGTTCACTTGTACTCGAACAGCTTGCCAGACTTCCCGTGAATAGATTTCGTTCAAAAATTGATGCAAATCTAAATCTTTAATCGTAATTCTATACACCAAATTTCAGTTGTCAAGCTCAAAGTAATTTTGAGCTATCGTATTCACAGGTAGACAGGTATAATGCCAAAAATGTGTTTTTCGGTCTCGGTGAGGTCTGAAATATGGAAACTCGTCTAAATCTTGAGCATGAATTTTTTGACATTCACAATACTTCTTCTTTATTTCATATATGAGAAATTAATAATAACTAGCTATGAATAAATTTGATTGTAATATCACAATAAGTGAAATTTATGGCAAGATAATTAGTTGTTTTATACAAAGTCCATACTTAAGAAATATTGGAATTGAGTTTTCTTGTTTCCGTTTGAGGTTTCTTGCAGATATAATACTCATTGAACAGATAAATTTCCAACATGAACTACGGAAGTTTTAATTATTTATGATTTGAGAATTTTTAGCATTTATTATTTTGAACATGGGGATTTTAACATTGATTAAATAAGACTTGAGAATTCTTATCATTAGTTAGTTCAAATCTAATTGCATTCTTTAACGGAGATATTCCCATTGAAAACAACTGATTTGAAAGGTCAAGAAATTCACGTGATATATGTGGTAAATTAACTCCACGAGAGGGCACTCTGAGTTCATCCGGTGATAGCCAGCAGTCGGAAGGCAGAGTTCAGAGTTCAGTAGACGAGGAGAGAGAACGTCCGTCCGCCGAGAAGGGTGCGACCGGAAACCGAGAAGACGTGATACTCTGAGAAAGGGCCGAAACTGGAATTCTTGCGTTGAAGAATTCCTCTGCAAATGCCAGTGTACCACGCGTAGGTGGGAAAGATCCCTACAACATCAACTATCCATCTTCATGTAATATAAATTCCTTCATCATTGAATTCTCATTTGTAAAGTTCATCAGAATCATCAATTGTTAATCAAGAATAAAAAGATTAAGCTAATTCAAGTGGACTGATGCATTAAGACCCATCACACCCACATATATTTTATGTGTCCTGAACAAATTAGGTTTTCCCGTTTCTCTTTCAAACGGAAAAGGGATGTCATATAATGGTACAACGTGAGACAAAAGAATTGACAAATGTACCAAAATCAAGAAATTGATGGTTAATGAATGTTCACGGCAGTTAGATAACAAATGTCATATGATGCTATGATTGCCATATTATGATCATGAGTTAAATGGATTCTATTGGAAAAATGCAGAAAATACAAGAAATATAATCTATTTTCATTTTATCAATAGCAAGCTTAATGAATAGTAATCAAAAAAATTTTTCTTTTAAAGCAAAGTCATTTCTCCAAAAAGAGGCAATTGGTTAATAACTTACATAAAGCTTTCGCTATATATACTACTCGAGTATCGCTGAGCTTTTCAGTCTTGCACATCGGTTTGATGAAGTCTATTACAGTCACTGTAGACAGAGAGTTGAGAGCTGAAGAAATGGTGCTGAGAGATCCGCTGAAAATTCCCGCAATACACAATCCAGTTAATCCTGGTATTGAATGCAGTCTCGTAACGATGTAGTAAGGAATTACCTTCAAAATGAAATTTAAAATATCTCAGTAATTAAAATAAATATTTATTCAAAATCAAGGCGCTTGGACATAGATTGAAATGAAAGTGGACACTATTAAAATAAACTCTACAATTCCTAATCAAATTTACAGAATTGTGTACCTTTTTCTATGCGCAAATTTATAGTTTATAACGTTTTGCTAGAATTTCCGCTAATGGAAGAATAAATTTAAGCGAACTTCATCTATATATTCTACATCTGAGGTAGAGATGAAAACATTGCAACTTTCCATTAGCAAACATTAATTCTGAAATCTCCAGCTTTTATATTTTTTTAAAAGTTTGTATCAGTGATATTAGCTACAATGAAAATTATCTATTTAAAAACAAGAATATTTTTAATGCGATGATATTAAAAATCATCCCGTTCTATTTTCATTAAAAATTAAATAGCAATTTGCCGGAGAATTTATTCTCATTTGTTTTTGGAATTTAGCACTTATAAAATATGTATTATTTTTAAAGATTTCGAGTTTTTCTGATCCATTTTTTCTATTAATAATGTAAAAATCATCAAGTTTAATTTAATTATATTACCGTTCCGTTTGAAAGCAGTACTAGGAATATTTTGGAATAGACCTCGTAAATCAGAAGTGTAAAAATCTTTAGACTAATGCACTTTTAAACAGATTTTTTAAAATTAACGATAATGTAAGCCTAATTTTTTTACCGAATTCAAAAAGGACCATGGAATGATGGCGTAATCTCGAACCATGCGATTTTGGAGATTGATAATTTCAAGATACAGTTTTGCTCATTAAAGCTGTTGTTGGGTGTGAAGCGTCCACGTGGTTTGGTGGCATGTAATAATGAAATAAAGCTTGATAATGTTTTTCTAAATCAATCCCGGTGATAAATTTCTAGATATGCATCAGTTTAGCTAGTCCGTAGCACAGAATACTAATTAAAAAGTAAAATTTCAGTCGGACTAAATATTTAAAATCACTTTAACGAAGTCTTTGAAATTAAAATTGGACATAGGAAACTGTAGCATTTAAATATCTCTGAGATTTATCAAGGTCATGATAAGGTGAAAGTGATAAGGCTCGATTTTGAAACTGAAATTTTAGGTTTGAAATCCGAGTTTTGAGTCAATGATGTGTGTGAGCACTATTATCGTCAAATATGATATCAAGAGTAACGCATCCTGTCGCTTAGAAGTTAGAAAGGGGAAAATCGATTCAACTGATACCCTTTATTTGATTATTACACGGATTATTCTGAAATAGCCCCACTCTGGCACGAAACGAGGCGTTCATATAACTAAACATAACACCGGGTCTACTTTAAGCATAGAAGTGTTCATTTAAATATAGTCTATGTTCTTTTATAATTGAATATAATTTTAGAGATTCACATACCTGATCGTATTTTGCAATTCCTGTGTTTGCTTTATCTAATATTGGATCGCAGTCTTTGAATATCGTAAACATGACCAGGCCCAACATGTTGCACATTAAATAAAGCACTGCAACAGGAATGACACTACAACATAGTGACCTGAAAATAATTTCAGTTGTAATATATTTAAATAGTTAGTTGATTCTTAAAAAGTATTCTACTCTTGCATTTAATTCAATGAAATCAAGTTTTTCTCCTTCAAAAAAGGTTGTACATTGCAATTCGAATGATGATGAAATGATATATATATATATATTGTTACGAATCTGTGATGCGGCTTCCCAGCATAGTTGGTTCCATCATCAGAAAGATTGTTTTACAGTCATCTGCATTGGAAGGAGTCTGGGTGTCGAGTCGGAGGTCCCCGAGCTTCTCTACAAAGTTGGCGACTTGGCGACGAATTTGGCGACTTTGGCGCCAAAATCGATTATACCCGAAACATCGAGAATTTTCCCGATCCGTCCATTAGGAGTCGAGATACGCCTCGAACGTTCCTGATTGGTTGAGAGGCTTCTAGCCCCGCCTCCTGAGACCTATAAAAGGAGGCAGCCGCAGCTGCCAGGGTAGTCGTAGTCGGAATCGACGGTGAAGAACTGGCCTTCCAGAGATAAGCGGAGCAGCGACGGAATCAAGCTAGTGCTGAACTAAGCTGTGTGCTGCTGTTTGCACGTCTCGCGGCTGAAGATAATTGTCTTCTCTGTGCTATATATAGTTGTCTTTGTGCTGTTCTGTGTGTCTTCGTGTAAATAAACGTCGTTGTTCTTTTTCTACTGCCGCCTGCTGATTGAGCGTTGTCTACACCATATAACTTCCCCTATCCAAACGAACCCGGAAATTTCGTAACAATATATATATATATTTATATATAATTACATTAGACAATGTAGCGGTAAAGCCTAGATAGCTCAGAAAAAAAAAGCAATGATGCAAAAAAAAAAAAAAAAAAATGATGAATTTGCTTTATGACTGGAAATATTTGAAATGATGTATGAGCAAAAGTTCTCAATCTTTTAAAATTTTGTGAAACAAATTTTTTTTTTTAAAAAAATCAAAAATTTGTGTAACGTAATGAAAGCATTTTTCAATTGAAAATCAACATGTCCTGAATGGATTAGTCATCATCAAAGAATGAAGTATTTTAAATGTCTATAATTCAGTTATATTCACGAATGGGACTTCAATACCATGATAAAGTGTATTCTATTTCTCCTAAATTCCTTACCAAATATCTCCTCGTATATAATCGAAATTTTATTAAATGAATCAGTTATCGGATATTTAAGTTCTGAAAACATTGAGATACTGTTCCAACAACAGGCTTTTAAAATTTTAATATATTAGGAATTGAGCGAAATCGTTTGAAACATTCCATCATTACAAACATTAAACATGTCGTTAAATAAATAACTGAAACATAACAGTAAAAGAGTGATTAAAAATGTCGTTTGCAGTACTGATTATTTCGGAATTGAGCCGTAACCATTGTTTGAATTTTATATTAATAAAGATTTTATACTTACCATTGAGCTCTCTTGATTGTGCTCAAACTCAATAATCGCTGCACCTCTACTTGACTCGTGCCGTAAAATGCCATAGAACCAACTATGCCTTTGGCCATTATATTCAAAATTGTGAACCTCGTTGTAAAATCCACTGAGAAACTGTTGAAGAATCAGAAATCATCAGTTTTTGAAAAAATAAATATCAAAAATTTCAGAAACTAATTTTTCTTTATATATTTTGAGATATTGTTTGGAAATGCAATATGTTAAAAAGTAAAAAAGGAAAAAAATTAGTTTTTATTAAAAGGCTTTCAGTTTTTTAACAGAGATTTAAGAGGTTTTCATTATTTATATTGCTAAGAAACATTTCAAAAAATTTAAAAGATTTTAACCATTTTAAAAAACGGATTTAAATACTGGAATCAAATCTAAAAGCAAAATAATAACTGTTTCTTCAATATTTATTTGTCTTAACCAATTTATTAAATATTTTACATAATATTCGATGATAATGCTTCAAGTATATTATATAAATTTTATTCTATAATAAACATCGTTTACAAATTGTGAAATCTTGTTAATGAAGAGCACCAGCAACAAATCAGTAGGAACGGTCTCCTTGATACTTTCTCGCATGCTTGCATACCTATTTATGTTGCTTCTTATGGCACTTGCCATGGACAAGCCCGCTATTACGAAGACAGCGATTTTATGCCGGTGGGGGAACGTCTCTTGTTTTTATAGGAGCGCCATCTAGGGACAAGAGAATGACTTAGCTACACACACGTCACAATCCTTTTTATGGGGCGGACTTCATTCTCGCATTTCATTCACTCATCCACAGATCGTAATTTAGACCTGAATCAGAGAACGATCACCCCTGATCCAGTGATCCCTGCAGATTCGTTCGAGTTACTCTGCTCAGTAACTCCTTCTTCTCCAAGAGCCAACATTCGAATGACATCACTCTTTTAATGACACTCGCACTAGTTGTCTAGAGCCATCTATGAACGTTTATTTTCTAACGCTTCAAAATCCAGTCACTACAATCATATTAAATATTTAAATCTGAAAAGATTAATTAAATTATCTTCTATTTTAATTTATATCCATTTATTTTTGAAATAAAATATTAAAGAATAGAACTCATAAAAACATTTTATCAATATAATCAATCTATCTCTCCGTTTTACTTGGAAGCTATGTTCTTTTGCAAGTTGAAAAACGTGGTGAACCTTATTTTTATTCAGAAAAAATAATAAAATCTTCAATATGTAATTGTAAATGAAGCATGGGGCCCATTCGTACTATCACATGATGTTGCGCCTTTTCTCCATGTTCTTCTTGTAAATGGAAAAAGAATGGTGTGGATAAAACAAAGTAGAGTTAATAGCATGCATGGTGATATTTATCACATGACTATGACGTCACCTGCTTTTATATCCTTTTTATTACGGTCAACTGAACTCCATATATAAAATGCGATTCATTTTGGGTTATTTGAACAGCTTCTTTCGCTTTCCGTTAACTCACTGAAATGCGTTGAATTTCTGTTGTCAATATTTGAAATTAGATATTTCCTGAAAAGTGACATGTTCATAAATATTTTTGTGTGTTCATCATCATTGTTGTTGTATTAGTTTGGTAACAGTATAAATATAGACAATGAAAAAGTGAATTCTTGACATTTAAGGTTTTTTGTAACCGCAAAAGCAAGAATGCTTTAAGCCCTGAAGAGCTATTTGAATATGAGCTATTTGAGAAATTAATATACAAGACAAAAACGCAAAGATAAGAATGCTTTACAAACCCAGAAAAAAGATATGAGCTATTTAAGGAGGTAATATGTAAGTAAACGAACAGAGGCACAAATGGTTTGTGAATTGACATGCCAGATAAGCTACGCCCGTCATACCATTCGCGATTAATGATGATTGAATTCAGTGTTGATCACAAATAATGAACTTATGTCCACTCGTAGTTATAATAGAGAAATACAAAGTGCTGAATTTGACCATTTATGAGCATTAGATGAGATTTCCCCTTTGTTGCCGCTTTCATGATTCGGTATCTTCCAAATTAGAGGAAATATTACACTGATTGTATTTCTTCGTCGATTTATTATTCAAATAGAAAGAAAACGATATTTTTTTTTATATGATAATAAACGATGACAAATTTTCAGAGTACAATAATTTTGAGCAAAAGTTGTGATGAAGTTATTCGGTTGAGCTACCGTCAACTACCAGATAGGCAGACGACCATTCTCAGAACATTATACTTTTTTGTTATAGGAATGACAGGGGATTTTCTATTAAGAGCAGCTGCCCCTTAACTGAATTAATTAAAAATACTGTTGTCAGATGGAAAATTTAAAGCACAATACAGACCAGAAGTTCCCAGAATTGTTGAATCTAAAGAGGTTGCCAACTGCCAAAATAAAGCTAAGTCACATGTTTTTTGATTACGCTGCAAAAATGGTTAGACAGTAGCTAGAATGCCTTACACCATTTTCCATAGAGTCGTTGGATTATCATATGTTTTATTCATTACAAAATTTTCTTAAAGAAAAAAAGAATTAAATTCCCTGGAGTACTGTAAACAACATTTTGAGCAGGGTATTTTTTTTTAAAACAATAATTCAAGGATCTCCAAAAAGATAAGGGTTAATGAAAGTTTCAAAAAAGAGAAGAAACCCATTATCAAATAAAAGGGTAAATAATTTTTTGAAAATCCTGTTTCTCATAACAAAAAAAAAATCGCTTCATTCATTTAAGTTGCATTTATAAAAGCAATAATTTTCTTAATTTTTAACATTATGTAGTTCATATTTTAAAAAATAGGAAATAAAGATTAAGTATTTACAACGCTAATTTACAATTTAAATTTGACTCATTTCATTTGAAATTTATTTTCATTAAATACTTTATTGTGTTCGAAAAACAACAATTTTTTAAGATTAAATGGAGACTTGTTAAATAAAATATATGATTTTTATAAACAAACCACACAGAGCAGTTGCAGCTGTAATGAGAGAATTATATTATCGTCAAGGCTGGTAAAAGGTGTTATTATTGACAACATGACTGATTATTTCCTTTGTTATTTAAGCCATATTTGTTTATATAGATTTATAAGTGTTCTGTTTCTTAATTATTTGCTGCATTTCAAATGCAGAGTGACACAAAATACTGCAAACAAGTACACAAAGTTGAATGAAGAGTTCGTTAGATTCATAATTTCAAAAATTTTGTTAAAAGATCTTTTTAGTGTATAAAAAAGAATAGAACTTACAAAACTAAAAAAAGTAATTTAAATGCTTACTCGAAAACGTCTAGTCTCTGACCTTCTGATGATGTTTTATATACATTTGTAACTCCACCTGCTTCTTGGACACTGAAAACGTACACTATTACGAGACACAGGAACATCAGAGCTGACTGAAAGACATCTGTCCACAGAACACCTTTCAAACCACCCTAAAAGTAGCAAAGACATTGTTAGATCCTGTAAGACTAGAAATACAATCACAATAAATAGTAACTATTTCATGAGTAGAATGTAGCATCCCTGAAACTATTTTAAATCTTATTTTCTCCTTTTAAATCCTGTTTGGTTATTTTTCAACATTATGAGCTCGATGAGGAATGAAAATGAAATAAACAAAACAAAGGAAGAAGAGAAAATGCATCATTAAAATTCTACATCAAATCAAACAAATTATTAATTCAACAGTCAATCCAAAAATATTAATTTTCAGTCACGTTTTAATAGATGCACAATAGTGGAAAGTGAAACCAAAGATTCCTTTCAGTGAATTCGGAAATGGCTCGCTGACCAATTTTGACTATATGACAATTGCTATATGCGAAAATCCTCGAAATGTAGAAATGTTTAGAGCTCAAATATAAAGAATAATACTTCCATATTTTATTACCGTTGCCATTCATATTTAATTCATTAATACTGAATTTTTCTTTCAACTGCTGCCCGTTAACGAATAAAAATCATTAATTGAACAAGTTTATCTGTTATTAATTATATATATATATATATATATATATATATATATATATATATATATATATATAATATAATTGTTGTAAATTTATAGTAGAAGCTGGACCTATCGTGTAAATTGATGGATAGAAACTATGCCCATTTCCGTAATGTGGGTTACTGAATACGAAAAGAGATGATTCGAGTTATACGAAAAGAAATGAGGATAAATACTTTCATTTAAAGATACTTCAAAACAAGATTTTCCCAAAAAGTAAAAAAAAAAGCCTTTATTTCCTTAAATTTTGCATTTAGATGCATATTTCAAATTACAAAGCTTCTTTAAATGAAACGCAGTAGTTGTATAAATAATCTTTGACTTCTGTAGAAATCGGATATCAAAAGTTTAAAAAAGTAATTTTTATACAACTTCCTTAGTGTTAAAGTGTCAACTAGTAAAACGTTTCTCTTACATTCGACTATGCATACAAAAAATCATTCTCTATATTCACAAAAGTTTCAAAAATCGGCTTATTTCTGAATTTAGAGATGCTTGTCATAAATTTATATGGAAAAGTTTGTGTTAACAATTCAAATTTATTCAATGTATAAAAGCTGTAATAAGTAAATATTTGTCTATCAGTATATCATTCAATCTTAATAATTTGAAAGAAATTTGCTCATCCTGCATATTGTTTTTACTTTGATTGATTCATAGTTGCAATTTCGATTTTATAAAGAAGGGAAGAGAAACAGGAGTAATTGAACATTTAAGGTATCTTTAGAAGTAATGCAATTTCGAACAAGAAAATAAAATTGTTTGCTCCCATCTGTATGTATGATATTAAGCATTCTTAAAATAATGTGTTTGAGTAACGAGGAACATTTTGAAATGTTTAAGATTAATACTGTATGTATTTGCAATGCAGCTGTACATTAATTCAAATATTATAAAAGGAACGCAATTTTGTATAAATGCAGAAGATGTTCATTTCCAACGTTTTGTAAATACTTCAATTAATGTATTATTTGACCATTTTTTGAAATTTAATAAGAGATAATAAATGCATTATAATTATATGTTTCCAACAATTTAATAATTTATTGTAATAAGTATATTATGCCTGAAAGGTACAACGAAAAACTAGGTCAAACGTCAACCTGAGGTATGAAAAAGTGATCTAAGTCAATAAAATTGCTCTTTCATATCTCTGCACATTTTGTAGGCAAAGCATCAAACTTCGTGTGTGAATAGATGAATCTAAGAAATATGCTTTACAAATTGATACTTTTGCATTATGGAGGCCATATAAAAATAATTTATTGTATATTATTTGTAACTTTTTTATATTAATCATCTCCAAAATCAAACTGCATTTATATACTTTCCGTCCTTATTTAATGAAACTTTGTAACTGGAAATATACGTCTAGGTACAATATTTAAGAAAATAAATGCTTATTTAGAAAATAAACGGTAATTATTTATAAACGCTTTGTATATACGTGTTATAATACACTACAACATTTGAATAACGGTGATTCATTATTATGACTGATTCTCATACACAATCGATGCATTGATCTATTTAGTAGCATATTACATCACACATCTAGGGATGACGAATATTTTACGAGCGGTTATTACGTAACCAATATCAAAAAGTCACAAATACCAGTGATCAATACTTTTCAAAGAGGGGTGTGATTCAAATCCTTGATACTATCTTACTGGTGATATTTCGATTACAGGTCTTGGATCACGATATTAAGTAACAATCGATACGATCTGTGAATGGGTTGAAAAGTGAACGAACCGGTTATTCTTGGCATTATCATATCATTGAATTGCTGCATATCACTGAAATTTATCGGAGCGGTGACTTCACTGGAAAGTGTGAAGTCACCGCTCCACTTCATGGGAGTGACCTCGATTCTCCGATATTCGCATTTGACTATACACTATTCCATTAAGATCCTTTTTAATTTTTTGTGACATGATTGAATATAGTCTGTTTACTACTGGCGGCATCTATTGGTAGAATATATAACTAAAGTAAACATTTTAAAGAAATGACATATATTTTTAATTCAAAATTTTCAGAAAATGGTTTACTTCATTAAAGAAATTAAATAAATAGTTCTAAAAAATCAAATTTAAGAAATAAACTGAAATAGATAAATTAATTCAATCACACGTTACTTAAATTAATAAATGAAGTATTAATTACAATTAATAAATTTTATATTTAATACTAATTAATATTTTTTTATTACTAATAGGATTGAAATAACAGATATTTGGAACAAATATTTAAAAATAACAATAGCAAAATTATTTGTTATTCAAAAAATCGTGGATTATGCATCTCTACACACATCACCACAGAGATTAAGGCAGACAGGTGAGATCAATTTACCACTAATTATTTATAATCAAAGCAGGTATACTACTATACTATTGATATCAGTTACGGTTATTGGATAGATAAAGTGAAATACGATTCCAATGAAATACGCTACACGTATTTAGAAACTAAGTAAAGTGATTATCTCAAAGTGATGACAAAAGATTGAAGTGAATAGATTTGTTTACATATCTATGCCAGACAAATGAATGCGTTTCTTCACATCGTAAATTATGGAAGATAATATAAATTTGGAAATGGACATAGGAATTGGATAGTCAAAGCGAAATACGATTCCGATTAAGTTGTAGAGTATTTAGAAGCCAAGTAAAGTGATTATCTCAAAATAATGACGAAATATAGAAGTGAATAGATTTGTTTATATTTCTATGTCCGAGAAATGAGTGCTTTTCATCACATAGAAAATTATGAAAGATAATATAAATTTGGATATGGACATTGGAATTGGATAGTCAAAGTGAAATACGATTCCGATTAAGTTGTAGGGTGCCAAGTACAGTGATTATCTCAAAGTAACGACAAAATATAGAAGTGAATAGATTTGTTTACATTTCTATATCTGAGAATTGAATGCGTTTCATCACATCGTAAATTATGAGAGATAATGGAAGTGGAGAGATGAATTTGGAATTGAAAGTGAGTTATTTCATTACTTAATTACCAAATAGCCTAACATTAGTCATAATAATTTTTATATGAAACATGTTATCCAAACAATAAATAATTATAATAACCACTGAGTGAAAGAATCATCCAAAAACTATCGAATGTTAAGCAATTATTTTTATAATTTTATGATCCCAAACATATCAATGAATATTTCTGAAATTTAATAGGTAATTTTAATATTTAATTAATGTCCTGACAAAGTTGATATTACAATTTGCCTGTATCGGTTTATTTGGTTATCACAGAGACACGTTGTGGTTACCCATTTGGCATTTTGTATTCTCAAAAAAGTGAACGCTTTGAGAATTTTGAAAATGCAATTTGTCGTTTTCATATCATGCGATGAATGCTATAACTATGTAAATGTAAAAATGGCGAATAGATGCAGAGGTGTAATTGGGCTTAGATATAAGAACTTATTAAGACAACTTAATTGTTGCAAACAATTCCTAGGTGCGACATAGAATTTCCTTCAGGTCTTAACTTTTAAATGCCCTAAGATTCAAATTTGATACTGAACTTTTAAATTGAATTGTACAGTTGCAATTGGTTTGTTTTTAATATTTTACAGTATATATATTACCATTGCATAACGTTCTTTTGAACAAAACTTTAAAAAATATACGTCAATTGTCAAAGTTGTTCAAATAAATGACATTTTGTTTTTCTTACCGTATTGAGCGAGTGATATATTTAAGAAAAAAGTTTAACAGAATAAATATATGGCGCCTTTTATTTTTCCAAAAAATAAAAATACTAGTGAGGTAGGTGAGTACCTTATTTTTACTACAATCTAATTATTTTCAGCAAAGGCCTGCTTTGCTTAAAGAATTGATACTGCTTTTTTTTTTAAATAAACATATAAAATATGTATTGTGATTTTTTAAAATTATTTTTCCTTTTATATGGCTACTGCAATGAACACATAGATATTAAAAAAATTAATTTGGAAAATCAGGCTTCTAAGGGTTAAACACATTCATTGCTATGAGCATCACAGATAGATCATACATACTTTCTAATTGTACCGAATTATCTATGTCATTAGATGATACCTTTTTTTATTGTAATTAAGAGTTAATAAAGAAGAGGTCATCTAATTAGATAGGTGATCTTATATCATTATTGAGCCGTGGCAATAAACGTGTTAAATAAAGTAATAAAAAGCATTAATTTATATTTTCCCTCATTTTTCTGATTTAGTTATGACATTCGCATCACCGTTGATATGGGTAATCGGAAGCATATGTACTAATTAGTGAGCGGTAGATATGTTTTACAATCTGAATATTGTCAAAACTCAATCTTCTAAAGGAAGGCAGATTTTAAGTTTTTTACGAAGCATATCAGAATAATTATTAAGTAAATTCTTATAGAATTACAATTTGACTCAATTTTTTTACTAAAAGGATTTTAAAAGAATTCTTGGATTCTTTCCCCGATCATGGTCCATAAAAAGCTTTGTATAAAATTTTTAATATATTTATATTAAGATTTCTGTTATCTGTTAGACATTCACTGGCTCAAAATTAAATTTCAACTTCATTGACTTCATTTTTGACTAAAGCATCTAATACCTCGTTAAGAAATTTTATCGATCTCTTTCACCATCTTTCCAAATCTTATGAATTTAGGGATAGAAATTGTGAAGATGGTGGAAATTTAATTTCCCGTCGTCAGGCAGTGCGAGTATGTCTTGATTTTCTAGACAAGAAGAATTTCTTTTTAATTTATTAGCATAAATTTTAGAAATTATAAATGAAATTGATTGTTACGGGATTATTACGAACGAAAGTTATTCAAATTCTACTTACAACAGCACAGTAGAAGGAACAGACTAAACCAAATACAATTATGGAAGCTTCTATAGACAAGTCTGTAACAGCACTCAGAGCGAGAACAGGCGCGTACAATACGACAGACATGAAAAGGACCTGAAAGAAAACCCAGCATTTTTCATGTTTTGATTTCCAATTCAAAAATTTTACAGAAATGATAAAAAATGTATTATACTTACCATTTGTAATATAAATAAAGCAGACACAGCGTATCTCGTTGTTTTGCCATAGCGTATCTCAAGAAACTGGAAAAATATATAAAATTTTTTATTCTGTATACTTTACTTAAGTAAAAAGCAATTCGTATTGACAGTGCAGAGAAACTTTAGCATGATAATTAAGGCACTTAAATAAATTGGTCACTAATTGGGCTATTGGAAAGTAAGAAAAAATTCTTCAAATGAATAATTTTCAAATGAAATAAGAAGAAACATCTCTTGTGTAAAAACGATGAAAATCATGATGGATGCTTTCCACGAAACTTATATTTATTATTGACGAAGCTTACAAGACTTGCAATCATATGACTTAGCATTCGACGGAATTATGCATAACTATAGAATTTTACATCATGATTGTTCCGCTCACCAGATGATTGATCCCCAAGTTGTGATTATTTTTGCAATCACTACTCGATACTAGCTCACTTCGTTTGTTAAAAGTTAATTAAAATTAATTGTACATGATGATGTCGTGTCCGCGTTACCACGGAAAGGGCATGCAGTAGCTTCTGAGGGTAAGACCCCTGACCACCCGAGGGCAGAAGTCTGACTTCTAGCTCATATGAAGATGAAACTCACACATTCGCTTGCACAACTCCTTTTTACAGGGGGGCACATTCGCACACCTCACAGATAGAACACAGATGAAGAACAACCATGCCCGAACCGGGATTCGAACCCAGGACGCCCAGATCACGGGGAAGATGCGCCACCCCTATGCAAGGACGCCGGCAGTTAGTTGTACATTTCTATTAGTAACAAGAATTTGCAAATATATTCAGTATATTTTGCCAGTATAGTAAATTAAATTTCAAATTGCATAACTGCTAACATTAATTTTTCACCAGTCACTAAAAATTAATGGCGAATTTCTAAAATAAATATTTTCTGGTAGCAGATAAATATATATGTAAATGATAGAATATATAATTCAATAAGGATTAAAAATCAAAAATGAATTTTTTTCTTCCCCATGATTTTATAATTCATTAAAATTTAGTCGGCATAATATTAATAACATTGAAATAACCACCGCATACGGTGAATATTAACAGGATTCATTTAGTCATGTCAATCAATTTTGATGAATTAAGATAGCTTAAAAAAGATAAGTGTATTGTACAAAGATATTATCATAATATTTAAAGTTATTCTTGAACGATAATAATAGAAATTATGAGTATTTGCTTAGCTATACTTCAAAAATGTCGAAACTAATTGGCGATATTCCTGTAATTTTGGTTCCAAAAGAGTTTTACACCTCAATTCCGTTCATTCCAATTGGATTTTCTTATGAATGATTACTTAAAATCTCCATTTTGTTTAACTTTTCGTCTTCCACGACTTTGATTTATAATGAAAACTATTAGGCTTAAAGTAAATTTTCATATTATCCAATTAAAGAAAAAGCGTTTTCTCAAATTTTCCGCCGAGGAAAACATGAAGCAATCCGAGCGTACGAATTTTTGTCAAATGACGATAACATATTCGGCATGATTGGTTGAGTGGAAGAATGTGTAATAAAACTATTATTGTATTCTTCTAAAAGATTGAATTGAATATCTAGACTATCTATAATCTTTGTTTTATTAAATCTTTTAGAGTTGGCAACGCTAGCATTATTATTGTAGGATTTTTATTGAATGATCAATATGGAGATGTATCATCTCTTAACATCAATTTATATATGTAAATATCAAATAATATTATAAATGTGCTTCCTTAATATATAATAAACAGATGTTAATAAAGTACCGACCATTCGTCCATCCAAAATACGCAAGCTACCACATCAAATTCACAACATTTATTCAGGCGTACTGCATTAGAAAAGACAATATACCTTACGCAATATTAAATTTCAATCATGTTTTTCAAGCTGGCGCATGTTGACAGATAAATGTTTTAAATGCAACTGTAAACTAACTGTACCCTTTTAGTTTTAAACATCTCAGCCAATCAAATGTTACAGGCTATCAGATCGGTACATGCGAGTGGCCGAAAATGAGGAAGAGACTGGCTATAGACATAGTTGTCCTCGGATACTATTTCATTTGTTGCATAGGCGCAGTAATGCGAAAACTGCATTCCATCTCTATTCAAGTTTTTATATTATTTAATCTTGAACATTTTCCTGTGTGTACTCCTGTAATTAAAATATATTATTGGTGCATTTGAAGAAAATTGAGTTTAAAAATAGCAATACCAGACGCTGTGAATAATGAAATTCTACATTTAAATCAAAGTTTATTTAATTTCACAAGGCATTTGTTATATATTTGAAAAGCCAGTTAAAAAACTTTATAGGTGATGCCATCGTTTTTTGTTTTATGATAATGGTGGTTAGAGTTGTTACTGGCTGTATCGGTGCATCAAGGATATGTGTGGTACCGAACAACACTTCGCACAGAATTTAACCGCACTGCTGCAACAACACAGGACGTTGCCACACATTGTTTTTAAGTGTTTAACAACAGTACTAGCTGGATGGGTATTCTTAAAGATAATATTCCAAAAGTCAAAAAAAAATGATAGGTCGAGAGATTTGAATAAGCAAACATGCAAGTAATTTTTATTGAGAATTCTCTTCGAATGTTGTTTTTATTTTTTACACAATTGCAGCATTCTGTTGCGGCACTCATAAAGATTAGCAAGTGTTGAATATCAAGCTTTTTCTTACGTTTAGATTAATCTGTATTTAAAAAGAATTAATTTTTATGTCACCAATATCATGTGTAATGCGCAGTAAAATTCTATAATAAAATCAGCTGTTGCTTAATTTTGCTGACATTCTATATTTAAAGTTTTAAATTTATAATGTGAAGTTAGATATTAACTGTAAATGCAACACATTTTAAATTTTTTTTTAATGCCCGCCTTACACAGAAACGTATTCATCATTGAAGATTAAACTGGATCGGTATATTCTGATTACAATTATGGAAAACAGCTTGTATTAGCATCAATCAAAACGATTTTAGATTCACTTTAACAATGAAGTATATTACTTTAAAAATGTATAAACAATACTAAATTAAATAATTAAATAGATATAAATAATATAGGTATAAATATTACTTTAAATATATATAAATATAAGTAATTTTAAATTTCTTTTTTAAATAGAAATTTAAAAACGATAAAAAATATGCGACTAGATGCAAGTGTAATCGGAATTTTTTTTAACTTTAAGGTGCATTAAAAATAATTTTAAAAAATAATATTTAATATTAACGGAAGTCATCCTAGGGAAATCTAAGAATTTGGTCAATTTTTTATTAATAATAATTATTTTAAAATCTGGCTTTGAAGTGCACATTCCAATCTCCAAAAATGTATATGTGCCAAATAAGTTACTCTAAATCACATAATAAAGGCTTTTTATCATTTTATATAGGCAAACAGTTTAAAGACAGTTCACTGAAATGCATTCTAAAATTAAAAATGATAATTACATATCATTTTGTTCACTTTTAAGATTGTAACGTGAAAGTTACAAAGAAAGAAAATAAGAACAACTTGAAAGTAGCATATTTTGTTACCTTTTCTAAGGTTTTCACTTTATCAGTTTAAACTTCTACATGTGCCAGGAAGGATTTGGGTCAGAGAAAGAACGGCAGACATTTTATAGGCAATAAAAAGTTTTTTGGCGTCTTTTCGACCGTTTTCAAAGGATTCTTTTTATCGATTGGCTGTAAAATATCTTTTCCGCAATGTAATTGAATAATTTTTAATATCTTCTACTTATTTTTTCCGACATTTTTCCTCTTTCTGTAAACAAAAATATAGGTTTGTGAGCAACAAACCTGTATGCTATTCATAAACTTTGACCTTTAACTAAACACGTATACTGAATTTCGCAGATGCTGTTTGAAGAATATTACTAATAATCCACTTTTCAACATTTGAAGCAGGTCATTCACTGTACTGCTGCATTTATCAAATGAATGTATTATTATAGAGATAATAAAAACTACTTTACGCTTTGCAATGTTTATCGTAATTTTTCAAACATGAATCTTTGCATTTGGTTGATGAAAACGTTAATAAAGGTTATAGAACACCTGCCAACCATCAGCTGAGTCATTAAATGGACTAAGGCCTTTTGTTTCAACATCCTATGGATGAAAAAATATTAACTGTAGAGAACAAAAGAAATTTATTATCGAAAGTTGCGTACACTCGCAAATTACTTTTCGACATAATTGCCACAGAAAGGCATTCATTAGAGGCATTCAATAGTCTTAAGCAAATTTTTTTATTATGTACGTAGACATTTGTAATGAAGTCAAATTACATCAGTATACAATGCTATTAAAAACTTAATTATCTTGGGCAGTTTATTTTAATAATTTTGAAAATGGAAATCGTCTTGAAAATTTGTGTCTGTGAATTTTGGAAAATATCAGTCAGACATTTTCAGGACAATCGCATGGACCTTTGAGAAATTATTTTATATTTTTTAGATCGTTTTGAAACTGTGGTATATTATTATTTTTAAAAAATTTAAATAATTATTTTCTGTTTTAAATATTTGTATGCTTGAAATTTTGCGATCGACTTCAAATAGCTTCGAAATGAACTAATGACTCAGCATGGTGCCATCTGTTTGTAATGAAAGTTTTTAATCAATTGCGAAATTAGTACCGAACAGACAAGAATGCGAATCAATATTGCATTGTCATTTAATTCTGAACTATTTTTAAATTTTCAAGTCTGTAGCGTATCAAGAAGTTAATTTAAAATCGATTGCAAAATTTGCACCGAAGAGTCAGACAGAGCAGAATGCAAGTAAATAAATAAAAACGTGTTAATATTAAAAAGTAGCTTTATTGGCCACCAAAGTCAAAGATATTAAATAATAAAGATAAACTTTTTGCTAGTAACTGCTAGAACTAGCATTTCAAAATCATAAATGCGACGAAAATGTCTGTAGGAACTATTTTAGGTAAAAGCATGTAGGAAATGTTTCTTCTATTTATTGACAGTTTGCGCTGACTAAAGGATGTTGTATTTCTGCTATCAAGCTTAGAATTTAAATGTTTTTATCTAGACGGCGTTTTCGCCAATATTTACATATACCCACTGACAATATTGTTTTAATTGTATTTGCTTGATGTCATTGCAAACACGGAGAATGGAAAATATTTTAAAACTTAAGTGTCTTTTTTTATTATCTCAGTGGCGAAAATGTATTTCAAATCATGAAATGATAAGTACTATTTATGGAAACAATGCTATAAATAAAAGAAAAGAGTTGCAAATGTAATGTGAAAATATAGCTTCGGAAATTTTAGGCAAAATTCAGCAACTCTTATAAGTAGGTTATCTGTCGTTGATGACTACAAAATAAAAAAAAAGCATTTATCTCAAATATTTGATAGATTTCCACCTGTGTAAACAGAAAGAGCCTCGAAGTTACGAATTCGACCTTATAAGAGCAATTGATGTAGTTTATCTTCGTTATCCGGCTTGATGTTTGGATATTCCCTAAATTAAAAAGAAACACACTTTGAATACGCTATATTTCGACATGAATTTATAGTTCTGAAGCAATGAGAATTGACATCTTCAATAATGTTGCAAAAATAGTAAAGGTGTGACTAGAATGGGCAGCCAGCAATCATTCGAAAGGCCAATATCCATGTCTGGGAAAATTACGTTGTGTTGCTGATGGAAATGAAAGGATTTTGTCTGGAAGTGAAGATTTATGAGCAATTAGTACATCGATAAAAAGCAGCACCAATAATGGCATTAGATTGAAGCAAGTCATTGACCAGAATCATCCAAAACATGGGCAATCATAAAGGGTTATTTATTTGCCAGGATAATGTTAGATCACAAGTATTTTCGACCGCTAGGTGGAAATGGTTGGAGCCTGGTTGATATGACTTAAGTTATTCTACATATAGTGCTGATTTGGTAGCTTTTGAAGTAGCATCTGTAATAAAATTCGTTTGATAGAAAAAAATCAGTTCTCTGAAGGTTTGTATACAGCACCTTCAGCAATTTTAAACGATAAGGCGGTGAAGTTCTGTAAAACTAAGGAAAATGAAACTTCTCGAGTGATGAGAAACTGTTATGAAAAATTAAAATGGTAGGGCATTCCGAGATAAGACGATGTTAGCAATAGATCGCTATTAATGAATTCAATCGTTAAAGTAAATTGTTTTTCTTTTTTATGTCATTAAAATGGCCTTTTCTTGTTTTGTACCTTATTGGATCATATTTTTTTTTATTTTCATATATTCAATATTAATTTATTATTTTAAAAAGATAATGCAAAAGGCCATCTCGCCCTTATAATGGGGCACGATGTAACGAGAAAGCTGAACATTCATTCATTCGCAGCTCATTCCATATGTAATTTCATCGACACACATCTACTTATAATAAAGATGCATGTGTATGTAAATTTCAATAATACTTATCATTTTGCCATATATATATATATATTTTTTCGTTTTTAAAATCATTTTTTTAAAAAATATTTTGTTTATTTTTCAATAATAAATTTTACAAAAAATAAAAAAAAATTTAACCTAAAGATTTAGCTATCTGTCACTGCAGACTAAATATAGAAAAGTGTAATTTTCAGCACGCATTCGTACGGAATGAAATAAATAGGAAACCTGGTATTTTTAGGAAAAAGAAACAAGAAAAATATTTCTGTGATATTCTTTCAATAAATTTATATTATTGATTCAATAATTCTGTATTATTTAAGATAGAGATGATTTATATGCATAGAATATCTATTCTAATTGAGGTTCAACTGCTAATTTCTAAACCGATAGTAATTGGCATCTACTTCTATATGGAAAAAGGGTCTGAACAAAGAAAAGAATTATATTTTGTGCAGTTTGAGTCAATTAATTTTCAGATTAATTATACATTTTAAATTTTTCTGCGTATAATGTAATAGCTTTGTTTCAACTAAGAACTATATTTAATATATTTTTTATGTAGTAAACTGAATGATTATTCAATGAATAATTCTCTAAGGTCTTGCATAAATTATAAAAAATATTATATAAAAAATGAAATTTCAATATTGAAACATTTCATCTTCTCATATTTAAAAAAAATCCATTTGGTTTCAGCAAAATTGCTTTAAAATTGCTTTAAAAATTGCTTTTAAAATTGCTTTAAAAATTGCTTTTAAAATTGGTTTCAAAATTGCTTTAAAATAAAAGTGCAAAAAATTTAATCACTTGTTTTATTTTAAACTTTAAAATTCAGGGTAGGAGACAGAGCATTAGGGAAACGGATAGTATAGCTACTAGAATGGTGTAAAGCTTTTAAAATAATTAGTTATATAACTAACAAAATGTGAAGTTTAAAAGATTTTACAGAGGAAGTAATTAATAACGTTATATAAAATACCTAACTGAATATTTTTGCTATTCTTAATCCCGGTGAGCCAGCTGATCGCCAAAGGCGGTTAATATTATATAGTTAGCTAATATTATTAGATGGCTGTTCGAATATAAGATAACGCAATAACTACAAAACGAAAAGAACAAGATGAATAAAAGTAAGTATTGCAATTGTTATAAAATTCGAACTCGAGATTTTATTAAATCTCCAAATTTCAGATCTCCTCGAGTTCAAAAAACGTATTTTTGCCATTCTGTTTGTCTGTCTCTCTGTGAACACCATTACGCATAACACTTTGAACTGGTCGGATAAAGTCTGGTACATGGTTTTAGGATTAAATTTGTACATATCCATTAAATTTTGAACAAAATCCAGTTATAGAATGTGTGCCAGTCTGGATTTGAGTACAAGTGAACGACAAGAACAAACTATAAAAAGATAGGTAGATGAAATTTGACAAAAAGGTTTAATATCTTTCAAATTTTGAACCAAATTTAACAAGAGGTTGACCTTGTCTGTCGGTCTATATGTTCAAAAACATTGAAACGCGACAACTCAAAATCGTAGTGACTTAAATATATCAAATTTGATAAGGAATTTTGTGACTACAAATGTAGTTTTGTGCCAAATTTTTGTTTTTGTCGGCAGTAATAATACGCAAATTCGATTATTGGATATTTTTAAATGAATACCAGGGATTAATCGCCAAAAAAAAACTCACTAAGAATGACATGAACAGTTCCTAAATATTGTACGCCATTACCATACAAAGAACTCTCTGGAATAACATCTGTAGTGAATAGCATATAAGCCAGATAACAACTGCACTACCCGAGCAATTGCTTTTGTATCGTGGTCATGTTGCTGGGCTGCGAACCACAAGGTCCCAGGTTCTATCCTCACGCATCTCAATTCGCCACACATCTTTATTAGAGAATATGCGAAAAAGTTTTCAGGAGATTACTCCCGCTGGTTTTCTAAAAAATCTAATATATTTCTAAAAATAAAGATAATAAGTTAGCATGTCAATTATCAATATAATTAGTTTTGAAGCAGGCGTCCTGGCATAGGGATAGCGCGTCTTCCTCGTGATCTGGGCGTCCTGGGTTCGAATCCCGGTTCGGCCATGGTTGTTCTTCATCTGTGTTCTATCTGTGAGGTGTGTGAATGTGCCCCCCTGTAAAAAGGGGTTGTGAAAGCGAATGTGTGTGAGTTTCATGAGCTAGAAGTCAGACTTTTGCCCTCGGGTGCTCAGGGGACTTTACCCTCAAAAGCTACTGCCTCCCTCCCCTTTCCGTGGTAACGCGGACACGACATCATCATCATCATTAGTTTTGCAAGATTTCCCTGAAAATTAATTCATGTGGAATATATTAATCTCATTTTACTCAAGTCTACACATTTCAACTTAAAAATGTTTTCTCGGTTTGAAACTAGGTCATAAATCGTTTGTGCTTACATTCAAAAGTTCCTGCAGTAGTGGAAAAAAAGCAAGACCACCACCAATCTTCATTCTAGCATTTTTTAATATGCATTCAAATAAAGTAAATAAATCACCCCATTTAAAATGAAATACATCCTTTTAAAAGTAAAATTGACTTGAAAATTTTATTAGGATTCCTATACATATTAAAATGTGCCCCCAAATTTAAATATTATCCTTGGTTGACGTGAAATTCAAAAATGGCAAAAAAAAAAAAAGATATCTGTTTATTATTAAATTTCATCATCATATTTTTATTCGTTTTAAAAGTATGAGTAAATATAATGAGTCTCTAAAATTAAAATGAAATTATATAGATATCTTAAGAAGTAAATTATTACTTTGACATGTACTTGATATAGTCATATGAAGTGATTATGGTAATTTAACACATATTCTACATATATTACAGTTTTATAATAAAGTTTTATTTGTGATATAATCAAACAAAATTAATGATATCTAATTTTCCAGTCACAACAACAGTGATAAATTGTTAAGGAAACTGACGAAAAAAAATTATTTCCTATAAGAACATAAAATCTCAGTTCATATCGACGAGAAGTTTCGAATCACATTAAATTTTTTTTCCCTATAATAAAGTGCTCTAAAGGAGCTATTACTCAGCGGAACAAACAAGTCTGATTTCATATTCGAAGTAGATGGCATTCAATAATTTGATACAATGAGATTTTCTTCTATTTCATTGTTATATAAATTTTATTTCATATTCCCAAAGTTACTAAAGAAAGTAATGATTATGATTTGGCATTCAAATTTGATAGATAGGGATTATTTGCAGTAGTAAACATTATCTGCTGCTTTATAATTATATAAAATTTCCTTTTATAAGAAGTTATTTAGAGATATAACGGCTCTGATTTGGCATCGGAAGCCGATATCGGAGAATTATTTGATGATATAAATCTTTTCTTTCTTTTTCAAAGATATTATTCTTTATATTCGCATATAATCTAATGCCATTTTTATATTTCTATACTAATGACATGGAATTCGAAACGGATATATTGTAATTGCAATATTTTATTCAGTAAATATTACTTTCTGTATTGTAAATATGTTTTTGGTTTTCTATTCCCAAATATACCAAAAGTAATATTGATTATGATTTATAATTCGAAATAAATATTAAGGAATTATTTGATGTTACAAACATTATCTTCTATGCAGCTATTCTTTAAATTTCGTTTATTAATTTAAACATTTCCAAAATCATTATAGAAATTAAAGAGTTGGGTTTGGCATTCGAAACAAATATTTTCTTTTATCTCTTTGTTCTATAGTTATCATTTTAACATTCCAAAAACTATAAAACGAAGTAACGACTCTGATTTGGCGTTATTTGTACATATATTATGTACATAGTTGATCTAGCAAGTATTTTCTTATATTTCACAGTTATACAGTTTCGATTTCTTTTCAGTGTTGCTACTAGAAATGATAGATCGCATTTTACACAACTGAAATGAATATTAGAAAATTATTTGATGTAGTACATAAAAATGTAGTCTATTTTTTTTTGTTAAATATCAATATATCAAAAGTTATGTAAAAAAATTTTTGCGTTTGGAGTTTTATAGACTGCAATTGTTTTGGTTTATTAAATGAATGGGGGAATTGTATTTTAATATTTTATCTAATTTTACAGATTAAAATTTCAGATCAATCAGTGTGTGGAAAAATATCGAAAGTAAAAGAAAATGTTTTAGAAGCATAGAGTTTCATATTTAATTTTTCTTTTACCATTTTCATACTTCTGAAGAAAGATATGAAATGAGATAATCAATTCCAACAATCTGAGATCCGTGAGCTTAATTGTTAGTAAACACAATAGAAATTAGAAAATGATAATGAAATATCATTCATATAAAAATAAATTTTAATTTATTATAAGAATTTTCAGTAAATTTATGCAACTATTTAATTTTTGTTATTTGTTATATTAATTAAGAAAATTATAAAGATTTATTTTTTAGCGTCTTATAGTTAAACTTATGATTTCAAAATAAAAGAACATAACTATTTTGTTGATTTTTGATCTTCCTATAGTATTTGTTTCTACAGCAATTAAATTTTAATTTATGAACAAGCAAAAGAAGTAGATAATATCCTTAATCCTTAATATTCGCATCTAGTTACTATTAGTTAGGACGTTTATCCTGCTAACAATATCACAGATATGATTGTCACAAATTAACTAAGGAAACATGCAGTTTAAAATCACATGCACTTTAACAGAGTGCTCAGATATAAAAAAAATTATGAGCTAGACTTTAAATATAAATATATAGTAACATTCAAAGTTTTGTTTTTTTGCGATGGAATCTTCTTCATTCATAATGTTCCAAAAACATTCACATCAAAATTAATTACTAAAATCGGATTGAAATAAATAGCGATCCACTAACAGAAAAAAAATATGAATATGAATATGATGAATCACCATAAATATAAAATTCTAATTCAGCATAAATAATAATAATAAAAAAGCAGACCTCAGCTCATTGACCTTTACTATTTATTTGAGCTTAGGTTTTTATTTGCAATTCAAACTTAAAAAGAAACCTGTCTAAATTCCTTGCTGCCGAAATAGGAAGTTGATATTTTTACATCTAATAATGATGTAGCTCAAAAGAGCTAGAGTATTTTTAACTCTTCCCTGAATTCATGCAAGTAGAATGAAAATTATTTTGATATTGCTTTTTCAAAATTAAAAAAAAATCTTTGGAAGATAAATTTAAATAAGCAACATAAAATTTATTTTATAATTAATTTTCCTAAATTGGAAAATTGTCTTTCGAGCAGTATTAAAATAAATTATATTTTCAGAAAGAGGATAGTTATAGGATGAAAAATTAATTTACCTCATAGGTCGTCGAAACTCTACAGTTGAAATAAACAGGGGTGATGATCAGTGCTGCTAAAACTGTCCCAATTGAAAATGGAACTAAAAGAAGAGCGAATTTCAGACCAAATCTGTATGTTTCCATTGGAGTTCCTATTATTGTGACAGCAGACAACATAGTCACAGTGATGGACATAACAACAGGAAATATGGACATATTTTTCCCTGCCAGTAAATATTCTCTTGTAGTTTTTTGTCGATTTCCAGTAAATTGAAAAGTAATGCCGATAGCCGTTGAAATAACAAGCGTTAATCCAATGACCACATAATCAACCCAACCGAGATGATAATAAGGATCCATTTTTGTTGTTGTAAAGTCTTGAGTGTTGATTCTAAAGAAAATTATCAGAACTGGTCTGAGATGTTGTCAGGAACGCGACAAATCTCAAAAGACAGCTGTTTCTTTCGTGTTTAGTTCACGTGGAAAGCACTTATTTTGTTTTGAGTAATATGTCATAAAATCATATTGAAGAGTCGTTACTGACATTAAATTGCGATAAAACGTTTCCAATTCTGTAATGATACTGTGGAGCGTGGATAATTCTAACTTAATGGAAACACTATAAAAGGGGAGTTAATGCAGAAATTTGAATGAAAGAAAAATAGATTTAAAAAAAAGAGGCGGAAAAGAAAATATTTAAATTAAAAAATATTATAAAGATATATTTTAAGTATTTAAATGTTTTGATAAATAACTGATAATCATTTTTTTAAAATTTTACTATTTTACTAAATTTTTTTAAAAATTACTAAATTTTACTAAAAATATGATAATTATTAAAATTATTTTTTAAAAATAATCTTATTTAATCAATCAATAATTTTAATAAATAATCTGATTCCAAACTATTAATCTGCAGCGTAAAAACAATTTTAAATCCAAAACTGATAATAAAAATTTCATTTTAATATTTAACTATTTTAATAAGAAATTCGTAATCAATAAATAAACACTGTAGCAATTGCGTTACTCTATCTTATCTTTTGGATAATAGATGGCGATGCCTGATTAAGTACGCATCCCAAAGTGCATTGCGATTGTAATTATAATGAGATGTGATGCTGTTTTGTTGAGGTGCGAGCGGAAATGTTTTGTCTTGTCTTTCACGTTTTGAGTGAAATGTAATCATTAAAAAAAAATGTTACCGTAAACATACATCCTTTTGCTTTCACTGCACGGGACATAATGATTTTCAGTCCACCATAACACTAGATAATTTTGTTAAATAATATAATAATAATCATAATGATATTTTAAATAATTTTTAAAATAATAATTTTGACAAGTAAGTCGACAATTTTAACGAAGAATCCAGAAAAAAGTATCTTGAATAAAAAGCCTCACAAAATTATTTATTTACATTTAAGGAGAACTCAGTAAATGGATAACTTTCATTAAAGTAATCAATTCATAAATAAAACAATTTTTGTATTATTTTCAAATTAATCTAAATAAACTATAATCATAGGCATTAAGCCAACAGGAATTTTAAGGATTTAAATTACTAACGAATTCAAATGAACCAAATTTCTCTTTAATATCTTTCCGATATTGGCTTATTTTTTACTTGATGTGATTTGGAACATTTAATGAGATGTTAAGCAAAACATACCATGTTCCTTCAATTCGGAAATTTACCTTGGAGGAATTAAATGTTTAGAGAATTTTATGAAACTGTTTACCTCTAAATATTCTCTTCATTCTGAGCACAGTAGAACTTCAATACTATACCAATCAGTCCCCAATATTATTCCGGCATTAGCAGAAAGGTCAGCAAGTTGAGTTAAAATGAAAACAAGTCGCTATATACCGATGTAAATGACCAATGACAACATAAATGATAGATTGCTGTTCATTTGTAAAAAAAATATTTTGCAATGTTTATTATAATAGCAAAATTTTGCATATTTTGGGAAATTAAGATAAGTTTCATTTTTTAAAATGCTATTTTACTCTTCATTTCAGTATCTTAGACGTCCGCTTTTCGACGGTTCTATCGCATTAAGGGATGAGACGCGGAAGGAGGACCGCATTTCCGGTATTCTTCGCCATTGTTTGACCTTGATTTTCACCCATACTTTTTCCGTTCAATTTTTTTTTTATTTTTTTATTTTTTTTTACGTGTATGCGAGTATCTTGTCGTTTCTAACCATATTGTTTTATTTTAATTCAGTCCACGAGTAATCTATTTTACATTTTTGTTAAACGTAAGCATTGACTCCTTTCATCTCTCCTCTCACCCCTATTTTGGCGAATAAATCCCATTCTAACGCATGCGCAAAAGCGCGGAGGGTTTTAGAATCCGTTGGCAAACAATAGTAGTAAATGCTTCATATCACATCTCAAAATTAGAGCCGGGGCGGAGGCATTACATTGGAATAAAAATTTAATCTAATTATGATGACTGATTAAATTAAATCTAATTGTGATTAAGTTATTGAAACATTAAAATATTGCATTGCCATCTCTAATGCATAAATATATAAAAAAAATTAAACCTCTGATGGATCAGAAAGGGAATAAAAATCAATTTAAAAGACTCTGTGCTATCTTTTACAAGCATGAAATAAATAAAATGAAATGAAAATATTTAAAAATAAACAAGGGCTTATATTAGCTTGATTAAGTAATTGTTTATAGCATTAAATCGGATAAAAAAATCTGAAATGGATCATTCGAAAGTAAGAAAATAGTTCAAGGTAAATATGGTTAATAAAAAATATATTTTATTTGTTTTTCATCTTCTGCTTTTGATTGACTCACAGTAACGAACTTTTTTCAACTTTTATAGCTAACGGAATTTTGTTCAAAATACTTTTCTCGTTAGATTGTGGACTGTACCCAAACTTTTATAAAAGAAGGGTGATATTTTTTTTCAAAAATTTTCCTTTGTGTGCAAAATTAAACTGAATTTATAACCAAATGAATTTAACTTCTTTGTAACAGAAGATTCATTTTCTAATTAACTTATTTCATTGATTTTTAGTATAATGAATCAAGCTTGCTCCGTCTACTTTTAATTTATTTTTACAATAAGTTTTTAATTTTGCAGCAGTGACAATATACATACCGAAAAATTATCTAATATAGCCACATCATGCATGAGAATAAATTTAGTAACTGAAAGATGAAGGTATTATAAAACATTTTATTTTTTCATTTTTAATGGCCAAACCAAAAATTGAGCAATAATATGCTCCAAAATTATTGAAGAAAAAATAAAAATTTTGACTATTTTTTAATTTAAAATCTAACAAAAACTCTTAACTTTTTTTTAATGAATACATACTGCCGAAGATTAGTTTAGTTTAGTTATATTAATGTCCAGTTTTAAAGCAACACTAGGGCTATTTTGGGACGTACCTCGTAATTTTGAACCGTGGTCAGATGACGAGGACGACACCTCAGCTGGCACCCCCCTCTCGACACCACGCCACACCAGCGGGAGGACGTTTGATCAGGACGTTTAAAACGTGCACCAGACCCGCTTACACGACGGTTCTTCGGTGGAATCGTGTCTCGAACTTAAAACCGTCCGGTTCCGAAGCCGAGATCTTACCATCAGGCGACCGCAGCCCCAACTGCCTGTAGAGCATTTTGAATGTTTTTTTTTCTTCGATTGAGTAGAATCATTAATTAGCAGTTAGTATGATAGCCTGTAAACATTAAATATCAATACTAGAAACGGTGAATAGTCATTAAATATTTTACAAGACTGAAATTAATGCAATGCGACTCATTTTGAATGAAGTTTGATAACATGTTTGAACTCGTCTAATAAAAATTCAAATATTGTATATGTAGTATTATTCAAATATTGTATATGTAGTAGTATGTAATATTATAATTATTGAACAGAGATAACCAATAAAGAAATAACCGATAACGTGTTTTAACAATAAATACTTTATTTTATGAAAACAATGTAATAAAAACATAGCTATAAAACTTCATAAGATATTTGTTGAAAACAAAATTATATTTGAAAGACAAATATCTTTAGATAAGATACTAAATATATATGGATTTATCAATGTACAATCTGTATATTGATCTTTTTTTCTAAAGGAAATAACTTTCGTAAATATTTTTTAAGAGTTATATAACAATTGGGAATTATATAAAATAAGAGAATACGAGAAATTGTTCTCAAACAAATTATTAAAAATTTATTCAACAAATTATTAAAAGCATTTTAAAACACATTAATGCTTGCAAAAATTAAGCAATATGCCTTTAAAAACTTTTTAATGCATTTTTATAGCGTTGGATGCCATTTCTATATTGGAAAATTTTGTAATAAAAATGTCTGAGCTGGAACGAAATTCTAAAATTTAATTCTCATTAATGACTATCTTAGTTTAAAGATCTAATATAAAATAAAAATCAAGCCAGCAATTCTCAATAGACTAAGCGTAGATTAGAAGAAAAAAAAATGCATCTTATAATCATCTGAATAAGATCTCTAAGAGGCAAACGTGGACTGATAGAGAACTTTGGCTTCGGAAGACAGCGAATTCGAGGTCCGATTCTTATAAGGATTTGTTTTTGTTTTTAATGAGTTTCTATCTAAAATCCTGTTCACTTTTTCGTATTAAACAACCTTCACAATAAATAGATCCTCGCCTCCCCTCCAAACAGTTCTTATCAATTACAGGAAATTGATCTATTAAAATAAACTACTCCAATAAATGAATATTTTTTTTTGTTATAAAATGTTAGAGGCATGCAAATTCGATACAGAAATAATTATTTATTTAAAAAGTTTGTTTTAATGAAATCAGTTCACAGCATTGAACAGATTTTTTTTTTATTTTGTCACGTCCACTGAGCTGGAAACAAAATGTAGCAAGGGTTATTTTCATATATTATTTTAAATTTTTATACTAACCAAGGCCATACATTCAAGGTCTAATCCAGAGAAAAGAAATATTTTGGCCAAATTTACAATATGTAATAAGAATCATATAATATAGAAAAAGTGAAAAACAAAAATAATAATTACTGTTTTTTTTGTGATATATAAGTTTTTTAAGTCTTTGACACTAATTCAATTTAAATTAATTCTAATTCTCAGAATAACCTTATCCCCTTCCTCCATAATTATATACAACTGTACCCACTGATAAGTAGTTTCAAACAAGGTAATAATCACATAGTTTTTTCAAACCGTCAGAATAAATGTTTATAAAATACAACTCTCACAATGCATTTATCTTAAAATAGTTGTAAATATTGACAAGAAATTTATTCATTGAAAAATTTTCTAACTTCAAATCTAAAATTAAAAAAAAAAAACAACAGTATTTTCATGAAGGAATTTTTAAACATTCAAAATTTGTTGGAAAGGAGAATAAAAAACTGGTAATGATTTAAGTAAGAATTATTGAGCAATGTATAGTTAACTCTACGAAATCTGTTTTAAAATATTTCACACATTTGTTACATTGACTAGGAATTAAAAAGAGTGACTCCAGATCTCTTCTATTGACAGCTTCGATTAACGTTCAAAATATAAGAACAGTATCGTTTTAGGCTTCATTCATGTACTTTTTTTAATTCTTTATAATAATTATACGGTCACACGCATGCATGCATTCACATAAAAGAGTTGAATTTTGAATTTAATATCGTGGCAAAAAGCACGTATATAAATACAAGTAACAAAGCAGTAAAATGTTTTATTGTAAAATTATTGTAAAGATATTGTTATTAAAAATAAATATTTATTAAAATTAGAGGAAAAAAGTATGCAGAAATAAAAATTCATCGCAGGAAAACTAATGTTTTGAACTTTAAAACATAATGTAAAGAAATTATGTAAAATTGTTTTTTTTTATGCATTGATATTCTCTAAAATTAATGTTTTCGAAATTTTGAAAATGCTAACATTTTGATTAATTTTTAATTAAAAATCTAATCCAAATTTTGATAATTTTTTTTTAACATCTATCCAGTAAGTTGTAGTCACGTGCCAAATTTGTTAGCAATAGATCCTACGGTTTCCCCGTAGAACATTTTAAATAGCTTTTCCATCAATCATGTTGCAATTCTTAATTAACAAACCGTATACTGCCTTGCCGGCGTCCGTGCATAGGGGTAGCGCATCTTCCCCGTGATCTGGAATTCCCGGGTTCGAATCCTGGTTCGGGCATGGTTGTTCTTAATCGGTGTTCTATCTGCGAAGTGTGTGAATGTGCCCCCTTTAAAAAGGGGTTGTGCAAGCAAATGTGTGAGTTTCATCTTCGTATGAGCTAGAAGTCAGAGTTCTGCCCTCGGGTGGTCAGGGGTCTTTACCCTCAGAAGCTACTGCACCCCCTTTCCGGGATAACGCGGACACGACATCATTATCATCGGTATACCGCCTTATAAATGTTATCATATTAAAATTTAAGTAGTTCCAAGTCCATTGATCTTCTCTAGTATAGCGTTTTGAACAATTCTTTCATCCTGAATATCACAAGTGACAGGTAGTGTACCAATCCATAAACGGTATCAAGTTAAAGTGGGAGCAACAAGATAATTTCACTGATTAAAGGCATCTGTAACTAAAATTAATGAGAGGAATAAAATCAAATTTCATATAATAACTTTTAAAAACATGGGGAGGTGAATTCTGCAAATAAATTCAAGAACAAAAGTCATTGATGGAAGAAAGTTTGAGTTTTTTGGACTGAAAACGAATAACATCCTCACGAAAATAGATTATGTTAAATTCCATTACATTACATCACCTACATTCCCGGTTTTTGATATTCCCTTCAAGTAGATGCAAATGGTAGATTTAAATTTTAAATAACGAAATAATGAAAAAAAGTACAAAATGAAAGATGCATACACAAAAACATACACACACAAAAAAATAAATGACACAGAAAAGGAATCAATAATTAAAAAATTGTAAAGATGAGAGGTATATGTCATAGATAATAAAAAAAAAACGTGGGAAATTTTTGATTTTTGGACGTGAAAATAAACTTTAAAACAATCATCGTGTTTATTGGTGTTCGAAAAAATAATTGCTTTCTTTACACATAAAACACTTTAGAAGTCAAATTCTGGTTCTTGATAAATTATATCTTATGATAGTTTAAGCCATTTAATTTGTTTTCTGCTGTAGGATTTTAGGAATGCCAGGAGAATGTTAGTGGACATTTTGTTGCATTGTGCATTTATCACATTTCTCCCCCACAGGAGCAGCTGCAAGAGGTACCAAGGAAAGGGATAGTATCTTGAAATGGACATTTACTGCAACCTTTTGGCTTGTTTGAGACTTTGGGTACTATTTTATGAGTGGTTCAACTGACATTTTCATAGTCCCTATTCTTTTGCCATATATTTAAAGCATTTATCCTAGTTTGAGATTTCAAATAGGAAAAAGGCCCAGGAAAAGAGAAAAGAATACCTATCTTTATGGGTTTTTTTTTGTTAGTTTGCACATTTATTGCTCAAATACCCGAGCATGTCGTAGAAAATAATAATGTATTAATGGTTTAACGACCCATGTGCAACATTTCCAATATGTTGACATTTCTGTGTAAAAGATATTGCATTGGAGACTTTTAGAACTTTTTTTTTCGCGAACTTCAATTTCTTTTCCATAGCCTTCTTATAAAATCTAGTTCCATTCCATTCTTTATTTTCAGTTGCTATGCCTACCAACAGAGAAAGTTATTTTATATATTGTACTTTTTATCCTAAAATATTTTGTCTCTAATCACAGTTATTAAACTGAAGTATTTTGTCTATGAGAACTTTTAACTTCATGTCGAATGTCTAAATCGTTTCTTTCTTTCAAATTATTCGACAAGTCTTCTTGCTTTGTTTCAAAACTTGTTCCTTTGATCCAAAATCTAGCCACCGGACTAAGATATTTTGAATCAGCGGGAATAACATCACGGCATCCTGAAAATGAATTTATTTTACATTATGTTTGGTTAAATAAAAAAAATACATAGTTTAGCATAAAAAAAAACTATTAACTTGATTTATTTGCACATCAGTATAATAGTATAAACCTGAGCTCAAAATGATTTTTTTTTCAGTATTATGCAATAAAATTTCTTGAATGACATTAATATAATCTAAAACCGTAACAAATTACTCTTTTCAATGAAAACTAGCACTTTTTATGTTTTGATTTCGTGAATTTGATGTGTGAAAATAGCAAATGAAACGTATTAACTTATGAAAGCAATTTTTCTTTTCATTTTGAAAGAATTCAAAAGAAATTTCATTTAATAATACTAGTTTAAATACTAAAGGTGTCCTAAAATTAACGCAAGATTTGAATTTGCCATCATTCGTGCAGTAAAGTGTTGGTAACACTATAAAAAAACAATGTGACAGCTGATAGTTTAGGGTTAGTAAAAATGAAGCGTTCACGATAGAACATGTTAAAGTAAAATTTGAATTAAATAAAAACCCCGATTTTTTCTCTTTAAATTGTTATATCTTTATTGAACAATAAAGTACACAGAATAGAGTTATGATGGAATAACACATAAGGCAAATGACTTCCACGGTTTTGCTGGCACATACGCACTCTTTTGGCGAAATTATCCACGACCATTTAGCATAAATGTGGCTGAATTTCAGAGTGCAGAGTCGAATTTCTTTCTTCAATGCATGCGTACTTGTAGACTTACTGGAATAGACATTTGACTACAAATAACTTCATACGAAGAAATTCATTGATGTTAAATCACACGATCTAAGAGGCCAATTCTCAAATATTCGAACTGTGGCCGCCAGACTTATTATTTTTGAAATATTGTTCAACAACAAAAACACGTTGCTCTATTGTGTAACACTCTATTTTACTAACCCTAAACTTCAGTTGGCAAATGGCTTCTTTTAATAGGGTTGCCAACACTTTATTACACGAATGGTGGTAAATTCAAATCTTGTGTTAATTCTTGTGTTAGTTTCACTGCTTCCACAGCTTTTAATTTTTTTATTCACAGCTATGATAGAATCCTTAAATATTAGATTAAAAGAATGGCAAGGTGCATTTAAATAAACACATCAATAAAATTGTGTATTTTTGTATGAATGTTTTCCCTGGATATCGTGACAACACACAAGAAAATAAATGCAATAATTAAAAATGGTTTCAATATTCAATATGATGGAATCCTTGAATACAAGATTAAAAGGATGGCAAGGTGCATTTAAATAAACACACCAATAAAATTGTGTATTTTTGTATGAATATTTTCGCTGGATATTGTGACAGCACACAAGAAAATAAATGAAATAATTAAAAATGGTTTCAATATTTAACTTCAACGTGAGTGATAATGCACTCGTTAAACAAACCATGATAAATAGAGTGCTTTTATTAATATATTACAGCATAGCGAATATAACGCGCTTATTTGAGAGGAGTTGTTGTAAAAACTACATTTGTCAAAGGATGTTTTCGAAAATTCGATGCAGATTTAAAAATCTTCTAATAAAATAATATGTCATATTTCAGTAATTTACTTTTAAATTTCTAAGATCTTATTCATATGCATATGGATGAAGAGGAAGACAGCATTCTTTTTCATGGATTTCTCCAAAATTTTGAAAGAGATGTGGTAGTTTGGAGTAATTGTCGCGTACCAAATTTTATTCGTCTAAGTAATTCTGTTTTTGAGTAAACGTGTACACAGGGACAAATAATTAAAAACTAATTTCCTTTTCGGATCTAGCGAGATCAAATCAGTGGAGACTCATGAAAACCTCCAGATTGATTTTTTTTTATTTATTTTTATAACATTAGGTTTCTCTCTTTGTCAGTGTGTATAAGAATATATGGTAAAGTTTCTTTTCGGTCGAGGGAAACGAGAAATATCTGTGTTTATCGAAACCTCAAGATTGATATTTTTTATTATTATTACAAAATTTTTCTGTGTATGACTTAGCATAAAAGAACGTTAAGAACCAAACTAACATCTGGTTGAATCAAGCTGCGTGCGTTTTATCGCCTCAAAACTGCACTGAGGAATTTTATACGAACAGAAAACCGCAAATAAGAAAAATTATTTGAATTGTTTATAATAATGAATATCAGTTCAAAAATCAACGGGAGTGGTCACGCAGAAGCTTTCTGGCATGCTTCCTAATAAAGTTGTTCTCCGCTCCACCCGTTTAAAAATTTAAGAGAATGAGTCAAGCCTTAAATATCGTGAGTGCTCAATTTTTTATTTTCAAAACCCTGAGCGTGAGTGCTCTAAGCTTTGTAATATAGTGATGAAACCCAAATATGCAATTTTAGCACTTTTTTCTAATGCTTTGAAATCAAAATTTGACATAGAACTGCATTTAGTAGCAAAATAAAATACCATTTTTCATTCATTTAAGCTTATTGCTTAATTAATTATTAAGCAATAAGCTTAATAATTAATTAATTATTGCTTAATATTCTGGCTATTTTCCATTCATTCAGCATTATTGCTTTTTTACATGCGAATATACTGATAATCAACCGTTCGACGGATTTAGTTCAAAATTTGAAACAGTATGTTATAAATATTAAACCTATATACCAAATTTTATGTGACTTGCTCTTTGTGTTTTATACTAATCGTGCTCGTATGCTGACACAGAATAGTTCCTCTAGATAATTTTATTTCAAAATGTAATAGAAATTTATAACGTAAAATCAAAGACTACATACCAAGTTTCATGTATCTCGCTCAATACGTCTTTGAGTAATCGTATTCACAAAGCGGCAGGCAGACAGACAGACATAATTCTAAAAAGGTATTTCCGAATTCAGGGAGATCTAAAATGTGGAATATCGCCCAAACCTCGCGATTTAATTTTTTGGTGATTATAACATTTTCTCTTTGTAAACTTCGTAACTTTATTTATTATTTAAGAATAATTTTTAAATGTTTCTATTCTATTTTATTGTTTAAGTATTCAAAAAGAAGTAAAACACTTCGGAAAAAAATAGAAGAAACAAATTGGAGTTCATCCTTACCGGTTAGTAAAATAGCCAAGGCAATGAAAAACAAAGTTACGAAACAGCCTAATGTCGAGACCCACATAAACGATATCTTGTACATGAAGAAAGGCTCACTGAAAGGAAAATTATTAAGACTTACAATGAAATGAAAAATATGGATATACAATTTCTTCGTATAAAAATACAAGGATATGGTATGCGCATGATGACTCATAATAAATTCCGAAAAAGAATTTGTTTTTGTTCTCTCATTCAGAAAGAATTTTTATGCACCGGAAAGGATAAATCAAAATTATATGAAATTTTTGAGTTTGATGTTTAATTATGTAATATAAAAAGAACATTAACAATGTTTTACCATATCATATCAATCAACTATCAATTAATATCCGTAATATAACTTTGTTAAGCATTTAAAAATTTAAGAAAAACATATTGAAAAAAAATCTGCCGTTTAAAACGATTTTGCTTCAATAAAAATGATGTTTGATTTTTTTACAATGATATTGTTACGAATTTGTAATGTTGTTTGCCTGAGCAGATATTTCCATCGTAGGAAAGACAATTTTACGCTTAGCTCTATTGGATATTGATCGGATGTAGGATCATTAACCCCTGGGCTTGGCGATCATTTGGCGATGAATTTGGAGACAAAATGGATGATACTAGAATCTTCAGGAATTTTGGCGATAGGTTCATTAGGACGTTAATTAAGGTGATCTTTCGAGATCCGTCTCTGTCCTGTCTCGGGAACTATAAAAGGCGGTGAAAACGAGCTGGAGGCTATCATTTGAGTTCAGCTCAAATTATTGGTTGAAAGAGTTCTCTCCGTGTGAGCTCTTCAATCTGCTAATTATTGTTATGCTGCTTGCGCTCTCCTGTTTGCGGGAAGTGTTAATTTTATTACTTACTAGCCGCCTTTGGCGACCAGCCGGTTCACCAGTATTACCGCTCGCTACAATTTTCAATTAAATATTTTAAATAACTTGTCTCTTAATAGCTTCTCAAAGAAAAATTTTATAATCTTCACATTTTGATAGCGATACCAAACTTATACTGTTGTTTAGATCGTTTTGTTCAATTTACTATATATATTTTGCTAATTTGTTGTCATTTCCGGTAAAACTTCAACTTTAATTTAAAGTGGAAATGCTGAAATTGCAATTAATGTAAAGATATTTTTTTAATGAAACCAAGCGTTTTATTTTATTTATCATTTTTGTTGTTATTTATTTATTATTATTATTATTGAATATGAGTACTGCAAACAGAATCGTTCGGTATTTAAGTCTTATGTGAACTACAAAATATTTTTCATAATTTATGTAATATCTCAAACAATAATTCAAGAAAAATTTCTCAGATGCAGCATAAAATTCAGTTTTTAGTTTTGCTTTCAAAAGGATTGAAATGAAATCAATAAAAATATTTTGTTCCGGCCTATAAATATATTTCAAAAATTATGAAGTCTAAATTTAATGCAGTAAGGTATCAGATTCTGAGAAATATTCTGGACATACCAAATTTTAAATAAATGAATGAATGTTTCTATTTTCCACGATTAACTAAGACTGATTTATGAAGTTTTGAATGTTAAAAATTTAGAAAAACTCAACATTTTCATAATCTTAGGCCAATTAATCTTGAGAAACCAGCGCGCTGATTGGCGTATTTTCTTTAAAACGATCGATAGAAAATCTAAAATTATCCTTTTTTTTTTTTTTTGAATAGTGATATTCAAATTTTTATAAATCAGTCAGTTTAAGTGATTGATTTTGTTGATTGGAAATTAATTCTTTATTTAAAATATTAGTGTTTCAAGAACATTTTGTTAAACGTGATTTCCACAGCAGAAGCTTTATGTAAAATCAAAAATTCGTTATATATTAGAGTATTTATTGGATCAAGTTACATAAAATATAATCATTTTCCATTTAGACCATTTTAGCAGATCTGTGTCTGTTACTAAAGGTTTACAAATTAACAGTGTGGTCCTGATTTGAATGGATATCCTGTTAATATTAAACAAAACTTGCCTTAAAATAAAACTGATTTATTGGATTAATAATACAGATAGTGTAAAAGATCATAAAATAATTTTTCTTGAATTTATTTTTTAGAAAAAAATAATATTTCATATTTGTTTCATTTCCTACAGACACGTGACGAAAATCATATTTTTGCAGATTTCATTTCCAAAAAGATTTAATTTATTTTTAAATGGAGCTTTAATCGATGTGATTTCAACACTTTGAAAAAAGCTAATTTTTTCCCCATGAATGCGAAATGTGCTCGTGCAGCTTAAGTTTTATTTTTATTTTGTACGAAAAAATTGTTGAAAAATATAGTTAAATTATTTATTTAGTTATTTAGTTATTTATTTAGTTATATAGTTAAATTATTACTGTGTCATCATACGCCCATACAATTGAACTCGCCGATTTATGCGGAATTTTTCATAATAATGTACAACAATCAAGTATTTGGAATTTTAAATTTTGTCATATAACAACAATTCATGCATGCACCACATTGAGATCTACTATTCTGACTATTGAGGAGTTATTGACTGTAGAACTGGACGATGATCCAAAAATTCAAACAAACAGACAACAGAAACTTTGTACACCATTTTTTTTTCTTGCGTAGTATATTATTTTTTCATTAACAATTTTCTATTTTTACAATTTTTCTTTTTTTCCCCTTCTCTTTTATATTTTTACTTTATTATTTGGTTTTACTATTATTATATGATATTACTATTTGACATTCTGAAGAACCTATTGTGAATGAGCCAGCTGCCACTTTTGAGTTTTGTCCTTTGTTCTACTGTAAGTATCTTAATGCTTTCCAATAGGTTGTGTATATCGCTAGGCACAGCTTTTCTCATCTGATGTCCTCTTGGAGGGGTTTGGATCTTGTATACCCAAGATTACATAACTTTTAAAATTTGTGGCTCTATTTTTAGAAATGAATCCATAGCGCTCACTTCAGCCACAGCCCAATGATTGTTTTTTTTTAGACGATCAGTCTCTCTCTAAAAATGATTTTAAAAGCCGAAAAGAAACTTCTGTAAAGAATACAGCAGAAGTGGTCTCCCAAAAATTTCTCGCATATTCTCTAATAAGCTTATCATGCCATAGGAAGCCTTACTCGCTGACATGTGGTCAATAGTATCCAAAAATCGAACTTAGACACGGTTTTCTCAGGCGATTGAAACACAAATTTGGCATAAAACTGCACCTATAGTCATAAAATCCCTTAACAAATATGATATATTTAAGTCATTGTGTTTCTGAGTTATCACGTTTGCATATTTCTGAAAGTAGAGACCGACAGACAGTCAACCTTTCATTGGATTTGGCTAAGAATTCGACAAATACCTATACTATATATGTTAAATCGGTAAGTTGAACTTCATCTATCTAGCTCCCTTCGTTTTGTAATTAATGTGCCAACTTATATTCGAACAGCCGGACAGATAGACTTCCTCTGAACAGATTTTATTCAAAATTTGATAGAAATCTGCAAATTTGTTTTAAAAACCGTGTATCAAATTTTAACCGTTTAGTTCAAAGCATTTTTTAATTTATATTTGTCACAGACAGACAGACGGACATTTTCCAAAAATGTGTTTTTGAAACTCAGGGAAGCGTAAAACTGGGAGATAAGTCAAATTTTCGAGTTCGGAGTTTTTGACGATTACTGTCGTTATACTACTTATAACAGAAAAAAATACATTTATTATTAAATAAAAAGAAATGCTTATTCAAATGACAACGGATCGTTTCGGAATTAACGAGTACATAAATAGGATCGAGCATTTATATCGAAAAATAATTTCTGATTAGATGAGATTAATCTGATCTGAGTTTTTCTGCATATTATGGTTTTTTTTTTATCGTGTTGCTACTAAGTGGATTGAGGCAAACTTTTACATTTTGAACAATAGTAGAAATGCATATATATTCGGGTTCATTGTGAGATCCTTCAAAATTTGACACGTGACTCACCAACAGACTTCGCCACCGAGAAACTAAAACTATTTAGTAATTACAAAATTAATAAATCATATATTTTATTAATAAAATAAATAAATTTCTTTTAGAATTTAGTTCCGACTAATAACACATAGTTAATAGAAGAATAAAATTTTTGATAAAAAATGATGGTAGTTATTAAATTTAGTACAAATTACTTATATGATTATTGAAAATATTTTTGATTAAGATAATAAATAAATTAAAAAAATTAACAAACCTTGGTTCCGGATCTATGGATGGCATTGTTGATAAACACTGATCAGATCTTGCGCACAAAGATGTGAAATTATTATAAATAGTGGATGAATTTTGAAGAGAAAGACAACCACTTGAATCTAGAGGTAAAGTGGGAGATTGATAACCGACAGATAACACACCAGCTCCTAGCCAAGCCGTAAAAGTAACCCCAAGTATCAACCCTATTAAAATATTCTGGAAAAAAAAGCACATCATTTGATTAGAAAATTGAAATTAAAATCCGATATTAATTTCGATTAATATAAGCAGTTTTTTGTTTATTTGAAAAATAAGGATAATCAAAAGCCAAATAAGTGATAACTTTGATTTTATGTGTGTAATTTTATATCTAGTTCAACAATGAGATAATTAAAAGGAACAAACATTATAATTTTGAACCAGCCTCTGTATGAATAAGAACTGAATCAGAGAAAAATTCTATCGCTGTATTTTTTCAAAGTATTAACCATTTAGCTGTTTCGACCTCTTCCGAAAATGCATATCTAAACTGTGTCGCAAAAATTTAATGTTGTTAAGTATACTCATCAAAAACAGAGTATATGTAATATGAAATTATGTTGTAATGAAATGACTTTTATTTTTTTATTCAATAATAATATTTATTTATTTACTTAACCCTTTAAAGGGCCATTTTTTTTCTAGTCATATTGTGTTAAAATATTTTGAGGCTTGAAATTAGAATAAGAAAAGGGATTCATTTAGCTTATTAGATCAATTTAATTTGATGAATTAATTAATCAAATTAATTATTATAAATAATGATTAATTAATTATTATTATTTAATTATAAATAATTATATAATTATTATTTAATTATAAATAATTATATAATTATTATTTAATTATAAATAATTATATAATTATAAATAATTCATAATTAATTATTTAATTAATAATTAAATAACAAATCAAAACACATCATTTTGTCTGAGATAAAGAACTGAAGCATCTAGGTTTCTGACTTGCTAAAAAAATTTGTCAGAACTTAAGCCCACCTACATAATTTCATACAAAGATTGATAAATTTGGTGGGAAGCATACTTCTCACGACCCTAGAAAGGGTTAAACTAGCGTACATATTTTGCACATGAACGAAACGAACTTAAAAAATTTATTTATTATATTAATTTGCTGTTATAGAATGGTATTAAGCAAAGTATGGTACAGCGCATAATAATTATTTATTTATTCTTTATTCCTTTGATTTCGATTTGGCCTCAAAATATTTTGAAATTTAAGTTATTACTAAAATTGTAATTCAAACTGCAAATTATCACTACTTATTACTCCTGGCGAACAAACTTGTCATAATGCAAAATGTGCATTTTCCGTGACGAGTGAATTCGTCAAAAACAGTTAACTTGCAATGGTTTTGAATTGCCTTGATTTTGCGAGCAAACTATGCACAATTTGGCAGAGTTTCAAGTAATTTTTTTTAACAATGAATATACTGATTTAACACTGAATAATTATATACAGTTTAGTTTGGACTAACTCCTAGAAGTAGGAAGTTTCCAGTAAATCATGAATTCGGTATGGAAAATTTTTGATTATACAAGCCATATAATGACTACTAATGTTAACGGAATGCACATATTATATGGAAATATAAATCAAATTCATTCGTTGAATTATTTACAAATCGGACTGTTTGATATATTTGGAATCCGATCCAGTATAACTGATGAAACTAATCAAAAAGCATTTATCGGCAATTTATATGATGATGTTACACATTTCAAATTGCAAAGGTTTTGTTTGATCAAGATAGACAGTTGTTTTATTTCGTAAACAATATTTATTTAATAGCTTTGTTGTTTTATTTTCCCGGCTAATATCGAAAATTACTCAAGTTAAAGTATCAAAATTTCAGTATGTTGTAATGATATGCGCATTTTCACAAATAATATTAGTAATTGCTGTTTATCATATGTGTTTTATTTTTTCGTTGTGTTTACATATTTTAGTTTAAATCACATTGAATTCGAAGTATTAGAAAGAAAACACTAATGCAAAATGGCTTTTTTTAAATAATTAAACAGAACAAACTGGTTCACAAAGAATCGGTATAAACCCCCTTCAGAAATGATCATAAACATTCGGGGTTTTCCTGATACTTTTTAAATCGATTATTCTGTTAATGTTTCTTTTAACCATCCATATTAAAATATTTTAGTTTTATATCACATTCTTTTAGTTTTATATCAATATAAAGCCAAAGTAATTTGAAGAAAACATTATTTTGGAAGTATCATTATATTACAAAATATTCTGATTTTATTACAAAAGGATTTGCAATAAAATTTTGATATTCATGAAAAGTCCGTTATGCTTTACTTTTTCGGATCCTTTTCTTGAGAGCACTGCCACAAAATAAACAGCAAGGATAGGGCCTTCCATAATGCTGAGAAATGTGTTGGATATCGAGACTATGCTGTCGACTTTGGATACTGCAAACGTCAAACCAATGCAGATAGCACCATATAAGACAGCTAAAAAAGAAAGATTAAATGTATTTTAGCAATAAAACTAAAAGCAATTAAATTCTTGTAGCAATTTTTATTATGGATTATTTCAAAAGTAAAATGATTTATTTTTTCATTTTTAAAAACTTTTTCAACACTTACGTATGCTTGCGAAAATGCATACTTTGATTAAATCTATATTTTATTACTACTAAAAGCAGCAAGAGTTGTATCTCTGAAACTTTCCCGCATGCTTTCCAATCCAATACATGTCTTATTCTCTTTCCTTCGCATAAAATGTGGACCTTGGATAGTTTTCATGGCATTGGGGATGGAGAATTAGATCGCTGACGTGATAATGAAAGCCTTTTTTCGATCGACTGAAAGATCTGACAGGGAAGAATACTTGTTGTCAAAAGATAATATAACAGATTTCATTGATTTAAGGCAGCATGTTTATGAATTATTGTGTTTACATGCATGAGAAAGTACAAAATGATAAACTGTCAACCATTTGATAAATTCGGTTGAAATTTTCATAAAAATTTATATTTGAGATGATACGTCTGTGTGCCAAATTTCATCTTTTTGCATTTTGTAGTTACCGAGTTTAATTGTACTCAAAGACTGAGAGACATTTTATAATTGGATTACACTAAAAATTTAATAGATATGTACAAATTTAGTCGTAAGTTCATGCACCAAATTTCAACCTTCTAGCTCAAAGCACTTTTGAATAATCGTGTTCACAGAGAGACAGACAGACAGACATAATGGCAAAAATGCGTTTTTCAAATTCAGAGAGATCTAAAATGTGGAAGTTCATCAAAATGCCAAATTTTCACAATAATTTCAATACTTCCTCTATACTACATTTGCTAGAAAATAAAAAGGAAAAAGGAAATATTTTTGTGTGTTGGTGTTCTACAATCCAGATCGTTTGACTTTACAACGATCGAATTTAGCACAGATATATTTTAGATATATCTTATATCTTAGTTTTTTTAAATGTTAGTTAATTAAAAACTAAGCAAAATTTTAATGTTTCGATCATTAATTTCAGGAAATATTATAGGAAAATTCTAATCTTTCAACATTTTGAAATTATGCAAATTATCTTTTCAATGGTGCTAATTTTATTTCGGGGTGTGTTTTCTTAAATTTTAACTTTAAAAAAATATTTTTTGCCTAATTTTTAACAATAAATTGTATCAATAAATTTCATTTTTTTGTTCATATTATTCTGAAAAAGTTCATTAAATGTGTGCGATTATGCATTTTACCAGATAGATTATTTGGCGGAGAGCTAAAAATTTTTTTACATACTGTAATATTTAAATTGGAAAGGAGTATCTTGAAGTTTTTGTTTTTTTACGCTTATTTGAAAGTTAAACAAAATGTTGGCGGGTTTTTTTTCGTGATAAATTCTAAAAGGTATTATTTCATAAAGTTGATTTTTCCATAATTTCAAAGCTTAGAATGTTGTTTTCCTGTTGATACTGTTAAAAATTTGTAATTTTGCTACCCGGCACGAGTAGTGTCATCCTGGGAAAAACCGTTAACACTCTTTGTAAGATCTGTCCTGTGCGTCAATGACCTGAGAGCTTGGCGATCATTTGGCGACTTGGCGATAAATTTGGCGAGTTTGGCGACAAAATGGATAATACCAGAAAGTTCGAGAAGTTTCACGATCCATTAAGTAATAACCGAGATACACCCAGGTACGTCCTGATTGGTCTGAAGATTCTAGCCCCGCCTCCCGGAACTATAAAAGACGAGCACTCTGAAGCTGGGAAGTTGTGCCCTAATATCGGACAATCACAATGAGTCCTGACACTCGTCATCTCCAAATTTCGTCGAAGACGGCCACGGCAAAGTATAGACAGCGAAGCACTGTGAAGTCTCTCCTTACCGGGGATAAGCCCCTGCCGGGGCTAGGCGCCCCGTCAACCCAACCATCAAGCTGGGAAGTTGTTGTGTGGATCGTCAGAAGTTGTGTGTGTGAGTGGTCGAAGTCGCCGACGAGTAAAAAGACTAGAGGATTAGACAGGAAGCAAGCTGCTGAATTAGCAATTAAATGCGCTGAGATATTATGATTGATGTACGGTATTTGTAGTAGAAAGAAGAAAAATAATTTTGTAACAATACTAATGTAGTTATTTTGCAAATTTTTCGGGAATTTGTAAAAAGGTCTTCGTTTTTTGCAACAATAGATTTCATCGACACATTGAGATTCAAACCTTTTTCGTTGTTCCGTCTAAAATTTAAGAGCATGATTTATTCCATTGTTGAAAGCTAAAGGAAAACAATACGTTTTAATTTATAAGCAGTTTACATGAACAATAAGAAAATGAAGACATTAGAAGATTGATAGTGCATTTTTTGTAGCCCTGTGATATTATGGGACTTAACTCTATTAGGAAGATATGATAAAAAAAATGAAAGGCTATTAAATTAATATTGGTCTAATGCATAACTCAATTTGATTCTTAAAATTATTTTTTGAGGCAATCAATACAAGAAAGTTATATATTAGATATTTAAGAGAAGTTAAACACAATCAATATTCCTGGCGAACCAAATAGTTGCTAAAGGCGGTTAGTAATAACAAGTAAAAAATAATATAAATTATTAAAATTGAGAGAAACAAAACTTACATAACATTTTGGCAATAAACACCACTTTCTTTTCTGTGAGTTTTGATGATTTACAGGCCGGTTTGATGAAATCTATTACAGTCACCGATGACAGAGAGTTTAGAGCTGAAGATATGGTGCTGAGTGAGCCGCTGAATATGCCTGCAATACAGATTCCTGTGACGCCTGGAAGGTGATTGAACCGAGTGATTATGTAATAGGGAGCCAGCTTGAAAATAAAAATAAAACCTTTATAGCGATAGGCGCCACGAGAAAATATATCTATATTTAATAATGGATAAAAAATAAACCAAAAAATTGTGAGAAAGATTATAATTATTGTAAAGTAGCGCCATCTATCGCTGAAGGTTTCTATTTAGTAATCGTAAAAGGAGAAGTAATCTTTTGCTAATTAACTGAAGGCGATTATGTATATCAGAGTCTTTGAGAGACATTGCAAAGCTCATACCTATCGAGATCCAAAATATGATCGGTTTTTGGAACGCATTCAGCTTGAGTCTTGATAACTGGAACACATATTGCTTCGAGTGTGCAAGCAGACGATATCAGCTGTAATAACAGCAATAAAACTAGCGGGAACAGTCTCCCGCTAAAGCGGCGGTCCAACGACCTGACACCTCACGGATTTGGTCATAAATCTGACATCCGACACACTTGGGGACCACACTTCCCCGTCACCCGTGGTACCCCTGTAGCTTCCCGCAAAATGTCGGTAGATGGATAAACATCAAAGAGCCGGAAAATTTGTTTAGGCTATGGGGGGGGGGAGGTCAAAGAAACTGAGGGTTTTGAGCGGTCGAAAGGGGAACGCGTGCCGTTTGAAGATTTCTCCGGTCGTGGGTCCGCTGCCACAGGCGGGGGTGGCCCCACGAAGGAAGGGTGACAGTTTTATGACCACATCTGTGAAGATCCTCTGGTCGTGGGACCGCGGCTTAATTTGAACATTGCCATTTAAACTTGACCTTGGCCAAAGTCGACTTCATAATTTATTTTCAGTTTCTACACATAAGCGTTTGATGTTTCACCTCGTACTGAATAAAACATATTGGATGCCCTTTTTTGAACAATTAAATTGAAAGTTCAATTAGATATACAGTTTTAGGAGTAATATTATAATACAGTTTAGAAATCAGTTTGATAAATGACGTACGAAATGTCATTTATTTAAGTCATTGCACTTTTTGTTATCGCGTTTAAATGCGTGCACATGTACAAACAGACAGACATTCATATCTTCGATGGTATGGTTCAAAATTTCATGCGGATCGAGAGTTTAGCAGCTACAACTGAGATTCAAATTTTATTCATTCAGCTGTTTGAATTTTCAGTTATCGTGTTCCCTTGCAAACGAACAGACAGACACACAAACAAGCCTCCTGTGAATGAATTTCCAAAAAGATTAGACGGAAGCCAGTAAATTTGATTCACTAGCACATAGCACATTTTATCAATCTATCTCAAATTGTTTGTAAGTTATGAAGGTTACATACAGAAAGAAAAATAATTCTAAAAATAAGGACACAGGGAGGTCTGTCAAATTAGGTGTTCGGATTGGATTTTGATAATTACAATACTTTTATATTATATATTTTGTATACGAAAAAGTAGAAAGAGTTTAAAAAGAGCTTTCAAATAACAGCTAGGCAAATATCGCAATCTGTAATGGACCAAACTCTCATAATTTTGAGCGTTTCTCAAAAATCGCATTCTGATACTATATCCCTCTTGCTTCCCTCCCCCCCCCTCCCGCGAACCAAAGAAACGAATAGCCAAAGTGTGCAGTCATTGCCAGGACCAAATTTCAAGCTAAATTTTATGGAGAAAAACTTCACCATGCGAGCATTTGTGGCAGAGGTGCAGTTCGTAAGCCGCCGTAACCTTCCGTAATCTCATCAAAGACAACAGTTCAACGAGGCTGAATCTCCACAGTCATGATATTAAGTCCTCTCTGTGTATGTATGTATGTTACCTTATGAAGGCAACATTCAGATCATTTGTAATATGTATTTGAAGAGTGCTCAAAGGAACGGAAAAATTTCATTGCTTTTTGTCTATTATATATCCGATCAATACAAATGAATTATGTTGAGACCCCTCGGTCAAATTCTGTATAAAAGATCGAAATACCGGCCAGTCCAAGCAAAACGGCAAAGATGGACCGATCAGTACGGATACATTGTGTTGAGACGATTCAGCCTTTATTTTATTCTGTACACAAGATCAAAACCCCGATCAACCCGAAGCCAAACGGGAAAGATGGGCTGCTGCTAGCCACCAAAGAAAATAGCTGGTCACCAAAAGGCGGAACCGAGGTGGCTCATTTATACTTAGGCCCTTCGGATGCCAAACGATGGAATGAAACAACAGATGATGAAAAAAAATAAAGTAGAAAATTAAAAAAAAAATTAGAAAGTGAAAAAATGGAAGGAAATAAAATAGAAAAAGAAAAATAGCAATGGAATAGAATATAAAAATTATAGAAAAATAGTAAAAATGAAGACAAAAAATAGTTTAATTTTTTTTATTAATAATAAGTCAATCCTTATGCACCACAAAATACAGCACAAGGTTTACAGAAGTAAGTAGAAACAACTTCATGCATAGATAAAAATATGTACATATAAAAATAAGGATAAAAACAACAGGAAAAAATAAACAACAAAACTAATTAAAAATTGAAGCAGCAAAGGCAATAAATTTACAAAATGAGAAAAAAGCCATTTTGTGGTCGACCAAAACATGAAGCGGAGGTGGAAACTTAATATTACAGGCATCGAGATCCATAATAAAATCTCTTCTCTCTTCAGTAAGTTTGGAACAATCAAAAAGCAAGTGTTCGACATTTTGAACTCCACTCACGCTGCAAGAGCACAGATGAGTGTTCGATAATCCAAATTTCTTGAGATAGTAATTGAAATTACCGTGTCCAATAAGAAATTTTGTTAAGTGAAAATCACTGAAAAAATGCTTGTTATTCAACCTTTGAGAAATTGTAGGGAAAAATAATTTAGTTAAAGAGGCAGTTGACGAATTTTGGTACAAAATAGTTTAGAACGTAAGAAAAACATTGATGCCTATAATGGAAAACTAATCATCGCCTAATTCTTCAGTCAACAGTTTCTTAAAAATCAGGATGGCAAATTTCCTGGCAAGTGGGAATTTTAGTTACATCTTCATTTTATTATTCTGTACTGAAAATTTTGAAAAAATAAATAAAGATACTGTATTCTGATGGGTAGGATTTTGTTCATTCTTTTGTCCAAACCTTACCTGCTACGCTTACCTCCTTTCAAATTTTTGAGCATAATTTTATTTTATAATTATTTTACGCGTTTTTACTTAGATTTTTTCACGTAGATTAACGTAACACGTATTTAATGCTTAAATAACGTAGCACGTAATTTAAGCATTAAAATTGTTCTATAAATATTTTTAGCAAAGAAAAAAAAGTACCTGATCATGTCTTGTGACACCTGTGCGAGCTGAATCAGCTACAGGATCGCAAGTGTTAAAAACAGTGTATAAAACCAGGCCAAAAAAACAGCACATGATAACAAGCGTTGCAACTGGTATAATGCTCCAGTTAAGAGCCCTGAGAAAAATCGTAGAATAAGTAATAATTCAGATTATAAAATAACTCAAGTGAAGATTAAATTTAGTTGCAGTATTTTAGAAATTATAAGGGAGAAAGGAATTTATATAGAAAAGACGCAATGGTTTTATAAGGTTTCTAATTTTTTCTAAATAATGTAAATTATACTAATATTTATACTGTTTAGTAAAAAATGGTTATTTAAAGCTTTATTGGGAAATTCCAAAAGAAGAAAATATTGACATTATTTGTTTCATTAAAATTTCTCTTTTTATATTATTTTATTGAATAATGCTATGTTTCACGAGTTTCCCGTGCTACGGCATTTACAATAATTTTATTGTATTTATAACTAGTCGCCTTTAGCGACCGGCCGGTTCGCCAGTATTAAATCTCGTTAAAATGTTCAGTCCATATTTTATGCATTCATAATAGGGTTTTAAGCAAATTATTTTTAAGCTTCAAATTTTGATAGTCATATAATTCATCTATATCATTATGTAGGCCTTAAGCCATTCTCTTCATTGTACTACGAATGCACCTCTGTCTTTAGCTAAGAAGTTATTTAAAAGCAATAATGGTGATATATGCATTTTTCTTCTTATTGAGATCTTTTAAGGCTATTCTAGTTATTCGACGGTATTTTTGTCATGCATCCTACTTTAAAAAAATCGTCTTCGTACTTTATCATTTAAAAGCCACATAAATATAAATTTCTTTACACAGAATATAACTATTACTTAAAAAACTGATTTTACTTCAAATTACATCATTCGCTTTTGAAAATTATCAGGAATATTTATTTAAGCGTATTTGAAAGTGAGAAAAGCAAAATGGTTTTTTGTTCATATTTTAGTTCTGAGTTTTTAAAGTAACTGCAACTAGCTTTCATTTCTAAAGGAATCATAGACAATCTTCCACAAAACATACCAAGAAGTGAAAGGAATTTTGTTTGATTTCAAGAAAAAATAAAATAAAAGAAGTAACAAAGCAAATAAGTTTTATTACTTACGCTCGTGCCTTATACACAGATTTCATACTCAACATCCTTTGTACTTCGAGCTGACTTGTACCGTAATATGCGAGAGACCCAAAGAAACCCTTACAAAACGCGTTTAAGAAGGTGTACCTCTTGATGAAATCTTCTTTAAAGCTGTAATAAAAGAGTTTAAATTTATCGATGACCAGTTTTAAATTTAATTTCCATTTAAGATCAGTTTTGCATAAATCAGAGCAGCGCTTGAAATTTCATTCGTCAATACAGCATGATTTTATTAAGAGATTAATATAATACAACTTTAGATATGTAATATCTAAAGTTGTATTTAATGAATTTAATGAATTAATTTAATGAATTAAAAGTAATTAAATTAATTTAAAAGTAATTAAATTAATTTAAAAGTAATTGAATTAAATTAATTTAATTAATTTAATGCATTTAATGAATTCTTTGATTTTAATGAATTAGGTGTTTCTTTTTAATCATTTTTGATGTTTAAAGCAAATGCTGCAAGAAAGAACCAGCGTTGCATGGCTTTGGCATATAATAGTTACGAAATATTAACTTTTGGCGTGAATTTAGCATTTTCACTGAATCTATCATGCCATCCTTGGCGAGTTATTTGGCGATTAATCCCTGGAAAATGATTAATGCCATTAACAGTATTCCAAAATAGAATTTGTGCTTTAGATACATTCTTCTCAACCGATTAATTTAACACAAAATTGCATTTGTAATCACAAGATCCAACATCAAATTTGATAAATTTAATTCACTGCATTTTTGAATAATTGTTTCTACATGCTTCTGAAATTATAGACCGAGAGACAATGAACTTGTTAATGGATTTGACTCAAAATTTGATAAATGTCTACGCTGTAGATATTATATCTGTATGCCGAATTTTATCTATCAAGCTCTCGTCGTTTTGTAGTTATCATGTTAACTTATATTCATACAGACGGACTTCCTCTGAGCAGATTTTATTCAAAATTTGATAGAAATCTTCAAATTTTGTTTGAAGCCTTTTTACCAAATTTCAATTGTCTAGCTCAAGGCGTTTTTCAGCTATCTTTATCACAGAGAGAAAGATGGATATCTTCCAAAAATGTGTTTTTCGAACTCAGGAAGTTCTAAAAAGTGGAGATTTTTGATTCGAAATCTCGAGTTTGAATTTTTCAACTATTACTATATTTTTGCTATACTATATATATCAGAGAGGAGAAAAGAGATTAAAGTGTGACTGGTGCGATTGATTATATGCCTGTTGTTCAGAGTTACAGATAATTATTGATCAGCATTTGCCCGTAACAACTTCAGATTTTGTTGCTAAAATAACATCAATGAGACAAAAACACGTGTGATCACAAAAGAATAGACATTTCGATAAACCGTGCTTTTAATCCATTAATAATAATAAAAGAACCCTCAACAATCCATTATCCATGTTTTCTAGATTCCATTGTACTTGGAAATTATATTACTTAATTGTTAATTCTAATATAGATAAAATATCTGAAAGTTTTCCATGTTGTAATAAAAAAAAGTACCCCCCAAATTTAGGCCTATTTTTCACTATTATAATTTTTCGTTAATTTATAATTATCCAATTTTCATTATCTGTCATGAAGTGAAAAGCCCCATTTGGGGTTAGGGTGTCATATGAAGATTAGATTTTTTAAGAGCCATCTATGCCAATAAATTTATTACCTGTTTACCAAAATGCAATTTTATCTTGCTTATTATCAGCTCAGATGTGACCACACATAAAAAAAACTAATTTGGGACTAGAATCCGATGCAAAACTCACTCAAATATTTCCAGTCTCCCGCCTTTAGCAGATGTTTCATATATATGAGCCACGCCACCAGCTTCTTCAACCCCTTTTATGTACATCACAATGAGACAAAGAAACATGAGACTAGCTTGAAAAACATCTGTCCATATAACTGCTCTCAAACCGCCCTGGAAATCAAAGTTAAAATCTCATTTTTTTTATTTATTTGAGGATTGTATTATCATATAGATAAAAATAGAGTATGTTGTAAATCTTAAGAATTCTCTTTAAGAATTATTAAATAATTGCATTATTATGTAGGTAAAAAATAAAGTGTGTAGTAAATCTTAGTAATTATCTTTAAGAATTATTAAAGAATTGCAGTATCACGTCGGTAAAAAATATATAGTAAATTTCAGTATTTTTTAAAGAATGATTAAATAATTGCCTTATCATATAGCCTAAAAAGGGTAAGAGTATGTAGAAAATATTAAAAATTGACTTTAAGAATTATTATTTAATTACATTATCATATAAATACAAAAAATTAAGAAAAATAAGCTGTAGAATAATTGCAAAGGCTAATCAAAAGATTATAAAGTGCTTAAACTTTCTTGTCAAAAAATAATGAGGAGAAAAATATTTAATCATATTACAAATATGGCTTAAAAATATATTTGAATCTGTAAGTAGTAACATGATGTAACTTCCTTTCGCCCCACGCTCAGCTATCCATATGCTAATCATTTTATTACCTCATGAAGTTTTTTTCATGCGTACCTTTAACTTGTTCTTTGTTTCAAGTAAAAAAATATGTTAATACAGAGTCTATAATACATTCCAAGGAAATGGAAATCCAAAAAGTAAACTGAAGGCTTTATTTGTTTATGTAATCATTATTCTATGTGATTTCTCTTCGTCACATAGGCAGCATGCATGAGATAGTCCATTTCACTATCATATAGATATTGTCTATGGATATATTCATTACATTCATCACTGCATTCAACACTGGTGTTAAGGCAGGTCTAGACCATATCCCAATAAATTGAAAATCCAAGAAAAAATTTATTAGAATTTGGATGGACATATGCCGAATATGCATGCGGCAATTGAATACGCATCAATGCAAGCGCATGTAATGGATTGCTGCATTTATGTCACCCACGGAAACCACATATGGTAATTGTAACATCCCAAACCTATGCATTTTTTACTTCCCATTCCTTCTGTATTGTCATCAAATTTTTTCTCTTTATCTTTTTTCACAAGATAGTTACAGCCATTTATAATCTATGGCAATGTTTTTAATAACCCGTCCTATTTATTAAGTGTTTCAGCTTAAAATTTTGTTTTACAAAAACTGTTTTTTAGTGAAAAAATTACATTTTCGGTGAATCATTTTTGTTATTTCGTTGTTTTTTAATAAAATGTTTCTTTTTCTTATTGGAAGTGTATATTAAACACGATGATTTATATTTCTTTACTGAAAATTGTTGTTTGATAAATATTAGCTTCTGAAAAGCACAATATATGCTATAAGAGAAGATTTGAAAAATATAAAAAACGAAATGTCTCCTACAATATATTATATATACACTGAATAAATTAATCTTTATATTTATATTTTTATTATAAATTTAATAAGAAAAAGAAATAAAAGAAAAAGAAAATCTTTTAATAACTTAGAAATACAGATAGTAAAAAATAATACTAGTGGAGAGGTTTCTCTAAACTTATTCCTATATTTTCTAAGAAAATATGTTATCCTTTCTCTACTCTGGCTTCGGTTAAGGCCGCCAATGCCTTGTATGGTATTGGTGAAATATAGTTACAAAATATAGAATTTAAACATGAATCTTAACATTTTTATTGGATTTAATGTGCAAATATGTATTTTGGATCACATTTTTTTGATCGATTCAAACCAAAATTTGACCAGGAACTACAGTTGTAGTCACAAGATTAAAAATGAAATTTTATTGGTTTAAGAAACTGCGTTTATTAATTGCATGCGAAAGTACATGTGTGCGAAGTTACAGGCCAGCAGACGGTCAGCACTTTGAAACATTTAAAAAAAAGCACTCTGGTTCAAAATTTAATGAAAATTTGCATTTTGAATGCCAAACTTTTGTAAGGAAATAATTGCTAATATTTTATTTTAGATGCGAATGTCAAATCTTACAAACACTTTGAGACATTTCTGAATTCCATAAAATACCAAAAATAACCTGATTTTTATTATGAATAAAAATATTACTCACAACTGCACAGTAAAATGTGCAAACAGCTCCAAATACAAAAATTGAAACTTCTATTGATAGATTCGTGACAGCGCTCAGAGCAATAACTGGAGCATACAACACGACAGACATGTAAAGCATCTAAAGATAAAAATAGAATTAAATTGTGCAAACTTTCTGCTGGTAAATCAAAGCATTGAAAATAATCATTGCATTAAGATGTGGCAACAATACCTACCATTTGCAATAAGAACAAGGCAGAAATTGCAACTCTTGTAGTTTTTCCAAAGCGATGATCAAGATACTGAAAGTGGAAAATTATATTAGATGTAAAAGTATAAACAATCAGAAACTCAAACATTAAAATATAATTAAACTCATTATATATCAACTCTTTAATCATCATAACGATATATAGCATCACTAATTTATAAGGGCAGATCAAATGAAACGGCATAGTTTATTTAAAAAATTAATCACTGTAATTATTGAAGTATTTGATCCACTGGTTATCCAAGTGGAGGATAACTTGTTCGTAGAAATTGTTTGGCAGAGACTGAAACTTGTTTTGAATAAGTTGATTTTAGCTGTGACCTTTCTATCTGAATTAAAAAAGACGGCCTTCAATGCTCATATCAAATTCAAGTGACAAAAGATCGGGGCTGTATGGTAGAAGTTCCAAAAAAAGTCCACCAACTTCTACTTGTTCAATTTCCGAGAAGTTAGGCATTGTCATGGGGCAAAACCATTCCAGAGAACGAAGAGCGACTATACCAGACTAATGACATTGAGTGCCCTCGGTATAATTCTTCATTCACCGATGCAATTCCCGAAATCCAATAATTTTCTGTCACTAAAAAGATAATAACATCACACTATCCTTCTTTAAACGTGAGCATGATAAAATACAGAAGAAATAACCAATTGCCTGCTGGACGATACTGCTGGTTGGCAGACATAACGTATATCAGGTTCCGTGAAATTAGAGAAGTCTCTTTCTGAATATGAGTTGTATTTCTTAATTTCCTCTCTACCTCTGCTCATCGTTTTCGCCATACTTATACAAAAATATTCCAAATTATAACCCTGTTCTGTTTTTATTTGATCTATCCCAATATATCAGTATATTTAACTAATACAAATTATATTTTATATACTAATGGCAATAATTACATAATTTTACTCCACATACTAATTTCAAGGAATTTAACAATTTACACCCTAAAAAAGTCGATATATATATATATATATATATATATATATATATATATATATATATATATATATATATATATATATATATATATATATATATATATATATATATTATTATTATTATTATTATTTTGCAGTTTTAACTTTTTAATAGAGAGCACATTTCACCAAGTTACGGTTATACAAAATAGATGTAGATTTGAAGAGACCAAAGCTCAAAAATTAACTTTAAAAATATGGTTACTTGAACTGTGATAATAAGATAAAATTTTAAAAATGTTTCAGAATATTTTTTTTTTTTGAATTACAGGACTTATATATAAAACTATCCTTATTACATTTACATGAAATTTAATACGAAAAAATTTAAAAATATTATGCATTTGTTAAACCTACTTTAATATATTTTTTACCTACTTTAAATATTTTACTACTTAAGCTGTAATATATTTTTAAGTGGATATTAATATTGGAAAATATCATTTATTTTTCATATTTTTAAATGACATGATATATAATATTTTTTTAAATTTTTTATTTTAATGTATTAGAATGAAAATAATTTCGCTGTACTTATGAAATATATCTTTACTCATTGAGCTAATTTTAAAGTGATATTTAAACAGAATTCTTTTTTCTAGGCACGCAGATTTGTAGTTATGAACTTGAAGTTTATTATTTCATAACTAGAATTCCGTTTTTTGTTCAAAAAAGAATAAGTAATATATATTTTATAATTTTTTATAAGGAAAAAAGTTTATTATTTCTATATATTGGGTTGACAACTATATTTAAGCCATTTTTTTTTGTTTTAACATTCCGCAAGTTATAAAATGTTTTTGTCATAATGTTTAAAATCATTCGAAAAAAGGTTGTATGGTTCTACTGGAATCAATGTTTACTTTTGTTCGAGTAAATTTATTTTAATTGTTGGAATGTCAAGGTGAAACATGTTCAACATCTTATTCTTTTTGCTGTTAATCAAGGTTCTAAGGCCCAAAAAACGCTGCTTTTACATGTATGAAGAGGGTGCCATAGCTAAGAGAACCGCTCATGATTGATATGTCAATTTCAAAAGTGGAAATTTTGACCTCAGAGATATATCTCATTTTGGCGTCCAGTTGAGTTCACTGAAGAGTGTTTAAAGTTATAAATAACGAGGAGAATATATTATTTATTAATTAGTTATTAATTTTTATTAAAAAAATAAACTACTAAAAATTTTAAAAATGGTGGGAATATAGCTTGCTAACTAATATATTTAATTTTACATCAGACTGAATATTTATTAGAATTAAAAAAAAACTGTTTGTTTACTACTCAAATTTCGGCTATTTGTTTATACTGAAAAACCATATAAATTATATAAAATCACAAGCTAAATGTTAACAAATTGAAAGTATCATCGAACACCATTTGTTAAATAGTTGTCACAGTCATAGCGATACAAATATTGTGTTCTAAAGAATTAATTGTGTTAAAAGATATTACAACATTTATATAAAACACATACAAAAGTAAAATTTTTCTATTTATATGTTCCTTTACATTGCAGTTTCTATGATCATCTTGTGTTTGAATCAAGATCTTTGTGATTTTAAGAGTATTTTATTCTATAAAAGTGCAAAACAACTGTCAAAATTCTTCGACTATAAAATGCTGCACAGTGTTTGAATTTCAATATAAATAAAACTGATTATGGCCATGTATGTATGTATTCTAAATTATTGAACTAAATTCAATCAAATTTTGCGTTCTCATTATTAAAAAATATAAGGAAGAATACTATCAACTTTTCGAATAAACATTCAATTAAATAGAAATTAACTTAACATTTTGTCTTTTTTTCCTCAAGAGCATCAACGAAATTTATCCCAGAACAAATAGTTTCATACTATTTCCAAATTCAAAACTTTTATTTTTTAACGATAATAATTTTATTTCTCAGCAGTTGTCTCTATAAAATTTGATTTTTAAAAAAACATTTACCCAGAGGATTTTGAAAAAGTGTAATATATAGTAATAAGCAGTCATTTGGTAGGAAGCGAGAAGATTCTGAATTACTTTAGCACCATTTTTTTCAATTTCTCTTTTTTTTTAATCATTTAACAACTTTTAAAATATCATTTAATATCTTGATTGGTTTTAAAGCTGCGATTTAAAATATGCATAAAAGCGAGCTTGAAACAACCATTCAAACGAGCATAAGATTAGAAAATGAAAGCTTTTTGGCCTAAATAAAACAGGTGGTAGTAATGTTTTCAAATTATGGGGAACTAACATTTTTTTTATTTACCTCAGCAACTTAGAAGGAAATTACTTCAGAGAAAATATTTTTTAACCATTTTAAAATTCTACGTTTTTAACGATACTAATTTTATTTCTAAGCAAATTCATTTTCATTTGCAATTAATTTTTTTAATAAAAATTGAGCAACCAATATAAATAAGCAATAATAATAAATAGGGAATTTATAGATATTTTTTTTTTGTAAAACAGCATTAAGACTTTTTACTACTCTACCACATTTAAAAAAAAATTTCCTTTTATATTATTACATATCATTTAATAATGTTATTAAAGATTTAAAATTAACAGTTTAAAGATGCTTAAAAGCAAATGTAATAAAAATAGCCACCAGAAGTATTTAAAAATTAAATGATTTAAGTGAAATTATAATTTTAGTTAAAATCGTATTTGAATTTTAGATGATTAAAGGATTTTATATAATACACATCATTTATCATAACATTGTACACGAAAGTAGTTTTTACTATACATAAAAATTATTTTAATTCCGATCAACACCGCGTATATAAATTAGTTGTATATATGCAAATATTAATTATTTATTCAAGATGATTTAATAAAAATATACTGCTAAAAGTAATAATCACTTGCCTCAAGGTTTACGACAATAATTAAAATAGTCTGATAGGTGAGATTTTCCCGCTATTAGAAAGAAAATTTACTGTAACGAATGCATGAAATAAGATATCCAAAATTTCACTATTTACATGATAAAAAATGTCCACATAAAGAAGAATTACAGATTGAACCTGGCAAGAAATATTGTATTAACCACTTGTGCTGTAAATGACGTGTTGTACAACTTTATATAAACCCAATTGCCAATTAATTTATAACACAAGAGGCTATTAACCCTTATCGTGGCAAGATTGCTTTTTTGAAGACAAGCAAAAAAATGTATATAGGTAGCTTATTTTACATTATATATTTTTATATTTTTTTTTAATATTTTTTATATTTCATATATATTTTTATTTTATAGTGGTAGTATATTTTTATAAAGTTGTATGTATGGTATACTATACAAAATGAATATAAGGGTTAAAATATAGGGTTCCCATGGTCCAAGAGCAACATTTACAATACCTTCACCTACCTGTGCATAAATTGCTTACTTCGTTGTCCCATGGAAAAGATAAATCTATAATTTCAAAATTCAGCGAATTCTGTTATAATAATATTTATTTCAGTAATATTATTATAATTTCTATAAGATTTTCCCTTTTATTCTAATATTTCATTCGCCATTAATTTTTAAACACATATTTAACAATTATATTTTATTATATATATTATTATACGTCATCAAATTTGTTAATTATGCTTTATCACAGTTAAGAGCTGAAACGTAATTCATTATACTATAATAAAAGTATTGACATTTTAGTATAAAAAATAATATCAATGAACAATTCATATAAACAAAAGAGAAATTGTTTGAAATACCTCATAAGTGGTTGAAACTTTGCAATTGAAATATACAGGAAGAAATATGTACGAAGCTAAAACTGTCCCTATTGGAAATCCAAAACAAACAACTATAATTTGTATACCATATCTGAAAGTCTCACCAGTGTGGCCAATTATGATTATTGCTGAAAGTATTGTCACTGTTATGGACATTACGACAGGAAAAATGGACATGCTTTTGCCAGCTAACAGGTATTCTTGCTGGGTGCTTTTTCCTCTATCCGAAATTTGGAATTTGATTCCTATAGCTATGGATATCACAAGTGAAAATCCAATAATCAAATAGTCCGTTATGCCTAAATTGGCTCGTGGATCCATGCTTTAGTGCTGAATGGTGTCCACCTCAAAAATAAGATTTCGTTTAGCGAACAGATTTACTGGCCTTCATTAAATTATGGTCAGCTGATATAATAGGCGCGATTCTTTTAAGGATGTCATCCTGGTCTTCAAAGTGCAAAGTATAACATTGATAAATGAATTGTGAACTAAAAAAAAATGTCACGTGATTTTGATTGATCAGATGGTTGAAATGTATACAAAGAGAAGAAAAGTGTGAAAAAATTAATTGCTCAATGAAAGATTTTTACTCAAACAAAGGCGCCAAATCTGCCGCAGATCTGACAGATCTGTCGATAATTCCGTTTTTGCTGTATATTTCTAGGAAACGATTCATTTGTATGCAATTTAATATAGCGTAACGTTGTGCAAGAACACAGAAGGTTTCTCGAAAACCTTCATGGCTGTGGAAATCTTCATGGAAATTTTTTAAAAAATTACAATTATTTTTTGAGTAACTTATACAATTATTTTTAAAATTATTTATACAATTACTTTTACAATTATTTTTTGAATTACTTATGCAATTATTTTTTTGAATTACTTATGCAATTATTTTTTGAATTACTTATACAATTACTTTTATAATTATTTTTTGAATTACTTATGCAATTATATTTTGAATTACTTATACAGTTACTTTTATAATTATTTTTTAAATTACTTATACATTTACTTTTACAATTATTTTTTGAATTACTTATACAATTACTTTTATAATTATTTTTTAAATTACTTGTACAATTATTTTTTGAATTACTTATACAATTACTTTTACAATTATTTTTTAATTACTTATATACAATTAATTTTACAATTATTTTTTGAATTACTTATACAATTACTTTTATAATTATTTTTTAAATTACTTATACAATTATTTTTTGAATTACTTATACAATTACTTTTACAATTATTTTTTTAATTACTTATATACAATTACTTTTACAATTATTTTTTAAATTCCTTATACAATTACTTTTACAATTATTTTTTAAATTACCAATAAAATTGTTTTTTTGAATACTTCTATGCTCTTATTTGGGTTGGTTATTACTTGCTTAGATGCTAAGCCCATATGTCATCAACTTTCTTCCTCTCATCTAAAATCATTCTGTTAAATCGTAAAAAATATTTTTATTAGTAGATTTCTTTTGTTCTCAAACAAAAATAATGGTTAGAACGTTGTTATTTCATAAAACAAATAGTTTTTGCATTCATTTCCATCGATATACAATTTGATACACATATCGATAGAAATGAATTTGATTTGGCATTTATTTCCAATTATTCAAATTATGTTTAAAGTATGAATTATGTAAACGCAATTATCTTTATAATACTTTTTTCTGTAAATGTTTATAAAAAAGTAACATATCAAGAAAACATATAAAAACATAAAAAAAGTAACATATCAAAAGTAACATAACAAATGTTCAAAAATCCGAGTCACGAAATAAAAATCGTTGAAACTTTCTTCAAATGTGTAAGAATTATGCTAGTTTTCTCATACGAAATATAACTGAAATCTGCAAATATCAGAATAAAATTTTAAACTATTTCGTTCATATGAATAAGTTTGACTTCGTAAGAAAATTGCAATTTCATAAAATATGTTTTATCGGAATTTTCACTGCTTCACTTAAGTACATATAAGGTGTTACAATGTAGTTTTCATTTGTATTCGTCATTGTTTTATTAATTATTTAATGAATTGATGCATTTTCATCCACTATATATATATATATATATATATATATATAATATATATATATATATAATAAAGTAAACGCATACATTTTTGAACTAAAGTCGGGGCCGAAGAGAGAGACACTTTTGTAATTTTAAACTACGCTTTATTCTATCCTGGGAGGCATAATTTATATACAAGCAGAAGCAACGTGGCACATCAATACGGAACGACACAAGAGCAAAAAGAAAACAGAGAGAGCGAAATATTTATCCCCATGATTATATACTGTTAGATTCTGATACGGATTACTTTAACGTGTCGATTTAGGTAAAGGAATTATAGAGATCTTTTAAAAGATTGTATTTCGATCAACAAATTTTTATCCCTTTATTCGGAGTGCGGGAACTTGTCGATTTCAACATTTTTACAGAGCTTTTGTTGCATTAGGAAATTAATTAGGATTTAAATTGAATTTTAAAATATCTTTACACAGATACACACACACACACACACACACACACACACACACACACACACACACACACACACACACACACACACACACACAATAACCTTATCTATTAACAATATCATTAGCCTTTTATTTCATTAAAAATGTAACCAAATGATTACAACTGCAAAAAATATTAAAATTGACTTAAAAAAATTTTTTTTGTGAATATTGCTTCTATTATTTTAAACGTTTATTAAATCCCTAGAGAAGTTTTATGCAAATGCTCAGTTGTCTTATTTTTCTTCTTGTAAATGTTGTATTTTTGGATGATTCCGATTTTTAAGAAAAATTCAAAATCGATAATTTGGAATTGGGTGATTATCAAAATGTAAATTTATTTTTAACTATAAATCCGTTTATTATTATAAAATTATTTAATTCAAAGCAAAAATTACAATCATAATATAAATATTCTGATAATATAAATATAAAATAATAGTTCTGATGTGGTGCTTATTTTTATATCAATTGTTTTAAACAGTGTGTAAAGTTATCATCGAATTAAAAAAAATTAATCCCTAAGATGTTTTAAAGTGTAATATTTTAGGAGAAAATTATAAGCTACTTCACCATAAAATCACAGAATTTATATTTGGTACATTAATATCATGCCATCACTATATATACACTTTTATCAAACAGTTCTTGAAAACAGCCCTATAGAAACCTAACATTACAGCATTTTGTACAGAAGAAGTGATCAACTATCCGTCCGTTTATCGAGTGACATTATTGCATTAATATTGGGAGTTATTATAGTTTTTTTTTTCCGATTCCAAGCATGTGTTAGTTTCTGTACATGAAATATGTCCGCATAAAAAGAGACGAGAATATATGCGAATTACATTTGCCACATTTGATCAAAATGTTGACCAGTAATATTAACAAAGTTGACAAATTGTGCCAGCGCATTCAAGCCAGCAATTGTTCTCTTTATCATTTTATTAGATAAGTGTTTATTAGTCGCCTTTGACGATCAATTGGTTCCCTGGTTATAATGGTCGTGTTTAACTTCAGTTAAATCTCTTATAATATCTTATCGTTAGTTGATTATTTTGGTTCTCTTAGTAAAATATTTTTAGTCTTCAAGTTGTGATGTACATTAAATTTGTATTATTTTAATAGCTTTACACCTATTCTTCACAAGAAACTTCCTAATGGAATCAAGTTCCATGATATCATAATGCGATGAAAGATGTAACTGTCCGTGTAATCTATGTTGTAAATGCTCTTTTCTTTCATATTATTGTAATTTAATTTTCTTATTCCTCATATAGATTGTTCTTATGATAAACAGAATCTTCTTTTTCTGACTTTGAACACTGGAAGAAAACCAGTTAATTTTATATTCGATGAAATAATAAAAACACTCGAATTTCTTTGCTCCATAAAAAAAAAAAATTGCAGAAAGTTGTGCAACAAATATTTTTAAAAATTGATAAAATTTAGAAAATATTTTCGTGGCAAATGATTGGTGTTATTAAATAAAAAGAAAATCTGTAGTTTTAAAATGGTGTAAAAATTTTTTGTGTTCAGTAATGTCAAGCAGACTTTATTTTTTCACAAAATTATTCAAACTCGTTTTAACTTTCACTATTTAATGAATACATTGATAAGGAAAAGTGGACTACGATGATTAATTCTTTAATAATCGCTTATAGTTTATCAAAAACTCTAACGCATTGGCAAAAGTAATTTAATTTTTATATACTGTACTGGAAGACTTGAAAATTTATAATAGGGAAAAGAAAGTTCAGGAATAAAAACATTGTATACATTTTAAAACAAACTTTATGACGTCTAATATAAAAGCAGGAATTATAAAATCATATACTTTGTAGAGTATGAATGCATAAAATCAACAAATTATGAAAAGAAAACGCAAACTTAATCATTTCCAAAATTATTAGTTTTAATGATTTTTGTTTAATGAATACATTGATGAAAAAAAGGTAGATCGAAGATTAAATAGTCATTCTGTTTTTTAGTTTTTAGAAAACTCCAAAGCAATAATGAAATAATTTATTTTTTAAGTAGTGTACTGGAAGATTTAAAAATTTATAATAGGAAAAAATTTCAAAAATAAAAATAGTGTGCAATTTTAAAAATAATTTTTATGGTTTCTAACATAATTGTAAGAACTATAAAATCATTTGCCTTGTTCAACATTAATGCATATACTTTTAAAATCAACAAAACGACAAAAGAGAAAGCGGGGTTAATTTTTTCCAAAATTATTCAAATTCATTTTAATGTTGATTTTTTAATTAATGCATTAATAAGGAAAAATGAACTAAGATGAATGAATCATTAATGATGACTTATAGCTTATCAAAAACTCAAACGCAATGGCAACAGTAATTTAATTTTTATTTACCGTACGAGAAAACCAGAAAATTTGTAATAGAAAAAGAAAGTTCATGAATGAAATAAATTTTACACATTTTAAAATAAACTTTATGATGTCTAATATAGTTACAGGAATCATAAAATTGTATATTTCATGCAATATGCAGACCGAAGCTGAAACAATCCATAATTATTCTTTTTAGTTCACTTAGCTCTAATGCATTAGTAAAGCAATCTAGTTTTTAATATACTGTACGGGAGAGAACTAAAATTTGTCATACGAAAAAAGGAAGTACAAGTATAAAAATATTGTATATATTGTAAAGAAAAACTTATAATGTCTAATAAAATTGTAAAAACCGCAAAATGATATATTTCATATAATATGAACACATATATATTTAAAATCAACAAAATATTAAAGGAAAACATAGGCTTGAAAATTTCCAAAATTATTTTAATTAGTTTTACTGTTCATTGGTTAATGAATTTTAATGCGAAAATCTTTGATCTAAGATATAGCAATTTTCAAGGATTGTTTTTACTTTTAGCAAATATCCAAAGACTTGACAAAATAACTTATTCCAGATTAATTAATAAAAAAATTAATTAATTTATATTATAAAATAAATTATTTCAGATCAATAAATTATTATTATTGTAAAAAATCTTTTATTTTTAATGTGGCTTAAAAGTTGAGAATCTGTTGCATTACTTATATTGTATAAATATTAAAATCAAATACACATTACCTTAAATAATGTAACATTTTATGAGCGTTTAAAAATGAAAAAGAAAAGTGTCAATGATATTTTACAGAGATGTACTCCATTGATCTAATTTTAAAACTTAGAAGAATGAAATGACATTGAAATTCCAGAGCAGATTTTTATTTCTTTTTTCATACTCTTCGTTTAATCTACACATCCTGATTTTTACACAGCTTTCTCAAGGTCAACTAACTCTTTTGATCAATGAACGACGCTGTGTTCAACTTAGATAAACCGAAAGAACTTCAAGGGTCAATTTCTGTCCTTTTTCGATATCAATCAGTAGAAAAGTCTCTTTCAGTTTTCAAAAAAATCATTAGGCTTTTCATTTATAGGAAATAAAAACGTGCATAGCAGTTATTGCAAATCACCATTATTTTTTATTAATTGAAAATAAATTACTTTATATTTCCTATTATATACAAAGCAAAAAAGTTGTAAGATTGTAGTAAATAAATAAAAAAGAATAAAAACGAAAAAAAAAAAAAAAAAAAATCCGGCTTGAAGACTATTATGGGCTTTTTTCAGAGGAGGATATAAATAAGAGATTTTTGTTTTTTGTGCGCGGTCTTATTTTTTTATTATCTTGAATATTCTTGTGGAAAAATGTATATACTTTAAATTGATCTAAACATTTTCTAAAAAAAATTAAATTTTTGTACTGTTGGCAGTAAAAAATAACATCCCGTCACATGAAAAATGAGTTAACATAATTTGTTTTATATTTTTGTGATAACTTTTGATTTAATTTTTGATATTTAAATTTTTTATTTGAAATGAAATATATATGATAATCAAAAATTTAAAATTCTCTAAACAAAAACTTTTTGTCAAAGTATATCTTCGTCTTCCGATTCATTGATGGTATCTTTTTCCGATTCTTTATTTACACATTCCTTTTTATTCATCCAAAAACGAGTAACAGGACTAAGACATTTCGAATCATGAGGTATCACTGTTTTATTCCAACCTAAAATTAAATTTGAGATAATATAAGGACCATACGAAAATATGAAAGTAATTATTAACACAACAATACAAAATTGAAATAAATAATTTCTTTAAAACATTTCATATAACTAAATTTTATGTATAATTTGTTAGTTTGATTTTTCACTCACTTATTGATTTTTACTTAATAATTTTGAAGTTTTTAATAGTTTAGTCTTTTTGATGACTGTGTAATTTTTTAATATTTCTAAGATTTATTAAATTACAAGCATAGAATTGATAGATTCATTTGAGCGCAATTTTAATTTTGGCAATAAATTTGAATAAAAATTAATTAAAATATTAATACAAAAAGTAAACAATAAAAATATTAAAGCGTTCTAAAATAATATTTTTATTAGAAAACTGAAAATGATAAAATAATTTTGTTTAATCAACATTTTTTAAGTCAAATCAAATTGTGTAAGCATGAAACAATGAAACACTCTAAAAGGAACGTTAAAGAAAGTACTTACTCATAATACTCTTAAAGAAAGTTCTTTGAGAAAATCATTTAAAATTAGAACATATTTTAAATTTGATTAATATTTTATTTTATACAGAATATAATTATCAGCTTCGCATGATCTTTCGAATTATTTTAATTCATTTCTACTTTTTAAGGCAGACGTAAAAATGCCTTTTGAAAATATACTTTTCATTTTTTTAAACATTTTATTCTTCCAAAAATATATCATTGTGTATCAAGATATCAACCACTGTATCAAGATATATCACAGAGTAAACAAAAAATAAATACAATTTAACATTCTTATAAACTTCATCATACTTATTTTTTTTCTACGTAGCGTTGATGAAAATAAAATATCAGTCAAATTAAGAAAAATGTAGGATCCTTCAATAACCAATAAACGGCAATTCCTAATATCGTTAAAATAATACAATCAGTTGTTTTAAGAAATGCATTGTGCTTTGTCATATTTGAAGCCTTATTTTGATCAAAATATTAAAATTGAATAAATTCATAATATATTGGGCAACCGTTGAATAAGATTGCTATATTTTATCTCATTGAAATGTAGTAATACAAATCAGATATTTACAATAAGTACTTTTCTCTATAAAAAGTATGAGTGATTTTTATTTTTTCTTCCTTTTCTTTACTGTTTGCATAAAAGAAAGCTATCTCTTAAGAATTGTTTAAACTTTCTTTTATGAAATTTTGCTGAATTTTCTTTTCCTTTCCTAGAATTAAAGTGTGAATGGCTTAATTTAAATCATTCTTTTTTAAAAATAAAATATTAATCTTTTTCCTGATTTCAGACCCTGAAATTGCATTTTTAAAAATTTATAATTTCAGCTGAATTTTACAAAAACATATATTACCTGTAATTAGAATCAATGAAAGAGCGATGCACGTTGTGGTCAAGATTCCGATAAAGCTTAACCAAAATGAAGAAATCTTGTACAGAAAGAAAATTTCACTATAATAAAAGAAATCTAGTTACTATACACGTAACATCTTGCTATCTGGTCAACAATTAGCACAAATATTGAATTGCTAATAATTATTTTATAGAGTTTGCTATTGCTTTCTGCAAGAATATTGCTTTTAATCTGTATGGTGAAAGTGGATATTATTTAATATATAATCCAATCTATCATAGTCCATATCTGACTTATAATCTATTATCTAATTATCTGTTTATAAAATTCTAAATTTACTTCTTCATTATTAAAATTAAATCTGAATCTAAGTTATCTGTTAAATTATCTTTAAAGTAATTCTAAATTATCTATTATATAATTTTAAATTAACTTTAAATATAATTTCTCCAAATTTTGCTTGAAAATACTGTGGGACATAAGAAAAGTATTAGTGAAAGTGTATGATAATTAATTAAATAGTTATTTTTTATTTGTTAAAAATTGATCAAAAATTAGGGCTATGAGCTTTAAGGTTTATGCGATAGAAATAACGATAATATTTGAAATAAATAAGTGAAAAAGTTTTAAAAATCTTTTTTAAATAAAAGATGGTTAGAAAAATTCTCAAGCAAAAGAATTATTATATGGGACTTAAATTTTTTAAAATAAAATTTCATAAAACTTAAACTTTTTAAAATAAATTCTTCCCCCGATAATCAATTAATGCATCGATAGTTTTATTTTTCATTCTGTTTTTACCTCTCAAGCTCATGTACGGCATATTTCCATTATTTTCTTTTCGCGGCAATCAAAGAAAATAATGGAAATATAATGGAATGCCGCTTTTTGAGAATGTGTTTTATCTCTTCCCCCCCCATATATATATATATATAATACACACACACACACACACACACACACACACACACACACACACACACACATATATATATATATATATATTATGGGTTTTATGAGATTTTTGTTAGATTTTAAAAATAGATGAGTTCAAAGAAATATTTTAAGCAGATGATAAAATGTGAGAAACTGTACATTTTATTTTCAATTTGAAGAAGATCTAGCGTAAAAATGTCAAAAATAATAAATTATTCAATAAAAATATTATAATTGGAAAAGGCATATATATATTACGAAAAAGAAGTCAATTAAGCAAAAAGACAGCCATATGTGCCTTTTAAGACGGAAAACAACCTCTGATTCCAAAATGAGACTTGCATGAAAGAAAGACTAAACACTCAAATTCATTACTCTTGAATATTTCTCAGAATGAATGTTTATGTCTGTCAGAGCTCTGGACGTTTCGTTAGATTTGTAAGTATTCATTAGAGCAATGAAATAGCGGCTAAACACTCTATTTTGTGATTCCGATTTTTTTTTCAAAAATCGGACTTTAATTACCCTTTTTTTAATTTCAACCTCCCTGAACTAATAGGAAACAACACAAGTTTGCCATACTTCCAGTTTTCCATCAACTCAATAATAATTTACAAGTTACAATTGTAAAAAAGATCTGTTGAGGTATTTTTAATATCGCTTGGACGAAACCATTTTGAGTAAAAAGTGTTTGTTGCCTTTATCCTTCGTTTGAAAATATTATGAAAAGTCTTATTTTGCTTTTCTATGTGTCTTTTTTTTGTTTTTCGGTTATTGCCGTTTTGGGCATAGAACTGATGAAAATTTTTATTTTCTTTAAAAGTCTTCCAGGAGGGCTGAGATATGAGGATGAGAAGTTTCCAAAATGGCAGTTGATTCTGGCCCCGCCTGAGTGGGTACATAAATGGTGTGGGGTCAAATATCCCCAATCGATGACGGGAAGTGCTTCTCATGGGAAGGGGTTGTACCGTGGCCGGTGATGATCCTTAGGCCACCCCAGATCGCCAGTGCTGTCGCGGCGACCTGGTCATTCAGATTTTTTCCGTGTGCCTCTGGGCGGGTATGAATAGTCAATACGTGATTTTCTTTAAAATTAATAATAAAATAGAGCATCGAATAGGCACAATTGATTTTCGAATAATTCCAAAAAAAAGTATATATAATCCTTAATAAATGAAATCGGCTTTTATAAATAATTATGGTTATTATTATTTAATGCATACCTTTCATAAGGCTTCTCAACTTTCTCTAGCAGGCAGCTTCCAACTTCTGCGCACGATGAATTCAGGCTACCGACCATTAGTATAGAAGAATTTGAGTGCAAACAACCAGATACTTCTAGAGGAAGTGGAGTACTTCTGTAACCACTGAAGAGTATGTTGAAACCTATCCACCCGGTTATAAGACTACCAATGACAATACTAGCTACAATGACCTAGAAGATGTGAAATGAAGCATAATTATGAATAAATTAATAGAATTTTACTTTAAATGTTGCTGAAGATATCAATATAATTTTTAGGAGTTAATATTATATTATTTAGGTAATTCTTTTTCACCGGAGGAATCGTATAAGAGTAAACTTCCTCTTCTGCGACTTACAAAAAGAAAAGAAATAAAATAAAAAAATAAACGGGGAAAAATGCGGATATATTTTTTCTTTGAGTTTCAAACCCAGTGAAGTATAAAATATCAAAATTCAGAAATTAAGGAAGTCAATTTTTTAATTTATATAATAGTTTGTATATATTTCATATATAATTGTAAAATTACAATTGATAATAATATAAATGCAAAAACATTTCATTGAACGAAATCAATTCTAATATTTTGAGATATGAAAATTTGATACACTGTGATGTAAAAGTTAACACAATGAAAAATTTCAAAATACTTTTTGTCAATTTTCCTAACATGATTTCAGTGTAATTTGATACATGTATATGCACAATATTAAGGCAAGAAAAATTGTAGTAAGCACGTTGCAAATTATTAAGAAATTTAAAACAAAATTAATAATTTCCCAAAAGTTTAGAGAAAAAGGAAGTTAAATTGAGATAAAGAGGATTAAAAAACCTGACTGAACATCCCTTTTTTTTTTTGCTGATAAATTCATAAACACGAGATTCCATCGCATAAACTAAATCTTGCATAGTTGGATACCATATATCCTGTCTGGAGCTGTTTTCATTTATAGAACTTTGTCTACCATTATTATAAACGTTGAGACTTATGATGCCCCAAAGACTCGCCATTGAGTTAAGATCTGGGCTCGATGCATATATCCTTTCTAGAGCTGTTTTCATTTACAGAACATTGCGTACCATTATTATAAACGTTGAGACTTATGATGCCCGAAGGACTCGCCATTGAGTTAAGATTTGGGCTTGATGCTGACCAACAGGGTGTCTTTATATTCTAAAGATTAAACTTGTGTGTTATTTGCAGGTTGGATCTAAGCACTATCTTGTTGAAATTCCACTTAGGTCCATCTACAAGCTCAAACAATGGCAGCTAGTTGTCTTCCAATTTCTTAATATAATGCTGTGTTTGGTGATCACTGGTAAAGTGCAGAGATCATTGTAGTAAAATGCTCATAATGAAGTCTTCACTGAGTCACTGTCTTCTCTGAGATTGAAAACAATCGCCAAGGTATTCCTCATCCTTCATCCAGGATTCCTCTTTCCTTTCATCGCTACCTATCCTTGTTTGCAATTTCGACCTGTATGATATATGATTTTGATACCAAAGTATTCATTGTGACCTATATTATGGCTTCAAAGTTGATTTTTTTTTCATTTTGTATTGGGCGATTACTCCTGTTTCCAAAATTCGTATCATATCCTTTGATACCGAGACCACCGGTGACCTTGGAATTTGACGAATAATTATTAGTTGGGCATTCGCCAGTCTTTGGATTTGACGATAACAATGCTTATTTGTCACCCTTGGCTTCATAAAACTGCTTTTTGCTTTTCGATAAAACTCGACATTGGATGCATCTCGAAATATTGTTTGATCGATTAATTATAGTTTAAATTTGCAAAACGAACATACTTTTAACTTGAAATTAATAAATTTTCCTAACCTCAGCATTTTGGATTTCTTTCAATCGTTGTATTTCGACTACTGCGATTGAAAAAAAAATTGTTTGCTGAACTTAAGTATTGAAAGTTTGTGATGCCATTTCCTTTAAATTTGTATATTTTAACAAAAAATAATCAAACTCGTAATCATGTCTAAATTTTGGAACAAGTAGATTTACGTTTACAATAATTTGTATTACAGCCAAATAAATAAGACTTTCAAAATCCTGATTTCACAGTTCTAAATTTTAAAGCTGAATGACGTTAGTGTTTTAACTTTTTCTCGGCTGTTTTATCATAGATAGACCTGAATAATCCCAAAAAAGATTGTTGATGTTGTGTTATAAAATTTTTGACTTGCTGTAACCCAATGTAGTTTTCGTAAGTGTTTCTATAAGAATGACTGGTTGCTAAGATTGGTATGATAGCTGGCTTCTCCAGTACAAAGTATTATCTTCAGTAATTAGTTCTTCAATAAGTTTGTTTAGAATTCTATTAAAAATTTTATTTCATATTAAATTAACTAAATCCAAAGGGCCAAACATAAACAATATAAAGACTTAGTAAAGGGCAACATTCAATTACGACCTTCACTTCAAAAGCATCCAATCTACACGCTGTCAATATTTGTTTCCCTTCTTTCATTATCCGTCCACCACCTGTCAATGTTTGTTCTTCGTCTGTCAATATTTATTCTTCACATCTCATTGATGGAATCCACGAACTGATAATGTTTGTTCCTCTTCTTTCATTGATGGCATCTTCCACCAGTGTTTTTATTTTTTCCTGGCGATTGTGTATTTCATTCAAATGCCAAAGCCAAATGCTTGCCAATAATGTAAAGGAATGTGTCCTTCATCCATCTGATTTTGTAGATTGGTTTATTCACTCTTCATCCAATTGGCCTGAATTATTATTCTCTTAGATATTTTCGAAAGAGTAACAACTGAACTATTGCTTGTGTTACTGGTTTTGATCTCTTATATATTATTTTTAAACCATTATCACGAATTATTTTTATTTAATTGTACGTGGTAAGTTGCATAATAAGTTATTGCTTTTGAGTCTGTGACTCAATGCCATGATTTAAATTTCCAAATACTTCGCTGTGATTACATAAAAGTCATCTAACAAGATAGAATTTATTATGACAGAGTTCAGCATGAAAAATGAAAGATTATTTTGTATGGAAGCAATACCCCAACCTTGTCAGAGGCCATGTGGGATACTTCATGGGGCCGGCGAAGAGCAACCCCACCTAGCATGAAGCAACAATTATACTAGACACTTGAAAATAATTAGAAAGAACACCCCCTTAGAAAGAACACCATATTGGTCTTTTTACATTAGGAGAGAACTAAAGACAAGAGCTTTGAAAAATTATCCGTAACAGAAGATTAAATGACTAGAAGTTTTAAGAGTTCTTCGATGTCAAGAGACATCCAAATACTTGGCCATCTGAATCTGTGTTTTCGCCATAGTGCACAGGTTTCGATCGCGAGATTTGTAGAGCTTCTTTTGGTGCCACTCTTACAAGTTGAACATTTGTCCAAAAAATTGCTTTGATGTGCAGAAAATATACCATGTCCAGTGTATACTTTGTTAAGGTAAAAAAAACCACCCTCACTTCGGTTAACAGAAACGTTTTTAAAATGATGATAGATAGTTCACTCCTTGATGGAATTATTCCATGTCTCCTGCCATTCCTTAATTATTAGTTTTTTAATCTCATTTCTGAATTTTTGAATTTGAATTTTGAATCATTGGATTTTTGGAATTTGAATTTTGGAATCATGGGAAATTATTTTATATAAATAATTTAACCTAAAAATTAATATTCGAGCTAAAGACAGGAATTTTAAGAAAGGTTATGCTTCAAAATATTGGAAAGGATTTATCTCAAATTGTCAAAAAAGAAAAGAGAAAGCCGAAAGACAAAATATGTTATGGTTTGACATATTTTCTATGTATTCAAAAGTGTACTATCTTGACTAAGTTGTCGTGTAACTAATTTATCAGTCCTAAATATTCCCGATAACAAAAAGTTGATGAATACTGAACATTGGAAATGACTACCTTATCAGAAGCTTTCCTTGTTAAAACTCCAATGAGGAAGATGGCTAAAATGGGTCCTTCAAAAATAGCATTAGAAAGCATCCCAGCTGCTAACATGCTGTCCATTTTGGATATAGATAAACTGAAGCTGATGAAGATGACGCCATATACAATTGCTAAACATAGAAGTATATTTCTATGACAACGTTGCACAAATTATTTAAGCCACTGAAAAAATTTTAAACATGTTTTTATAATAAATATTTTATTGTGGATTAACACAGAATAAGCAAGTAATGTGTTTATTTATTTTTGATAAAGAGATATCAGAATTTTATAAAATTTCTTTTATTAAAGTTAAAAGTCTATACTAGACAAAAGAGTAAATATTAAATAATCGAATTTAATATGTATTTTCAGATAATAAAATTTATGATAATTGATTTTTTAATTAAATGTGTGCGTCGGATGATGTATACACATTATGGGATCAAAAATATTATGGCAATTTTATATTCACGCATTTTTCTGAATACCTCTAGAAAAACTGGAACTTTTTAAAACTTCTGTTATGTAAACAATATACTTTTACTTATCTAAAAATTTGGTCACAAAGACATTTAGGGGAATGTCCAGAAATTTATAAGTAAAGAAAGTATTTGGACTCACTTCGTTTGATAGAAGGCAAATAATGGTATGAAGTTTGTGAAATTAGAAACAGTTTATTCAGTGTTTAAAATTAGTATTATATACTGGATGATATTATTACAAATCTGTAATTTTGCTATCCGACACGGCGTGCTGAGCTTGGCGACCGTTTGGCGAGTTGGTGATGAATTTGGCGAGTTTGGCGACTGAATGGATAACACCAGAAAGTTCGAGAAGTTTCATGATCCATCCAGTAATAACAGAGATACACCCAGGTACGCCCTGATTGGTCTGAAGTTTCTAGTCCCGCCTCCCGGAGCTATAAAAGACAGACCTCTGAAGCGAAGAAGAAGTCGTGTGTATCGTCAGAAGTTGTGTGGATAGTCAGAGGCGGTGTGTGGTGAGCAGTCGGAGTCGCCGACAAAATAAGGTATAGGAGGATTAGACAGCAAGAAAGCTGCTGAACTATAGCAATTAAATGTGCTGCGCTATTACAATTGATTAGCGATATTTTTTGTAGAAGAAAAATTTTGTAACAATATAAAGATTAGTTAACCAAAAATTCCAAATTTTTCCGCAAGTGTTTTGCTTATAAAATGCAGAGCTTATATTCAAATTATATGAAACTTGTATTGAAAACTTATGCGACAAAATATTATTTAAGAATTCTATTCAAATCTTAAATGAATCTTATTAATACACGAAAGCCCATGAATATTTTAGTAATTAAGCTGTAAGCGGCCATGCTCGAAATATAGATTATTTTTTTTTAATTTTAAGGCTAGTCATATATAGGCCAACTCACATAAGAATTGCTATCAAAATAATTAATGAAAATAGAGATATTACTGTTAAATTTCATTTGCTCTTGAATAGAAGCAAAGTTAAATACAAACTGATGTTCACACATTTTTTCACAAATTAATTCCATGGATTGGTAAAATCCTAGATGGGCCCACCTCTTGGCGACTTATTTGAAATCTCGCCAAGTTGACTACTAATTGAATATTTGCTTTTATTATTTTTCAATTAAAAAACGATACTTGAATAATTAAATATAATAAAAAATAAAATAAAAATAAATAAAACAAAAAACTCCATCTAGGTTGCCACACTGGCGACGTTATCGTCACTCGTTTGGCGAGAATTCAAAGAGACGCCAAGAGGTGGGCTGTGGTAGGATCCACCCGATGGATTTTTCACAAGTTGATATTTTTTAAACTTGAATTTTTGAAGAGCTGAAGTAGTTCTATAAAAGATTAGAAACATACTAAATATCCCTTCATACTTAAGATAATACCATAAATTGTAGTGAATTACGCATCATAAATAATAGAAGATTTTATTCTGTTATTCCTCTTTTTATTTGCACAAACATTATTCTAACTTTATGAACTTGACTTCGAATTTGAAATATCTTGGCATAATTGTGCTTTTTATTTCCTACAGATATATCAATTACTAATTTGAAGTGACAGCACCTATTGTTGCAATAACACATTGTTTGGTCTTCGAGGAAAGCTGTCCACTGGTATTTAGAATGTTTCTGCAAAAATTGCATTTATTCTAATAAAAGAAATGTCAGAAATATGAAAGTCGTAGTCTAGGTCGAAATTCCAATTCTTTCCACAGGCGTTGATGAATCTGATTCGCTGACCCAGAATAAGTATTTTAATTCAATAAAACACATGAGGGGTTAAGTAGAATGTCAAATTCGAGTTAGATAACGTCTCAAATCAGTGACAACGCTTTCCTGTTTTTTTTTATTTCAAAAATTATGGGCTGCTGTTGTGCAAAATACTTTTAATTGTGCTTTATATTTTTAATCAAAGTGCACCATGTCAGCAGTATAGTGTCTGTGAAAATAGTAGTAAATAAAGTTATAAAGTTTTCTGTCAATTAAGATGTGCAATTTTCAGCAATTTATAATATGTATTTAATTTATAGATATGATGAAGGAATATATATTATTTTTTAAAATCTTTTATAATATTAGTTTAAATATTCGAATTCGATTCATGTTTAAAGAATATTAAAATGTGAAAATCTCCTCATCATTTAACTTCTCTTTGAAAAGAACCGAAATGCAAGTCACTCTATAGTCTATGGCTTCCTGAATTTTAAGAGTATTGAACTCGAATTCTGATATAAACTGGCGCATATGTCTAGCTTTGAAATTTTTAAAAGAAAAGCATGCAGTATTTCATGTATGTATGGTTAAAATTTAATTGCTATGAAAAGAATATATAATTTTTTTCATCTTAAAGCCCTTCTTATATTATCAATTTTTAAGCAACTGATTTATTTTTAGCAAGACTTTAAGCATGGGACATCGTTGCCGAAATCGAGTATCTTCAATATTATGAAAGGATGATCCTATAAAAAAACATTTTCCATTTTTTTTTGCATTAAATTTTAGAATATTATTTTGAAATTACTATTATCATATCCTTAAATGATAACAAAAATTCACAGAATTCATTAGCGTCTAGCAATACAATTTTGTAAATTTCTAAATTTGCTTGTATTACTGATATTACAGTAATAAAAGCAAATTTGCTTGTATTACAAATGAATCAATGATTAAGGGTGATGTTTATAAGTTAATTTCATCTCTATTTTCTAATTTTATGTTGAATAAAAGATTTAATATGAAGATCTGATAATCATCAAACTAAAATCTGACATGAATCAATAAATTTTGAATAAAAATCTGACTCACCTAGAGCCTTGCCTATTAAAAGTGAGCTTTTCTCAGTCAGTTTTTCTGAAAAAAATGGTTGAATAAAATCGTAAAATGTAATCATTGCCAACGCATTTTGAGCTGAAGATATTGTGCTTAGAGCTCCACTGAATATACCAGCTATACAAATACCCGTTAATCCTGGGACTGAATGAAATCGTGTAATAATGAAATAAGGGACTAACTGAAAACAGAAAAAAAATGTACTTAAAATATCAATTGAAAAGTTTATCTTTAATGTTTAGATTTTTTGTTATATAATATACAAACTATTATATAATATATATATGTATATAATGATATATCTTAATTTAATTTAAATCTTATTTACTTTCCTAATTTTTATTTTAAATTAGCCCAAGTTACTTTATTCTAAAAGTTTCGCTTATTTCCTCATCCAAATCCTATTTTTTATTTAATTATTTCTAATACGCGCTTTAAAAAATTTTTGATTCTATATTTTCCACTTTACGATCAAAGGGATAAAAATCTATGAAAGAAATAAATTCCTTTTAAACATTCCTATGATTTCTTTTTCTAAGTCGAAATGTGTCAAAGTAATCCCTATCAGAATCTCTAAATAAAATCCTTAAGGGACAAAAAATTATATTTAATTTGCTCTTATATCGCTATGTAAACAGACGCATCTCTTTGTCGTCAATTTTCCCTGTTCTCAAATATGTCTGGTGATGTAAAATAATTTAATTCTATTCCAAAAGTACATTCTGTTTGCCACACATTTGCAAAATTATATTTACAATATTATATATACATCTATATTATATCATATATTATACTATCTTAAATTTAAAATAAAGTGCTAAGAGAGCTGCAGTTTCAGTGTGAATATGCATTTTTATGTTTTGTGTAAAAACTGTGCATTAAAAACATATATTGTAGCATTAGTTGCAAATGCACCATTGTTTGAGAAACCCTGATATAGAGAGCGATGCTTCTAGTTGAAATGGGCGAGTAACGATTTTTTTTATTGTCGATAATTATCTCCAAATATATATGCATTCCTTGATTAATTATTTACACAAAGCAGTTTTCCTTCCCTGAAATTTATCTAGAAGATTCTCGGAAACTATCAACAAATTATTTAGAAAATATTCATTTTTTTTTCAGATTTTGATCATTTTAGTGCTCTTTCCAGTATACCACAATCTTGAAATATAAGAAAAATCTTACTTGGTCATGCTTTTTTAAGCCTATTTGGGGGTCCAGTACAGGATCGCACAAATAGAAAACAGCGTATAAAGCAACACCAATCCAGGCACCAATAAATAAGCAAAAACCGACTGGAAGCATACTCCAAAGAAGTGTTCTAAAATGGTAAAAAAATATTATTATACTTTCTGCTGTACAACTACAAAAATTAACTACATTGTATTGGAAACTACAACAAAATATATATTTGATTAAACTAACGTAATTAAGATAAATTGTCCTCTTTGGTAACCAGTTGGTTTGTCAAAATTATTAAATGTGAAAAATTTCAATGGAATTTTTTAAGCACGGACAGATATAGAAGATAATCCTGCTAAATGGGATATAAACTCATGAAGTGGTTTAGAATACTATGAAAGTTTTATATGAATTACCAAAATTCTCGGTTTACTCATCAGTGAAGATGTTTTTTCTTCAAATTTCTGACTTCGCAACAAGTCTTATAATGAATTGAGTTTAGAATGCAATTAGGAATTTTTCACATTGAGCAACTAGTAATTTGCACTTAACTCTATTGTACAATAAGAAAAATGCAGAATATTTTTTTTTCATCCTTGCCGAAACTATGAAGAAGTGAGATGCAATAAGAAAAATCGAGCATGTAATTTTGACTTTTTCACTTTGACCGACTGGTAGCCGAGTTGTATAATACAATATTAAATACATTAAATGAATTAACAAATGTACTCAAATATTCAATTGGTATCATTAAAAAGTATTTTTTTAAATTTTGAAATGGCATAAAATTAATTTTTGAATGATAACATTTGCAGAAATTATAGTAGAAAAACTCTAAAATTCAGCTTAATTTTTAATTAATTGTAACTCTAATTAGAATTTCTAAAAAATTGCTCCCAGGCACACATTTTCACTCTCCAAATTTGGTAGCTATAGGCCGAACGGTTTGACCTGTTTTGCACCTTTCTTATTAGTAGAGATAACAGGAAATCATAACTTCATGTATATTTGTGCATCAAAGGTGTGACGGAGTTGAATTATATTAAAAGGTGAAATAAAAATTAATACACATTTTTTAAGTTACCTTTACTTATAATTATAACTTTACTTTACTTATAAATAAATTTAACTTAATTTGTACTTCACTTATAATTATAGAATTAAATTGCAACATTTTAAAGTTTATTACCTTTGCATACAATTCAAAGTTTTTAGGTACAGGCATTTCACTCCCTATTGAACCAATTCTTATTACATATGATATTTCAGTATAAGTTTACTGTAGAAAAGAACGTTCAACTGGATTAAAGCAGTTGAGAGATTAAATATTACAAGCAGTTGAAATAGAAATTATGAAAACCTTTTTTCAGTCAAGTAACTTTACTTACGATTGAGCTTTTTTCTTTTCACCCATGCAAAGAGATCTCTGGATAAAGACTTGACCAGTACCGTAAAATCCAAGGGCTATGCTGAAACCACTGATGAAGACATTCCACGTTGTGTATCTTTGAGTTAAATCGAAGCTGAAACTTTTAAAATTAGGGCGTTAGTTAAGGAAATAGTGAATAATCATAATGAAATTTATGATATTCACAATATAAATGCACACAGATTGAAGATTTGTAAATAAATACAAAGAAAACGTCATTCTGTGTAGGACCATTTTTCTGAATTATATAGGGAATAACGTATTATTTTACCCAATCTTTATTTTCGAAAACATCGGTCCTAGATATGTGCTTTTGATAAAAAAAAAAAAAAAAAAAACATTTTTAGCAAACATTTATGTTTTGGTATTTTTGAAAGTAAAAAAAAAATCACTTAAAAATATGAATTTTAACTTTTTATATAAATTTCTGTTACGATAGTGAAAAGAATAAAGAGAAAAAGGCGTACCTCCATAACTTGCTTATTTATTATTGCATCTTAACAAAAATGATGCCGATAATAGGCTTGTTTATATAGACAACTGATTATCCAAGTTAAATAACACAGATAATTAATTAGTATCTCAAAGTTTTTCCTTTACAGAATCGACTCATTTAGAACTGAAATCATCTGATCTGAAAATATCTTTAATATTTAGCCAATTGCGATATTACTACGGCCGTTAAAGCTATTTTTTCACAAATAGTGGATCGACAAATACAAATAAATTTAATATGCGGTCCTCTAAAAGACGGTGTTGCAGATCGGCTGTGGGAACTTTGCAATTTCTGCGGATATATCATAAACTGTTCGGGATATGCGCACAATTTTTTAGTTTCTTACATTTTAACATGTCACCTTACTTCCATGCAAAAATTTTGGTATATTGCAATTCACTTTTGTCCCATTTTCATGTTTAAAATAAAAAAATGTATTAAATTAGTATGTATGTGCATTTGTTTCGTGATTTAATGAAATGATAATTTTCTTTTGAGGAGTAAAAAGATTTTTGAGAAATACATACTAAAAATATTGTCGGAAGTTGTAAGATTAATTTAATATTGTATGCGCCATTTTTCAAAATTCTATAACTCGAAATATCAAAAGAATTCCATAAAAGTTGACTACAAGGTTAATTTCACGTCGACAAATTGATTCAGTAAAAAAAGTGGAATCTCGTGACAATAATAATAATATTTAATAACCCCTTCGCATACAATGACGTGTCTGACACGCTCATCGAATTATAGAATATTTAGTGTTATGTCTGCAATTAAATGACAATTTTAAATATTTTTAAAATGCAAAAAATCACTTAGAAACACTAAAATATCTCATACGCTCCTTATATTACTATGAGAATCAAAATAACAATGAATATTTAAAATAGGATATGTCTTCTAATTAAGAAATTCAATAAATTCGTATGTCAAAGGGAATTGGTATGTCATTAAATACATAGTATTTAATTAACAATGCTAATTAAATGCAACCTAGAAATATTAATTAGTTATCTAACTATGTTAATTAATTTTGTTAATTAACACGGTTAATTAATTTATCTATCAAACAATGCCTTCGACCATTGCATATACACCTACGTTGAGAAGATACGATAATAAAAAGCAAAGTTACAGAGGTATTCTTTTTTTATAACTTTACATATATTTATATGTAGTAAAAGTCTACATGGATCCTAAATAATAAAATATAAAACGTTTCTCTTTTACAGAAGAAAAATTGACATAGATATTTCAGAAAAAAATTTGAATTGACTCAATTTAAATTTAAAATTCCGATGTCCGATTTTATTTTGTGCATCAAAAATTTCAAATTTAATACTCAGCGACACTCTGAAAATAAAAAAATAAATAGGATACATCTATGACAGACAATTGAGAAAATAAAGGCAAAGTAAAGATAAATCGCTGCTCTCTATAGGAAATTCAAATATTATAAATATTTAAAGATGGATCCCTTTTCAAAAACATCTTATCGGGATAAAACCTTCCATTTAGTTCGTCTACCTTCATTTTATTTTTAAAGCTTACACATAGCTATGTAATAATGATTACATTGTTGCATTTAAATTGTAACAACTTATTTAAAAGTTAGATTCATAAACATATAAATGATACAGATATGCTAAAAACGCATTATGTTCCTTTTGAATAATTTTATTTTTAGCTAATATTGTAATATAACATTAACATTTGTACGCTCTGTAAAAATTTTGGAACGAAAACATCAGTAGATTGCAGTGAGGTTTTTGTAAATTGGATGAAGATTTTGGATCATTGGTTTTTCTGAAATGTTATACTCTTTAGAAACAGATAATTTTTTCATTAGACTAAAGTAAGCACTCAACTTGTATTGCTAAGGGAGTGTAATTTCTTGACTGTAATGACAAATTCTAATAATTCTTACCTGAAGAAATTTAATCTTCCACCAGCAAGAGTACGCGTATAGAATTCTCCTAACCCTATTTCGTGAATTCCAGTGAAGATTACAGCAAATATACAGAAAAATGCCAGTATTTGTTGAAAAACATCAGTCCACAGTACAGCTTTTAAACCTCCCTGGAAAAAGAAGAATAGCAGTGTAAATTTATCTAAAAGGAAAAAGAAAGATTTTTAACGGATGTTGAATAGATGCTGAATAGATGTTGAATAGAACCGAATTTGATGACTAACTTGGTTACAAAATGGAAGGCTCTCGAATAAATGAGAATTTTTGCGATATATCTATTGGGATTCGGGATTCGTAATTTCTTCTCGTACATTCGATACTCTGTCACAGATAGGGATTGCAATACCGGTATACCGGGATACCGAATACCGGTATTTTGAGCCATTTGTACAATTTCGTAATACCGGTATTCACAAGTTTAAATACCGGTTTTTCGGTATTTACTAGAAATTTTTTAAATTGTCTCCACTATATGTTCAGGTATCGCGAACATGGCAAAATAGTATACGTTTTTTGTTTTTATATCTCCATAACGGGCGAAATTAATTAGCTAATTAATGGCTTAATTAACTGCTTAAATCTAAATTAGCGAAACGTGGATTATCCCTGAAAGAAAATATTGTATCCATAACGACTGATGGGGCAACAATTATGAAAAAAGTTGGAAAGTTGATTGGTGCAAATCAGCAGTTGTGATATGCACATGGAATTCAATTAGGAGTAATAGATGTGTTATACCGAAAAAAAAAGAACAGAAGAATCCAAATAATGTGGATATAGAAATTTCGGATTCCAACTTTGAAAAGAGTAAGAGTGAGAGTGACATTGACAATGAAGATAATGACAATGTAATTGTGGAAGAAGATATTGCTAATGAGAATGAAATATTAACCTATCAAGAATTGCTTCCTATAATTTATAAAGTTCGAAAAATGGTTAAGATATTTAAACGTTCCCCTATAAAAAGGATATTTTACTAAAATATATACTAACTGAAAATAAAACAGAATATATGTTAATATTAGATTCTAAAACACGTTGGAATAGTTTACTACTAATGATGGAACGATTTTTGAAACTGAGAAATCCAATCCAAAAAGCAATAATCGACTTAAACCTGTAAATGAATTTTTCAGATAGTGAATTCGACTTAATATCCAGAACTATATCAGCTCTATTTCCAATAAAACTGACTATTGAGGCATTGTTTCGGAGAGATTCTAATTTATTAACAGCTAATGCAACAATAAATTTCATGTTGCAGTCACTGAAAGAACAGCACACATCACTATCTGAAGAATTATATATTACATTGAGAAATCGCTCAGAAAAAAGGCATACCGAAATTGAAAATGTCTTATGGTATTTACATAATTCTAATGATTTTAAAAATGAAAATGAAAAGAAGAAAAGAAAATAACGAATTCAAATCTGATTAATTTAGAGTACAGTTTCTTAAAAAATTTTTCCCACAAACCTATCCACATTTTGAATTCGGTTCAATTGTCGAAGATTATGATGTCACTACTGTCGATAGTGAAAAGGAATTGTCTCTTGAACAAAAATTAGAATTAGCGATAAATAAAAGAATTTCAACGAACCAAAATACAATACAGAAATCAGCTATATCCAAAACCATCCGACGAGAAATCGATTTATTTGAAGATGAGGGGTTTAGAGGTAAATACTTGGAAAAAGTACATCGCGCATTGCTAACAGTACCACCAACTAGCGTAGATTCCGAAAGAGCGTTTTCGACAGCTGGTAATTTTTACACAAAATTACTTTTCAAGCTTAATGGCAGTACAATTGATGCATTATGTTTTTTAAGATCACATTTCAAAAATTTGTAATAGTACCACAGACTGAATAGTGATATTTATACTTTTTTTGTGATTTAAATAAATAAGATGTTTCTTTACTTTTTTGTGAGTATATACTGTTATTATTTATAAGTTACAAATTATTTTTGTGATATTTACACTCTCTAACAAAACTGGCAAATAAAACAAAGAAACACATGTGTTTTCTTTCTTTTTCTAAAATTTCTAATACCGGTATTAAAACCGGTATCCCGGTATTAAGATTTAAAAAATACCGAATACCGGTATTGAAATTTTGGTCCGGTATTGCAATCCCTAGTCACAGAGTCTATAAAACTAAAGACAGCTACAGTCAAAGATAATTAGAGAATTCTGTCTTTAATATCACATAACTTCTCTCCAAGCACATGTACTGTTGTTGCCGTTACAAATAAAAAAAAAGACTGTTTGTGTTCTGTTGATTTTTGCAATAGCTATTTTTATTTACGCTTTGGCTATGTTTTTGTTTTGTTTTTTTGCCTGGAATTTCGTGCCGTTTTGTTTAATAAAACATCGTTATCCTCTATCGAACTTGTTAGATCTTGTTTATAAATAACATATTTAAAAGAAACAGTCGATATATCAAACAGAGAGGTAGTACCAGCCGCTCACTGAGATCATAAACAAAACTGCTTACTTTAAGTTTTAAATTCATAAAAAATGGAGTGAGATAAAATTGAAAAACATTTTTAGGACTTTCAGCTGAGCTACACCGAGGAAATTTGTCAAAAAAATAGAAAATTTTGATTAATTATGAAAACTATTACTTGTTTAATATTTAATATTTTTGTTTTATTTTCACATTTGATATTCTGCGTTTAATTTGACCTTGTTGAAGGAATTGGTTATTCGTTTTTGGATATTAACTTTACCTTTTGAGTTTGTTTAAGTTTTTATTGTTTCTTTTGTATAGCTTGTGTAATTCGATATTTGTGTAATGTTTTGTTTGTTTTGTAATTGTATTTTTGTATTCAAATTCCCCTCTTGCCATATCAGTGGCTTCTACCTGCTGGATAGATTTGTCAATGAAGTCAAATGAATAAATAAATTCAGACTTCCCATTTGAAGTATGACCATCTATAGTACGTTGATGGATGCTTATCTAAATATTTGAGTTGCCTTTTAATAATTGTTTCAAGTGCTTTCAAACAACTTAGTAAACATCAAATACTAGAAAAAAATTGAGTGAGTGTATTAGCACGAATCTGTCATTTTGCTTAACTGTGCAGTTTGTTGCATTCTAAGTAAGAGAATTATAATTAACAGATACAATGAATGTTGAATGAATCCGGTTTTGGTGAAGAATCTTGTGATAAAAATAGAGATACTCGAAAATACAAGAATTATGGCGATATATTTGTTAAAAATCTCCATCGAGATTTGGGTGTGATTTTTTTTTATTTTTAAATTTTTTGTTTACCAGTTAGAAAAACTATATAAGAAAGAGGTTAAAGCGAGTCTATTTTCTCTTTGCATTGTTCATCGCGAAAATTCTCTCTAACTACATTGTTTTAGTTATTACATTAGCGATGTGTTGCGTGCTTTATATATTTGATTACTGTCTTTGCTGTCTTTGCTTACATTTTTGCATTGTTTTGGCCTGCTGTGTTCTTGTGGAAAAAATAAAACTCGGTTGTTGAGCTCATTGGACCACTCTCGCGTATTCACTGGACGAATTTTACAATTAAATACTAAGTGATGAATACATTTTTATGATCATTCTAGAAAAATTACTTCATATTAAAGAAAAATATGTTTTTCTGTACTCACCAAAAAGCAATAGAAAGTGCAAACGCCTCCACATAAAATAATGGCTAATTCCACAGAGATATTGCTGACAGAATTTAAAACTAAAGCCGGACCATAAAGTATACAGGAAGAATACATTATCTTTTGAAAGAAAAAGAATGGCTATTTAACACATCATTCAATAATATATATATATATATATATATATATATATATATATATATATATATATATATATATATATAATATAAAATAATAATAATTCCATAATTAACTTCTTGCTTACCATTTTCATGCTGTACATAAAGGATACTGCATATCTCGTTAATTTGCCGAATCGCATTTCGAGATACTGAAAATGAAACATGTTAAGAGAAGCTGTTTTGTAAAATAAAATTTATCCAAGATACATTAACTGATTAGCTAATTTCAGGGAAGTTAGAACTAAAAATAAATTTTCATCCAATAAACTACTCTAAATGATGTAAAAAATAAGATTATTAAATATTTAAAGGGACAATATCTCTAAGCACTATTTCAAAATTTCGCTTAGTAAATAATTATAAGCTTCAAAATTTCTAGTATTATTTTTGCTGTTGAGTTCACGAGGGGGGGGGAGGTATTTTTAAATGATTAATATGAACGTTATCATCATAATTAAACTAAATTTTAATACAGTTTCGTCTGCATACTTTCAAAAGAAAGCGTTTTCACATGTGTGTGTAAAAGAGGTAAATATATGTTCAGTATACATGGAACCCAAAAATTAAACCCAACATTATTCTGCTGTGGAACGTAGTATGTGAAAAATAAAAACCTTTTAAAGAAAGTAAGTATACTAAAAGATGATGTGCTTAAAATGTTCCTAGGGAATTTTCTACATATTTACAATAGTACAAATTTTAAAATTTTCTATGGGACAGCTATTTTGCTATCATGAATAGATTTGCAAGGGAATGTGACTCAAAATATACATATTGAGTTGATATACCATAATTCATATAAAGAGAAATATTTGACATTTTCTGTTAAGGAGTTGTTTTCATATTTAGAAGTGTAATGTTTATATATTCTTTGGATATCGGCAATAGAATTTTGTTTTTGTGATAATTTAAAAGCATCTTTAATGTTTCAATCTACTAGTTTAAATCGTTTGGTACTTCAAGCATTATAAAATATTTGCAGCCGAAATTTCTGCTTGAAGTGGAGTCTTTTCTCCAAAAAATATTCAAGAGAATTGAAAGGTTTGCATAAATTCAATCTGAGCCAGAACATGCTTGTTTTGCCCATACATCAATGAGCTTTCGTTCATTGCTCTATGAGTGAAAGGGATAAAATTTCCACTGGTTTCGTTAGCAAGTAGAATGGGGTGCCCAACTATAGCAAGACATAGAAACAGAGCTTATATTTATTTAAATAAGATAATATAATCGTGTGTCTTCTAGTACTAAAAAAACTGATTAAAGTATTAAAGATTTATTTAAAAAATATATATTTAGAGTATATTTTTTTTTTATCTTTAAAGCTTTATAGATAATCTACCAGAAAAAGTAATTTTTCTCATTTAAAATTTCTTCATTGTCTTAAGTATCTTATAATATCAATAATAAATTGTATATGTCAATATCAAAAACTGAAACATGTAGAAATTTATCGACATTTAGAGAATTGAGTTTATAACCATACACAAATGAATTTATAGAAGGAGGACAACCTAAAATATAATTAATGGTTTCGTATATATTTAATATTTCGAGTATATGATTTTGTACTATTGCATCAATCTTCAATGAAAAATATCGCAAAGATTCTACAAAATTAACTCGGCCTTTTCTATTTCTATTTTTTAGGCAAACGTTAAGGAAAGATGATTACTTGATGAAAATATTACACTTTTTAAATTCAGCATTCTTAATTTTACATTTGTTTTAATTCAACATAATGTAAAGTAATGTTATTCATCAATCGAATTTTAATATTTAAAGTTTCGATGGATATGCATCTTATTAGTTCGAACTTATTAATTCACAAGATTATGTGCGTCTTCAGTTGTTAGAAGGATTTTGAACAAAATATTTGATAAACTTTTAAACTAGAAGATTGTTTTGTTTTCTCCCTATTACAAGCAAAAATAATTAAAAAAATCCATATTTCTTCCAATATCCACTTTTAGCTTTTTAACCTGCATATTATTGTTTCATTGTTGTTATAATATTTCAATCGTATTTGCATAAATATTTAAAAATACAATTATTTTATAACATTTCTCAAGATCTTATCTACATACTTTAAGCATGATATTAGTTAAAAATTGGACGTATCAAGATATAAAGTATGTATAAAGCTACTTTACCTCATAAACGCTTGAAATTTTACATTGGAAATACACAGGAACAAAAACGTAACACGCAGTAATCATTCCTAATATCCATGGGACAAATATTGTGCCCATTGAAGGTCCAAATTTGTAGGCTTCAGATGAGGTACCTAATATCAAAATGGACGATACTGTTGTAGCAGTTATGGACATTATAACAGGTATTTTAGTTGCAGATCTTCCCGCAAAAAAATATTCATCCATCGTTTTTTGACGACCTCTAGAAAATCGAAAAAAAATTCCTATGGCAGAAGGAATCAAAAGGGACATTATAATAATAATAGAGTCAGTAATTCCAAGATGTTGATCAAAGTTCATTTTCGTTTGAAATTCGAAGCGTGAATGAAAGCGTGAGAATGAAAAAAATTCTTAGTGATGTTGATGGCTATGCTTCTATCACACCATGTAATCAGAGCAATTATCGAAATTCATACAATGCTTATAAAAGGATGAGCTTTTAAGGAGGTCTTTGTTATTTTTAATGAACATGCCATAAATTGCTTATAATTGCTTGCATAAATTCTGAAGGATAAAGCCTTCATTTACTACGAAATAAATATGAGTTGCGTTTATACTCCCTCTTATTGAAGAAATAATGAGCATTCCTTGTTATATTTATGAAAAAAAAGTGTTTCAAGGGACTGCTTTATGGAAATGAGTTAAGATCTTACTCAATGCAACTGCATTATGTAACATCATAACTAAGTATTACATTTAATCTGAAAATTTGCAGTTGAATCTAATATCTGCAAAGTATCTATTTTTTGGAAATTGACTTTTTTTTGCATTTATCGTTTTTTTAATGACATTAATCACAAAATGAGGCAGAGTGTTTCCTAAGTTGACTCTTGAAAATTACAATCCAAAATATAACGACAATCCAAAATATAATTATCTCTTATCAGCATTAATCTTTGTACATAGAGAGTTTGAATAAACACGTATCCTTAATAAGACAAAAATAAAAAAATATATAATTAAAATTAAATTAATGAATTTTAAGCTAAATTAAGAATTTTTTCACTTGATCGTTATTACAAACTAGCAGCCTTTGGTGACCCAATGGATCACCGGGAGCGTTGGGTATATATTATTTCAATAAAATGATTTAGACACAACTTCATCTCCATAATTCCGACAAACTGTAATAAATTGTATGTCGTGTCGTTTTAATAACCATAACAAAATGGCATTATTAAAAAAATAACGATCCGATTCATCTATCGTATAATTTCCGCAATATTTTAACTTGATTCTTTCATTCGTCTTGTTAAGTAGACAAATATTCAAAGCAATTTTTCTCCCTTATCATTCAGCAATAGGAATAAAACTCGCGATTGAATTTAATGAAACAATGAAAATGGTTTGAATTTCTGGGGCAAAAATGTAATTAGTTGAAATTAGACTAGAAAATTATTTTAAAAATTTGCAAATTCTAGGAAAATTTGCCCTTTTCTTAAATTAATATCATTACAAAAATAATATTTCAAATTTTGGAATTGCATCAAATGTATTTTTATGCAATAATATTTTGGGAACGTATCACAGAACCCTTCCACTTCAAACCAGATTTATTTTTAATGAATTAAAAGTTTAAAAAAAATTGCTCCAAGGTAGATGGACATTTGTATCATCCAAGATATATACAGAGCAATTTTATTAATTGTGTGCTAAATGTTCTGGTCTGAAAAACGTGAACATGCATGCTCAATGAAAAGATAGCAGATAGTTATCAAATAAAAGTATTTTTTTAAATTCTTCTAAATTTGCAAACAGATGTTTTAAAATTCAGAGTTAATAAATATGTTGAAGTAAACAGATCGTTGCATTAAGAATTCTAAAGGAAACAACCTGCAACTGATATCAATCTACTTTTGAACAAAAATATTCTGTAGAGTATTTAGGAAAAAATTTCAATGTATTATTTCGTTCATTTTATTACGTTTAAACTTTTATTTGTTTAACAAGTCAAAATAAGCAGTGTTTAAACGATCCAATTATATTACGTTATATTTAAATAAGATAAAAAAAATATAAAAAAGAGACATAACTTATACAGATTTAATAAGGATTTCATTATATAAATAAGTAATAGTAAAAAACGTGAAACAAATAATTTTAATGTAACAAAAATGTAAGAAAGAAGCCACAATTTTTAATGCTATAATAGACTTTAAACAGAATGCAAAGAATTCTATAAAATATATTTTCGAACTACTAAATCCAGGAAAATAAGCAAAAAAGATAGTTTTCCTTCAGAATATTTTATTTACTATTTAGAATATTTATTGAATGATATAATTTACAATAATTTGTATATGAGATACATACAATTCAAAATGAGATTAATGATTTATGCAGATTTACAGAAAATTCACATCAATTTAAAACTCCAACAACTAAAATCTTCAAGTGACATTTACACAGACGAATTCGTGATGTTAAGACGTTTTGTTTTCTGTCAAATGTAAAATTTCTATTTCTGATGACTTTTTCATGAAGAAACGTGCAACAGGAGCTAGGCATTTGGAATCTGAAGGTATAACATTTTTATTCCATCCTGAAGTGTAAGACAAAATGAAATTTTTGAAAAAAAAAAAGAAACGGTAACTATTGATAGCATTGATTTTTTTGATAAATAAAAAAATTTGCTTATAAAATTATTCCTCATTTTTAAAAATATTTCTTAATAGGAAATGAAAATCAGATATTAAATATTTAGAGTTTTATCTGCTGAGAGAGTCATTTAGTTTTAAAGACAAATTAAATAACTATAATGAAATATATTTATCGGCATAATAAATAAGTACAGCTTTTTATAAGAATAACTTTCCATAAAAAATTACTTTTACAATAATTTTTTGAATTACTTATGCAATTACTTTTATAATTATTTTTAAAATTACTTATACAATTATTTTTGAATTAATTATACAATTACTTTTACAATTATTTCTTGAATTACTTATACAATTACTTTTAAAATTATTTTTTAATCACTTTTATTCAATTAATTTTACAATTATTTTTTAAATTACTTATACAATTTTTTTTGAATACTTCTATGCTCTTATTTCGGTTGCTTATTACTTGCTTAGATGCTAAGCCCATATGTCATCAACTTTCTTCCTCTCATCTAAAATCATTCTGTTAAATCGTAAAAAATATTTTTATTAGTAGATTTCTTTTGTTCTCAAACAAAAATAATGTTTAGCACGTTGTAATTTCATAAAGCAAATACTTTTTTGCATTCATTTCCATCGATATACAATTTCACATGCATATCGATAGAAATGAATTTGATTTTGTATTTGTTTTCAATTATTCAAATCATGTTTTTTCTTATTCCTCATATAAATTGCTCTTATAATAAACCGAATCTTCTTTCTCTAACTTTGAACACGGGAAGAAAACCACTTAATTTTATATCCGAAGAAATAATGAAAACACTCGAATTTCTTTGCTCAATAAAAAATAAAAAAATGTTGAAAAAAGTTGTGCAATAAATATTTTTAAAAACTGATAAAATTCAGAAAACATTTTTATGGTAAATGATTGGTGTTATTAAATAAAAAAAATCTGTAATTTTAAAATGGTGTAAAAAAGTTTTGTGTTCAGTAATGTGCAGCAGACTAAATTTTTTTCCAAAATTATGGAAATTCATTTTAACGTTCACAATTTAATGAATACATAAATAAGGAAAAGTGGTCTACGAAGATTAAATCTTTAATAATTGCTTATAGTTTATCAAAAACACTAACGCATTGGCAAAAGTAATTTTATTTTTATGTACTGTACTGGAAGACTTGAAAATTTATAATAGAGAAAAGAAATTTAAGGGATAAAAACATTGTATACATTTTAAAACAAACTTCATGATGTCTAATATAAAAGCAGGAATCATAAAATCATATACTTAGTAGAGTATGAATGCATAAAATCAGCAAATTATGAAAAGAAAGCGCAAGTTTAATCATTTACAAAATTATTAATTTTAATGATTTTTGTTTAATGAATACATTGATGAAAAAAAGGTAGATCGAAGATTAATTCTGTTTTTAGTTTTTAGAAAATTTCAACGCATTATTAAAATAATTTATTTTTTAAATAGTGTACTGGAAAATTTAAAAAATTATAATAGGAAAAAATTTTAAAAATAAAAAAATTGTGCACTTTTAAAAATAAATTTTCTGTTTCTAACATAATTGTAAGAAACATAAAATCTTTTACCTTCTATAACATAAATGCATATACTTTTAAAATCAACAAAAGGAGAAAAGAGAAAGCGGGCTTAATTTTTTCCAAAATTATTCAAATTCGTTTTAATATTTATTTTTTAATGAATATATCGATGAAAAAAAGCAGACCGAAGCTGAAACAATCCATAATTATTCTTTTTAGTTCACTTAGCTCTAATGCATTAGTAAAGCAATCTAGTTTTTAATATACTGTACGGGAGAGAACTAAAATTTCTCATAAGAAAAAAGAAAGTACAAGTATAAAAATATTGTATATATTGTAAAGAAAACCTTATAATGTCTAATAAAATTACAAAAACCACAAAATCATATATTTCGTACAATAAAAACACATATATATTTAAAATCAACAAAATATCAAAGGAAAACATAGGCTTGAAAATTTCCAAAGATATTTTAATTAGTTTTCTGTTCATTAGTTAATGAATATTAATGATATACTAATGCAAAAAAACTTTGATCTAAGACATATTAATTATCAAGGATTGTTTTTACTTTTAGCAAATATCCAACGACTTGACAAAGTAAATTATTCCAGATTAATAAAAAAAATTAAATAATTAATTTATATTATAAGTTAATATAAATTATTCCAGATCAATAAATTATTATTATTGTAGAAAGTTTTTATTTTTAATTTGACATATAAGTCAAGAATCTGTTGCATTAGTTATATTGTATAAATATTAAAATCAAATACACATTACCTTAAACAATATAACATTGTATGAGAGTTTAAATATAAAAAAGAAAAGTGTCAATGAGATTTTACATAGATGTACTCCATTCATCAAATTTGAAAACTTAGAAGAATGAAATAATTCCAGATCAGATATTTCTTTCTTTTTTTATACTCTTCGTTTAATCTACACATCCTGATTTTCACTCAGCTTTCTCAAGGTCAATTAACTCTTCTGATCAATGAACGACGCTATGTTCAACTTAGATAAACCAAACGAACTTCGAGGGTCCATTTCCTTTTTCGATAGCAATCAGTAGAAAAGTCTCTATCAGTTTTCAAATAAATCATAAGGTCTTCCATTTGTAGGAAATAAAAACGTGCATAGCAGTTATTGCAAATCACCATTATTTTTTATTAATTGAAAATAAATTACTTTATAATTCCTATTATATACAAAGTAAAAAAGTTGGAAGATTTTATTTAGTGAATAAATAAAAAAGAATAAAAATGAAAAAAAAAAAATCCGGCTTGAAGACTATTATGGGTTACTTTCAGAGGAGGATATAAATAAGAATTTTTTGTGTGTGTGTGTGCTGTCTTATTTTTTTTATTACCTTGAGTATTCTTGTGGAAAAATATATATACTTTAAATTGATCTAAACATTTTCTAAAAAAATTAAGTTTTTGTACTGTTGACAGTAAAAAATAAACATCACGTCACATGAAAAATGAGTTAACATACTTTGTTTTAAATTTCTGTGATAACTTTTGATTTAATTTTTGATATTTAATTTTTTTATTTGAAATGAAATATATATGGTAATCAAAAATTTAAATTACTCTAAACAAAAACGTTTTGTCAAAGTATATCTTCGTCTTCCGCTTCATTGATGGTATCTTTTTCCGATTCTTTATTTATACATTCCTTTTTATTCATCCAAAAACGAGTAACAGGACTAAGACATTTCGAATCATGAGGTATCACTGTTTTATTCCAACCTAAAATTAGATTTGAAATAATATAAGGACCATACGAAAATATGAATGTAATTATTAACACAACAATACAAAATTGAAATAAATAATTTCTTGAAAACATTTTATTTAACTAAATTTTATTTATAATTTGCTAGTTTGATTTTTCTCTCACTTATTGATTTTTACTTAATAATTTTGAAGTTTTTAATAGTTGAGTCTTTTTGATGACAGTGTAATTTTTAATATTTCCAAGATTTATTAAATTACATGCATAGAATTGATAGATTGATTTGAACACAATTTTAATTTTGGCAATAAATTTGAGTAAAAATTAATTAAAATATGAAGATAAAAAGTAAATAACAAAAAAATTAAAGTGTTTTAAAATAATATTTTTATTTGAAAACTAAAAATGATAAAATAATTTTTGTTTAATCAACATTTTTTTAAAGTCAAATCAAATTATATAAACATAAAACACTCTGAAAGGAACGAAAGAAATTACTTAATCTGAATAACCTTAAAGAAAGTTCTTTGAGAAAATCATTAAAAATAAGAACATATTTTAAATTTGATTAATATTTTATTTTATACAGAATATATTAATCAACTTTGCATGATCTTTCGAATTATTTTCATTCATTTTCTACTTTTTAATGCAGTAGTAAAAATGCCCTTTGAAAATATACTTTTCATTTTTTAAGCATTTTATTCTTCACAAGATATATCATTTAGAACACAGACTAAACAAAAAAAAAATGAAATTTAATATTCTTATAAACTTCATCAGTCTTATTTTTTTCTACGAAGCGTTGATGAAAATAAAAAAATAAAAAAATCAGTCGAATTAAGAAAAATGTAGAATCCTGCAATAAGCAATAAAAAGGAATTCCTAATAGTGTTAAAATAATACTAGCAGTTATTTTAAGTAATGCATTCTGCTTTGTACTATTTGAAGCATTATTTCGATCAAAATATTAAAATTGAATAAATTCATAATATATTGGGCAACCGTTAAATGAGACTGCTATATTTTAACTAATTTAACTCATTGAAATGTAGTAATACAAATCAGATATTTACTATAAATACTCTTGATTAAAAAATTATGAAAGATTTTTAATTATTTTTCATTTTCTTTACGGTTAACAAGAAAAAAAGCTATCTCTTAAGAATTGTTTAAGCTTTTTTTTTCATAAAATTTTGATAAATTTTCTTTTCTTTTCTTAGAATTAAAGTGTGAATGGCTTAATTTAAATAATTATTTTAAAAAATAAGATATTAATCTTTTTTAATGATTTCATGCCTTGAATTTATATTTAAAAAAATTATAATCTCAGCTGAATTTTACAAAAATATATATTACCTGTAATTAGAATCAATGAAAGAGCGATGCACGTTGTGGAAATGGTTCCTATAAAGCTTAACCAAAATGAAGAAATCTTGTACAGAAAGAAAATTTCACTATAATGAAAAAAATCTAGTTACTATACATGTAACATCTTGCTATCTGATCAATAATTAGCACAAATATTGAATTGCTAATAATTATTTTATAGAGTTTGCTATTGCTTTCTGCAAGAATATTGCTTTTAATCTATATGGTGAAAGTGGATATTATTTAATATATAATCTAATCTATTATAGTCCATATCTGACTTATAATCTATTATCTAATTATCTGTTTATATAATTTAATTTTACTTCTTCATTATTAAAATTAAATCTAAATCTAAGTTATCTGTTAAATTATCTTTAAGTTAATTCTAAATTATCTATTTATATAATTTTAAATTAACTTTAAATAAAATTTCTTCAAAGTTTGGTTGCATATACTGTGATGCATAAGAAAAGTATTAGTGAAAATGTATGATAATTAAATAGTTATTTTTTATTTGTTAAAAATGGATCAAAAATTATTTTATGCCTTTTGTGTAAAAATATTTTAGATATCGTCTCTCAAGAAATAAAACTGCTTATCTCCATTTGTCAAATTTTAAAAGAGCAATTGCAGGGAAATTAAATCTTCTCAAACGATAATGAATATTTCATATTTCTTTTTTCCCATTTGAGAAGAAACCATGGTCTAATGTTATTCTAGGTGTGAAATTTATCAGAAATATTTGCTACTGGCTCCCAAAAATGCAATTTTTTTAACTATTATAAAACTTTGAAAATTGAAATAAATGGTGTTGGTTATTAAGAAACAAAAATTTATATTATTTTATGTATTTCCTTTTGAGATACTTCTAACAATGCTTAGTTAATTTTTTTTATCATTTCTTAATAAATATTAACAAATTTTAGCTTTTGGTTGTTTATAATAATCTTTCATATTACTATAATTTTTTAAGAGGAAACATTTTAAAAATATTTAAAAATGTGAAGATGTTATAAAGTGGTTTTTACAGGAGTCGATTGTTTCCATGCTTTCAACCTAAAAAGTTTATATACATTTTGTAAAAACAACGGAACGAAAAATGTTGAATACAAAAATGCGTTCTAAATAATCTGTTTTAATATTAAAGTCACGATTTGCCATCTATTGATCTAGACAAAATATTTTCTCCTCAATCAAAGCTGCGTATATAAGCTAGAATAATATAAATTTAAGGACTATTTTATTTTTTTCTTTCTTTCTTATGTACAAAGTGTAGACGTAGTATTTAAATCGTTATATAATTCGAAGTTTTCGAAATCGATTCCGGCAAAATCTCGAGTTCGTTATAAAATTCGAACTACAGATTTTGCCGAATCTCCACATTTCAAACTTTCCTGAGTCCATAAATCTCATTTTTGAATTTGCCTATCTGTCTTTTTGTGAACATTCTAACTAAAAAAAAACGCTTTAAACTAGACGGTTGAAACGGTTTCATGGTTCGGTGAGACTGGTTTGTCCCATGTTAATTTCTTCCCCCGATAATCAATTAATGCATCGATAGTTTTATTTTTCATTCTGTTTTTACGTCTCATGCTCATGTACGGCGTATTTCCATTATTTTCTTTTCGTGGAAATCATGGAAACTAATGGAAATATAATGGAATGCCACTTTTTGAGAATGTGTTTTATCTCCTCCCCCCCATATATATATTTAATGATGTTTTAACTCTAATTTCAATTTAATTAATTTTCAAGATTTTATCTTAATTTAGCCCATAGTAACTTCATTCTAAAATATTTCCTTATTTCGTGATCCAATTCCACTGTCTCTACTTAATTAATTCAAGAGAAGCTTTGTTAAATTGTTGAATCAGCTAAAATCTAACTTTCCCACACTGCGCGTGAAGAGATAAAATACCGCTGATCAGGCAAATTCTTTTATAAAATCTCCCTGTGTTTCCCCTGCCTTCTCCGCGTGTGTAACGAAAATCCCTATCGAAATCTCGTAATACATTAGCACTGTAAAGAAATATTTTCCCTATCAAAATCATCGGTTATATAAGACAAGGGATAAAATGTTCAAGAGCTTTTTCCTCATTCCTTTTCTGTGTGTAAATCGCTTGTACATATGCCTGCTTCTTCAAAATGAAATAAAACGACGTCACGAAATTAAAAGTATCTTCACTGTCTTCAAACTGCATTCTGCTTCACATAAAATAATGCTTATATATATATATATATATATGGGTTTTACGAGATTTTTCAGATTTTTCTTAGATTTCAAAAATAGATGAGTTCAAAGAAATATTTTAAGCAGATGATAAAATGTGAGAAACTGTACATTTTTTTTTTCAATTTGAAGAAGATCTAGCGTAAAAATGTCAAAAATAATAAATTATTCCATAAAAATATTATAATTGGCCAAGGCATATATATATATATTACGAAAAAGAAATCAATTAAGCAAAAAGACAGCCATATGTGCCTTTTAAGATGGAAAACAACCTCTGAAATGAGACTTGCATGAAAGAAAGACGAAACACTCAAATTCATTAGTCTTGAATATTTCTCAGAATGAATGTTTATGTCTGTCAGAGCTCTGGACGTTTCGTTAGATTTGTAAATATTCATTAGAGCAATGAAATAGCGGCAAAACACTCTATTTTGTGATTCCGATTTTTATTTTCAAAAATCGGACTGTAATTACTCTCCTTTTAATTTCAATCTCCCAGAACTAATATAATTTATCACAAGTTTGCCATACTTTCAGTTTTCCATCAACTCAATAATAATTTACCTATTAAAAGTGTAAAAAATATCTGTTGAGGTATATTTAATAACGATTGGACGAAACCGTTTTGAGTAAAAAGTCTTTGTTTGCCTTTATTATTCGTTTGAAAATGTTATGAAAAGTCTTATTTTGCTTTTCTATGTGTCTTTTTTTTTCGGTTATTGCCCATTTGGACATAAAACTGATGAATTTTTTTATTTTCTTTAAAATTTTTCAACCACGGGAAGAAGGCTGAGATATGAGAATGAGAAGTTTCCAGAATAACAGTTGATTCTAGCCCCCCGAGTGGGTACATAAATGGTGTGGGGTTGAATATCCCCTACCGATGACGGAAATGCTTCTCACGGGAACCCATAGGCCACCCGAGATAGCCAGTGTTGTCGCGGCGGTCTGGTCATTTAGATTTTTTCCGTGTGCCTCTGGTTGTGTTGGAATAATCAATATGTGATTTTCTTTAAAATTAATAATAAAACATAGCATCGAATTGACTCAATTGATTTTCTAATAATTCCAAAAAAAGTATATATAATCCTTTCTGAATGAAATCAGCTTTTATATAAAATTATGTTTATTATTAATTAATGCATACCTTTCATATGGCTTCTCAACATTCTCTAGCAGGCAGTTTTCAACTTCTGCGCACGATGAATTCAGGCTACCGACCATTAGTATAGAAGAATTTGAGTGCAAACAACCAGATACTTCTAGAGGAAGTGGAGTACTTCTATAACCACTGAAGAGCATGTTGAAACCTATCCAGCCGGTTATAAGACTACCAATGACAATACTAGCTACAATGACCTAGAAGATGTGAAATAAAGCATAATTATGAATAAATTAATAGAATTTTACTTTAAATGTTGCCGAAGATATCAATATAATTTTGAGGAGTTAATATTATATTATTTAGGTAATTCTTTTTCACCGGAGGGATCGTATAAGAGTGGACTTCCTCTTCTGCAACTTAAAAAAAGAAAAGAAATAAAATAAAAAAATAAACGGGGAAAAATGCGGACATATTTTTTCTTTGGGTTTCAAACCCAGTGAAGTATAAAATATCAAAATTCAGAAATTAAGGAGGTCAATATTTAAATTTATATGATAGTTTGTATATATTTCATATATAATTGTAAAATTTCAGTTGATAATAATATAAATGCAAAAATATTACATTGAACGAAATCAATTCTAATATTTTGAGATATGAAAATTTGGTACACTGTGATGTAAAAGTTAATGAACAAAGAAATGAATAAATTCAAAAATTTCAAAATACTTTTTATCAATTTTCCTAACATGATTTCAGTGTAATTTGATACATATATATGCACAATATTAAGGCAAGAAAAATTGTAGTAAGCATGTTGCAAATTATTAAAGAATTTAAAACAAAATTAATAATTTGTCAAAACTTTAGAGAAAAAGGAAGTTAAATTGAAATAAAGAGGATTGAAAAACCTGACTGCACATCCTTTTTTTTTTGCTGATAAACTCATAAACACGAGATTCCATCGAATAAACTTGCATAGTTGGATACCATATATCTTGTCTAGAGTTGTTTTCATTTATAGAACATTGTGTACCATTATTATAAACGTTGAGACTTATGATGCCCCAAAGACTCGCCATTGAGTTAAGATCTGAGCTTGATGCTGACCAACAGATTGTCTTTATATTCTAAAAATTAAACGTGTTTTATTTGCAGGTTGAATCTAAGCACTATCTTGTTGAAATTCCATATAGGTCCATCTACAAGCTCAAACAACGGCAGCTAGTTGTCTTCCAATTTCTTAGTATAATGCTGTGCTTGGTGATCACTGGTAAAGTGAAGAGATAATTGTTATAAAATACTGATAATGATTGTTCTAAAAGATTTAAAACAATCACCAAGGGATTCCTCATCCTTCATCCAGGATTACTCTTTCCTTTCATCGTTAACTATCCTTGATTGCAATTTCGACCTGTATGATATATGATTTTGATCCCAAAGTATTCATTGTGACCTATATTATGGCTTCAGAGTTGATTTCTTTTTCATTTTGCATTGGGCGATTACTCCTGTTTCCAAAATTCGTATCATATCCTTTGATACCGAGAACACCGGTGACCTTGGAATTTGACGAATAATTATTAGTTGGGCATTCGCCAGTCTTTGGATTTGACGATAACAATGTTTATTTGACACACTTGGACTCATAAAACTGCCTTTTGCTTTTAGATAAAACTCGGTCGATTAATTATAGTTTAAATTTGCAAAACGAACATACCTTTAACTACCAATTAATAAATTTTCGTAACCTCAGCATTTGGATTTCTTTCAATCGTTATATTTCGACTACTGCGATTGAAAAAAATATTGTTTGCTGAACTTAAATATTCAAAGTTTGTGATGCCATTTCCTTTAAATTTGTATATTATAACAAAAAGTAATCAAACTCGTAATCATGTCTAAATTTTTGCAACAAATAAATTTACGTTTACAATAATTTGTATTACAGCAAATAAATAAGCATTTTTCAAAAGTTTTTCAATATATTTAAAGACTTGTAAAATCCGTATTTCACATTCTAAATTTTAAAGCTGAATGACGTCAGTGTTTTAGCTTTTTCTCGGCTGTTTTATCATAGATAGACCTGAATAATCCCAAAAAAGATTGTTGATGCTTCTGTTATAAAATGTATGTCTTGCTATATCCGAATGTAGTTTTCGTAAGTGTTTCTGTAAGAATGACTGGATGGTAAGATTGGTGTGATAGCTGGCCTCTCCAGTACAAAGCATTATCTTCAATAAATAGTTCTTCAATAAGTTTGTTTAGAATTCTATTAAAATTTTATTCTATATCAAATTAACTAAATTAAAAGACCCAAACATACATAATATAAACACTTAGTAAAGTGCAACATTCAATTACGACCCAATTCACTTGCTTCAAAAGCATCCAATCTACACTTTGTCAATATTTGTTTCCCTTCTTTCATTAATGCGTCCACCACCTGTTAACGTTTGTTCTTCGTCTGTCAATATTTATTCTTAACATCTCATTGACGGCATCCACGAACTGATAACATTTGTTCCTCTTCTTTCATTGATGGCATCTTACACCTGTGTTTTTATCCTTCGCTGACGATTGGGTATTTCATTTAAATACCAAAGCCAAATGCTTACCAATAATGTAAATGAATGTGTCCTTCATCCACTCTTTTTAGCAGATTGATTTATTCACTCTCCATCCAATTGGTGAGAATTATTATTCTCTTAAATATTTTTGAATGAATAACACCTAAACTATTACGTGTATTACTGGTTTGATCTCTTATATATTATTTTTAAACCATTATCACGAATTATTTTTATTTAATAGTACGTGGTAAGCTGCATAATAAGTTATTGCTTTTGAGTCTGTGACTCAATGCCATGATTTAAATTTCCAAATACTTCGCTGTGATTACATAAAAGTCATCTAACAAGATAGAATTAATTATGACAGAGTTCAGCATGAAAAATGAAAGAGTATTTTGTATGCAAGCAATACCCCAACCTTGTCAGAGGCCATGCGGGATACTTGATGGGGCTGGCGAAGAGCAACCCCACCTAGCATGAAGGAACAATTATATTAGACACTTGAGAATAACAAATGACCCACTTAGAGAGAACACCATATTGGTCTTTTTACATTAGGAGAGAACTAAAGTCAAGAGCTGATAAAAAATGTCCTTAACAAAAGATTTAATGACTAGAATTTTTAAGAGTTCTTCGACGTCAAGAGACATCCAGTTACTTGGCCATCTGAGTCTGTGTTTTCGCCATAGTGCACAGGTTTCAATCGCCTGATTTATAGAGTCTAATTCGGTGCCACACTGACAAGTTGAGCATTTGTCCACAAAAAAATGGCTTTGATGTGCAGAAAATATACCATGTCCAGTGTATACTTGGTTAAGATAAAACCACCCTCAATTCGGTTAACAGAAACTTTTTTTAAATGATGATAAATAGTTGTCCCCTTGATGGAATTATTCCATTTCTCCTGCCAATTCTTAATTATTATTTTTTTAGTTTCATTTCTGAGTTGAATTTTGGAATCATGGTAGAATATTTTATATATATAATTTAACCTAAAAATAAATATTCGTGCTAAAAACAGGAATTTCAAGAAAGGTTTTTCTTCAAAACATTGGAAAGGATTTCTCACAAATTGTGAAAGGAGAAAAACAGAAGGCAGAAAGACAAAATATGTTATAGTTTGATATATTTTATATGTATTCAAAATTGTACTATATTGACTAAGTTGTCGTGTAACTAATTTATCAGTTCTAAATATTTCCAATAACATAAATTGAAGAATACTGAACATTGGAAATCACTACCTTATCAGAAGCTTTCCTTGTTAAGACTCCAATCAAAAAGATGGCTAATATGGGACCTTCAAAAATAGCATTAGAAAGCATCCCAGCTGCTAACATGCTGTCCATTTTGGATATAGATAAACTGAAGCTGATGAAGATGACGCCATATACAATTGCTAAACATAGAAGTATATTTCTATGACAATGTTGCACAAATTATTTAATCCACTGAAAAAATTTCAAAAAATGTTTTTATAATAAATATTTTATCACGGAGTAACACAGAATCAGCAAGTAAAGGGTTCATTTTATTGTTCAAGAGATATCAGAATTTTATAAAATATCTTTTATTAATGTTAAAAGTCTTTGCTAGACAGAAGAGTAAATATTAAATAATCAAATTTAAATATTAAAAAAGATTTAATATGTATCTTCAAATAATAAAAGTAATGATAAATGCTTTTTAATTAAATGTGTACATCGGATAACACACATTATGTGGTCAAAAATATTCCTGGAATTTTATATTGAATCGAATTTGAAATATCCTGGCATCATCATGCTCTCTTTATCCTACAGATACTATATCAGTTACTAATTTGAAGTGACAGTACCTATTGTTGCAATAACGACTGTTGCTTTTTGAGGAAAGCTGTCCACTGGTGTTTGGAATGTGTCTGCAAGAATTGCATCTATTCTTATGAAAGAACCGGAAAGAAATGTTAGAAAAATGAAAGTCTTGGTCTAGGTTGAAATTCCAATTCTTTCCACGGGCATTGATGAGTCTGATTTGCTTACCCAGAATACGTATTTTAATTCAATAAAAACACATGAGGGGTTAATTAGAATGTCAAATTTGAGTTAGATAATAACGTCTCAAATCAGTGACAAGGCGTTCCTGTTTTTTTTTATTTCAAAAATTATGGGCTGCTGTTGTGCAAAATATTTTTAATTGTGCTTTATATTTTTAATCAAAGCGCACCATGTCAGGAGTATAGTGTCTGTGAAAATAATAGTGAAAAATATTATAAAGATTTCTGACAATTAAGATGTGCAATTTGTTGAAATTTATGATATGTATTTAATTTATAGACATGATGAAGGAATATATATTACTTTTTAAAATCTTTTATAATATTAGTTTAAACATTTGAATTCGATTCATGTTTAAAAAATATTAAAATGTGAAAAACTACTGATAATTTAATTTCTCTGGAAGTCCGAAATGCAAGTCACTCTATCGTCTATAGCTTCCTGAATTTTAACAGTATTGGACTAGAATTCTGATATAAATTGGCCCATATGTCTAGCTTTGAAATGTTAATAAGAAAAGCATGCAATATTTCACGTATGTGTGGTTAAAATTTAATTGCTATGAAAAGAATAAATATTTTTTTTTCATCTTAAAGCCCTTCTTATATTATCAATTTTTAGGCAACTGATTTATTTTTAGCAAGACTTTAAGCATGGGACATCGTTGCCGAAATCGAGTATCTTACATATTATGAAAGGATGATCCTATAAAAAAACATTTTCCATTTTTTTTTTGCATTAAATTTTAGAATATTATTTTGAAATTACTATTATCATATCCTTAAATGATAACAAAAATTCACAGAATTCATTAGCCTCTAGCAATACAATTTTGTAAATTTCTAAATTTGCTTGTATTACTGATATTACAGTAATAAAAGCAAATTTACTTGTATTACAAATGAATCAATGATTAAGGGGATGTTTATAAGTTATTTTCAGATCTATTTTCTAATTTTATGTTGAATAAAAGATTTAATATGAAGATCTGATAATCATCAAACTAAAATCTGACATGAATCAATAAATTTTGAATAAAAATCTGACTCACCTAGAGCCTTGCCTATTAAAAGCGAGATTTTCTCAGTCAGTTTTTCTGAAAAAAGGGGTTGAATAAAATCGAGAACTGTAATCATTGCCAACGCATTTTGAGCTGAAGATATTGTGCTTAGAGCTCCACCGAATATACCAGCTATACAAATCCCCGTTAATCCAGGTACTGAATGAAATCGTGTAATAATGAAATAAGGGACTAACTGAAAATAGAAAAAAAAAGTACTTAAAATGTCAATTGAAAAAGTTTTTCTTTAATGTTTAGATTTTTTGTTATATAACATACAAACTATTATATAATATATAAATGCATATAATGACATATCTTAATTTAAATTAAATCTTATTTAATTTCCTAATTTTTATTTTAAATTAGCCCAAGTTACTTTATTCTAAAAGTTTCGCTTATTTCCTCATACAAATACCGTTTTTTTATTTAATTATTTCTAATACGCACTTTAAAAAATTGTTGATTCTATATTTCCCATGCTACGATCAAATCATAAAAATCTATAAAACAAACACATTCCTTTCAAACATTCCTATGATTTCTTTTTCTAAGTTTAAATGAGTCAAAGAAATCCCTATCAGAATCTCTAAATAAAATTCTTAAGGTAAACAAAATTACATTTAATTTGCTCTTATATCGCTATGTAAACAGTCTCATCTCTTTGTCATCAATTTTCCCGTGTTTAAATATGTCTCCTGAGGTAAAATAATTGAATTCTATTTCAAAAGTACATTCGTTTTGGCCACTCATTTGCAAAATTATATTTACAATATTATATATACATCTATATTATATCATATATTATACTATCTTAAATTTAAAATAAAGTGCTAAGAGAGCTGCAGTTTCAGTGTGAATATGCATTTTTATGTTTTGTGTAAAAACTGTGCATTAAAAACATATATTGTAGCATTAGTTGCAAATGCACCATTGTTTGAGAAAAGCTGATATAGTGAGCGATGCTTTTAGTTGAAATGTTCGAGTAACGACTTTTTTTATTGTCCATAATTATCTCCAAATATATATGCATTCCTTGATTAATTATTTACACAAAGCAGTTTTCCTTCCCTGAAATTTATCTAGAAGATTCTCGGAAACTATCAATAAATTATTTGATAAATATTCAGTTTTTTTTTTTTCAGATTTTGATCATTTTAGTGCTCTTTCCATTATACCACAATCTAGAAATATAAGAAAAATCTTACTTGGTCATGCTTTTTTAAGCCTATTTGGGGGTCCAGTACAGGATCGCACAAATAGAAAACAGCATATAAAACAATACCAATCCAGGCACCAAGAAATAAGCAAAAACCGACTGGAAGCATACTCCAAAGAAGTGTTCTAAAATGGTAAAAAAATATTATTATATTTTCTGCTGTACAACTACAAAAATAAACTACATATTTTGTATTCGATAATACAACAAAATATATATTTGGTTAAACTAACGTAATTAAGATAAATTGTCCTCTTTGGCAACCAGTTGGTTTGTCAAAATTATTAAATGTGAAAATTTTCAATCGAAGTTTTTAAGCACGGACAGATAATCCTGCTAAATGGGATATAAACTCATGAAGTCATTCGGAATACTATGAAAGTTTTACCATTAGTTACCGAAATTCTCGGTTTACTAATCAGTGAAGATGTTTTCTCTTCAAATTTCTGAATTCGCAACAAGTCTTATAATGAATTGAGTTTAGAATGCAATTAGGAATTTTTCACATTGAGCAACTAGTAATTTGCACTTAACTCCATTGTACAATAAGAAAAATGCAGAATATTTTTTTCATCCTCACCGAAACTATGAAGAAGTTAGATGCAATAAGAAAAATCTAGTATGTAATTTTGACTTTTTCTCTTTGACCGACTGGTAGCTGAGTTGTGTACCTATGCAATATTAAATACATTAAATGAATTAACAAATGTACACAAATATTCAATTAGTATCATTAAAAAGTATTTTTTTTTAAATTTTGAAATAGCAAAAAATTAATTTTTGAACGATAATATTTGCAGAAATTATAGTAGAAAAACTCTAAAATTCAACTTAATTTTTAATTAATTGTAACTCTAATTAGAATTTCAAAAACATTTCTCCCAGGTACACATTTCCAGTCTCCAAATTTAGTAGCTATAGGCCAAACGGTCTGAACGGTTTTGCACCTTTCTTATTAGTAGAGATAACAGGAAATCATAACTTCATGTCTATTTGTGCATTAAAGGTGTTATGGAGTTAAATTATATTAAAAGGTGAAATAAAAATTAATACACATTTTTAAAGTTACCTTTATTTATAATTATAACTTTACTTTACTTATAAATAATTTTAACTTAATTTGAACTTCACTCATAATTATGGCAGTAAATTGCAACATTTTAAAGTTTACTACCTTTGCATACAATACAACGTTTTTACATACAGTCATTTCACTCGTTATTGAACCAATTGTTATTACATATGATATTGGAGTATAAGTTATTGTAGAAAAGAGCGTTCAACTGGACTAAAGCAGTTGTGGGATTAAATATTATAAGCAGTTGAAACAGAAATCATGAAAACTTTTTTTTTCAGTTAAGTAACTTTACTTACGATTGAGCTTTTGTCTTTTCACCCATGCAAACAGATCTCTGGATAAAGACTTGACCAGTACCGTAAAATCCAAGGGCCATGCTGAAGCCACGGAGGAAGACATTCCACGTTGTGTATCTTTGAGTTAAATCGAAGCTGAAACTTTTGAAATTAGGGCGTTAGTTAAGGAAATAGTGAATAATCATAATGAAATTTATGATATTCACAATATAAATGCACACAGATTGAAGATTTGTAAATAAATACAAAGAAAACGTCATTCTGTGGAGGACTATTTTTCTTAATTATATAGGGAATAACGTATTTTTTTACCCAATCTTTATTTTCGGAACCATCAGTCCTAGACATGTGCTTTTGATAACAAAAAAAAAAATGCCTTTGAGTAAACATTCATGTTTTGGTAAATTTGAAAGTAAAACAAAAAAAAATTACTTAAAAATTTGAATTTTAACTTTGTATATAATTTTCTGGTACGATAGTGAAAAAACAAGAAAAAGAAACATCTATATAACTGCTTTATTTATTATTGCATCTTCTCAAAAATGAGCATATAGAAATGGCATAGAGAAACAGGTTTGTTTAGATAAACTGATTAGTATCTCGTAGATTTTCCTTTACAGAACCGACTCATTTAAAACTGAAATCATCTGATCTGAAAACATCTTCAATATTTAGCCAATTGCGATATGACTATGGCCGTTAGAGCTATTTTTTCACAAATAGTGGATCGACAAATACAAATAAATTTAATATACGGTCCCTTGAAAAGTAAGTGTTGCAGATGGGCTGTAAAAATTATGCAATATTTACGAGTATTTCAGAAACTGTTTGGAATATGCGTGCAATTTTTTTTGAAATTCTTGCATTTTATCATATCAGCTTTGCTTCCATGCAAAAATTGTGGTATATTGCAACTCACTTTTGTCGCCCTTTTATGTTTAAAAATCAATTAAAAAATATTAAATTAGTGATATATGTGCATTTGTTTCGTAATTGAACGAAATGATAACTTCCTTTTGAGGAGTAAAAAGATTTTTGTGAAATACATGCTAAAAATATCGTCGGAAGTTCGTAAGATAAATTTAATATTGTATGCCGCATTTTTCAAAATTCTATAACTCTCGAAATATCCAAAGAATTCCATGAAAGTTTACTACAAGGTTAATTTCACGTAGACAAATTGATTCAGTAAAAAAAGTTGATGTCGTGTCAAAAAATAATAATAATAATTAATAACCCCTTCGCATACAATGACGTGTCTGACGCGCGTATCGAATTATAGAATTTTTAGTGCTAGGTCTGCAATTAAGTGACAAACTTAAATATTTTTAAAATGCAAAAAATCACTTAGAAACACTAAAATATCTCATACGCTCCTTATGAACAATGAATATTTAAAATAGGATGTGTCTTCTAATTAGGAAATTCAATAAATTCGTACGTCAAAGGGAATTGTTATGTCATTAAATACATATTATTTAATTAAAAATGCTAATTAAATACTACCTAGAAATATTAATGTATTAACTAACTATGTTCATTAATTTTGTTAATTAACTCGGTTAATTAATTTGTCTATCAAACAATCCCTTCAACCATTGCATATAAACCTACTTTGAGAATATACGATAAAAAATAATAGAAAACAGTTGTTTTCTTTTTTTATAACAGCATATATTTATATGTAGTAAAAGTCTACATGGAACATAAATAATATAACATAAAACGTTTCTCTTTTATAGCAGAAAAATGGACACAGATATTCACAAAAAAATTTGAATTGACTGAATTTAAATTTAAAATTCCGATGTCCGATTTTATTTTGAACATCGAAAATTTCAAATTTCATACTCAGCGATACTCTGAGAATAAAAAAATAAGTTGGATACATCTACGACAGACAATTGAGAAATTAAAGGCCAAATAAAGATAAATTTCTGCTCTCTATAGGAAATTTAAATATTATAAATATTTATAGATGGATCTCTATGTAAAAACATCTTATCGGGATAAAACCTTCCATTTTGTTCGTCTACCTTCATTTTATTTTTAAAGCTTACACATAGCTATGTAATAATGATTACATTGTTGCATTTAAATTGTAACAACTTATTTAAAAGTTAGATTCATAAACATATAAATGATACAGATATGCTAAAAACGCATTATGTTCCTTTTGAATAATTTTATTTTTAGCTAATATTGTTAAAATAACATTAACATTTGTACGCTCTGTAAAAATTTTGGAACGAAAACATCAGTAGAATGCAGTGAGGTTTCTGTAAATTGGATGAAGATTTTGGATCATTGGTTTTTCTGAAAAGTTGTATTCTTTAAAAACAGATCATTTTTTAATTAGACTAAATTAAGCACTCAACTTGTATTGCTAAGTGAGTGTAATTTCTTGATTTTAATGACCAATTATAAATAATTCTTACCTGAAGAAATTTAATCTTCCACCAGCAAGAGCACGCTTATAGAATTCTCCTAACCCTATTTCGTGAATTCCAGTGAAGATTACAGCAAAGATACAGAAAAATGCCAGTATTTGTTGAAAAACATCAGTCCACAGTACAGCTTTTAAACCTCCCTGGAAAAAGAAGAATGGCAGTTGAAATTTATCGAAAAGGAAAAAGAAAGTCATAATGCTGCTGGTCTACAATTGATAACTGTAATGCCATCTTCAGCTGGGAAATGACAATTTAAGGAAGGAGGGTATTGCCTGTTAATACTAATATTTCATTTCGATGTACTAAAAATTGGTTCTAAATACAGTAAGTATAAACCCTTAGAATATGTTTAATAAACAGGAACAACTCTTCAAAATATAAAATATTGTTATTATCTATATTATTCCTTGCCAGCGCAGTTGGTCTCATAGTAAGAAAGTTTCATAATTTCTAACGGATGTTGAATAGGTGCTGGATAAATGACCTGAATTTTGATGACAAACTTGGCTATAAAATGGAAAACTCTCGAATAGATGAGAATTTTGGCGATATATCTATTAGGATTCGAGATTCGTAGTTTCTTCTCGTAAATTCGATTCTCTGTCACAGAGCCTATAAAACTAAAGACAGCTATAGTCAAAAGGTAGTTAGAGAATTCTCTCTTTGATCTCAAACAACTTCTCTCCAAGCACTTTTGCTGCTTTTGCCATTTCATAAAAAAAAAGACTGCTTGTGTTTTGTTGATTTTTGCAATAGCTACTTTTGTGTACTCTTTGGCTATGTTTTTTTTGTCTGAGATTTCGTGCCGTCTTGTTTAATAAAACATCGTTATCCAACTTGTTAGCTCTTCGAATTGGGAGTGCATGGAGGAGGGTTGAAAGTAAAGAAATTTACATATATCATCTTTTAATAAGCCTCTATTAAAGAGATTGGAGTAAAAAGAGAGAGAGCATTTAAAGTATGATTAATGCCATGTCAAAATCTATGATCTAAAAAAATTGTGAAAATATAGAGAGAAGACACTGTTTTGGTTTGAAGTGAATGGTTATTAATAACTTATTTAAAAGAAATAGTCGATATATCAGACAGAGAGATAGTGCCAGCCACTTACTGAGATTATAAACAAAACTGCTTACTTTAAATTTAAATTCATAAAAAATAGGGCGAGATAAAATTGAAAAACATTTTTAGGACTTCCAGCTGAGCTACACTGAGGAAATTTGTCAAGAAAATAGAAAATTTCGAATAATTATGAAAACTATTACTTATTTAATATTTTATATTTTTAGAGTTTTATTTTCACGTTTGATATTTCTGCGTTTTAATTTGTCATTGTTGAAGGAATTGGGTATTCGGTTTTGGGTGTTAACTTTACCTTTTGAATTTGTTCAAGATTTTTGTTGTTTCTTTTGTATAGCTTAAGTAATTCGATATTTGTGTAATGTTTGGTTTGTTTTGTAATTGTATTTTTGTATTCAAATTCCCCTCTTGCCATGTCAGTGGCTTCTACCCATTGGATAGATAGTGTCAATGAAAACAAACAAATAAATCCAGACATCCCATTTGAGGTATGACCATCCATAGTACGTTGATGGACGCTTATCTAAATTTTTCAGTCGCCTTTATAATATTTGTTTCAAGTGCTTTCAAACACCCAAGTTAGTAAACATCGAATACTAGCAAATATTGAATGAGTATATTAGCACGAATCTGTAATTTTGCTTACCTGTGTAGTTTGTTGCATTCTAAGTAAGAGAATTATAATTAAAAGAATTATAATTAAAAGTTATAATAAATGTTGAATGAATCCGGTTTTGGTGAAGAATCTTGTGATAAAAATAGAGATTCTCGAAAATACAAGAATTAAGGCGATATATTTGTTAAAAATCTCTATAAAGATTTGGGTGTGATTTTTTTTTTTTAATTTTTTGTTTACCAGTTAGAAAAACTATATAAGAAAGAGGTTAAAGCGAGTCTATTTTCTCTTTGCATTGTTCATCGCGAAAATTCTCTCTAACTACATTGTTTTAGTTATTACATTAGCGATGTGTTGCTTGCTTTATATATGTGGTTACTGTAAGTGCTGTCTTTCCGTATGTTTTTGCATTGTATTTACCTTCTGTGTTCTTGCGGAAAAAATAAAACTCGGTTGTTGAGCGCATTGGACCACCCTCGTGTATTCACTGGACGAATTTTACAATTAAATACTAAGTGATGAATAAATTTTTATGATCATTCTAGAAAAATTACTTCATATTAAAGAAAAATATGTTTTTCTGTACTCACCAAAAAGCAATAGAAAGTGCAAACGCCTCCACATAAAATAATGGCTAATTCCACAGAGATATTGCTGACAGAGTTTAAAACTAAAGCCGGACCATAAAGTATACAGGAACAATACATTATCTTTTGAAAGAAAAAGAATGGCTATTTAACACATGATTCAATAATATATATATAATAATAATAATAATAATTCCATAATTAACTTCTTGCTTACCATTTGCATGCTATACATAAAGGATACTGCATATCTCGTTAATCTGCCGAATCGCATTTCGAGATACTGAAAAGGAAATATGTTAAGAAAGCTGTTTTGTAAAATAAAATTTATCTGGAATATCCACTTTAACTGATTAGCTAATTCCAAGGAAGTTAGAACTAAAAATAAATTTTCATCCAATAAACTACTCTAAATGATGTAAAAAAAGATATTTTTAGTTATAAATGTACTTCTGAGAAAGTTATGACATTCCGTTTTTTTACATAAACCTCTGATAATCTTAGTTACATTTAGCAAAATATTTTTGTTAAACGAAATTTCATTCATTGGCAATCAAGGTTTGAATAATTTTAAATAATACCATTTTAAACACATTGAGGGAGATTTATTAAATCAACGCACAGTTCTGCCCAAGTAAAGTCGCGATTGGCTTACAATTATTAAATTCTGAACTTCATAATTCAGATAGTTGATAAATGATATATTTTTTAGTACTACATTTATTGATTAAATATTTCAAGGGATAATATCTCTAAGCACTATTTCCAAATTTCGCTGAGTAAATAATTATAAGCTTCAAAATTTCTAGTATTAATTTTACTATCGAGTTCACGACGAGGGGGGGGGAGGCATTTTTAAATGATTAATACGCACGTTATCATCATAATTAAACTAAATTTTAATACAGTTTCGTCTGCATACTTTCAAAAGAAAGCTTTTTCACATGTGTGTGTAAAAGAGGAAAATAAATGTTCAGTATACACGGAACCCAAAAATGCAACCCAATATTATTCCGCTGTGGATCGTAATATGTGAAAAATAAAAACCTTTTAAAGATAGTAAATATTCTAAAAGATGATGTGCTTAAAATGTTCCTACGGAATTTTCTACAAATTTTAAAATTTTCTATGGGACATCTATTTTGCTATCATGAATAGATTTGCATAGGAAAGTGGCTCAAAATATACATATTGAGTTGATATACCATAGTTCATATATTGAGAAATATTTGACATTTTCTGTTAAGGAGTTGTTTCCATATTTAGAAGTGTAATGTTTATATATTCTTTGGATTTCGGCAATAGAATTTTTTTTTGTGATAATTTAAAAGCATCTTTAATGTTTCAATCTACTAGTTTAAATCGTTTGGTACTTCAAGCATTATAAAATATTTGCAGCCGAAATTTCTGCTTGAAGTGGAGTCTTTTCTCCAAAAAATATTCAAGAGAATTGAAAGGTTTGTATAAATTCAATCTGAGCCAGAACATGCTTGTTTCGCCTACACATCAATGAGCTTTCGTTCATTGCTCTATGAGTGAAAGGGATAAAATTTCCACTGGTTTGGTTAGCAAGTAGAACGGGGTGCCCAACTATAGCAAGACATACAAACAGAGCATACAGCAAGAAATATAATCCTGTGTCTTCTAGTACTAAAAAAACTGATTAAAATATTAAAGATTTATTTAAAATGAATATATTTCGAGTATATTTCTTTTATCTTTAAAGCTTTATAGATAATCTACCAGAAAAAGTAATTTTTCTCATTTAAAATTTCTTCATTGTCTTAAGTATCTTATAATATCAATAATAAATTGTATATGTCAATATCAAAAACTGAAACATGTAGAAATTTATCGACATTTAGAGAATTGAGTTTATAACCATACACAAATGAATTTATAGAAGGAGGACAACCTAAAATATCATTAATGGTTTCGTATATATTTAATATTTCGAGTATATGATTTTGTACTATTGCATCAATCTTAAATGATAAAAATCGCAAAGATTCTACGAAATTAAGTCGGCCTTTTCTATTTCTATTTTATAGGCAAACGTTAAGGAAAGTTGAATACTTGATGAAAATATTACCCTTTTTAAATTCAGAATTCTTAATTTTACATTTGTTTTAATACAACATGATGTAAAGTAATGTTATTTATCAATTGAATTTAAATAGTTAAAGTTTCAATGGATATGTATCTTATTAGTTCGGACTTATTAGTTCACAAGATTATGTGCTTCTTCAGTTGTTTGAAGGATTTTGAACAAAGTATTTGATAAACTTCTAAACTAAAAGATTGTTTTGTTTTCTCCCTATTACAAGCAAAAATAATTAAAAAAAATCCATATTTCTTCTAATATCCACTTTTAGCTTTTTAACATACATGTTATTGTTTCATTGTTGTTATAATATTTCAATCGTATTTGCATAAATATTTAAAAATACAATTATTTTATAACATTTTTCCAAGATCTTATCTTCATATTTTAAGCATGATATTAGTTAAAAATTGGATGTATCAAGATATAAAAAATGTATAAAGTTACTTTACCTCATAAACGCTTGAAATTTTACATTGGAAATACACAGGAAGAAAAACATAACACGCAGTTATCATTCCTAATATCCATGGGACCCATATTGTGCCCACGAAAGGTCCAAATTTGTAGGCTTCAGCTGAAGTACCTAATATCAAAATTGATGATACTGTTGTAGCAGTTATGGACATTATAACAGGTATTTTAGTTGCAGATCTTCCTGCAAAAAAATATTCATCCATCGTTTTTTGACGACCTCTAGAAAATCGAAAAAAAATTCCTATGGCAGAAGGAATCAGAAGGGACATTATTATAATAATAGAGTCAGTAATTCCAAGATGTTGATCAAAGTTCATTTTCGCTAAAAAGTGGAAGCGTGATATCTTCAGTGGAAATATAATGAAAAAAATTCTTAGTGATGTTGATGGCTATGCTTCTATCACACCATGTAATCAGAGCAATTATTGATATTCATACAATGCTTATAAAAGGATGAACCTTTGAGGAGGTCTTTGTTATTTTTAATGAACATGCCATAAATTGCTTAGTTCTGAAGGATAAAGCCTCATTTACTAAGAAATAACTGTGAGTTGCCTTTATACCCCCTCTTATTGAAGAAATAATGAGCATTCCTTACTAAATTTATGAAAAAAAAAGTGTTTGTGTTTCAAGGGACTGCTTTATGGAAGTGATTTATGATCTTACACACTGGAACTGTATTATGTAACATCATAACTAAGTATTGCATTCAATCTGAACATTTGCATTTGAATCTAATATCTTCAAAGTATCTATTTTTTTCAAATTGACTTTTTTTGCATTTATCGTTTTTTTAATGACATTAATCACAATATGAGGCAGAGTGTTTACTAAGTTGATCCTTGAAAATTAATTTTTCTACAGAAATATAGAAATCAGTGATTTATGTGATTTCTTTATATAGTAATTCAATTTTGCCTTGTGATAAAGATTTTAAAGTTTTGAAAAGATTAAAAAAAGTTAAACAAATCGTTCGCACTTGTGCTTTGAACAATATACTGAACTTAATTTCATCTAAAGGAAGGAGTGATTCAGTTCTGAATAATTTTTTTTTCGAAATTCAGAATTTCCAGGTTTTTATTGAGTTTCATTAACATAGTCGAATTTTATCTGGTTAGATTGAAAATTTCATTATGAACACGAAATTAGAATTTTTTTCTGACCTTTTTTCTGACAGAATTCGTTGCAACCGTAAAAAAAATAAATATTGAATGTTTGTTTTGCTACTCCCCTTTTTTTGTTATTACCAAAAAAGGCGCTGTTTGAAGAAAGTACTGTGAACTTGGCGACAAGATTTTACTCAATTAAATATCTATTTGGATCGGCATTGAAAAATTTAATATAATGTTCGAAATTTTGATTATCATCTTCCTAATAATTAAATTATTACAGATTTTATTAGAATAAATATATTTAGGAAATATATTACGGATTTTGACAAGGTCAACATGATAGGGAAAAAATTAAATGAATTCCCAAAGAAACATGAATTAAATGAATTCATCATATGCTAAATCGTTTGATAGTATGAATCCTGCTCAACATGGTAAAGCAACAAATTTCATTGCTTGATGAAATTGATAGATAATTTGTTAAAATAGTTTTGATTGATGAAAAGATGTTAGATTATGAAATAAAAAATCAAAATAAATAATTATTAAATACTTCTTCAAGTGTCTTAAACAAGAACTGAAAATCTGATGTTGTTAAACAATTGGGCCGAAGTTTCCAAATTAAAAGAAAATTCGAAAATGAATTAGAGTCAGGAAGCATAATTGGGAAGAAGAAATAAGTGGAAATGGTGATTAGAGTATAACTTGGTGAAGGCTTAGGGAACTGTGGAACTTTAGCCTTCTTTAAAGACACTTTAGAAGAAAGCGGAAATCACTTCCCTGCTTTTTACATTGTTATTTTTTTAATGTTTATGTACTTTGATTGAAACCGTGTTACAAAAGAGTGAAAGCAAAATTTTCTTCATTTATTTACTTCCTTCGTCTGTCCACAGGCATTTCCTCAAACACTTCGGAGTCTCATTCGACAATGCTATCCGGCTAAAACTTCTTCCATGTGGGTATATGGGTTCTCTTATAATAATCACTCAACATAGGCAAATATGATGTGACGTCACACTATCACGTGACCGTCCGTTCTGCGAAACATCGCTTGTTTAGCGAGTCAGTATTTTACATCTTGTTTTGTCTGTTATGCGAAGTGCCTGTTAAACGAGGTTGGGCACATACTTGATAATGTCTTCAGGTTATTCTTCTCTCTTGATAATAATGATGAATGTATGTTGATGTTCTATAATGCAAATCGTTTGACCTAGTTCTACCAGTATTGGCCAGGATATACTTTGGTGAGTGGAAAAGTGTATAGACCAGAGATATTTTTAAAAATTTTAATTAGATAATTCATTAAAAAAAATTCAGATTTGCGCAATTTTTTTGCAATAACTTCCAAAAATATTGTGACACAAAAATGTCGTTTGAATCATTTAAACGCATTCACTGCCGCGATTGACGCTGTCAATTTGGAACACCTATATAATTAGATTACCTCTTCTTAGCTATATCTGAAGTATAATAAAAAGAAATTGTATAAGCTGCTGCAAACATTTTAAAATTAATATGCCATTTTTAAATAATACCAATTTATTTAACGTACCATTTATTCTGAGTTTTTATGTTTTTTAAGTAATTTTTTTGCATCAGTTTCAACATTTGTTATCGTTATTGCACTGAAATTCAAATTTGTTTTCATTGTTTCATCAAACATTTAATCGCATGAATTTTTGCTATTGTTGAAAACTAAGGAAGAAAGATGCAAATAATAACCTTAGCAGTTTACATCAGAAAGTGAAATTATAGTGCTGCGGAAAACAACATAAAATCAGATTAATTATACTCTTATGTCATTTGTTTCAACTAGAAAGTTCATTTACACAATAGACAGAACAGGTGTAATTCTATTTTAAAATTTATTCCGCTCTTCATATTCAGTATCAAAGTTTAAAACTTGTCCATTTCAAATCTTGCTTTTCACAATTCTTGATATTACGTTTAAACTTTTGTTTGTTGAAACAAGTCAAAACAGGCAGTATTGAAACGATCCAATTATATTACGTTATATTTAAATAAGATTAAAAAACTATAAAAAAGAGACATAACTTATTCAAATTTAATAAGGATTTTATTATATAAATAAGTAATAGTAAAAAATGTGAAACAAATAATAGTAATGCAAAAATGTAAGAAAGAAGCCGCACTTTTTAATGCTATAATAGACTTTAAACAGAATGCAAAGAATTCTATAAAATATATTTTCGAATTACTAAATCCAGGAAAATAAGCAACAATGGTAGTTTTTCTTTAGAATATTTATTTTGCTATTTAGAATATTTATTGAATGATATGAATTACAATACTTTGTATATGAGATACATACAATTCAAAATGAGATTAATGATTTTATGCAGATTTACAGAACATTCACACAAATTTAAAAATCCAACAGCTAAAATCTTCAAGTGACATTCATACAGACGAATTCGTGATGTTAAGACGACGCTTTGTTTTCTGTCAAATGTAAAATTTCTATTTCTGATGACTTTTTCATGAAGTAACGTGCAACAGGAGCTAGACATTTGGAATCAGAAGCTATCACATTTTTATTCCACCCTGAAATGTAAGACAAAATGAAATTTTTTTTTAAAAAAAAAGAGACACTAACTATTGATAGCATTGATGTTTATGATAAGTAAAAAAAATTGCTTATAAAATTATTCTTCATTTTAAAAAAATATTTCTTAATAGGAAATGAAAATCAGATATTAAATATTTAGAGTTTTATCTGTTGAGAGAGTCATTTAGTTTTAAAGACAAATTAAATAACTATAATGAAATATATTTATTGGCATAATAAATTACAGCTTTTTAAAGAATAGCTTTCTATAAAAAAAGAAATCGTTTGCGCCAATAGAACGTTGCCAGTTGCAAAAGCAGAAAGATGAGTTGTTTTATTAAACGATTTAATTCTTGTGATTTTGGAATGAGTGCAATATTTTGTAACTACCATGATAGTGAAAAAAATAAATCATGCTGACACAAATCAAAAATGCTATATGAATATGTTTATCTGTCACTAATTATAAATTAATCTTATTTTCAGAAGGATTACTTTCTAATAAATTGATCCTTTTGTCTAATCAGATTTGATCAGATCATTCTAATTAAAACTTTTCATATCATGATGCAAATGTGTTGCAAATTATGATTCTTACCTGTTAATAAAACTGTAGCAAAGACTGCACACATGGTAAAAAGAAATGCAAACAGCGGAATCCATAAGTAGCTTATTCTGTATAATATAAATGCTGGACTGAAAGAGAAATATAAAATTAGGTACACAAATGTTATATTTTCCTAATGCTAAGCAATAAAATCAAGGTTCATCTTTCGAAATATTATTTCATTTAAATCATGCCTTTTTTTCAAAGACAAAAAAAAAATATATAAATTTGTGAACATTTATACCTAATAAGAAAAACTACACTTCCATTTAGCTTCTGTGAATAACAAATAGCAAATTAAAAAATAACGTGTTGCTTCGAAATAATTGATTGTTACGAAAATCTTCCAGTGGTTATATGATAAATAAACTCGATAATGGAAAACGACATTTTATTCCATATATATTTAAAAAACCATAAAGAACATATTAAAAAACCCGGCAAGATCTACAGTTAAATTGAATTGTCGCAGAATTATCAAAAGCGCTCTCCATCTACCATTTCACCATTTAGCACTACACAAAGCGTCAAAAAAATTCACAGAGTTTTGATTGGATATGTTTTTTTTTATTTTTCATGCAAAATGGGACTTTATTCTTCAATTAATGGTTGCTAATTGCCTGAAAATTGAGTAAAACGTAAATAGCGTGCAGAAATCGCTTGTGACTGGCGTGGAATATATTTTTTGTAACAGAAAAGCTGCAATGCAACAGCAGTACAATGCATCTAAAAATCATTACATAATTGCTCGATACACCCATACTCTCTACAAGAGGGATCTTACAGTGATGTGTTATTGCAATCTTATGTATACTTATATTTTTTGTTTTGGAAATGAAGTGTCATACTGATTCAACTAAAACCCATAAAATATTTGAAATGTGTATGTATTATGAGTCATTTTTGCATCGAATTGTACCATTTATGAATAATTTAATTTTACACTACAATTTTTAAAAAAATGAATAATTTGATACAGAAAGCATATATGAGCACCATATTTAAGGATTTAATATCCAGCGACCACAAGCTATAATTTCATTAAAACTACAAAACTGTAAAAAAGGGGCTTTCGTGGACTAATGAACAACAATATTAAACCTTGTTCTCCTGGAAAAATATTGCAAAATTTTATAATTCATATTTCTTCTCCATCATGTTGATAGTAGGGTTCATATCGGAAGAATTTGAATAGGCGGAACTATTCACAGAGAGAAACTTGTGTTTTGGAAATATACTAATATTCCTCCGCAATGGCTTAACCCTTTAAAGGGCCATTTTTTTCTAGTCATATTATGTTTAAATATTTTTAGGCTTGAAATTAGAATTAGAAAAGGGATTCATTTAGCTTATTAGATAGATTTAATTTGATTAATTAATTAATTTGGTTAATTAATAATTAAGTAACAAATCAAGACACATCATTTTGTGTGAGATAAAGAACTGAAGCATTTAAGTTTCTGTCTTTCTAAAAATATTTGTCAGAACTGATGCCAACCTACATAAATTCACACAAAGATTGATAAATTTGGTGGGAAGCATACTTCCCACGGCCTTAGAAAGTGTTAAATGAAACGATTTAATTGGCAAAATCTATGCTTAGAAGTATATCTACTGTCACCAAAACCAGAAGAGTTTTAAAACAATGAGTCTGTGTAGAAGAATTTTCTAATATTTTGGTCACTCAATATGATGAATTACAATAGCGAATGACACATAAAGAAATAATAAAAATATTGTAAATAAAATACTATTTGAAATAATATGCTTTGAAAATATATTCTCTGCATTTTAATTCTCTAATTTTTCATATATACATTCTGTAAGGATTCTTTAAATTTATTTCTTATATATTTTCAAATGATAATGTAGATTGAAATTGTAAGATGTCTATTTTACTGTATTTTTATGTAAACAATTTTAAAGGTCAAGTGAGAATTTAGAGTATTCTTAAAGATTTTTAACATATGTTTTTTTAACATATTTAATATTTTTTTTTTCCATTCTCGTATTTCCAATGATAAAAATTTCTTTTAAATTAATTTAAACGTTGTTAAATCTTTAAAACATGTTAATTCATTTCATACAAGTTGACATATATTATAAGATATCTGTGATTTTATTTCCTAAATTTCAGCTAATGGCGTCTTTAACAAAACATTAAATTTCCAGCACCCATCTTACAAATTAAAGGAATAAAATTAATTTTCATTTTTACTGAGAGAAATAATTTCATCCCACTTATGAAAACAAGAGGCATAAGCCTATCCTCATACTCCACCTCGACGAATCATCTGTTAGTAATGTGGTACATGAGTTGGTGGCAGAACATTCCGTCGTAGAGTTCTCGAAGAAATTTGTGATGTTGGTATAATTCGAACAGCCTGCTAAATCTAAGGGTAATGCTTCGCTTTTATGTCCTCCAAGAATGGTTCCTAAGCCAAGCCAACTGGAAAATGCAAATCCGATCACAAGTCCAAACATTATAATCTAGAAAAATAAATTTAAGAACAATTATTAACCGACTTAATATCTTGTTTCAATAAAAGGATCTGAATGTTTCAAAGAAAAAACTTCTTATCTAATATAAGCGGATCATTCTTTTATCATAACAATAATTTCTGCTAGTAATAAGGCTTTAATGATTATATGTTTGTATGCTATAACTCTACAGGACAAACCGCAGAGTTACCAAATTTATCACAGACATGCTTTTACTAAGGGAAATGGGCACATTAGAGCGATTTCTTTTGAAATGCTACTTAATGAGGAATAAATGAGATTTTGGGTGCACTTCTGTGGTAACTTTCAAAAATATTTTTTCCACAGCTGAAAGCTGCAAAAGAAATATTCTGTTTATTTCCTATGAAGTTTATATGAGGATAAAAAAGTAAAATTAAAGTATAGCTTAAGACAGCATTCAATTGCAAGATAAATTATTCAGACAATTTTAAGTTTATAATGGCACTGTTTTTGTTATTGGATTTGATTCCAGTAGGAAGGTATATGTATACAAGAATCTAAACCGATACAAGGATATTAAAATAACACTCTTTATCCTAATATAATATTCAAAATTACTTGGTTAAAGAAATCAGAGTCACTAAGTTGTGTAAAACAGATTTAATAGAAGTTGAATGTCATCCGTTTTTTTTTCGGTGAGTCAAGTAATGTAATGAGCAAAACGAGGAAACAGATGCACAATTTAATCGAAATTTCTGAATTGGAGAATAGTAATATTTTAATCTGAATCAAATCGAAATTACTGAATTGGAGAATAGCAATATTTTAATTGGAATCAAATCGAATTAATCTTCTAATCAAATCTGTTAACTAGGTTAAAAAAATTCAATTTCAAATAGTTTACATTTATTGAGAAAAAACGAAAACATACCCCTTTTTTTATGCATAGCAAAAAGACGGTTAACATCTGACTTCTACGTCGCAAGAAAGGGTAATTTTTTAAAATAACAGATGTAAGCTCAAGTAATTTAAATATTACATGCGAGTGAAAATTAAAAGGACAGTTGTTACAAAATAAAAATCATTCGTTTTTAACGTGTTTGACATATTTTTATTTCTTTTAAAATTTTGAATAAAATAGTTTTCTTCAAATAATCTATTGTAAAAAAAAGTAATGGATAAATAATTTTTTAAAAATTTAAATATTCCTAACACACAGACATAAAATGGGTGAAAATCTTTTAAAAATCATAAAATGTAGATATTATTTTTTATAATTATGATTAAAAAAAATATTTCTCAAAAGCAAACAGAAGCCCGATTAAGATTTTAAAAATGACAAGAAAAATCAAAATAATTATTCTTTTCATATAATCCATTAGCTTTTATTTTTTTCTTTTCTTTCAATAAAAGATTTTTTTACTTCTCAAAAGTAACAGGGATAAAAATAGTGTTTATTAGAAACATATTAAAACTTTCTACATTACTTGAATTATTTTTACTAGTTGTAACGAAATATTTGCTCAAATGATTGATCTGTGGAGATTTTAAAATTATCACCATATTTTAAGTCCAATATTAATCCTAGAAACAAAAATAATTAGCCATTACTTTATCTGTAGCCTTTCTAGTGAGGACCCCGATAAAGAAGATGGCAATTGTGGGCCCTTCCACCACGCTCAAGAATGTCAGCGTAATCTGGAGAACACTTTGAAATTTAGATATGAGGAAGCAAATACAAATGCAGAGAATGCCATAAAATAATGCTGCAATAACAAAAATCGAAAATCAAAGTGTATCTCAAATTTATTTATATATATAACGAATACATATTACAATAATATATAATGAAATATATTCAAAATATTTTTATATATAATTATAATATACCACAAATATATTCATATTTATAATTTAGATATTATTACATTTCATACAAATTGTAATAAATAGGAGAAATTTGCTAAATTTGGAAAATTATCAACAGTAATCAATAACTTAATTTCAATTCTATAAAATATTTTGATCGTAAAATATACAGCTGATGTTGCGACGACGTAAACGTGGTTTAGAGAATCATTCTTTAGAGAAAGCGCTTCATAGCGACAATTTATGAGTAACTGTTAATATATAGATATCATTTAAATTGTTTAGTAAAAATCTTAATCTAAATCTTCACAGTAATTATGTCGAAAGGTAACTATGTTTGTGTTTAAATCTCGATAACAAATTCATTTTCTCTCTTCTTATCGTTTTTTAAGACCTATTAGCTGAAAAATGGCCTCTTCGTATTATAAATATAGTATATTTCGTGAAAATCTTAATATACAGAGATAAAATGTTGGATTTCAAATGCTTATAACAGATATTCGTAACCTCAATTTTGTTAAATATTTAGGCATTAAAATAAGAACCTTATTACAACAATGTTAACATGATTTGTGGAATCATTCTTAAAAAAGTGCTATGCATTGACATTTGGTGACGAATTTTTGATATTTAAGTGTCATTATTCAATTATTTTTAACAAAAAAATAGTAATAATATCTTAAAGTAAGCTGTAAAATCTTGAAAGAAAAATTTAAAAAGAATGCTTGGAAGAATCAAAGGGGAAAGACTAAGTTAGGTGGTTAACCAAAGTGTACTGAGATTACTGTCTTACAACAGTTGTCTAAATTGGGTAATTTAATGAGGCTATTGTCTTGTACTAAAAGAACAGCTCAGAAAGTCGTTATAATCATCGCTATCTGTCATAAAGTAGAACAAATCAAATAAGAGACATAAAAGATTTAAATGTTGATTCAAAACTGATAAAAGTTTTAAGTTTTGCGGTTTTGAATTTTAATTGAAGATGCAAAGAAATAATGTAGAACATAAAATGTTCCATTTGAGATGTGACATACATTTTGAACTGATGTACGATAATAAAGAAATAGTTGTTTTAATTGATCTCAAAGAAATAATTGGTTTATTTTTAAGAAACCAGTTTCCTTAATTAGATTCAATTTATATGCTATTTTTTTCTGTTCTAAAATGTATTTTTTAAAATATTAATATATTTTAAAGATGAATAAACTACAAAAATTTTAATAACTTTTTTTTAAAAAATAAAATTACTTTTTTTCTACTCTATATTAAAAATCGTGGAAATGTTCCAAACTCGTCAACATTATTCTTATTTTCAATTATTTAAATCTGAAAACAAAACTATAAAAAACAAACATTCTTATTTCAACCAGTCTTCGTTTAAAAATATCCGAAGTGAAAATCGTTTCAGAAGTCCAGATAGGCGTTTCATGCGAGCAATGCTATAAGATGAAGCAACTTAGCAACAGTTCATTTTGAAAGGCGAGGGGGGGGGGGGGGAAGCGGCTTATTTCGGCGACTAGCGTTAAATCACTTTTGCAAATCAATACTCAAATTGTAAATTCCTTACAATTCTGGATGATTATGCCGTTCCCGATATGTAGGGATTATTTTTTTCCTGATAATTTTATTATTGAACGTCTACTATGACGGCAAATATTCTGTTGCTCATACCGAATGTGTTTAGGGATTGCCCTCAGAATATGGATTTTATGGCACAAACTTTGCCAGCAGAAATATTTGCTCTTAACCATTAAATAATTGCTCCCTATCCTCCCTAAACCTAAACGGTCCCAAACGTCTGTTAAATGAAATTACGGCCGGGATTTAAGAGAACAGAAAATCAAATTTAAATTTCTTCCCGCTTTTGTAAAGTATGATTGATGGAATACCTGTGGCGCGAGCTTTGTTTGCTAGAGAAATTCGTTCAAATAGATTTGAAGGGGCTGAGGTGCGAGAGGTTTTATGAGAACTCTCAAAGGTTGTCTAAACATACATATATTTGCTTACATCAGTTAAGCGAAGTCCTCTTTTACATAAGAAATCCTTAAGAGTACAAAGCTGTCATTGTGTGTTACGAAGGATAAGAAATTTTTTTTATCTTTGAGAGGGAAACTCGGTTGCTCCAGTATTCTGAGATATCTATGCTCGAATGATGTTAGGAATGAGAGAAATTAACCACCGAGTGGGATCCATTACTAAACAGCCGTCACCGTTCTTTGCACTTACTCTTTCCTCAATAAAGATACATCTCGTCATTCGAGATCCGATACTTGATCTCACATAATGCCACCTAACTTCTACTGACTGTAAACTATTTATTATGTATTAAGTGAAATGTACTCACACAATCCTTTAGCGATGAACACTAGCTTGGAATCGCTTAAATCAAAAGGATAAAGAGGTTCTAAAAAATCGACAACAGTCACTGTGGACAAAGAGTTCAGAGCAGAAGAAATAGTGCTGAGAGAACCGCTGAAAACTCCAGCGAAACTCAGACCAATGAGACCAGGAATTCCGTGCATTCTTGTAACAATGAAGTAAGGAACTAACTGAAAAAGCAATAAAAATTCGAAAATATAACAAAAAGTATTTTCAAAATTTTACTATCCATATAAATAACAACAACTGTCATATCTAAATAGTAATATTACTATAGTATTTTCCAAATGGTCTATTTTTTGACATATAAAACCAGCAGGAAGGTTTGCACGAAATTTTCCAGCATTCTCCCTAAAAAAAAATATGTTCTCTCATGTTTTCCTACTCCTTGCATTTAAAAAAAATGGCCTTGGACAAAGCCTTAAACACCACACGGACGCAAATTTTTTAAAAGTTCTTTTCAGTTTCGTAGTATAGTAAACATAACCGTCTACTCTGATCAGCCATTATGGCACGCAGATTTATATGACTGACCGGAATATTGCCACAGCAACACTGGCGGAAACTATGGTTGAGTCCTAAGGGGCATCACCGGCCACGGTACAACCTTTCCCGTAGAAAGCATGTCCCATCATTGATAGGAGGTAAGCCGGCCCCCACCATTTCTATACGCACTCAGGGGGCGAAAACCTAACGCTATACTGGAAGCTTTTCGTCTTCATTTCTGAGGTGTCCTCAGGTGGGAGTTTGCAGTATAGTTGAAATAACAGAGTATGCATTTAAACTTTTTTCTATCGTTTTAAATCAAAATTTGACTTATAAGTGAAATTTTAATAAAAGAATATCATACCAATTTCATTTATCGAAAATGCTGCATTTTTAAATCATCATGTTTGCATGCATTCCAATATATAGACCGACAAACAAACAGACAACTACCCATTCAAAGATTTGTTTCAAAATTTGATACATATCTTCATTTTAGATGCTGAAATTTTGAACCTAATTTTATTAATTTGGCTCTTTACATTTCGTAATTATTGAATTCACTTCCATTCGAACGGGCAGATTTTTTGAGAATGTAGTTCATTCAAAATTTGGCAGTAATCGACAACTTTGGCGACACGATCTTATTCTAAATTCCATCCTTCTAGTTAATAGAATTGATGAGCTATCATAATCAAAGACAGACAGATTTATCATTCAAAATGTGCTTTTTTAGATTCACGGAGTCTACACAGTAGAAATTCTTCCAAGTTTCATGTCCAATTTTATAATGATTACCATATATTTCTTATGCAAATTGGTAATAAAGTGCTTTTTTTAAAATTTTTATTTTTATTTTGCAAAAGCTGTCTTTCTTTCAAGTTATTTATCATTTTTATCACTTATTTAAAAGATTTCTATAAAATAAATATCTAAATATGCTTTTTTAAAAATATAAAAACATCTAAATGTTTTTTAAATATTCATTTACTTACTTGATCATATTTTTTTAATTCAGGCTCCACTGTTACCGGATCACACATGTAGAATACCGCATACAGGATTACTCCCAAGAGACTACATGTGACAAACAGAAGGATTACCGGAATAACACTCCATCGTAAAGCTCTATAGGATAAATGGTTTTATAAGTGTATAAGCCTTCAATATTTTCTTTTATTATTATAGTAATACTGGGCTTACACTCGGGCAGTTATAAGACAACGAGTAGGCAGCGCATGCGTAGAAAAGCTAAAAAGTGCTGTTCGGTCGTAATCACATGCCGCTGTATTGTATTATTCTCTTATTACGCACAAGTTTACAGAGTTTGACGGGATTTTTTTTTTTTGGCATGAAAAAATTGATCACTTATCATAGATTAATACCAACATTTTTTGCTCTTTGTTCTTTCTGATGCGAGGCTTGTTTTTTAAAATTTTATTTGCTTTTTTTCTATAGTTTTCCAAAATTAAGTATATTGGCCTTTTTTTTTATTTCACCATGTTTCTTTGTGTAAATATCCATCATTTTAATATGATACGCAGTGAAAAAGAAAAATTCAAGGACGTCAAAAAAAGTTATTTATAGCCAAGAACGGAATGCCTGAATCTATCTTATAAAATTGTGGCAAACATAAATCGGTCCCTTTCCACGCATGCGCTGCTTACTGGCAGAATGTAAACCCAGGATTCAGCTAAGTAAAAATAATTATTACAAATTTCATCCTTTTTTACCATTTAAAATAAATACCTTGCTTACTGAAATACCATTAATAAATTACCATTAATAAAAAAAGATGTATGCATTTGCTCGTGTATAGATATGTATGTTAATAATGGTGTGTTTGCAACAGCAAATATATATATATATATATATATATATATAAATCTAAAGAGCAAAAAATGGTATCACCTACGACTGAGCTTTTTGACATTTGCTCATACTCAGAGCTCTTTGAACTTCAATTTGACTCGTTCCATAGACTCCAATTCCAAAACTGAGTCCTCGAGCGAGAACATTCCAGAAAGTATATCTTGTCGTCAAATCGAATGTTGTGCTGAAATAAAATCAGAGTGCATTGTTAATATTAGTTATTTACTACAATTACATTGTTAAAATTAATAACACAAGTTCTATATACAAGTCTAATGTGAATTATTCGTATATTTAAGTAGCTCTCTTTGAAATATTGATTTCCTGAGTTACCCATTAGTGCTTCGCGTCCTTACGTTTGTTTAATAGCGATTTACTGCTTGTGTGCTATTATTATAAACAGTAACCGACAAGTTATAAAAGTAGATGCTATTAGACAATGCTGTAATATGGTAGCGTTGGATTACTCCAAAGAAACAGGCCGTTAAACCAAATTGGTTTATTTCTTTTTTGACACATAGGGACGATCACTACATTACACAACTTTAAAAAGACTAACATTTAAACATGAAACATTTTAAATTTTAATAAGCTATTCCTTCCGTTGTTCTTTTTTTCCTCACACCTCCTCGTTCCGCTCGACGCTTCTTTCTCCACGTGGCCACTCAGCACCAACCAAATTTAGTTTCCGACGCCATCTCACCAAAGCGTTTAGTCCTTCAGTACTTTACAATGCTTTACCACTGTGCATTCGTATTATGTATAGGATAAAGCGTCAATATTTCTTATTGGGCCTATTGAATTTTTTCACAGTAGATCCACCAAACAGATTTGGAATTTCAGTAATAATATTTATGCTTTATTTAAAATTTCTTCCACATTTGGGATTATTAAAATGTATAACAAAGCAGTTCTGTATTTCATCTGGTACAGCTACTATTAGACAGTAAAACTACCATATTTACTCAAATAATTTAATCCTGTCTCCCGTTTCAGCTCGTCTGACCACTTCACGTATTCCACCAACTTCGGTGATCCCGAAGGTATACACTATGATTATGTAGACGAACATCAGAATACCCTGGAAGACATCGGACCACAAGACAGCTTTCAGTCCTCCCTGTAACCGGAAATGATACTTCGGAATTATTTTTTCACTTTCTTGCATATGAAATATAAAAGGAGAAAAAAATGTAACTATCGAAAAATTCGGCATTGAGATCTTGAGGAATGTTTGCGACTTTTAAGACTACAATAGTCTTAGAGTTGTTAAATAAGCGAGAATGGTGTGGGATCTTGAATAAAAGTTCTATAATCACTGAATTTTAGCCGAAATGCAGCTATAACAGAAGCTCTAAAAGCATCCAATTCTCAATACATGAACGATAATAACTATGTAGTCTGTATTAGGATTATTCTACGCGACTTTCCAAAGAATGGAAACCAATTTTCTTTCTAAAATTAAGATTTTGTCAGTGGATCCCCACAACCTTTAGCTTATAAATAATCAATTAGTTATTTTAAAGAAAAACTTAATAAGTTAAATAAATTAACTGCATCAGATTAAAAATTAATTGCAAAATAATTCAGACAATACCATTCTCTTTAATTAAATTAAAACCTTTTGGTAAATATACGTCTATATAATACATAAATTATTAAAAATAAAAAAGGGCTTTAAAAATCATTAGAGATGATATTTCTTGACTATTGTCACGAACTAACTTAATTAAGAGGTTGTATTCTGGATATTTGTATACTGAAGTAGGAATTTGTTTCAATTATTGTCATCCAATAATGTGAAATGGTCCTAAATATTTCTCTGAAGCTCCTTATTAGCCTAAAGGCTCTTTGAATTTTCTTTTAACTAAAGAATTAAGAGCAGGAATGCTTAACCATTCATCCTCCGAAGCAATTTCCATATCCTGGTTGGCCAGCTCATTTTCTGGGGTTATATTATCATCCGTTTCTTTCGACCAATCTAACAAGCTTGTTTATCAATATCTTCACCTACCATACACTTGATTCATTGTATCTTTTCTTCAAGAATGCTGCTTAAAGCAGAATAAGATTCATCTTTTCCCTGAATTGAAGAGATTAGATTATATTCGTGAGACTAAACTTTCCAGAGTTATGAGGAGCCTCAAAAGAGCGTAATGGACCATCTCACATAAATGGCGGAAACGTTCTTTGAAGATGAAGTTTGGGAAATTTGATAATCGATATGAAAATTGCCTAAAATGTCATATCGATGTTAATTGTGCCCAAAAGTAATTATGCTTGTATGTAATTTATGGTAAAATATTCAATATATTCGCTATTCTTGTCTTTTTTGTAGTAAAGATAGAAGGCAAAAGATAATAGCCCTCCTGATATAAAATGCCAGATACTTTTGCTATATTTAAGACAAAAGCTCTCAAGATAGGCTTGAAAATTAAATATTTTTGAAACTGAAATGTACGATTTTTTTCTCTCAGGTTGTACTAAAAATCCGACGGTTATTGTACAAAAAACAGAACATTTTAAGCGCGAATGAATGATAAAAATTACATTACAGCCACAATATAATAGTTTTTAAGATTTTATTAAAATTAAAGAAAAATTGCATGAAAATAAAGTAGGAAATAATAAACTATATTTTGAATTTAGAAATGTTTCAAAAAAGTTCGTTAAATAATTATACTCTAAATATAGTAAAAAGGTAAAATTTCGATTAATTTATAATCAATTAAAATTTTTAATATTCTTTCTAAGAGAACATCATTTACTCAAGTAATCACATAATTACTCTGTAATTATATGACAAATGAATAATTGCACGTAATTACTCTGAGTAAACAACTAATTATTCTGTAATTACGTGAAAACGGTGTAATTGCATGTCCAATAGACTGTTTTTAAGAAAATTTTGAAATATCTTTACTTTGCGCATCACGGTGTTTACAACGTATAACTATCAACTAGATAAAATAGTTTTAAACAGCTCATAAATGACAAAATGTAATCTGAAATTTAATCACCATAAAGCAATAAAAGGTACAGGTCAGTCCACACACAGTAATGATTATTTCTGTAGATACGTCAGTAACGGCAGTCAAAGCCAGTACCGAAGCATATAGAACTGAAGACATATAGAGTACCTAAAAGAAATGAAACAAAAGTATTTCAACTCACTTCGCAGTTACATCAATTGATACGAAAAAGTAAAAAAAAAAAAAAAAAAAAAATCTTATAATACATACCATTTGAATGATGAATAAAGCCGAAACTGTGTATTTTGTGCATTTACCAAACCTCATTTCAAGAAACTGAAAGAAAAAAAAATGCAATGTTATATAAATAGAATTTGAATGTTCAAATGAGAAAACTAGTGTTTATTACTCGCTTCCGTTTTCTGAATGATAATAGTGTACCGGCATATTCAGGGGCTAGCTCTAGGGTGTAATAAAACATAGACTCGTTCCTGAGTGCGCCAAGAAACCAATGAGGTTTCGATTCGATAGAGGGGAGAGTGAGGTAATATGGACTAGTGTGTGTACATTCAAAAGTGAAATGATCTGCATCCCACAGACCACCGCAGATGCAGAATGGGCTGTTTATTATATTAAATCTATGCAAATAAAAAGGAAAAGCACCATGTCCAGAAACAAAATATAATAAATATTTATTATGTGTTAATAGATTAAAATCAACTCTGGGAATATACCCCCTGACTCTTATACTTTTGATTGAGCTATTCCAATATCGATGCCAATCATCCAAAAAAAAAACTATTTCAATTTTTTCTTTAAATGTGAATAAGGGGTCGGTATTGCTATTAATTCTTCCTTGGTTGTTGCAGACCTGGCATAATGATCGGCTAACTCATAACCCGGGACACCGGCATGTGCTTTCTTCCAGAACAAGCCTACCAACCCTTCAGATTTGATCCTGTTTAATTTAATATCATTAATAAATTTCGAATTGCATTTCTGTTTCTTTAAAATTTCAATTGATGAAAGGTTATCTGTAAAAATGTTAATTTTGACGCAATTTTCCAAAGCCCAGCTGGCCGCAAAATTAATTGCCACCAGTTAAGTCTAGAAAACAGAATTATAAGGGACCAATTTTAAATAATGTGCTCTAATTAGTGTATTATTTTTAAAATTGCACATCGCAGCCCCAACTTTGCCCATTGTTAGTGCTAAGTGATGTCATTGTTTACTATAAGCAGTTATTTCAATTCATTATCAGTTCATCGAGAGAATTATAACTACTCTAAACTAGACTGCCATCCATAAGATATCATTAAAACCAATAACAATCAATAGTATAATTAGTTAATCTGAGGCCCTGATAGGTATCTTATTAAGGCCCTATTTTTAATAAGATAGTTGATTTAGTTTCATATTTCGGCACATTTTTATTATAATAATAATTCATTATTGGCCAATACTTTTTTGAATTTATTGACATTGTGAAAATGTCTTTGCATTTATTAATTACTACTCCAAAATACAATAATCGAATAATTAAGTGATTACTAGGAAATATAAAAGAACCTGAACAATTTTACATTTTATACTCAATATTATTGAAGTAGACGATCAGTTTTATAAATATTGGAATAACTAAGTAATCATAATGAAACATAAAGTAACCTGAACAATTTTACTAGATAAAGAATTAACATTGTCCAGATATTTTTTCAATAATAAAGTTTGTATTTTTCACATAATACAACCATCTAGTGTAAATATTCGAATAACTGTTTACAAAGAAATATAAAAGAACTTGAGAAAATTTACTTGTTAAAGTGCTAATATTTCCTAATATTTTAACATTCATAGAATTTGTATTTTTTACAAAATATAATCATTTACTGTGAATATTCGAATAACTAATTGATTAATAGGAAATATAGAAGAATTTGAACAATTTTATTCGAAAAAGTGCTAATATTGTCTTCATACCTTTAATAGAATTTGAATTTTTTACTAACTTATTTGCATGGAATGCTTTAAAGATATTGTTCTTGAATTTGAGAAAGTATTAAAAGGTTTCAGAAGAAAGAGATAAAAACTGAATTTGAAGTTGCATATTGTCTTTATTATTAAGCCTGCAAGTATTTTATTTCTGAATTTTAACCTTGCAAACAACTATTTATTGTTTTTTAAGAATCAGCTGATACGAAATAAGATTTTTTTCCTTATTCAAATTTACTTTTCATCATCTTTCTTTTAAATCGATCGTCAAGATAACATTTTTTTAAACAATAGACGTTCAGAGTATAGTTAATTTTTGGTCCGCGAACTTTGATTTGATAAAGTAGCAGTGAAAGATTTTTCTGGCTGTCTTGTTTTCTTCAATAAAATCGAATATTTTACTAAATAATGTCGATATCGACAGGATTTTTTTCGGTTATTTTCTTCCATATAACATGTACTTAAGTAAAATGCCAAAAATTTCGATGAAATCAAAAATAAATAATCCCGAAAAATATGTTTTCAAATTCGTATGTGTTAAAAATTTTCTCCTGATTTAGTTAAGTTTTAACATCTATAACATCAAGTTTTGAGCGTATTTTCGATATCTACAGCGTTTTAATTTATAGTTTTTTCTACAGAGTAATGGCATATTATTTTATTCATTATCATTTTATTTGAATTTGCTTCTGATTGCGTCCAACTTTTAATTAATTAAAATTCTAATAAAATTTACAAAAAAAAAAAAAATGCTTTTTTTGCATGTACCGATCTTCCACGTATATTTGCACCAAGCCTGGAAATTTTAGGCAAAATGTCTAGCCTATAAAGAATCAACCAAACACACACATTTATCTTTATTATTAATAGAGATATATATTTTCAAAACAAATAAGACAAGAAAATTTTTAAAAACTTTGCTTGTTATGACATTACTATTACCCTTGAAGAAGAATTGATGATATTTTAAGAATGGAATGAGATTTTATGGCAATAGTAATTTAAAGCGTCTAATGCAATGTTGTGTACAATTTGTATGAATCGAAAAGCTATAATGAAAACCAAACGATTTGTTCTTTCAATAAATATTTTTAATTACCATCTCAATTCTCAAAATATAGCAATGCTACGAATGGCAAATGAGTTTTCATTGCAATGAATGAGATATATTCTGTTGAAAATGACATAAAATGAATACGAATAGGTGATATGAAACTTTAGATTTCATGTACCTAAAATTTCAAATATATGAAAAAGATAAAACTGTTATTAAATTGGCGTGATTAAAATAGATTAAAAAAGCATCTTTTAATATTTGTATCGAGCTTAAAACGATACAATATTAGCATCATGCAATATTTCCTTTTTAGTGCAGAAAGCGTCAACTATTCTATAACAAATATCCCTGTGACTGTTAGGATATTATGCCTAACAGTGCTGTAGTAAAACATTCATGATTATGTACGGCATTTCGAAAATTGAACATCATGAAGATATCCAGTCATACAACATTATTGTGATTGGGATAGTAATAAAAATGTTACTTTCCACATATAATTCATTTAAATGCTTATATCTTATATTCAAATCTGTAATTTAATGCATTATGTATTATTTAAAGCACTATAAATAATACATCAAATGATCATAAATTAGCATAACATTAATTTTTTTTTCTTCATTACCTATTTAAGATTTTTTTCATAGGACAATGTCGGAATCGTTTCATTTACATATAAATTCATTTTGTTGCAAATGCATTTGAATCTATTCTCAAATATTACATATAAATAGTAATTAAAATTAACAATGATTTCATGTTAAAAAGTAAAAATTTCCTTGAGGTTTTTAAGCATATACATATATATTCCTTTAGCAAACATTACCTAAGCAAAAATACTTTCTTAGTTAAGGTAAAGAATTCAGCATAAAACAGGCGATTTTCAGAAATATTTATAAAAAAACTTTGTTTACTTACTTCATAAATGCTCGTTACATTGCACTGGAAGTATACCGGTAAAAAGATATACGAGGATACAAGCATTCCTATAGCTGTTGCCAATCCAAGAATTGTATATTGCGAACCATAGCGATAAACCTCGGCTGGGACACCGACCATAAGAACTCCAGAGGTAAGCGAAACAGAAATGGACATTATAACTGGTAGCATGGGGGATGATTTCTCGGCCATTAGATACTCGTGTGTAGTTTTTTGGCGATTTCCTGTGAATCGGAATACAATTCCTGTGCCAATAGATATCAAAAGCATCATACCGATCATAACATAATCCAAAATTCCGAGATTCACTATCGCAACCATGACAGTAAAAGAAATTGTAGCTTTTAATCCCAGAAATCTGGAAAATTTCAAAAAATAACGATGTGTATTTCAGAGCGTTCTCAAAAACAAATCTTACTCCCGATTTGTAGCTTCCAGTCAAGGAAATCCATCAATCCTTTGCATTTACATATCTATCAATTAGCAGTTTAAGTGTAGCTACTTATCAGATAGCAAAGATATGAGGCAGAGAAATAAATAAGGAATGATTATTTATGTTGCGCGGAAGCTCTTTACTTTGTTGATGGTTTGAGATATAAATATTTATACTGAAAGATCTTAGGAAGATGACTTTTTTTTTCTTTTTCTTTTTCACCCCTATACATTGTGTTATGGTGAAACTAGAGAATATTTTTCTCTCTTTTGAGCTCAATGGAAAATCTTGCAAACCCATAATTTGTATTGACATGAACCGTTTTGAAGTATTATTAACTATTATTCTGTAGATTTATTTATACTCAAGCATCGCATTGGGAGTTTTCTCCCTTCATCTTTCTTCTTCTTCTTTTATCTATCTATATTAATAATAAAGATGAATGTGTATGTATGTGTTTGTGTTTGCTTATGTGTGCGTGTGCTGCGCTCTATAGGTCAGACCATTTGAATGTGCTAATGCAGAGGAGATTGGGAATGTTCTCCTCGAAATGATTTGTTTAAAATTTTTACTGATTAAAAATTAAGTGAAATTTTGGCGTCTCCCAGCGTTAACTTTTGAAAATATTACAGTATGAAATTAATTTTTTTCTTATTTTAGAATAGAAAGAAATTATTTTTTTATTTATATTAATTTACTAATTGTGCAATTTTTTCCAATTTTTTTAGCTATTTATCTTTTATTTATCTATCTATTTATTTATTTGCCTAATTCCCAATAATTTATTACATTAGTCTCCTTTGGCAACAAGCTTGTTCGCCGAGATTATTAACTTTTTGGGATATTAAATATTAATATGGAATGTGTATTTTACAAATCACATCTGATTATTTGAAAAACCGAACATACAAATTTAATTGAAGAAGTGAAAACAAATTTCAGCACATGAAAATTTAAAAGTGTACATATTACGAAAAGGAAAATTTTATTTCGGAATTAATGTCGAAAGAAAGATTTTTTTTTTCAGGAAATAATCTTCAAAGAAACCTTTTTTAAATGTTAATTTTAACATTGGCAAAAACAAGCGATTGAATGTTTTGATTAATGTGTTTGAATTTCATAATATTAAAAATTGTTTGTAAATTGTATATTACATTAAAAAAAATTTCTGGAAAATGAAGAAAGTATAGTTCAAAAATTGAACTGATGATTGAAAAAATAATTTGTTTTTAGTTTTAAAATGATGCAAAAAGCATTTTTGTGAGATTTCTTTTTTCAAAATGAAAATTGTCGATACCTATACAAAGTTGCAGTCTTCTAACAATATTTTACGTACACGTTATTCAGTTCTTCACATGTAAAATCAAGAGAAAGTTTTCAATTCGTTGATAAAGGTCTGTTGAGTCTGCAGAAGACATTTTATACACAGAAGAACGTAAACAACCATATAAAGGAAAGTCAAACGATGTCAAGTCAGATGATATAGGATAAAATTCTTAAGGTCCTCGTAAACCCATCCATCTATCAGGGAATTCAGTATTCAATAATTGTCTTATTGATGATGAAATATGATAAAAATGATTACCATCAATTTGCAATTACATCTTCAGAAAAACTGAAGAAAAACAAAAATTTCACGCACAATGGATAATTGAAGCATATCGATCACCATTCAATTGTACCAAATATGACCAACCAAAGCTTTTCTAAAATTGTCACACCACCTCATATGTATAGAAAAAAAATTTCTGGTGATGAATCTTTTGTATGAAGAATTGATTTTTTCCCTTTTGAACAGTAATCATACCGACATTTGATACTTCATTCTCGAATAAATAGTGTTTGGTCTGTCCAAATTGCTTTTCTGAGGAAAGAAAGATTTGAATCCAACTGTAGTGGGACCCAACTGCAAAATTGGAATGTAGTAAAACAATGGATTTTTACCATTCCAAAAATGATCGTTTTGATGTTTGACGTTTTCATCTGTCGTCTGTCCAAATTGTATTTCAGGAAAAATTTGGAGTAATTCTGATGAATAATTTTTTTTCAACAGAACTGACTAAAATTATAAAGTGGCGAACTTAGAAAAAAATAACAAAATATGCTACATTTGTAAATGCTTTTATTTTCTTTCTTTGTATCTTTTACATTACAACCTTAAAGTTGAACAAAATGATGTATAAATATTACTTATAATTTTAGAATGAATTCAATGAAATATCTTTAAATTTTTTACCGATATGAAATGAATAAATGCGTGCTTATGTGTGTTTAACAAATTTCATTCACATGATTTCTTTTTTATTTCATTCAGCTATTTAATTAATTTCTTTTTACTGTTTGCATAAAAATTGAATCAATTTAATTTTTGTTTAAAAATTTATGATCAATGCTATTCTTTAATTAATATTATAATTTTTTTCGAAGTTTAGGCTTTTAGATTTTTTTATATGCCGATTCGAATTCATTAAGTAATTTGTTGTATCCATAAAATACAACACAAAGATCGGTTGAGACAGGTCATTGTATTATAGGAAACTCACACAAATCTCTCAGAGAAAACGAACATAAAAAAGCGTAAATAGTTATCATTATGACCCTTCTCGAAATTCATGGACCAAATGACGTTATTGTAGCGGGAATGAACTTTAAATTTTACTCTAACAAATGTGTAATTGTCGCATCTATTTTTACTGATAAAAGGAAATATATTGATGGAAGGAAAAATGAATTCTTTTTCTGCTGCTAATTTACAGTTCATCATTATTTAATGAGCATTACTCCGAATGTAAAGAAGAAATAAAAAGAAGTTTCATTTTTCTTTCTTATTTTTCTGAGAGTCTTAGAAGTTATTAAAAATGATTGTCTGGATCTGTGTTTTGTTAATTCAGGTCTGATTTTGGAAAATCATTTTGATTCTTAAATACTGTTTTAATAACATAGTTATTATAATATTAAGAAATATAAGCGAAAGGCAAACATTTTAACAAAAATGATAATTTTATAAATAAGTGGAAAAAATTATGAGATTTTACTCAAAGCTCTATTTCATTTGTGATAAATGCAATATTTAGATAATTTCCTTTATTTAATGACAGTATTTTTGTACTGTTTGAATAATAATCATGTATTAGCAGATTCTAATTAATTAATTAATTATATGTAAATTTTGTATTTAGACCTCGAAGAATGTCAACATTTCGACTAATATATTATTCACCAAGAATGCTGGCTTTCAATTTTACTAAAAGCAGATATATTGGAGTATATACTCAGCAAGATAACTACCAAATACCTAGATTTTTGAGGTTTAATTTATTTATCTCAAAATTAAAGGAAAGTCGTTTTAATTTATTTAAAATGTGATTGAAGTTTGAAGATTTATACTATTAATATTTGTAGAAGAATTAATTAATTCTGCGGCGATTCATCATTGAAAAAGTAATATTTTGAAGGCTGATAGATTTTTTAAAAATATGAACAAATTTTCAAAATTTATTCTAAATTTTGATGTCCAAAAATTTTTACAATTTTAAAATCATTCAATTTTTTTTTAAATCTTGAAATCACATATTAAGACTTAAGAGATTTTATATTAAAAATATTGGAATATTCCACAAAATTATTCCAAAATAAATGTTCGTTTTCGTTTCGTTATCGTTTCAGAGTATGATAGATGCTCATATTCTCAATGTAGTACCTCCATTGATTTGAAATTTCTGTTTGTATCCTAAAATTATTAAAATTTTCATTATTCGGTATTTTAAATTGTGCAATGCATTCAATTGGCATACAATAATATTTCTAATATCTATATTTTCTTTGACCGTAGAAAATTAATGGAATTTTTATTGTTTGATAGTTCTTTTACTGAATGTTGAGCCTGACCAATCCTGAAACTCTATCAACTCCTTTATCATAGATCATTTTTATTATAATGATGACATAACTGCTGGGCTTTTTAAAACGTTGTTTTCATATCCTTATCTTTTTTATTTTCGTAATCTATCCCGAAATTATATCATAATCTCTAAAATATCTGACCTTCGATGCAATATCTTTGATTTACGAACTATTTATATCGATAATAAATATTGCTCGGAGATTGGAGCCAACAAATGAAGAATTCTATCAACTTTTTTTTCTCATAACATAGTTATATTACAATGGTGAAACGTTTTTAAAATTCATTTATTATTGATGTTACTTTAAAATCTGATACCGATACGTTAATAATGCTAACTTAAAATCTGTTTGATGGTTTTATAATCAAATTTGTAGAATTTCATAAAATTTTAAACATTCTATTCATGTTTATTTGTCTAGTTACCCGAGTACAAACGAACACGATAACCAGAAAACATAAACGCTAAATATTGTTGTTTGTTTGTTTGTTTCTTATGGCACTTGCCACTGACAAGCCCACTGTTACGAAGACAGCGATTTAAGCCTGAGGGAGAACGTCTCTTATTTTTTATAGCAGCGCCAACTAGGGCCAAGAGTACGACTTTGCCACTCACGCATCACTCATTCGCTTGCACAACCCCTTTTTACAGGAGGGCACATTCACACATCCCACAGATAGAACAACAGAAGAACAACCATGCCCAAACCGGGACTCGAACCCGGGACGCCCAGATCCCGGGGAAGACGCGTTACCCCTATGCCAGGACGCCGACAAACGCTAAATAAATAACATCTAACACACAGATATAACATCTAAAGTTCAGATCGAATAAATAGTGTTTGGTCTGTCCAAATTGCTTTTCTGAGGAAAGAAAGATTTGAATCCAACTGTAAAATTGCAATGTAGTAAAAACAATGGATTTTTACCATTCCAAAAATGATCGTTTTGATGTTTGACTTTTTCAACTATTGTCTGTCCAAATTGTATTTCAGGAAAAATTTGGTGTAATTCTGATGAATAATTTTTTTTTCAACGGAACTGACTAAATATATAAAGTGGCGAACTTAGGAAAAATAATAAAATATGCTACATTTATAAATGTTTTTATTTTGTTTCTTTGTATCTTTTTCATTACAGCCTTAAGGTTGAAGAAAATGATATATAAATATTACTTATAATTTTAGAATGAACTTCAGGGAAATATCTTTCAACTGTTTACCGTCAACTGTTTAACTGGAATGAAAAAATGCGTGTTTATGTGTGTTTAACAAATTTCATTAACATGATTTCTTTTTTATTTCATTCAGCTATTTAATTAATTTCTTTTTACTGTTTGCTTAAAAATTGAATCAATTTATTTTTTGTTTAAAAATTTGTGATCAATGCTATTCTTTAATTAATATTATAATTTTTTTCGAAGTTTAAGTTTTTTAGATTTTTTTCATATGCCGATTCGAATTCATTAAGTAATTTATTGTATCCGTAAAATACAACTCAAAGATCGGTTGAGATAATTCATTGTATTATAGGAAACTCACACAAATCTCTCAGAGAAAACGAACATAAAAAAGCGTAAATAATTATCGTTATGACCCTTCTCGAAATTCATGGACCAAATGACATTATTGTAGCGGGAATGTACTTTAAATTTTACTCTAACAAATATGTAATTGTCACATCTATTTTTACTGATAAAAGGAAATATATTGATGGAAGGAAAAATGAATTCTTTTTCTGCTGCTAATTTACAGTTCATCATTATTTAATGAGCATTACTCCGAATGAAAAGAAGAAATAGAAAGAAGTTTCATTTTTCTTTCTTATTTTTCGAGAGTCTTAGAAGTTATTAAAAATTATTGCCTGGATCTGTGTTTTGTTAATTCAGGTCTGATTTTGGAAAATCATTTTCAATTGATTCTTAAATACTGTTTTAATAACATTGTTATTATAATTTCTTTTATAATATTAAGAAGTATAAACAAAATGCAAACATTTTAACAAAACTGATAATTTTATAAATAAGCGGAAAATAACGAGATTTTACTCAAGGCTTTATTCCATTTGTAATAAATACAATATTTAGATAATTTCCTTGTTTTAATGGCATTATTTTTGTATTATTTGAATAATAATCATGTATTAACGAATTCTAATTAATTAATTAATTATATATGCATTTTGTATTTAGACCTCGAAGAATGTCAAAATAAAAAAATACTAATATACTAGTCACCAAGAATGCTGGTTTTTAATTTTACTAAAAGCCGATATATTGGACTATATGCTCAGCAAGATAACTACCAAATACCTATATTTTTTAGGGTTATTTTAATTTATTTGAAATGTGATTGAAGTTTGAAGATTTATACTATTTAATATTTGTAGAAAAATTAATTCTACGGCAATTTATCATTGAAAAAGTGATATTTTGAATGCTGATAGATTTTTTTAAATTTGAACAAATTTTCAAAATTCATTTTAAATTGTGATGTTCAAGAATTTTTACAATTTTAAAATCATTATTTTTTTTTAAATCTTGAAATCACATATTAAGACTTAAGAGATTTTATATTAAAAATATTCGAATATTCCTCAAAATTATTCCAAAATAAATTTTCGTTTTCGTTTCGTTATCGTTTCAGAGTATGATAGATGCTCATATTCTCAATGTAATACCTTTATGAAATTCCTGTTTGTATCCTAAAATTATTAAAATTTTCGTTATTCGGTATTTTAAATTGTGCAATGCATCAAATTGGTATCCAATAATCTTTCTAATATCTATCTTTTCTTTGACCGTAGAAAATTAATGGAATTTTTATTATTTGATAGTTCTTTTACTGAATGTTGAGCCTGCCCAATCCTAGAACTCTATCAACTCCTTTATCATAGATCATTTTTATTGTAATGATGACATAACTGCTGGGCTTTTTAAAACGTTGTTTTCATATCCTTATTTTTTTTATTTTCGTAATCTATCCCGAAATTATATCATAATCTCTAAAATATCTGACCTTCGATGCAATCTCTTTGATTTACGAACTATTTATATCGATAGTAAATATTGCTCGGAGATTGGGGCCAATAAATGAAGAATTCTATCAACTTTTTTTTCTCATAACATAGTTATATTACAATCGTGAAACGTTTTTAAAATTCATTTATTATTGATTTCACTTTAAAATCTGATAACGATACGCTAATAATGCTACCTTAAAATCTGTTTGATGGTTTTATCATCAAATTTATGGATTTTTTAATCAAATTTTTAACATTCTATTCATGTTTATTTGTCTAGTTACTCGATTACAAATGAATACGATAACCAGAAAACATAAAAAGCTAAATAAATAACATCTAACACACAGATGTAATATCCAAATTTCAGATCCATATCATTTTGGAATAAAATCCATCAAAGGATTAATCACCCTCTAATCTATATATACGCGTTTATACAAACGTTTAAAAAATTTGAAAAGGCATTGATTTTGATAAAAGAAATTTGGCACTTAGTTTTAAGATTTAAACTATAGATCTTTATCAAATTTGGAGCCAAATTCATCAAAGGGTTGAATACCTGTTAGTCAGTGCTTTCACGTGCATGTAAACACAGTAACCCCAAAATTAATTAAATAAATAAAATTATAAAAAATATAATTTTATTCATTTAGGTAATTAGATTTTTTATTAATTTATTTAAATTTATTTATAAATAAATAAAATTACAAAGATTACTTAAATAAATAAAATTTGACCAAAACTGTAATTTTGCATCAATTTTGGTTTTCATCGCCAGAATAAAAGATGTTTAGTGTTTTGATGTTTTAATAAATTGTAAAATACGCCCTCATATGCATAATTCTGAACACAAAAATGCGAGCATTCATGATATTAATGTCCTTGTTCAAAAATCACAATTTTATACTGGGCAAAGGAAATAAACCTTTATTAAACATTGTATAACAGTATGCGAGAAAGTTTCAAGGAGACTACGTCTGCTTGTTTTAAATAAAATCCTTCGATATCTTTTTTTTTTTTTTTTTTTGCAGTTCTATGTTTTATACTTTTGCTATATTTAATGTTTTTGATATTTTGATGGTAAACAACATTAATATGAATTGTATATATATAGTGAGAATAATACTAAGTTTAATTATGAAATAAATACTGAGCTTTGAGATACTGATGTTTCTTTATAAGATATTTTTGCTCTTGGATGCATAGTGCTGGCCTAAGCATGGTAATTTTAATTAGTAAATTAATTTATTTTATTGCAATACGTATTTTACGTTTTATGCTAAAATTCGATCCAAAATTACCTTAGCCCTCCATACTAGCCTGCAGGTTGAGTTATTATATTTGGAGAAAAAAATGAAAAAGCAAACAATGAAATGATCATATGAAACAATCATATGAAAGGCTATTAAAATTCCTGGCAAATAATGTGGTTATCAAAAGCGGCTGGTAAAAAAATGAGATGAAATTTTTACTGGAATTCTGTAGTATTTGTGCATGGAGATATAAGATTCGGATTGCAAAAAATATTATTTTTATTCTGTCATAGTTTATCTTCTTGGCTGATCGTACTAATCTTCTCTGATTCTGATTCGTTCATTCAAGAAATGTGAAAGATTGAGGAATTATTATCTGAGCTGAGGCATTTAGAATATTGCAATATCATGTTCCAATTGAAAAAAAGAATATATCCGATGTTATTTCTGTTTATTATTGTAGAATATTTTTGATTTGTTGAAAATGATAATGTTATAAAAGAAAGGTAATTTACATAACTCAATGAAGAGACATCCCAAATTAATCAGAATATTTCCTCATTTAGTCATTTCACCAATTTCTCTTGCAATGAAATGCCTTACAAATTAATATATTTTTAATTAGATATTCATCTTCAAAAACTATAGCTTCTAAAAAATATTGCTTTTGAATTTTTATTGCATTCTAAATACGGTCTGTCTACCGTAAACGATATAAAAGAATCAGCTTTGCATGAAATATTATAAAAATGTCATAAAAAAGTATTATTTGTGCCTCTTTATTTCATTTTATTAGTGATTTTTTAAAATGATTGCATGCTTAAGATTTTTGATAATAGATGGCAGCAGAATCGATAAGCGTTATTTGTAATTCTGAAAATATTTTATCTTAATAGACTTATTTTGTCATTCCTCTTTATTGTTACTTATTTACATATTTTTTATTAGTATAATTCTTTTCTTTTTTTTTATTCGATCTTATCTTTATTTTTTGGATAATTTAACTGTCATCTATCATCTATTTTAAAGTACGAAAATGAATATTTAATATTCTATATTTTTTTTAATTTTAAGTTGGCAACCCTCGTTTTGATTTCGATTTTTTTAATTGTTTTTATTCTAACAAGGTTTTTATCTGCATCATCTAAATTCTATGAAATTTGATTTCTGTTGATATTCTTCTGTAGGAACATAACTATTTAAGCTCTATAAATACATGATTCTAATTCGAAATGGAAATTATTTTATTAACCGCTTATATCAATGTAAATAAAATTATAAGATACAGTTTTGATTTATTTTTATACTGAATGTTACAAGTGAATTTGACTCACGTGTGAAATTTTTCGATTATACGATTAATCATTTACTCCGCTTCTTAGAGGGTAAGTGCATTTTTCATTTATATTTAAAGATTTATAAATTCGATTCAACTTAATAATTTTATTTCTGCATTTTGAATAAATCCTAGATTGATTTTTTAAAGTTTTAAGCACTTAAAAATTGAATCATTTTTTTAAAGGACTTTAATTATGTATAAAATATATTTTGTCTGTTGCAGTTATCCTTCCATAAACTTTTTTCTCTATAATTTAAATAAGTTTTCAGAAATAACTGTAGAATATTTTGTTACAATAATTGTCATTCATTGATTATTGGCTTTATATACAAGCATACTGTGACAACATTAAATGCATACATTGTGTGCACTTTATCGGTTCCATATAATTAAGAGTATATTTAAAAAATGAATTGAAGACAGGAGAATTGTTATGCATCCTAAAACATTATCGTGCTTCGATGTTTTGGAATTTAGATTCGAATCTCATGTGAGCTTTTATTTGGTGATTAGAATAGCCCGAATTTAAAACGCCAACATAAAATAACCGAAAAAACATTAACAGATGTTTAAAAGTAATTATTTTAATTGGAAATAATTTGTTTAATGTGCATATTCATTTTATTTTAACATTGTTGCATTTGTACATGGAAAAAGGATTTCCCGAATTCAGAGCTATGAAATATTTTTTGTCATAATTCATCTTCTTGGTTCATTGTGCAGATTGTATTTGATTTTGATTGCTTTATCTGAGAGGATTTAGACATCCACCAATAAGCAACCGGGCTGAGGCACTTAGAATCTGATGTTATTATGTTCCTATTGCGATCTGAAAAATAAGGAAATATTATTACACATTTGCATCACTACAAATTATTTATTTATTAGGAAATCCAGTTTGCATTTATAAAATAGAAATATTATATGCATGTATCAAGAAACAAGATATCCTGTATTAATCGGGACCTTTCCAAATTTCAAAATTTTGTCCTAGATTTTCCCAGTGTTTTCTTATAGGGAACAATTTATAAGCAAACAGTTAGAATTAATGTTAGACTGTAAATTCAATTAGTCATTACATTGTCTGCAACTGTTCGCTCTCTCATGAAGCCGCTTCCCAGTACCTTTCATACTATATCATACAAAAAATATAGTATCCACTATTGCAGAGCAATTTAATGTTTACTATGCTTGAAAAACAGAGTATTCTCTACGGCATTCCGATTTTTGCGGGAAATTCATCAACTATTTTTTTTACAAAATCATATTGTTTTAAACGAATTATCACGTCGACTATTAAAGCAGAAATAAAACTAAAAGCAGCTATTTCTCAGAAACTTTTACATTCTTTAATTTTGGTTCAAATAGTTAATATATATATTTCTAACTATTTCAAAATCAAATAGATATAACATGTGAAAAGAATCCCTCCCCCTTCTTCCGCTTACCAGGAGCTTTAGAATATAAAATATTGATCTCACTGGAACTTGTGTATCAATTTTAAAAACTTCATGACTCCACGATTTGTTTTTGCAATTAAGGGTCTAAGGTGAAAGAATTGAGAATGGAACATGCCTAATTTATGAACAAACAAATCAACACGTGTTAAACTCCTGGCCATTGTGTGCTGTGCATTCCGTATCCAATTTATTTGCTGAAAATAACCGAAAGAACACATTTGTTTGCTGATTTCTTTATGTTGTTATCTGCGTAATAATCGATAATACGATCTGTTCTTAAGGATCTATAAGCTCTGTGCCTTAAAAATTCCAAGAGCAGGAGAATAGTCGGTATTCAATGTACAAGAATTCATAGAAGCTACGCTACTTGATAGGATGTATGTCAAAATTAATCAATTCTAGTCTTAAAATTAACAATCAATGTTCACTATCTTAAACGCAAATTCTTGATTAATTTCTAATTAACTGTAAAAAGATAACATGGTTATTTTGGAATATAACCAAAGCTATAATATATAGCTTGTAGTTTCATAGTCTTCTCCATCCCTTTTAATAATGCATTCATTTGCAATACTTCTGATAGAACGGCCTCTTTCTAATTTTCCCATAATTCTTCTATTGGTGAAAGCATGAATTTTCTTTGATTCATGTCATTTGACTTACTTATATCATATGATTACTGTTCCGCTTAATGTATATCAGTAATCAATGTTTATATTCACATGCTTCACTTTTTAACTTATTGTGTGAGTTACGATAATTTAAAAGGTTACTATCGATGCTTCAAAATATTTGCATATTAATCACCCAATTATTAACATCCGTTTCTCGTGTTTGGAAAAGCCACTGTCTTTCGGCCACTCACATTTTATGTATCTGTGCGAAAGTTAGTAAATGTCTCTTAAATCATAGACACTGGTGCATCGGGCTTCATTCGTTAAGTAAAAATTGAATGGAATTGAATGGAATTGAAATCAAAACAAAGAATTAATACGAGGGTCGTTTCTTTTTCAAACTCCAGTGGACCATTAGAAAAGGTAGACATTGAGAATAAAATTAGTTTAGTACCAAGAATTGTGTAATTTATAATTAATTTTGATATAATTGCCTGGAAGATTTAGACATTTGTCCTATTGGTGATCAGGTTTTCGATCTTCTCTTCGAAAAACGTTGCCGCCAGTTTTTCATGTAATTTTGTTATTCGTAATTATCATTTTTGTGTAATTATTCATATATTAAATATGCTAATTAATGCTGTGAATAGATGGCGCTGCATTTACTCTCTAAACTATAGTTTGAGAGTGAGTGACGAGCACTTGTTTTTCGCACTTCAACGTGACTATTCTGTGTTAAAATGGTGCAAATAAACCCAGCTGGTTCGTTGTTAAGGCAATGTTAAATGCTATGAGTTCTCGTAAATGTTATATGAATTTCGTCTATGTATTGTGCGTGTGTGTGATATCGAAAGGCAAAAATAAATATACAAAAAGCAACCAAAAATTGTGCAGTGGATAAAAACTCACACACACAATTGCATCAGCAATGTGAGTTGTATCTTAGTGTTCTTTTGATATTCTTCGAGTTTTCTTGTAAGGAGAAAAAGTATGGATCTGGAATGTCTAAAATTCATTTTCGAAAGTCGCAACTTGGGCATGATGGTTAGCCAGATCATTAACTGGGATCCAAAGTTCCGCCATTTCTTTCGAGCGACTTGATTAATGTTTTGGGTAAAACATTTTGTTACCATTGTCCTGCGCCTTTGCCCGTCTTCATAGTTTAGTACAGAATAGTTACCATTTCTTTCCTGAATTGAAGAACTGGTTAGGATTCCAATATAATGAAAATCCTCAAAATAACTTTACGACCCATCTCACGTTACTGACAGCAACATGTTTTCGAAGATGGAATAGGAAATCTCTTCGGTTGATACGGCAAATGCCTTAATTTCCACAGCGATTATGTTGTAAGTTAACCATAATTGTTAATATTTTGGAAATAAATTAATTTTGTTTTCTGCCCTAGTCTTTTTTATAGTCCATCAGATCTCGAGCTGTAGTAGTTTATTACTTATTGCATAAATCTCATGATTTAGAATTAACACTTACCAATTAGAAGGCTTGTTGTTAGTAATACGACAAGTCCAATAAAAGTTCCAATGCCTGGGATCCAACCAGCAGCTATTTTATACAGAACGAATGTGTCCCTACAACAAAAAAGAATATTTTATAAAATTTAGTTAATAAAATAAAGCTATGTTCATTATTTTTTATTTTATGAACTAACCAATGTTTTCTTAATACAAGAATTTTAAGTATCAATATTTTTCTCTTTCATTGACCATATATAATGTTTGCCATTAAACGAAGTTTACTGTATCTTTAAAATGAAATCTAATTCTATTAAATTATGAATAGTAAAATTGTTAATTAAACGACGGATTTTAAAGATTGTTAGCAGCTAATGGTATGTTTTTTTAATTAAAGGAGATGTAAGACCTGAAAATTTATAAAAATCTCATGGCCAATTTTACCATGCTAGTGAATTTGGTGCATATATTCATTGAAATGTAAAACTGTACACCTCAGAACGATTTTTTAAAAATTTAATTAAGTCAAAATTAAGAGAAACTTTCGCGTTTCCCCACAATAACTTCCTAAAACATTACAGCATCAAAATGGTTTTTACATCAATTTAAAATTTAAGAAATTATCTTTTCAATAAAATAACATTTTGCTGTATAATTCTTTTTTATTTTTTTCTACTTGAAACGTATTTTCGAACAATACATTTTATTGGTGCAAACTCAAATCGTTTTCATTGCTGCTACTAATATTTCATTTTGGATTTTTTTTTTCAATTGTTGTTCTGTAGATTTGAAGGTTTTTTTTATTTTTTTTTTTTTTATGTTGAATAAATTTCAGTGCATCGCAGAATTTAAAGAAAATTTTGAAATTTTGTTGTGCTGGTAATTAACTCATTACTTCAGAATTAAAAAATGTTTAAAAGCATTTTAAAATGCACCTATTTTTAAACACTGCTGCTTATTCTTGTCATACAGTTTTCTAAAGGATATAGACAGAAATGCATTGGAAAGTAAAAAGAAGTGATGCCAGTCCTTTACAGTAATGTATGTCTATTAAAATTTGTGTAAAATGTTTCGGTGAGAAAACCATTAAGTTCAAGTTACATGAAATATTTTGCAGCCATCAATCATGCAAACCAATTAGCCACCAAATATGCTTAATACTTAATAAATGAGAAAATAAAAATCCATTACGAATCTATTATATAAATTTTAATATTGCTCATTAAATTTTTCTTTTCTCGTACATAAAACCTCCTGGAAGAACAGAGTCGCAACTAAAAAAATATGTCTCAGGGTAAAACAAACAGTAAATAAGCTTAAATTAACTAAACAAATCCAAAAACATTTGTATCCCGTAGCAGAAAATATTACAAAAATATTAATGGCATTATTGACTTCAACAGACCTCGACTAAAAATGCTTTTTAAATGTGATTGTTTTTACACAATTTAGAAATTCCTTCGTTACACAAGCGGCCTCCTTTATGTTTTCTCAAGAAATGTAATGTCCGTGCGCATATGTTTGAGTAATGTAACATGTTTTCTTTCTTGTATATGTAACTTTTTCCGTAATATATTTTCTTAATATATTACCAAAAAAGTTCCAAAATTGCATTGCTTTGAAATAAATCCGCTTTATAGATAGTTTGTGAAGCTCATTTAGTTTTGCATAATAAGATACTCATTTGTAGATATAGTTTCAAACAAATTTAGAAAATTAGAATTGAGTTTTATAAACGTATTATGTCCATTAGAGTCGATTTTAATGAAATCCTGTCGACTTATAAGGCATGAAAATTAATCTGATATATAAATAAAAATAATTAATACAATAATTCAAAAAGACGTCAATGCAACTTATATTAATCTAATAATGATAACATATGGAATAATATTATAGTATTGAAAAATTGAAAAATGTTAAATAATTAATTAAAATTAAAAGAAAAAAACTTTAGAAATCTAAAGTAAAATATAGAATTATATTACTCAAACCATCTGGAGTAATCTCCCAGAAATTTTCTTGCATGCTCTCTAATAAGTATTTTATCTCTTTTCTCCTGTATAAAACTGTCGACCTTGAATAAAAATTCGAATGCCTTACATGAAATTAGTGAACGATAGTTCTGAATCTTTGATGTGAATCTAACATTTTTATGGAATCTGTGGCAAAAATATATTTTTTTCGACACAACCAATTGACACCAAAATTTGACACAAACCTGTTATTATAATCACAAGAAAACAACAAATTTCATTGATTTTATGTCTATTGCGTTTACTTGAATGTGAAAGAACAAACCGAAAGATGATCAACTCTTCAGTCAATTTGATTCAAAACGGACAAGAATCTATATTTTAGATGCTACATCTCTACCTAAATTTTTACGTATATGGAGTTGTTGAGTTCACTTGTAATCGAACAGCTAGACAGGCAGATATTTTATGAATGGTTTTCATTCAAAATTTGATGGGAATCTAAACATTTAATTGTTAGTCTATATACCAAATTTCATTCATCTTCCCAAATCGTGTTTGTATTACCGTATTTACAAGCAAAGAGATGTAGTGCCAAAAATGTGTTTTCAGAATTCAAGGAGACCTGAATGTGGAGATGCGTCAAAATTTCAAATATGAATTTTTCAAAAATTATGATACTTCCTCTATACTTCATATGCCATATTTTAAAAATATAAAGAAAAAAAATCGGCAATTGTTTGAAAAATAGCAGTTTATGTTCTTAAAAAAATTGCGAGTTACTCAATGTATTCCGAATTTTAACGTGCGCTATTTTAACTCCAAAGGAATATCCGGATTCCTATATGACAATACGTTATGAAAGGAAATAACTATTTTATTTAATAAAAGACATAATTTACTTTATATTTCCTGATGAAACTGGTGAAGTGCAATTATTAAAGTTAGAGCAATACTTTGTTGAATTAAAATATGAAACATCAGTAGAATTCAATACATAAGAGCAGTTACTGGTCTCCAGTGGCAATGAGGGAGAACTATAACCACTAAATGTAGAACCAATCCCTATCCATCCTATTAAAGCCATCCCAAGTAAAAGTCTAATCGTTGCACTCTATAAAAAGAAATTGTAAAATTATTATTTCAATTCTAGAATAATCCTGCATTGATTTTTTTTTTTTTCATATTGGTGAAATTAAAATCAATTGCCTTTTATATAATTTACGGATGAAACATTTGTATATAATTAAAGAAACGTTCAAAAAACTCTATTGTATTTTCAGACAAAAATGTAGATTGCAATAAAAAAGCATGAGGAATTCATCAAAAGATAATATTTCGAAGAACATATTTATTATATTCTTCAGAATGTATTCCTAAGAATTATATCGTCTCTTTAATTCATTTTTTGTTTCAGGGCAAGCCTTTTCCAACATGAACATACTCCATAGACACCTTACATAAGATTCTTCTGTTTCACGAATTATCCTTTTTTCATTTATTATTTCTTTATTAAATAAAAAATGATATGCTAAAAAATAAATTTCTAAGCTTCTTACTAAAGCATCTAAACTTATTGCCTTCCTCCTATAAGTCTTAGAATATCCATGGGCGACATATCTTATTTAGAAATGTGATTTACTCAAAATGTGTTAGAAATCTACATATTTGGTGTAAAGACCGCGTACCAAATTTCATTATCCTAGCTCAAAGGAAAGCGGATGGACAAACAGACAGACAGTTTCTAAAATTGTGTTTTCCGAACTCAGGGAGGTCTAAAACTGTCTATACTTCGCAATCAATAAAGTAAATAAAATCATAGAATGAAAATATACAAAAATAATACAATGCGCTTATATTGACAAAATGAGCAGGAGAAAGTTACTTTGTCTGACACTTTTCTTGTCAGTACTCCAATCAGGAACACGGTGAGAACTGGACCTTCCGCTAAACTCATAAAGGCTGTCCCTGCCTGGAATATGCTATCAATATTGGATATGGTGAAAGTGATTCCAATGATCGCTATCCCATATACCAAAGCTGTAAAATAATAACAAAATTCTTTAATAAAAATTTGAATAAATAATAAATAAATGAATAAAAATTTTAAATTACTTCATTGGCAGAATTCGATTTTCTACCACTAATACAGCGTTAATTCAAGCGAACAAATATTTTATATTTCACATGTAATTAGAATAAAATGACAATTTTATTAAGAATAAATATTACAATGGATGTGTATAATAATTTTATTAATAATTTTTCTATTATTCTCTCCATTTTATAAGAAACTTAACTACAGGATGAAATAAAAAAAAGAAAAGAAAAAATATAGAAGTATGTAAAATTTTAAATCAATTGAATTATTCACTATGTGGTACATAAGCAGTTCTCAAATTGTAACAAAGTAAGAGAAAGGGTTTTACATTTCATTTTTTTCTTAACTAATATTTTGTTTCTTTATTTCCATGATAACAATACTTGTTGTAAAATTAACACGCATTGTCTTCCCTACTCTTTCTCTACAATTCCCTTAAAATCTTCGTTTATTGGAATTATTTCATTAATTTAAAGATATGAAAATCTTTCTTCGATACATTTGATGATTTAGCAGGAATTTTCATAAAAGATGTTGAATTAATATCGATTTGTTGTTTAATTTTTAAAATAATTAGTGCAGATTTAGATATAAGGGCTTTTATTTTGTCTTGATGCAGCTCCATTCCTTCACGGGAGTGTAAATATGGACATAGTATTCCTTCCTTGCATATCTCTGCTTATAATAAAGATGAATGTACGAGTGTATAAGTGCTCTACATGTCAGGCCATTTGACATTCTAAAACTACCAAACTTGGCTCATATTGACTCTGAAGATGTATCACGGAGGGATATTTTTGAAATTTTAATTAATTATAAATTAAGCGAAATGCCGATGTTTGTTCGCAACAGCTTCTGAAAGAAAATATTACAGAACAAAAGTTGTTTTTACATCATCTTAAAAGGAAAAAAAAAATTAATGATATCAGATTTTCGATGTATAGTTTGTGCAAATGTTATTTCATTATTGAAAGGAAACTCAAACCGTTCTCACTGTAACATAAATATTTTATTCCGACGATTTTTTTAAATTTTTGATAATCAAGATATGAAGTATTGGATCCATATTAAGTAGGTTTCAGTATATTTTAAGCTTTAATCAGATTTTTGAAATTTTGTTGTATATGCAATTAAGATTTAAGTTCAAAATTAAGCAACTGTAAAATGCGTCCTTTTTTAAATGCTGCTTCTGTTCCCAGTTATATAACTGGATAATTTATATAGACAGTAAATTAGATAAATTGAATATAATAGACTGAATAGAATGTCGCAAGTCTTCTAAAATAGTTTGAGTCCATCAAAACTTAAAATTTCGTAATGAATTGCTAGGGAGACCATTGATAGAAAGTTACACAAAATATTTTTTTAAAATTTGCAGCATTTATTACTCTCGCAAACCAACTTGTCGAAAAGAAACAGCTAGTTGGTAATATATTATTTTTGGTTATATCTGGTATTGATTTTTTTCATACTTTTCTTATCTTATTATTTTTAATTTGCATTATGTATGCAAAATCAGCAACGGTTTTTACAGTGGTGTGAATTTACAGCTTTGTTGAATAAGCAACATAGATATATTTTTCTTTGTTACATAATAACATTTTTTTACATTGCTTACTTAAACATGCCATTTTGTAATCGACGAATTGTTTTTAATATCATGTGAGGATTTAAAATCTGACCAATGAATTCTTGAAAAATAACTTTTTAAAGTAAACGACTGCTTTCTTGAAAAAGAACTTTTTAAAGTAAATGACTGCTTATATGTATATTTATAAAAAGTATTTAATGTTAAGAACTTCTTTGATGGATTTTTTTTCAAAATGTTTTATATATTAAACTGTTATAAAAATAAAAAAAGCACCAGGTTTATTAAATTCAGGATTTCTAATCAAATGTTAGCAAGTGATCGGACTAAATTTATAGAGTCTGGTATCCTGGATTATTTAAATAGGACTAGAAAATAGAATCAACCTAACCAAAATTCTGAATTTTTAATTTCAGAAATTTCTGTAATTCATATAATTTTATGAATTTACTATATTCTTTGCAATAAGTGTTAAAAGAGGTTAAATATCTTCGGGTTGACCAGCAAAAATTAAAGCGACCATATCATCAAAAACTGTTTTTTGAATACCAGTAAAACAATGAAATATCCGGTTGAAATACTATTTTATTGTGTCTACTCGTATCGGCAAACATGCCAAAATAGCATGTGCTCAAATGAATAAGGCGCATACATACAAAAAAATATTAAATAAATCAGCTATAGGCTACTAGAAAAACAATTATGTTACTTATTAGGGTTACTATTTTGACGAAAAATTCAAAGAATATATTAGAGCTTATTTCAATCCAACAATGTCCTCTGATGATTCATTAGAATCACGCTATTTTGTCGCGCGTTTTATATTATAAATAATCCAATAATTTTTTCTAATATTTCATGTTATTATTAGTTGTTATCCAACTAATAATAACTGAAATAATTAGCAATTAATTGAGTAAGTTATAGGAGTCGATAGCATATTAAGTAATAAAATATGTCAGATTACTTGAGAACTTGCATGAAGTTATGTGACGATGCTATCTCGCTAATTTGAGTCATCAGCCATTTTCATTCATAATACATTCAATTACAGCAAGGAAAGAATACATAAAATAACACGCTAAACTACTAAAAAACATATTCAAACATATTTCAACAAACATATTGCTTTTGATACGTTAAGTTAGAATATGTTTATTAATTTATAAAAAAGTAAGAATCAATCGAATTTATTCTGGGTGTAGAGGCTACATGTCGTTAATCCCAAATGTATTTGAATATTTCAAAATTTCCTTCAATTTCCGTTCAGAACAAAATCTCCCATGATATTTTTAACAATCACGTTTGAGTGTTTGTTTAATAATTAATTCAGTGTAACTTTAATAAAATTTCTATAGATTTAATTATTTTTATTTCATTTCTGACTGTCAATCATATGAAAATATATCTAAAACATTTTCGATAGATAAATATGTAAAAAAAAAATTACTAAATAACAAATTTATACTATGGGTTCAGCTTAGAAATATTTTAAACTTTTTATTATAGATTTCACAGAAGCCAAAGTGTTTTTATATAATTCCCATATCATCAAGCATAATGAAATTTTGTAAGTGGAAGTATATGTTCTAATTGCAGTATTTGGGGAAATAAAACTCTTGATTTTTTCATTGGATCATCTTTTATATGTCTAAATTTTTTTCTATATTATCTTTGTACTTCTATTAATTTCCCTTTTTAATTTTTCTGCCTGTGTCAAAAGCTGTATCCAACTTCATCCATTTTTTCAGTGTTCGTATATCTATAATGAATATATATGTAGATGAATATTAGCTGATAAAATAACATTTAGTACATTAAGTTTGTATTATAATTCTTTGGTGTAAAACATTTAAAAGTAACTTGATACTGATAACAAGTAACGCTAAGTAAAAAAAAATGAAAAAATAAATAACTTCAACATACACAATACTTTCGCTATCAAAACAAGCATTCTTTGACTCAGTTGGCTAGGAAACGAAGGCATCACGAAATCGATAACTGAGACAGTCGACATCGAATTAATAGCTGACGAAATGCTGCTAAGACTTCCGCTGAAAATTCCGGCAATACACAAGCCAGTAAGTCCAGGAAAAGATTTCAGTCTGGTGATGATGAAGTAAGGAAGTAACTATAAATCAAAGGAAAAAAACAATATAAGAAAAAAACAATCTAATATTATCTAATGTTATTTGATATAATTAATTGGGTGCGGAATGTGTATATAAGCAATCGGTATATATTAAACTCCAAAAATGAGCTACATATTCTTATTACTAAATTATTTTAATCCAAATTATCCATTCAATGCTTGGAAAATGTCTGAAAGAAATTTTTAAAAATGTCTAACAACTATTATTCAGAAAATAAATATTCGTTTAAAAAATACCGTTTATATTATGAAAATATTAATTTCAAAATATATTAAAAATCCCTTCAGTTAACGAACTAATTAATGAAATGGCATAATTGTTACCTTTTTAAACATTTGGGCCCACATTATCAAAGTTAACTGACATTTTAATTATATTTATGATTTATTTTTAATTTTTAATGAATACATGGAAATATTTTTTAAATGACAATGTTTCTTTTACAGCCTTTTTTTAAAAACCTTTTTCTGAAATTGACTACGAGAGAGTACATTTCATACGGAATCAAAATTGAATTAAATTTAATGAATTAACAAATAAACAAATTTTGATGTTTAACAAAGTGTTAAATGTCAGAAATCAAATTAAAAATCGATTACAAAATATTGCTCTTACAGATATGATGAATTAAACGATAGCTCATTGTATTAATATTACTAATTAGACTTCGTAAAACTTTTATTTTTAACTCAAGGATTAAGATAAGCTTATTTTAAATTATATATATATATATATATATAGTATGTATACAGATAATTTTTTAATAAAAGAATTTTTTTCTTTTAAAAACGTTTGCTGTAAGTAAACTAAATTAAACATGGTATGAATTATAAACTTTTACATTTATTTATACCCCTATCATTCATATTGCTTACAAATTTTTTTTTGGAAACGTAAGTATGGAAAAAGGAATTTTTTTAAAAATTAACATCAGGCCATATATATCTAATTGTGATGCCGAAGCATTAAATAAACAAATTTTCCAAATGATGAATTAAAATTGGATTATTAAAAGACATTTTAATAATATAAATATGATCTATAATCCATAACCTCTCAAATATCTCATAAGGTTTTAGTTAAGTGAATACAAAGCCTTTCTAAAATGGAAATTAAAACCTAATCAATTAATAGAATCTGCGCAATAAAAAGACAGAGAGGGAAAACAATAGAGTTAATATATTGTATCAATTCGTTCTAAAACTATCTTATATCATAATTAATACCAGTAACTCCCGTCCTTATCAAGAATTCTGAAAAATTTTATGTTCCGAAATTAATCGTTTTTTAAGAATTCAAAAAGTTTATTTACTTTCCCTTCACTTACTTGATCATATTTAGTTAAACCAGTGTGTTCACTAAACTTAATAGGGTCGCACAAATAAAATACTGCATAGAGAACTATCCCAGCATAACAAGTCATGTTATAGACAATAGCAATTGTTATTGAACTCCAACGAAGAGTTCTGAAAATTATAAATTCCACTAATAAACATGTAAAAAGAATTCAGTGTTTACATTTTAATCCATTTATATGAATAAAATAAAGATTTCTCAATAAATGGCAAACGAAATTAACTGATTGAATTTAAAATTATTTGGTTTATAAACAAATGAATAATAATTTATTTTTAAAATAGATTTAATAATACAGCTTGCATTTTTTTAATATCTGAGATTAATTTTAAACACGTTTTCTTTAATTATTAATTTTAAACACGTAATTTAAAATGATAAATCTCTTTGTATTAATTAAATTAGAATTACAAAATAATTCATATACTTCTTAAATTTACCTTCCGTCTTCTCATTTTATTTCTCTTTCTCCTTTATTTATACGCACTATAAAAGTTATATAAAATTATACGCACTATAACTTTAAGTGTAGATAAATAAGAAAAAGGTTAAATTAACTTAACAAAAATATAATTGAGATACATTTTTTTTATTTAATGCATTCTTTTAATAAATTAATTTATTTAAAATAAATATAAATTTAGCGACAATGATTTTTATTATATAGAATTTTATTTAATAGGCTTTGAATGAATCTTTTCATATATCCTATGATATGAAATTAAATGTAAATCACATTTAATAAGAAAAAATATTAAATAAATGTTACTAATTTATATTTTAACCTTGATAATACTTTCATAATGCATTTTATAGCAACAGTATACTTGACAATGTTATTTATTTATTAGAATTAAAATTTTCCTTCTTAAATATTAATAACGGCTAATACCTTTTATATGGCATTTTCATTAAGAAAGATATAATAGTAAATAGTAATGCAATGCTTCAAAATGATTCTCCATTTCTTCTATTTTTCAAATTAACATGGTTTTTCAAAAAAAATTATTAAATAACAATACTTGCAATGTCATTTTATTACAAAAGTAATGACATCCGGAGGCTTTAAAACATAGATTTAAAGCACTTCAATAACCTATGGTAAATTGACAATGGAAAACAGCAAATGATTTAAGAACCAGGAAGAAAGGTATGCATTAGAAACTAATAATGATAAGTTAATGAGATGAATCATTGTTGTCAAAAGACACCATATTTTTTCATTAAATATTCGATCGTACAAAATGAAATGTATCCGCTTCATATCATCTGTTCCTTCAGAAAGCACCAGATCAGCTAACGATGACCCATCGTGAAGCATGTGATCATAAAGTTTGAGATTCTTATGACTTGTAATCATCAACGAACAACCGATCACAGTGGCTATAGGCATGAATAAAAGATTTGGCTTCTTAATAGACAATGAACAGACAACGATAAAATCAACATCATCGTGATTATTTTGATATATCACTTTAAAAACTATAGTACTAAATAACCCTTAAAATCGATAAAAATCTATTGTCAATCAAATTTTCTTACATACCATTGGAAAATTTCAGATTCATTTGGAAGCTTTAAAGCGTCCATTTTTGAAGCTACAAGATAGTTATTATGAGGACAAAAAGACTATAGAAGGCTTCATTAAAGCAAATCATTAGTTAAAGGCACCCAATAACAAAAATTTAACTCTGAAAATCAAGTACGATAATTTAAAACAGAAATTGGAAGAGAAAAAAATAGTTCTCCGATTAGAGAAATTCCTTCTCTGAATGGAAGAAAATATTGTTTATATAAGTTATTTAATAAAATGGCGTACGTAAGAAAGGAAAAGTGAACTCCTTCCTCTTATTCAAGCTGAGCAATTGCATATTGTAATAGAGTTTTGAAGTTAAAGCCTTTCTGCCATAAATGGTAAAATTATTATAAGAAATAGCAAGATATTCCATAGATTAGTGTCTCCGCAAAAGGAGAACAAATTCAACATTATAATGCAGGTTTATTGAGGACCATGTGGAATCGGCATCACTTCATTAATGCTTTTAATCTGTAATGAAAGGTGCATAGACATTATCTTGTGGTATATCAATGATTAAAATTCTGCTAAGATATACTTCTGAGAAGCATTTTGACAGGGACATGATATTTTTAAAATTGCATCAAAACTATAAATAGCTTTAAGTAATGAATTATTTAGATAATATTATGAATTTGCATTGTTATATTGAAAATAACCTAAAATTACAATTAGTTACATATAAGAAAAATATGCTTTCTATGAATATTCTCTTAAGAGAAAATTTAATAAAGTGGAATTTTCGTGCAATAAGTATTCAAACATCTAATATTTATGCCCTCAAATATGTGCATAATTCTTTTTGAAATAAATGAATCTATGAAAAGCTTCCATTTTGATCTGCTTTATTGAATATCAAAATAATTAACTTCAAATCTCTTAAACAGATAATAATGGCTTTTATTTACTTACCTTTGCGCCTTCTTACAATCACTCATACAAAGGCTTCGTTGCACTTCTACCTGATTGGCGCCATAATGATAAATGCCTAAAATGAAACCTCTAGACCACATATTCCAAAAGGTGGCTCTGCTAGTGAAATCAAACTGCATGCTGTTGAAAAGTGTTCATGAATTAATTGCCATTTTATAAAATATCAATATTATTTTGTTAATATATATATTTCCCCCTCATAATTCAGGTTTAATTATGTTAGATATTCAATCCAGTATTAGATGACTGTAAGATACTAGTCGAGAAGACAAAATCTTGTTTTATTGATTATGATGTACATATGAAAACAATGATCAAAAATAATGAAACTAATTCAATTTACTCATCGCTTCAGTCCTTGCTGAAGCGATGAGATGTACAAGATGTGCTTATTTCTTTTGATCTAGCATACGATTCCATGAATCAAGAATTCATCATAAAAGGAAGTGTCATATCTCCTCATAACTAAAGCAGCCTTGGAGAATTGCAGACAAAATTTTTAGTTCCAACGTATGAAGATAGATTACATTCCTTGATAACTTTCAAAGGCCCAGCGGCAGACATCAATTAACTTCTAAAGACCATGTCATTCGGCAATTTTTTGTGTTATATAATTATATTTAAGAGCAAATCCAAGAAGTGGAACACATCGCTTCTACTTTAGATTCTTGTTTCTTAGACATACCGTATCATACTAAATCAGTGGTGAATGAGTGGTAATTTTTTTTCTATATTATTATTATTAATTTAGGAATGTCGGGCAAAACGCTTTACGCATTTTTATTAATTAAGCAAAGTTAAATCGAGTTTCTATCTGTACATACTCGTATTTGTTAGATTCTTTATATGTCTTTGTTCTCTTTAAGAATGAAAGTACTTTACGAAAGAAAGGCATAAATTATAACTAACGAAATACTTTACTACTATTCAATTAATAATGTGTCGTCCATTGTATTTAATTCAATCTTTATCATTTCTTACAGAAAATTATATGTTCTTCCGCGACACATGCACATCTGTCGTATTAAAAGTGAGCTATTGAATTACTATGAGTCAGTTTTATTAGTATTTCTTTTAGCCCTTTAAGACACTGCCACAAATAATTCGCAAACAAGAGAAAAAAAAAATCCATACTTGTTTTTGCTTTTGTTTTTTTTCAGAAATCTTTTTAAAATGATGGAAACATCGTTTATTGTTGAACGATCTTGTACTTAATCAATCAGTTTGTTTTGTCTATTCCATCACTCGTCCCATTCTATAACTATAGAATGGGACAAGCGTTGTCAGCGTTAAATAAAATATCTCTTGCATTGTTAGCTCTAGTTTTCAATAACCGATCACAAATTTCGTGTATATGAATATTTTACAAAAACTACAGATATTAATATTGATTTCATCATTAATGTTTATTGCATTGCATATTTGTGGAAGGTATTTATAATTTTCGACTATTTACCAATAGTTTTTTTCTCATTCATAATCTAGATGCCAATAGGTGTTTTATGAGCTATGCTATATATTTTCAGAGTACTTCAATCCAAAGTTTAACTTTAAACGAATTTTTTTGTAGTATTAGGAAGTTTTATTTTAATAAACTTCTTTGTTCCAAAGCATATTTTATAAGAAAATGACTACATTTTTTCAATGAAAAAATGTGAATGAAATGTATACAACCCTATTTTTTCAGAAAAATTTAAAATAAACTTGACATCATCAGGAATGGTAGAAAATAAAATTTTGTGTCGCTCATAAAATTCTTGTTTGGTTATTTTTTTGTTTGTTTGTTTGTTTAGTAAACAGACTCAAATAAGGATTTTAGCAATTCACAAAATACAGTGAATAGTGCTCATTTTTACATAGTTCATTTATTACAAAAAAGGTTTTCCCTCATTTATTTCCAATAATTGTTTTATTTTAAAGGACATAAAGTCATAGAATAATATAATAAAAGCTATTCATCCTCCCTTTTTTTCTGAAAATCATAGTAGAATATGATTCTCAGAAATAAGCTCAGTGATATAAGATTGATTGCATCTCTCATTTTTAACGGGATATTTAGAGAAAAAAAATACAGTCATGTAATCTATTGGAGCATTCAGAAATCTTCAAGTTTTGATTTATACTTTATGATTCAATGAACATTTTGAAAATTTTTTCATATAATTGTTCTTCAAAACCTTAATAAAAATTATAAAATTAATTCGCAAAGTACATTGTATTTTGTACTGAAAAAGATGGGATGATAGTAAAATTTCTAGTTATATTTCTAGAAATCATATTTGAAAGCTTTACTTACTCAAAATATTGCAATCGATTCCCAGCAGCTGCTATTCTGAAGACTTTTCCAATTCCTCCAACTTCAGCAATGCCGACAACAAAAACGATAAACAAGCACAAAAACATGAGTACAGTTTGAAATAAATCAGTCCACAAAACAGCTTTAAGTCCTCCCTTTGCAAAATAGATTGCACTACAGATTATATATAAGTTTATAGAAATAATGTTTTTTTTTACAAAATTATCCACACATATTTTAAATACGGTTTTCGTTTTTTTGTATGTTAGTTTTTGTTAACTGACTTACCATGAAGTGTTATTTTATTGCTTCTATTGCTCGCTATTCTATTCCCACCCCTTTTCCAGTCGGTATAAATAGCTTTGAAAATATAAATGGTATTCAGCCATCGTATTTTTTCTTAGCCTGCTTTATATTGCGCGTTAAAAAGTGATATAATTAAACCATCATTTTGTTCTTATATCCTTAACCTTATAAGCCAGGGTTTACACCAAATCGCTTCGTTCGACAAAATCCTGACTGCAGTGCTTTTTGACAAATAGCTAAAATGTAAGGATGAAGGATAATTCGCACCCGGTTGCGCATATGCAAAAGATTATTCTGTTCTGTTTTCGTGCATGAAAAATTACTCCAGGTTTTGTGGACTGTAATTACCCGACTGACGAGTCCAACCTTAAGAGTAATCTTAGAGTTAAGATTACTCACCGCGGCTTTCTTTCTTGTCTCCCATTCACTATGCCAATGAAATTGGCATGAGTATGTTTTTAACTTGGAATTTTCGTTATTTGCAGACAGAGAAAGTTACTACGTACGTTCTGCGGAACTGCAACGTTCCCATTTTTTTTCAATGTACAAATTTAATTACTAATTTGCTTAACACTAATCAATAGGATGAAATATATAATAACATTCCTGTTAGAGCTTTCAATATTAATGAGAAACCCTGTAAAATGTGCCTTTGTTCGGCTGAACACTTTGTGAAAGAAAAGGGACAATGTCCGAAGTACAGCACCCTTCTTCTTTTTCAGAGGCGGTAAAAGCTCTGTATTAATCATTTTTCTGGTGCATAGACTTTTGATAGCCTGAAACGCAAATGTAGTTTATAACAAATGAAATTTGACTAATGTTAAATGGAAATTAGTTCAAAATACTATACATTTTTGTTTGTAAGTGAAAAACGAATCTCGTTACATACGTAACTATTTTAACTTAATATTTTCTTGACTTTCTTTCATATTCCGAAACTGTTGAGCAAATCTTTATAAACAGGGATAGATGGTGTTAGAAAAAATGATCGAAATTTTTTTTGAAGATTCATTTTTAAACAATAAGTTTAAAAAGAAAGAAAGTCAAGAAACTAATAACTAAGAAATTAATACTTTCTAAATTACTGTTAATTTTGAAATTTATCAGCATCGAAATAAATTCGCCTTATTTTTGTTGATGGATATTTAAAGTATTCAAATTAGAAAAGGCAAGATCTAAATTACACTGCACTGTGTGATGTGGAATCCCCACGCCTTGGTTACAGCTTTATAGAAAAATGTTGAGATGCATGGTTATCATTTTTTTGTATTTAGGTATTCTGACCCAGCTTTTGGCATGTATGCATGAACAGCTTATTGTAATTCGCCTTCAAATTTCATTTTTCATGGATATCGGCGAGTAATTACACAGTGATTAAAAGCATGAAAGATTTTGGCACATTTCACAAACAAATCAATGATGCATTTTCCTACCAGTATCATAACAAAGAAATTTATTCCTTTTTATTTTTCAAATTACACATCATATAATTTGAAAACTTTATCGTATAATATATCCTAAGTATGGCTTAATCAGATTAGATTAAAGTGATATTTTAAAGCAACTCGAGGTGCATTCCGGAAAATTCCTCTTCATAATAAAATTGTTTTGTAAAAATTATTTTTAAATGATATAAATAAATGCGTTTTCTATTTTTAAATGTCAGTTTTCGATTATTTTGAACCGAGGGCGAGTGATGAAGGCGCCTCCTGAATGGACCCTTATCTCCAAATTTTATCCAAAATATCAAGAAAACAACGATCTTCCTGGGCGGACTTATGATGGATAATTCAAAACAATTGCGTTGATTACACATGATTATGACTTCTTAGAAACGACGATGGGAAGACATAATTTAACACAATACAGAAGAATACTTAGTGTTTTCTGGCGTGCGTAATTATTATCTTATGTGGTTTTCTTTCGTCACCTGGGTAGCATTTAAATGGTAGTCTATTTCATATCATGTATCACGAAACATGCTCGTGGAAACTAAGATATTTACTATGCCTACATGCAGCCAAATTTTTTGAAAGTATATGTCGTGCCTTCATTTGGATTATCTTCGGTTCTATCTAAATTCCCTTGCGTGTACAGTAGTCAAATAACTGAAGATACACATTTACAAGATTTCATATGGTTAAAAAATAGATTACTTCTTCAAAAGTGCTTTTTTGGCCAAAGGATAATTAAAACAAACAGTTATTATGTAAAGAAATATGAAAATCCATTCCCAGTCCAACTCAAAGCCAAATGAGGAAAAAAAAAAAAGTTGTTTCGAAAAAAACCCATATAAAAAAAAGTACAAGGAAATAAAGTGCAAAACTGAGGATTGATAGCCATATCATTCGTATTAACTATTTTCTGAATTCAAAACAATAGATTTAAATATTAAATAGTAAAAAAAAAAAAAAAAAAAAAAAAACCACTCCTACGCAAGTCGAATTTTAAGCTTCCTCTGTATTCAAATTTTTCTACCTTTCTTTGTTTACAATCAAATTATGCCCCTTATAATTTTTGCAATTGTCTTGAATTATTCTAAATATCGATCAATGTTTCTTACCACCAAACAATAGAACGTGCATACAGATCCACAAAGATGATTCCCATCTCAAGAGGTATATTTGTCACTGCATTCAGCGCCAGTACTGGTGCGTACAGAACCGTTGCACTATATAAAATCTTTGAAGAAAACAACAAAATTATTTATAAAATTATAGTATATCATTTTCAGATTTTAATAATAAAGATTCATAAATTTGAAATTAAAAATGAATTTCCCATTAATAAAGGAACATAGAAATATGATTTGGCCGAGAAATTGCTTTTTTTGCCTTGAAACTAAAATGTATTGGCAATACAGTTTAAATTATCAATTTGTGGGCAAATGTGTTTTATTAACACTGAAATTTAAAAATACTCCATGTGCCATCGTCTAAATAGGACATCAGCTGCCACACAAAGAGCCAGAACCGATCATATGGAAAAACATATGCAACATAATTGTTGTTTAAAGGTTGCGAAAAAATCTGGCAGCTAGACTTCTGAAGGAGTAACGTTATATTAAATAGGATTAAGCTATTGCACCAATTGAAGTTTTATCACGTGCAAAACATATTTCGAACTGCACAAATACTTGATGATTTAAATTACAAAGTATGCAACCATAGATATGAATATACGGTTTTAAAAAGTTAGATTTCCTTTCCATTCTTTCTAGAAAAATGCTGTCGTGCTGTATTTTTACTTGCTTAGTATTGATTTGTTTTTGATTTGCTCTAAAATTTCAAAACTTCTTATAAATATATAAATTTTGAAATTTACCTTAATTTTTTTAAAATTAAGGTAAATTTCAACAGGTGTTTAATATCCTTTTAAATTAATATTAAACACCTGTTTAAATTAATTTAGTTTAATATCCTTTAATTTAGTTTAAGAACCTTTAAAATTAAGGTTCTGTGTACTTACCATATGTAGAAGAAACACAACGGAAGTTGTATACCTAGTAACTCTTACAAATCGCATTTCAAGGAACTGGAAATATATTGTATATTACATTCTATTGATAAATGGGGAAAGGTAAATATTCATTATTTTATTTCTTCATTTTTTTTCAAAATATTTTTACTTTACACAATCGATCGTTTAAGTTTGTCTATTCACGATAAATAATTTCATTGGAGACTATATAGTTTACGAATTATATCTAGGACGGTTTTGTCACAAAATACATTTAAGTATCAAAAATGCAGTTTCAGTTTAGTTAAAATTTAAATTACCAGTGTATTAAAATTAGCAATCACTATAAAAGAATATATAATAATTTTTTAAGTCTACATGTTTGTTGTTGGAAACTCGAGAATCTTTTTAAGTTGAGTATCTATTTTATTTTAACCAAGGTAAAAAAAATGGGATTTTACTGAAAAGATTAATTTTAGTAAACAAAAGTTTAGAATGCTAATTAAACAGTTTTTTTATTTATAGTTAACTGCCCTGTCAGTACAAATATTACTTAACTTTAAATGTATAAATCTCCCGAACCTTACAAAATGCTTACGGAAATCCTTATGAAATGCTAGAAACTCTTGGTGACAATTGGTTCTATTAGATCAATGCTCGCTAAAATTTCAATTTACTATTTCGTATAACTTGATCTTAATGAATTCTGCAGTAAAATATTTTTAAGCTTCAAAATTATATATTCTTTTTATTATATATTCTTCATTATATATTCTTTTTATTATATATTCTTCATTATATATTCTTTCTTCAAATTATATATTCAAAATTATATTTTTTAAATATTAGTACAGAAAATAGAATCATTCAACATTGGAGTCTTATGTACATTGCAATATGTATATTTTTATATTTTATGCATGTACATGTACATAAACATGTACATGTACAGAAACATGTACATAATAAGCAGAGCATACGTAAAAAGCAATTAAAATTATACGACTTTAATGTCTGATAAGTTGGCAAATTCATGGACATGAAGTTATATCGATATGATTTAGCAAAAATTAGATATAGCCAATTTTCCATAATAATCTCTATTATTGAAGTATTAATTAAACATAAAACCTTGCTTACTACAGTTAAAAAGCAATTTTAAAATGATAATATCGATAATATATTCTTTTACATTCAATTATATTACAGAAAAGAATATAAATCTTTCAAAAGAAACAAATTTTAAGAAACTTTCTTTACTGCTTACTTGTGAAGTTAAACCTTATTTGCAAGTGCAACAAAATTTCAAAAAGGATATTCATCACTTGCTTTAAACAAAAGCCTATTCAACGAGGAAAATAAAATTTCATACCTTCGTCTTATTAAATATACGTAAAGTAATTTTAAATAAATTTAAAAAATATAAAAAAGTTTAACTACAATTAAACTGGATCTTTAAAAGACAATTTTTTAAATCTGAAGATGATGTAAAAATCGACTTGTTAAATTATGCTGTAATAATTTCGGAAGTAATTGCGTAAAAACTTCAATATTTCATGTAATTTTTAATATATAGACTTTGTAGTTTTTTCGTATTTCTAAGAACTATATTTGTATATTTTTCCAACGGATAATTTTGGATATACTACATAATAATGATCATAATATTTCAATAATGTACCAAAAAAAGAAACATTATTTGTTAAATCTATACTGATAATAAAGATGTGTGTGTGCGTATGCGTGCTCTCTACAGGCCAGATTGCTTGACTTGCAGCTACTAAATATGGCACATGTATACCTTGGAGGTGGGAAATGCATACCTCGGAGCAATTTTTTTTAATTTTAATTATTTAAAAACTAATTTGATATTTGGCTTTTCCCCGCTATAATTTCAGAAAATATAATATCAAAAAAATAAATTTTACACCATTTCAAAATTTAAAAAATTAGCTTTTTCATGATACCAATTTAACAGTCATGCAAATTTTTTCAATATTTTTAAAAATGTATTTTTGCCTGATTTCCAACATTAGATTGCATTGTTGCCCTGAAATGCAAACCTCTTTCATTGTTTCATAAACTATCTGATCCTTGAATTTTTTTTTTTTTTTTTTTTTTGAATTGTTGAAAGCTAAAGAACAAATTTTCTGTTTAATATATGCCCAATTTATGAATCGTATAATAAATGAAGTTACAATATCGCGAAATATAGAATATTGTAGAAATATAGAATTATTTGTATCTTTAATAGCGCCATGATGTCATAGGACTCCATTAGAAAGAATCATGCACATAATAAGCAGAGCATACGTAAAAAGTAATTAAAATTATACGACTTTAATGTCTGATAAGTTGTAAAATTCATGGACATGAAGTTATATCCATATGATTTAGCAAAAATTAGATGTAGCAATTTTTCATTGAACAAACTGGTCCTTAAAGAACTTTTAAATAAAAAGGAATATCTGTTTTATTGCTACTAAAACTGAGTGAGGTATGAAAATTTGAATATTGCTATTAAGAAACGCGTGGTTTAAACCACGTCACCGTCTCAAGGCAGATATATCAAGGAGTTCTAAAATTTAATAGCTGAAACTTCATAAATCATTCACGTGTGGTCGCAGGAAAAAGAAACTTAAAAAAAAAAGCTTGAGTGTCAAGAATATTTCGCAGATATGATTTCTTAGGGCCAAAGGATTGAATAAAATGTAAATTTTTTTACCGATACATTTTTTATTTTTATATTTTTTTACCGACACAAATAAAATATTATTATTTACGTCATTTCAATCCTTTTGAAAGTAAAACTAAAAACAATTTCATAATGAATCAGAGATATATTTGAATAATTCTTTTAAATATTACATAAATTATAAAAATTATTCTGTAGTGCACGTAATATTTCAATGCCGAACGATTTTGTTTTCTGTTCTCATTTTTTTAAAAAAAAACTTTCTTGGTTTTCTGTAATAAATGTTTTTGTATTAATTGAATTTTAAACCTATACAATTTAATTCAAAGTTCAGACTTTAAGGGAGCTGAAAAGAAAATAGGTGTGATGCATAGTAAATTGAGCAGAATGGCTTAAGGCTTCTATAACAATATGAGTTATATGGTTATCCAAATGTAAACCTAGACGAATTTTGCTGTAAAAACTACTTTTAAGAGACCAAGTTACAGAAAGTAATGAATTAAATTTTAGAATGCATTGAATGAATCGACGAACCAGCTGGTCATGAAAGACGGCTAGTAAAATAATAAAAGTAATAATATCTAAACGTTTCGCAATAAAATACAAAAAAATGATTAAAATTTTGACTTATTTTATTAAATTTCCTGTCTGAATTCCGTTTCCATATTATACAGTACATTAAAAACATAAAGCAAATATCAGCAACTTACCTCATATATGCTATCGACTTTCAGTTCAAAGTATGCTGGTGTAAATATAATAGATGCTAAAAAGATACCGACAAAAATACCAAAAGCAAGCACAGCGACATGAATTCCATATCGATAAACTTCTGCAGGCGAACCAAGCATAGATATTGCTGATAATAGTGTAGCTGTTGTAGAACTAATAATAAGAATTATTGGAGCCTTTTTATCAGCTAAAAAGTATTCTTTAGTAGTTTTTTGCTTACCACCCGTCAGCTTGGCTCCTATACCTACTAAAGCAGATAGTAAGAGGAAAATCAGTATGATAGCATAATCTGCTGTGCTAAGAACTTGCTTTGCACTCATTTTGAGCAATGGTATTTTTAACTTTGACCAACAGCTTTCGTGGTTGAAAAAATTTATCCCTTGTTTTCTTTTCTTTCTTCTTGTCTTATCCCTGTTTTTTAATTATAAGTGAAATCTTTTGTGAAGTTTCTGAATCGGTGAATAATTGCTAATTATGTTAGAATAGAAGTATTTGTTCTTTAAATGGAGAAATACTGCTTTGATTACTGGGTGAAATCATTAGTTTTTTTAATGAGGAGGTCAATTATCCGGGCATTTGAAGGCAATGGAATTTGCTATGAATTGCTTTTAATGAATTATTTTTTCATCTTAACTGAGGTTTTTTTTTATAAAAATGTAAATGTGAAATGATGTTTAAAGTAGATTTTAAAAAATTATTATTAAATATTAATTATTATATTTAATTATTTATTATTATTCATTATATTTAATTGGTATTTTATTATTATTAAATATATATTTTTATTATTTTTAATATTATCATCCATTTCTTTCCTTTTTTTCAGCTTCCACATTGGATGTAATTTATAAACTGTTAACGAAAATGATTTTTGTATAATTTCTGTTAAATGATACTGAATTAAATGTTCTAAGTTAATATCATAAAAATTAACAAAAATAAGATTTTATACTGACGGATTCATACTTTTTTTTACATCTTTAATTTTGATTATTTCCTATGTTTTTCAAACAATGGTTACTATGGTAGTCTAATACTAAGAAAATAATTTAGAACAAAAAAAAATTGGTTCAAAAATTTAAGTCTATGAGCTGATACATGTATATTGATTTTCGCGCCATTTGAAAAAATTCATTTTTAATTCAGTAATAAGTAGACAAATAAAAGTCTTAAATAATTTCACTGGGTTTAATCACAAGGCTCTATTTAATAAACACAGAAGTTAAAAATATATTTTGCATTTTCACTTGCTTTCTATTTTAATGGACCATAACATTTTAATATATTCTCATGCTCATATTCATATATTATCATATTTAATATTATATCATACAATATATATTATTAAACATCATATTTTATATGCATTTATATTTCCTTTTAGGATAGGGGATAAAACATAATGGATTTCATCCAACAATGAAAAAAAAAGTAATATAGAAAAAATATCTTTTCAAAAAAAATATTTTAAGAAGTCCATCCTATTAGAAAGATTAAACAGTAAATTTTATCAGTCTTTCGAGTTATATTTCACATGCAATCTTATGTTGACATATCAGACGCACAGTTATAATTTTAGTATGAAAATCACATGCTAATTTTGTTAGAAGCTAATTTTGTTTCAGAATTATATTCTTTGCTTATATATTCTAGAATAGATAGACATAATTTGAAAAATATGTTTTGGACTTCCAGACGTCTTAAAATGCGAATTGATTAGAATTTTGATTTAAGGAAATGAATTAAAAATATAGAATGTAGTGCAGTATTTCTTTTTAACATTTTGTGATGATTGAAAGTGGTTGTGTATCAATGCAAGAATGAACTGATAGTTCAAAATCATAATTGTAGTTACCAAAAAATTAAGATAATTCTAATTATTATAGAGAGAAAATCACTCTTATTTAATATTGATATATATATACTTTTTACTCGGATGTCCACTTTAATAGGGGTCCAATTATCAATTTTAAAATCATTAGAGATCCAATTATCATTAGAGACAGATATGTATTTCTAATTGGGAAAAATGCTCTAAATAGCTTAAAGAATTTTGTTTAATGATACTTCAATCAATACACTACTGAAAAAAATCACGAAATTTTAATATGTAGAAATTCTTCTTGTTCATTTAGTTATATATCAAAAAATATTCCAAACAAATTAACATTTTCAACAAAGAAAATTTCATTCTGATACAATTAAAATTAACAGACTCATAACGCATTCAAATTGGTTATCTTTGGTAATTCAAAGATCCCCCTTCGAAGAAAGTTTGTGGTGTAATGGTTGATCTTCAACGTGGTCATGGAAATGGTTTTGAAATTCTCTGAAACATCTCTACTTTCTGACAATTATTTTTCATAATGCTATTAAAAATTAATTTAAAGCCAGCTTCATTTCAAAATATGCTTTTAGTTAACTAGTGTAAAATAGCTGTTAAACAAAGCTTGAACGTTGTTCTATTCGAATAATTTGAAATAAAAAGAAAATTGATTAGATTGTCACATTAGGAAGATCTGCACATACGGAGTCAGAGGTAAATTACGCGCTTAGGAAGCACAAGGGTGGGGGTTCGAATCCCAGCAAAGTCGTTATTAATTTAAAGGTTGAATTTTAATTTTAATTTCTTATTATTCATTTTTTAATGTTCTAGAAGCTTCTAGAACTTACTATAACCTTCTTTATAATTCTAGATTATCCTGTAAAGGTATACATTCTGAGTTTCACAAGCAGTGAAATCAATTCTTCGCCTACATGTTACGAGTTGCTTAAAGCTAATAAACTTGATATAGTATTACTTTGTGACAATATATAATTATATCTTATACACAAAACTTTAACATTAAGTTCCGTGGTGATCTTTCTTCATATTTTTGCTCTTAATTACACTTTCAAGCTTTATTTGTATGGGAAACATATTTTTCTAAGATAATTTGTAGGAATTATGTAATAAAAATAAAATAACGCGGTTGCTCTGAATTCGATTTATTCTAGAAGCTCCTAATTTGCTCAATTTGATTTCAAAATATTCCGCGGTCTTCATATTTCTGTCATCTAGGAAACAGAATGGTTTACAAACTGCTCAACGTTGAGCCAAGAATTCCTTTTTATTATGTTACCCTTTTTTATTTTCCACACAAATTACTTTTTCGTAGTCGTGTTCCAGTAGTAATATAACATCAAATTAACTCCGATTAGCCCACTTAGTGAGAAGAGTCTCATAAATAAGAATATAATACCAAATTACATGACTAAAGAGAAGAGTATTACAAGAATCATATCGATAAATTGCATAAATACTTGTGATTTCGAACTTTCCTATCCTCTCAAAACTTTCAACTGGAATTAGATATAAAAGAAAAAAAAACTTACGGCGAAGTATTTATTTCTAATGCTGTTCCTAAGCCTATTTATTAAGGCAAAAGAACTAATATTAAAACTGATTATATTATTTAGCATTTCAGGACATTGTAGTAGTCATTTTAGAAGCAGGACTTTTTTGTAATAAATCATGTGACCATAGTTTCTATTGTTATTAATTGAAAAATAGAAAAAAAAATAGATTCAGTTATAAAGAAAAGCAGATACCTCCTACAAAAACCGAATCCGATATCCCAAGCTATCGATCGGACTTATTTTTCAACTAAAATTCAAATTAAACAATTGAACAGAAAGGAAGTATGGAAAATCGCAATTTCAATTGATAACCCCTCATTCTGATTAATTATCTTATCCTTTTCTTAATATTTATTGCGACTGCTTTGAAGAATTTCGATATCATCGGTTTTTATCATTTTTATTGAAGTTTATTTTTCTTATTTTATAGAAGTTTATTTTTCGCATTTTATTGTCATTTTTATTGAAGTTATTTTTATTTTTCTGAAGATTCAATGTCTTTTTTTTTTCATTAAGAAATAATCATGTCTTTGGTCATTTTTTTCTTTTTTTGAGTGGTAAAAAAATTAAGATCATTACAAGAAACTCCAAAGTGTTCCCAAAATTCCCAACAAATTATTCTGAATATATCTAGTTCCAAACTATGATTTATTTATTATTCAAATCTGAAATATTATAAATGATTTTTTTGTGTGATTTTAAAAGATTTTTAAAAATATATTTCATTTATGGTTTTGTAGCCGACCAATACTTCAATGATAACACAAGAGAAGAAACATTTGAAAAAATATGAGAACTTAAGAATAATAATCAATTAAATAAAATAGCTGTCCAAAATCTTAGAGATTATTCTGATATGTTAGCTATTAAATTAGATTTCTCATGCTCCACTAGAATACTTACAGGAATTTAACTAATTTATAGACTTTTATTTTTTGTACATTTTATGTGTATAATTTTATTAATTATTATTTGTTTTCTTTTGTTTTTAACATGTCTTTTTTTAGAAACCAAAATTTATAGCGTTTTTATAGCAATGAATAGCATAGCTCAGGATTCATTCTTTTTATAGTAAACTAATGAAACTGTGCGTCCGCTTATATTTTTAATCGCAAATATATACTTTTATTCGAGGAATGCATCAAATACAATCTAAATATTAAAATCTACTGTCAAACACTTTACTTAAAAAAAAACAAATAATTTGCTTACTTTAAAATTTTCATATGAAAAATAAGAAATTACTACAATTCACTATAATAATATTAACATTTTTAAAATAATAATTTTACAAAATACTTTTTAAAGATAAGGGTCGCTTGTCAAAAGATTTCAAAAATCAAATTTTCTCACAAGTTAACTGGATCAAAAGGGTTTGCAATAATAAAAATTCCTCTATTGAAACATCAAACAACCTCATTAAAAATTTAATAAAAAATGAATTTCCTAGAAATTACTGTAATGTCAATTTTTTAATTAAACAAGGTATGGTTTGGGATCAATCCTTTGGCTTAAAAAAAATAGAACTTTCCTTGCATATTAGATCACTCAATAGATGGCGCTGGGAGCCTTCAATTTTTTGCCTAATTTACCGTTAGTGTTTTTAAAAGGCGCGAATCACAATCGATAGCTTAAAATTTACTTGACTGCTGATGATATGGGCTTGCCTTTTCGTTTTTAGTTTAGTGCTATTTTTGTTTTTATTGTTATTGTATTTTTACTTAGTAGTGGTTATTTTCTTCTAATTTGTTGTTTTGTATTTTCCTTTCTGTTAAAATGGTATATCTCTTGGGCCTAATTTCAAGGGATTTTCGGGTCACGAGGAATCATTATTAGACTAATGTCTGCATTTCCTTCACAGAAAAAATCCATTTCTTTGAATCCCTGCCTGAGGGTGACCCTTGAAAAAGTCTTCAGGCTGGATTCTTTTTTATATATATTTTTGGTTTAATTTTTATTTGTTTTTTTTCCTATTAACTTGATTTTAATACTTTTGTATCAGTTCATCTGTGTTTTAGAAGTAGCTGCAGTTGCGCTCTCTAAATACCATGAAGTGTTTTTCCTTTTCCTTTTTTGGTTTTAGTTTGAATAGGTAATAATTTTTAGTTGCGATTTCAAAACTGTTTTGTTTTGTTTTCATTTTAGTTTCGTTTTCAAACTATTTCTTACTTTATATTGGTTACTTATATATATATATATATATATATATATATATATATATATATTACCGTTTTATATACATATATTTTGAAGGAAATTCAATGAAGAATTTTATCCAATTGGTTGCCTGAATACAGTTGGACAAGGTAATTATTAAGCATAAAGAGCTCTATAGATTAAATCTGATGCACATATTTAGCCCTTAAAGTATAGATCAGCTTTAAATTTGCAACTAAATATTTCATGGAATAGTCCGCCTGTCAGTCTGTATGTAGCGTGAATCCGCAATCTTCGACGAAGCGAGTAACAACTCAACTCCGGATTGAAACAACAACAACTTGGAAAAACTTGAAAAACGGATCAGCGTTGTGATCAGCAGCTGAAAAGATACTGAACTGTTTACTTTCGGAAATGCAGTCATTTAAACTTAATATGTATATAGAATAGCTTGTCTTGTCGTAGAAATAAATGTTATAGTTATTTTTTCAAGGAGAGTAGTTTTTTTCAATCACAGTAAAAGAACCCGTGTACCATAGGCGAGTACACGACATGGCGTCCGCGACAGGACTGTGATTTGAAATCAACGATTCGAAAGGCAAGTGAATTTTTTTGACGATAAATTATTTGTTATTAGAAATTTGTCGATACTTTGAAGAATAACTGTTTCAGAAAAAATTATGGAAGCTTTAAAGCTTAAACGAAAAACAGTTAGATCTGCATTTACTAGATTGTTTAATCATTTACATGAGTCAGCGAAAACGGAAGTAAACATTGCAGATGATTTAGATTGTGTGGCAACTTTCCAGCTGCTTGGCGAGAAAAATAATGAACTTTTGCAATTAAATGAAGATATTTTGAATCGTTTGTTGATGTCTGAAGAAATAAATGAAGACGATATTGAAAAAGAATCTCGTTCAGCAGATGAGTATTCACTCAATTTTAAAAGGATGAGTTTATTAGTGGATCGAAAAACTAATCCCACTGTTAACGCGGATACATTATCTTCAGTTGGCGGTGAAAAGCGGAAATTCAAGCTGCCTCGTTTGGAACTGAAGAAATTTGGCGGGGAAATTAAAGATTGGCTGCCGTTTTGGGGACAATTCGTAAAAATTGATGAAGACAACGATATCGATGAAACCGACAAGTTTCAATACTTAGTCCAAGCAACTATCCCGAATTCCAGAGCGAGGGAATTAGTTGAAAGTTTTCCCCCTACCTCCGGAAATTATTGCAAGGCGATTGATTGTCTGAAATCTAGATTCGGCAGAGATGATTTATTGGTTGAATATTACGTTAGAGAATTGTTAAAATTGACACTCGCATTTAATCTAAAAGAGAAACATGTTGAATTATCAACTGTTTATGATCGACTTGAAACCCAGCTGAGATCATTAGAAACTCTTGGCGTTACAACAGCAAAGTACGCGGCCATGTTGTTTCCCTTGGTTGAGTCTTGTTTAAGTGAAGAAGTTTTAAGAGCCTGGCGGAGAAATGATAGAGGATTGGATGAAAAAGATGACACAAAAGAATCTCGATTGGAAAGTTTGATGAAATTTTTGAAGAACGAAGTTAAAAATGAGGACAGGATAGCTCTTGCTGTGGAAGGCTTCTCTTTGAAAGAAAATAACAAAAATATAAAGATTAAAAGAGACTTGCCGACAGCTGCGGGAGTTTTTTCAGGAAACCAAAAATCTGTTTTGAAGTGTGCATTTTGTGACAAGAACAATCATGAATCCAAAGAATGTCATGTTGCTCGAAATTTGGATTTAAGTGAGAAAATGAACCGATTGAAGAAAAGAGGTTGCTGTTTCAGATGTCTAAGTAACGGTCACGTGTCAAAGCTATGCAGGGTCCAAGTGAATTGTGGAATTTGTGGTCAAAGACATCATGCTGTGATGTGCCCTGATAGAAAGACCGTTGAGTCTTCTAACTCTCAAGAAGCAACGGAAAGTTCAATCAATTTTGGACAGTTCAATACATTGACCAATCCCACATGTTCTACAAGTGTGTTTCTACAAACCCTGGTCGTGGTTCTTCGAGGAGAAACACAGGAATTTGCTGTGAGGGCCCTCATAGACACTGGAAGCCAGAAATCTTATATTACGAAAGAAGCTGCTAAGAAAATGAAGTATCCTGCATTAAAAGAAACAACTCTTATTCATACTTTGTTTGGAGGGATGCAAAATCCTCAGAAACATTCAGAATACAAGATTTTTGTAAGTGATTTTAACAAAAATTATCATTGCACTTTTAACGCATTTGACCAAGAGAAAATCTGTGCCGAAATTTGTCAGATACCAACCGGATTTTGGTCAAAGGAACTAGAGGATAATGGAATCCATCTAATGGATCAAGAATGTTTACCATCTTGTTCTTCATCAACAATCCATTTGCTTATTGGTGCTGACATAGCAGGAAAATTGATGACTGGAAAAATCCTCAATTTAACTTGTGGATTAACTGCCACTAAGACTTTGCTTGGTTGGACACTTATGGGAAGAGCACCAAGCAGTTCAGACTCTATAAGCATGACAGTGACAAACTTACTTATAAAAGATTGTAATATAAGTGACTTACGTAAGTTAGAAGCCATTGGAATTACTGATCCTACTGAATCGAAAAAGAAGACTGAAATGCATCAAGGTACTTCAGATTATTTTCGAAACACTGTGACGATTGATGAGGAAGGGAGGTACGAAGTCGCCTTACCTTGGGTGTTAGAATCATCCCGGCTCCCTGAGAACAGACAAATGGCCGAGAAACAACTTTCTTCTGTTTATAAAATACTTGTAGAATCCGAGAGAGTTGGAGTATATGCAGATATCTTTAAAAAATGGATTGCTGACGGTGTCATTGAAGAAATCGAAGATAAAAAGGAATTGAATGTATACTATCTCCCGCACAGGCCTGTATTTAAAGAGAACAGCATTACTAAGAAAGTGAGGCCAGTTTTCGATGCATCCGTACTTATAAAGGGTACACCCTCACTGAATGCCTGCTTAGAAAGCGGTCCTAATTTAATTGAACTTGTTCCTCCCCTACTAAATCGTTTCCGGAAATTTCCTGTTGGAATAACATCAGACATTGAGAAGGCATTTCTCCAGATCAGAATCAGAGAGAGGTACAAGGATTATCTGCGATTTTTATGGAAAACCAAAGACAAGGGAATGAAAATCTACAGACTTCGTAGAGTTGTGTTTGGTGTCACCTGCAGTCCATTCCTTTTAGCGGCAACTTTGAATTGCCATCTGGAAAAAGGCCCTGAAGAGCTCTGTGCGAAAATTTTGAAGAATTCATTTTATGTGGATAATTGCGTCTGCAGTTTGAAGAATATAGATGAAGCAGATAAATTTATAGTTGAATCGCAAGCGTTGATGTCTTTAGGAAAATTCAATCTACGAGCCAGGCAATCAAATGCTTCACTTGAAATTATCGATCAACCCGATAAACACCAAGCTGTATGTTCCGACCTGTCACTGTGCTGCCCTCTTGCGGCAAAGGGAAAAACACTTCAGTGTATCGTGTAGCGTGTAGCGTTAGCGAGTGTGTGTGCGGTAGCAAGGCTGCGCCTGCTAACCAATGATGGCCAGAATAAAGGAAAAAAGAGTCCAAAATTATTCTTGTGTTGTGATTTTTGAATAATGTGAGAGCTATCGACATAAATTTAGTGCTTGTGTAATCATATGGTCCGTCTCGGAGGAGTCGAAATAGCGATCAGCGATGGATTACGTTTTTTTTTTGTGTGTGAAAATATGCGAAGTGGATTAGCGTAGGCTTAGGAAACGAAACTTGTGCTTGAGTGGTGTTTTCTGTTTCTGTTCTCTGTGTTTTCGCGTATTCTCTCGTCCCAATTCTCAAGGATAATTATTGTTGGTAAGTGTTCAATTACTTAAATTTTCATTATGTCTTTGTCTAGTTTGAAGAAAGACGAATTAAAGAGTTTGTGTACGGAATTAAATATTAAATTTGCATCTTCCGCTAAAGTTGTAGATTTGATAAGTATAATTGAGAATAGTGACATTTATAAGCAAAGAATTGAGGTTGTGAAAAATTTAATTAAAGAGATTTCAGACGAAAGAAGTAAAAATTCGGATCAAGCCGAAAACGAAAGGCGTTCATTAGAACAAAAATTGGAGATTGAAAGGCTTTCGCTTTTGCGTGTAGAGAAAGAAATAGAGCTTTTAAAGCTCAAATCCTCATCGTGTGAGCTTAGCGATAATGAACAGAGTTTTAGTTTAGAGAATTTAATTAAGAGTATCAAAGTTTTGACGATTCCTGTTCCCAAAAATGCTGAATGTTTTAATCTCTTTTTCAATTCGCTCGAAAAAGCTTTCAAAACAAAAGCAGTTAGTGATAAATTTAAAGCGGAAATTCTATTAAATCTTTTAGGGGATAGAATTGGCAATTTAATGGTTTATATCAAAGAAGAAGAGTTGAGTGACTATGAAAAAATTAAATCTATTGTCTTAAAACAATTTCAACCAACTTATCAAGAATGTCTAAAACAATTTAAAAGTGCAGTAAAATTGCCAACAGAAAATTATGTGCAATTTGCTTCAAGAGTTAGATCTGTTTTTGAGTATTACATTCAACTTCGTAATGTGAATGATTTTTCTAAATTGTGTGAGTTAATGGTTTCTGATCAGATTTTTAGCACTCTTCCTCAAGATTTAAAAAGTCATATCAGTATTAAACAAGGAGAATCTGTTTTTAATGTGCAGGAATTAAGTAGAGAATGTGATTTATTTGTGGCTTCTAAAACCGGAACCAAAACTGAGTTTTCCCGCGCATTCGTTACGAATAGAAATGAGCAAAGGAATTTCGGTAAAGGAAATTTTGAGAATCGTAATAGAAATGTTTCTAAAGTGTTCTTATCGAATACTAATTCTAAATGCGTTATGTGCCAGAACAACCACTCAATATTTAAATGTCAGGAATTTCAAAAACTTTCTGTTAGTGGTAGAGTTGCATTTGTGAAATCCCAAAACTTATGTTTTAAATGCCTCTCACCAATATGCAATGTGAAAAAGTGTTCTGCAAGAAATTGCTTTTGTAATAAACCTCATAATAGGTTACTTCATTATCCCAGAGAGTTTGATCATTTCAGTGGGAGTGGTAAAACCGAAACTAGTACCATAGTTAATAAAAGGGAAAGTTCAACTTTAAACCCGGAAGTTAATTCCTTTTATCCAACTTCTTGCGCAACTAATGAAAATGTGCAATCGACATTTTCAGCTACGAGTACGGTTGAAAATAAACAAATGAGAACTGTATTGTTAAGCACGGCTAAATTTTATATTCGAGATAAATTTGGGAATCTGCAATGTGTTAGAGGGTTGCTGGATGTAGGAAGTCAGTCCGATATTATGACTTCGGAGTGTGCAAACAGATTAGGGTTAAAACAAGAAAAAATAAATGTAACAATTTCATGTTTAAATAATTCCTCAATGACTGTTACCAAATTTATTAAAGCTGAAATTTCAAATGCTGATAAGAGCTTTAAGCAAAATTTTGAGTTTCTTGTTGTAGATAAAATCACTGAGTTAACACCAGTTAAATATTTAAGTGTTAAAGAACAAATTCCTTCTAATATTAATTTGGCTGATAATTTTATGGTTCCCCAAAAAGTTGATTGTCTCCTAGGTGCTAAATCGTTCTATCATTTGTTGAGGCCAGAAAAGATCTACTCATCAAATGCAGAGTTGTTTTTTCAAAATAGTGTTTTTGGATTTTTGGCTTGCGGTAGTGTAATGGAATTTGATTCCCCAAAAATTCATTGTGGGTTAATTATTGATGAAAATTTAAACAATACCATGAAAAAATTCTGGGAACTAGAAACTGTTGAGTTAGAGACCCCTAAATCCCATGAGGCAAAAATCGCTGAGGAACATTTTGTTAAAACTCATTACAGAGAGCCTAGTGGAAAATATGTAGTCACAATCCCACTTAAAGAGGAACCTAGTCGTTTAGGCGAGTCTAAAAGTATAGCATTAAAAAGATTAAATTCACTTTGGAGTAAACTATCTAGTGATAAAACTTATTTAAAATTGTATGAAGACTTTATTAATGAGTATGAAAAGTTGGGACATATGAGAGACGTGACGCATGAGACAGAACCAGAAACAGTGTATTACATGCCCCATCATGGAGTATATAGACCAGAGAAAATGACCACTAAGTTCGTGTAGTATTTAATGCCTCTAGTGCAACCACGAATGGAACATCATTCAATAGCTTACAATTTAATGGGGGAATTGTGCAGGAGGACTTAATTTCAATTATGATGCGATTCCGCAAACATCCATATGCATTTATTGCGGACATTGAAAAAATGTATAGGATGATTTACATTCATCCCAGGCAGCGAAACCTACAAAGAATACTTTGGAAGGACAGTGAGTTTGGTTCAGTGAAAACGTTTGAACTGTCGACAATTACTTACGGTACTACTAGTGCCCCATTTTTAGCTACTCGAACGCTAATTCAAATTGCAAGGGATGAGGGACACAATTTTCCTCTTGCAGCACCCGTTGTTGAGAAAGATTTTTATGTGGACGATGTGCTATCTGGTGCTAAGACTTTACCCGTATGCATAGAGATGCAACAGCAGCTCACTTCCATGTTAAAACGAGCTGGCATGAACTTGCATAAATGGCGAGGCAATCATCCTCAGTTGTCTACTACTTCTGGATGCAACTACGACTTTGCAGACTGTGATAACAAAACTTTAGGTGTCACGTGGGACCATACTAATGACTGTTTTTGTTTTAAGGTGTCCATAACTTCAACGGATGTTCATACTTAACGAACAGTTCTATCCACAATAGCCAAGTTGTTTGACCCTCTGGGCCTCCTTGGTCCTGTGATTTCACTAGCGAAAATCTTTCTACAAAAATTGTGGCTTCTGAATCTTCAATGGGATGATCAGCTTCCTCCTGAAAATCATAGTGAATGGGAGAAGTTTTCAACCGAGTTACAGTGCATTAACAACATCAAGGTGAGCAGATGTATTCTTCCATTTTCCGACGTCGAAGCTATAGAGCTTCATGGTTTCAGCGACGCTTCGGAAGCTGCTTTTGGAGCTGTTGTGTACTGCAAATCCCAAACACCTGCTGGTGAGGTTGTTGTCAAGATGGTGGCCAGTAAATCCAGAGTGGCTCCACTGAAGAAGCTCACGATCCCGAGATTGGAGCTCTGCGCTGCTGTGCTGCTGGTGAAATTGATGCAGCGTATCCAGTCGGCTCTTCGACTGAAAGTGTCCAATATCTATTACTGCAGCGATAGTATGATTGTGCTGTCATGGATTAAAAAAGAGACGTCCCAGTTAAAAACCTTCGTGGCAAACCGTGTAGCCACACTTCAAGACCTTTCGTGTCAGGAGCAGTGGAGACATGTTTCGTCAGGAGATAATCCAGCTGATCTTATCAGTCGTGGTGTAAATCCGTCCAAAATGCTCGAGAGTCACTTGTGGTGGGAAGGCCCTGCCTTTCTAAAAAACTGTGATTATCCGTGCAGAGAAATCTCTGACTCTGTGATAAAGGACGATGTAGACTGTGAACTCAAAAAGTTGACTGTGAAAGTGTTTTAGTTACTACATTGAACAATTCATGTGTTACTGATATTCTTAATTGTAGTAATAGTTATACTAAAATATTGCATGTAATAAGTTATGTTTTCAGATTTCTCCACAACTTTAGGTGTCCAACTGAAAGGAGACTGGTTCCCTTGAAAACAGAGGAAATTAGGAAGGCTGAAACCTTCATAATAAAGGAAATCCAGAGTAGGGAATTTTCAGAAGAGTTTAGGTGTTTAAATAAAAATAAACCTGTTCTTGGCAAAAGTATGTCATCAGATGAAAGATTTAATATTATTATGGATTGATGAAAATTGTACAACTTTCGATTCTGTTTCACTATTATGGTAATGTGATAGAACTGCTGTTTTATGGAAATTATTCTGTTATAGCAATTTTGTGAAACTTTTATATATTAACTGTTGAACTGCTTCATAGTATTGCATAAGAAATTGTGGTTTAAATTAATGCAGCTATTTATATCAAACTCATGTGAAAATTGAATATGAGATTAATATCTGTTAGTAATATATAGAAAAAAAATATTTTGTTATGCATATTACTTACTTTATTAAATATTTTCTATTCTCTAGCTTTGTCCAAGTGGAAGGTAGAAAAAGATAATGTAAAAATCAATGAGTTAGTGCTTCTTAAAGATGAAAACCTACCCCCTCAAAAATGGGCATTAGGTAGAATAATTGAATGTTATCTGGGTGAAGATAAAAGGGTCAGAGTTCTAAAAGTTAAAACTCAATCTGGAGTTTATAAAAGAGCCATTTCAAAAATTTGTATTTTACCTATTGATGTGTAATCTTATATCAGTGTTCTTTATTGTGTGATTAATGTTATTACCTTGTAATGTGTAGTGTTTAAAATCTGAATTTGTGTGTTTTTATTCAGCATTGTGCATTGAATTGTGATATTTCATAGTTTTTCCTTGTGTGTGTGTGTTGACAACATTATGTCAAGGCGGGCGGTATGTTCCGACCTGTCACTGTGCTGCCCTCTTGCGGCAAAGGGAAAAACACTTCAGTGTATCGTGTAGCGTGTAGCGTTAGCGAGTGTGTGTGCGGTAGCAAGGCTGCGCCTGCTAACCAATGATGGCCAGAATAAAGGAAAAAGAGTCCAAAATTATTCTTGTGTTGTGATTTTTGAATAATGTGAGAGCTATCGACATAAATTTAGTGCTTGTGTAATCACTGTACCCTTATTGGGCTTAAACTGGAATCTAAAACAAGATTCTCCGTCTTGCTGTCCGAAAGATGAAAACCTGGTTCTTACTAAAAGAGATCTGCTTTCTTTGGCTCAGAGTATATTTGACCCTTTGGATATATCTTCTCCCGTAACCATCATTCCAAAGTTTATGCTTCAAGAATTCTGGAATCTTGGACTTAAATGGGATGGCCTGCCAGAAGGTCTATCCAAACTATTTTGGAACTGGCTGAAGGGTATAAAGAATCTTTCAGAGGTCAAAATACCTCGATGGATGAAGCTGAGTCAAGGTGAAGAAGAAAGGAAAAAGAAGGAAAATATTTGGAAATTTATACCACCATCAGCTCCATGGTTTAAGCGCCTTATTGACCTAGTAAAAGACCTTCTGAAGAAAGTTCTAGGCCGAGCATGCCTGAGTTACGAAGAATTGAATACGATTCTATGCGATTTTGAAGACATCGTAAATTCAAGACCCAATACCTATGTTTCTGAACACGATGATTTGGAACCTATAACAGCATCTTCATTCTTCAGAGAACGTAGGAAAAATGGAATTCCAGATCTTGACCACTTGGAATTATCTCCTGAGTATTTTCGCAAGCTGCGACTGTATAGGTGTAAACTGCAAGAAGATCTCAGAAATCGATTCCGACTGGAATACTTGTGGCATCTGAGGCAACAAACTAAGAAAATGATAAAAATCCACGATTTCAAGGTGGGAGAAGTGGTTATTGTCGAAGTAACCAATCAAAAACGTCTGAATTGGCCTCTGGGGAAAATAACAGAAATATTCCCTGGTAAGGACGGTTCAGTTCGCCTTGTGAAAGTAAAAACAAAGAAAGGCGAATTTCTGAGACCTGTACAGCGTCTCTACGCACTTGAAGTTCAAACGCCTTCAGTAGAGAATCTACTAGAGAAGAGAGCATGTGGAGTTGAAGTTGAGAAAGAAGAGGCAGTACAACAGCAATATGTTGAACATCCTGAGCTACCAGAATCGGACGAAACGTCTCTGCCAAATCTAAATACCATGAAAACCCGTTTCGGCCGAGAGATTCAAGTTCCCAATCGGCTGGACCTGTGAACTGTTTGGACTAAAGAACATTTTGAGTTTTCTTGAAAAGAAAAACCCAAAAGGTGGGAGTGTAGCGTGAATCCGCAATCTTCGACGAAGCGAGTAACAACTCAACTCCGTATTGAAACAACAACAACTTGGAAAAACTTGAAAAACGGATCAGCGTTGTGATCAGCAGCTGAAAAGATACTGGACTGTTTACTTTCGGAAATGCAGTCATTTAAACTTAATATGTATATAGAATAGCTTGTCTTGTCGTAGAAATAAATGTTATAGTTATTTTTTCAAGGAGAGTAGTTTTTTTCAATCACAGTAAAAGAACCCGTGTACCATAGGTGAGTACACGACACTGTACTTACGCAGATATGTATGCGCTATAACCAAAAAATGCCAATTTAGATACATGAAGATTATTGTGTGATCTTGTTACTATGATTGTTTTATGAACAACTCTGGTTTTAGTCTATCGAAAAAAAATTATTCAGAAACTATTCTTGCCTTCTTCACTATACAACGTAGCACAAATCTCTCATGTGCCTAACTCTGAAAATAACCAGAGGAAGTAATCTCCTCGAAACTTTCTTGTATACTTTCTAATAAATGTACTTTTGAATTATTAGCCGTTTGCCTTACGTAAGAACCTTACGAAAGAACCCATTAGAGAGTGATTTTTGGTGATTCTTTTGGGCGATTAATCGCTGAGATGCAATTAATAAACAAGTACCTGAAAATGAATGTGCATTTCGAGCGCTTTTTTTTTCCAACCGATTAAAATCAAAATGGTGCAATAGAACTACAATTACATTCACAAACTTATATATTTAAATCATTGCATTTTAGAGTAATTATATTTACATGTTTGAGTATACAGGTTGATGAATGGTTAAAAACCTTACGGATTTAAATCTAAATTTGATACATATCTTTGATTTTAAATCTGTTTACCATCCTTTTAATTTCACACCTGTCGTGTATTCGGATAACCAGAGACATAGAACACCAAAACCCTTCTAAATGTATTTTGTTCCAAGTTTTATAAAAAGTCTACAAATTTAATCTACAGTTTAAAGGATAAATGCCAAATTTCATCAATCTAGCTCAAAGTGATTCTGAGTTATGTTGTTCACAGACAAAAATACTTCCGAAATTGTTATGATTCAATGAAGTCTAAATCATGGAGATTCTTAAAAATCTCGAACTCGAATTTTTGGAAGATTACAATATTTCCTCTCTTTTTACTTTGCATTCGAGAAAGTAAAAATTACTTACATCATATAATTTCCTTATTATTTTCTATACATGTTATAAAATTTTTGAAAGTATCTACGTTTTGTTTCTATTCTGGAATCTAGAAAATATTATTATGTTCTAACATCGCACCTTTAGTTTTCAATATCTAAAACATAAGTTTTATACCAGAAGTAAATTCAGGTTGATTAAATACTCTTTGAATAGTAAATAATTCTTGTATCTAAAAAAGTGAATTTTACAAGTTGATTGCCCTAATTCAAACTTCTTTCTTCAAAAGCCACATTATTGTCAAGAAGAAAAGAAGATTAGGTTTATGATTCATGAGATATCTGACCTTAATAAATAGGGAAGATTTTCTAATATCTTATCTTCTGCATATTTTTCTTACTTGCTCTTAATGATAAAAAAAATATCTTTTCTTATTTAAAAAGAATATCTTTTTGTGTTTTATGTTTAAGTACATAATTAATTTATGGAATAAAGTATAAATAACTTTTTTCCCGAACCAAATGTGAAGAATAAGAAATACAATTTTTTGTTCCATGGCTTTTACGATATATCCCAATTATTAAAAAAGATTGATTGAATCTGTGTTATATTAATGCATTTCTTATTCTAGAACGAAGTCATTTCTTTCTATTTTCATTCGTGTCTTAGAGTTTTTTAACTACCAATTTGGTCTTCTGATATAAAAACAAAGTGGAAACTATTCAATAAAAATAATTATTTTCTTGAAATATAGGTTTTTTTTTCCCTTAGTGTATTTTAGATCTTTATTATAATATTATCATTGTTTTCCTTTTTGAAATAGTAATCATATTTAAGTATAATTATAGACTAATTTATGAATTTTAGATGTTTTAATAGAATCATTATTCGCTAAGATATAGAGTATCTTTCTGATAAACAATGAATTTAAAAATATTTATCATGTTCACAATTAGTTGCATATATTTTGTATATAATTTTTAAATTTTCGGTCCTGAGAGAAATAATATTCCATTTAATTAAATATAGGATCACAAAGGTCACATCAAAAATTTAGAATTATGTTGACATCGCTACTAGTGGGCAAGGTGCATAGATGCTCCAGGCGCCAATTTTTAAGGTGCCATGAAGATACATTGGTTCATTATGCCATTTTTTGAAAAAGAAATATCACGAGGAGATACAATAAATAATATCCTGCCATTGATATCAGTTATTCTTATTATACCAAATCGGGGCAAAAAACTGTATTGTGTTCCAAGCTTTACTTACCCACGCTACGTCACTAAAGTGCTTTTTAAAATATGAAATTCGCTGAGCATTTTATAAGAGTAAAAAGATTGTAACGCCACAATTCAGCTCAAGACGTCGTGCAATTAGACAAAGTCATATTGCACTTACATTTGCTATATCACTTCCTCTGACATGCTGCATTACAAACGTAATACATATGTGCCAATAAATTGATGATACGTTGATAAGTAAACAGCAAATTTTTTATTGCTTAATATTGTATTTGTCCCTATTCGTATAATATCCTCAGCAATATTGTAATGATATTTTCTCGATATTATCGGGTATCCAAAATATTGAACAATATAGTGGAGATATCGTACAAAATCCTCCATAAATGCAATAAAATTCATTGTTGCTATTTATGATCATATATTTAAATTCTTCACGAAAATATAAATAGTGATTTCATTTTTTTCTACTCTTTTATCACAAAAAAATTAGAAAAAACAAGGTCAATGTTAAAAATTCAGTTGCAAGAAAGTAATTTTTCTTTTATTTCTGGAAAAACCTTAACTTTATCAAACAAGTTATGATGTGTTTTTTTTCTAATCCTATATACGAAATTCAAAAACATTCTCAGAAATACGTGTTTTTAATTTTTCGATAATTTTTTTAGTACTTTCGTACATCTATCATCACAAAATGCCCAACCATAGTGTTACAATATCTTCATGATGTTGTTCGGCATTCAAAATATTGAAAAACATCGTGAATACGCTGAATAATATCTCGTGTTAAATGTTAACAAAGAAAATATAACAAACTTTAGTAAAGGGACAAAATTCTTAAAACAATTTAAAAAATAAATGATGCTCAGCTCAATAATAGGCTTGTCATTTCTTATCATTATCTAATGAAGCACAAAAATTATAGCCTTAAAGTATGCTGTGATAACCTACAGAATAAATTGAGATGTATCTGACGTTAAAAGATTAGATGCTATCAGTAGCAATTTGTTGTATTAAAAACGTGATTGGCAATTTTCACTCGGTATAAAAATAAATTTTCTACTATTCTGTTTTTTTATTTAAATACATTTTTGTATCTTCGGAATGGATCTGCATCTACAATAATATTATAGTAAAAATAATCCCTCCTTTCTTTTATTACTGAAAAATTATTTTCTCATTTGGAGATAATATTTAACTGAATGCTCTTCAATTCTGATTAAAGTCGAATTTACGAAATAGCCTCTGAATTCAAGCCTGAAAAATAATATACACTTCTAATATTCGAATTATATGTACATGTGCATGTAATTTTTAGAATAGCGGCTATCGCTCCATTTCAGAAAGAGTTAACGAGATCTGCTGATAGTGCCATCTAGTAACAATATTTAAACATTCAATTTAAGAATTTTTTAAATATCCATAGAATTTTGTTGCCATCTATTCACAGGGTTATCAAATTTATGATGAAAAATTATGTTTTTGTAGATTCTTAAAAAAGTTATATTTAAATAAAGTATTCAATAAGTAAATCGAGTGGTTCGATTATTAAAAATATATAACAATTAAATATTAACAAATTAGGAAAGTAAAGGGAGATAAACAAGATGAATTAATATTAAAATTTGCATTAATATAAAAATGGCACATTTGAACACATGTTAATTTAATTGGAATACTTTGATCGGCATTGGAACTTTTCGGTATACATTTTTAAATTAAAAAAAGTTAAAAATATTTGTTAAATATAAACTATTACATTAAAAAATATCATAACTTTGTTCCTTTTATTGCCAGTCCAAAACCTAGTTCTGCTCTATTAAACAAAAGATTTTTCTTAAACACAAAAATACAACACAAAATATCGTCGATAAAATAGAATTAAAATTTGTGATTAAAAGGAAATCAGATTCTTATTTATTTCTTTTCACTCACAGTTAATTATTCAACTCATTTTGCATTTTATCATTATCATAAATGACAGAATGGCATCAAATAATTTTCAACTGCATCTACACTTTCAGATAGAAGATGTTGAAATCGGTAAGCTGATGTAAAAGGACCAAACCATTAAAATTAGGAAAAGTAAAAAGTTTATAAATTATATCGATCTAAATAGCATATTATATTCAATGGATAGAATATATAATTCGATAGATAGAATATATAATTCGATAGATAGAATATATAATTCGATAGATAGAATATGTAATTCGATAGATAGAATATGTAATTCGATAGATAGAATATATAATTCGATAGATAATAATCGATCTAATTCGATAGATAATAATCGATCTAATTCGATAGATCTAATTCGATCGATAGATAGAATTCAGTCTAAATAGCATTTCGATAGAATATTGTATCTGCTTCGCTGCAATTCAGGTGCTACATATTTATGCGCATTTATTTAACAATGAAGAAATATTTAAAAGAACCGATTGTGTTTTGTTACATTTATTAACATTTCCAGATTAAAAAAAAGATACAGCCAGTTTTAACTCCTTAATTAGCAAGCCTTTGCGTCATACGGACATCGAAAAATCGCTTTAAAAACTTACAAATTAAATTAAAACTATTCTCAGGAACTCTATTTCGATACAAAAAATAAAATAATTAACAGACATAGTAGAATCAATAAAACCAACAGTTTTTACATAAAAGAGTTTTATTTATGGTTCTGCATATTTTTTGAATTACATGAATTTCGAGAGTATTTATATGAAATACGTAGAATTCAAAATGAAATGAATGAATTGATGCTTATTTACAGAAAATTCATGCTGTAATCAGTTAAGAAATTTGAAAAACTAAGGTCTTCCAGTGGCATTTATATAGACGAAATCATGTTGCTACGATGACATTGTGTTTTCTTTCAGATCAAAGATTTCATTTTCTGGTGATTTCTTCATGAAATAACGCGCAACAGGAGCCAGGTATTTAGAATCTGAAGGAATTACATTCTTGTTCCATCCTGAAACATAAAACACGTTGAAATTTATGAAAAAGGACGTAAAAACTACTGATGATATTAATGATTAAGATATCTTTTGTTTACAAATTATTTTTCAATTTTTAAGCCTTTTTTTATTTGAAATGGAAATCAAAAATTTAATTTTTATTTTCTGAAAGATATATTTAGCTTTAAGAGTAAATTAAGGCCTTAAAATGAAATATTATTTTGTAGTACAATAAATATCGTTTTTCATTTATTATTATACACTTTTATGTTACTTTATTTGTTTTATGTTTTTAATGGAATATTTCTCTGATAATTTCTGTTATTACTTTTTTAATATTTTCTGTTAGTCAAATCTTTTCTTTTGCAATAAAGTCGGCAACGGTTAACGGTAATTTGCTATGGCAACTGTTTTTTTCTGTAGCCATTTAATATGCAAAACATTGTTAACTTCACAGTATCGTTTCATGAAATTCATTCATGTCCTATTCGGAACAAATTGAGTGTCCATGATGAAACCTGGATCGATATTTTTATTTATTATTATATAATAATCAATTTGGCGGGGCATGGCCAAATCTATCCCTTGCGCCATGAAACACAAACTCACTCGCTAGCTTCAATAATCGACTTATAGTGCAGAGGATTTATACCCTATTAAAATCAAGACTTTGAAATTGCTTTATGATGTTTCTTTTACAAACACTATATCAAAAGATATTTTTAATTATTGTCCTGGCTTTCACTCTTTAAAATAATTTTTAACTTCTTTTTATACAAAGAAATGTCTGTACCCATTACAGAAACAAAAAGATGCATTTTTCCTTAAATTAATGAAAATTAATTTTAATTATTATTTTCCGGAGTGTTATATATTAAGGCACTTTGAATTGTTTTCATTTGTTTATATTACAACCATGATGACATAAAACAAATATATATATATATATATATATATATATATATATATATATATATATATATATATATATATATATATATATATATATATATATACATATATACATATATATATTTATCTTCTTCTAATTATAAACAAATATTTTTTACAAATGAAATAGTTTTCCATTATTTAATTTTTTTGCTTAATTTTATTCTCACTCTTACCAATCAAAAATTATTTAATTACTAATACACTGAAAATTATGCTTCTTACCTGTTATTAAAACTGTAGCAAAGACTACACACACGGTGAAAAGAAAAGCAAACAATGGAATCCATAAGTAGCTTATTCTGAATAATATAAATGTTGAACTGAAAAATAAATATAAAATTAATTAAAAAAAGATTATATTTTGATAATGCCAAGCTATAAAATCATGAAGGATTTTTCTAAATATTGCTGATTTTTAAACTTGCCATCGATTGATTGAAAAAATAATTGGTTTAATAGAAATCGTAACAAAATAATGTAATTAATAATTTAGAGCTGCATTATTACAAAACTCATTGTGGGTGTAAAATGAATGTAACCCGACAAATTGGAAAATAAAAGACGACGTTATATACAATGCTATATTCCAAAAAACACGAAATACAAATAATAAAATTATTACCACGTACGCAAAGGGCAGCATTTAAAGAAACTTACAGATCAAGCATACAGCAAATAATTAATTACATAACAGTAGCAGTTCTAACATTAGTCAAACTAAAGGGTCGAAATAAATGCCAACCCGCTGTACGAACAAACCACAGACAGCATCTGAGATATTTTTGACTTTGCAATAGTGCAAGATACCACATCGAATTCTTCAGAAGACACTCCAGATCTGGATCCATAATAGAGATAGGGTCATAATTTTTGAATTTTCCCGAATCCTCATTTTGTTCTCCTAGCGCCAAATTCCCAGGTTGTTGGCTTGGCAACCATTAAGAACTTGGTAATGTTCTCTTTCTTAACAGGGCAAAGAAATGGTATTACAGAAAAATAAGTCAGGTACACAAGAAAATGTCATTTTTTTTAAGTGGAACATGGGCTGCTAGTGCAAATGTCCTCCGCTAAAATGGAAGATTTAATAATAAATTAAATAAAAGGATACTTCAGATAAGGTATATGAAACAACTTTAGTGATGTACTTATTTATTGTAGTACATCAACATGCCATAGTACAACAAGGCAGTTCCATGAACAATAGTTTTCGTTGTACACAGCATGGCTCATAAAAATAAGATGGTATTGCAACGTCAAATATGGGGTGTATTTGAAATCAGTTTTCCAATTATTGTCTTTACTGAAGTCTTACATTCATCGCATGTTATTATATAAGCAAATGTGTTATTTTTCTACTGCAATAATTTCACTTAGATTAACGCCTCATTTTGGAACCACAAAAAATTACTAAGAAACGATTGTTCTTGAACCATGCACAGAAAATGAATATGGAATCAATACCTGAAATCTCTTTTGTTAAAATTATGTCATATTGGAGTAATCTATCTATGACCAACCATCCTCTAGCTCCAAGTCAGTTTTGAATGGAATTGTCGTGTCTATGAACAACTTCATTGTAGGCTATAAGTTTCCAAAGATGAAGATTCAATACAGAAAACATATTTGAGCACCACATTGAAGAGGTTAATAGCTGGTGACAAAAAACAGGTAATTTAGTTAAGTTTCAAAATTAAAAAGGGAGAGGTTGTTGTTAAGTATTGAACAATCGTATTGGAGATTTGAAGAGTGGAAAAATGTTGCCTGGTCTAATAGTCCAGATTTCATTTCCTTCTAATGCTGATAGCAGTCTGTAAGTGATGCATTTTATTGATGAAAAGATAGCCTGGTGTTTTCTGGATAGTCCAGATATCTTCAGTATTATACAGATGGTAAGCTAACAGGTGATGCATTGAAGAAAACGAAATGAGAAGATCGGTTAATTTCTACAAAATACTATCATGCGACATGGGGAAATATTTTAGCATTTTGTTGATATGGTAATGATTTCTCTTAAAGACTTAAATGGCTTTAAAATATATATCTAGAAAAATATCTGCAGTCATCAAAACCAATAGAGTTTCAACGTGATTAATACTACTTCGAATCATGTTACTAACATTTTGATCATTCAATATAATAAGAATAATGACCGAGAACGATAAGCAGTGGATATAAGATGATTACAAATACACTGCTGATTGAAATAATATATTTTGAAAAATTCAAATATTTAGTTTATGTATATAAATTAAATATATAACTACTGTTATGTGTGTGTATGTGTATTCCATGAAGATAATTTAGATTTTTTTTCATACATGTTTTCAGAGAGTAATAAGGATTCAAATTCTGCAATTTCTATTGTACAGTGATTTCGGGGAAATAGTTTGAAATGTTAATCGATGATTTAGTGCATTTTATCAAATTTCTCTATAATGTGCTAATAATAGAAAATTTTCTTTTCTTTCCTGGATTTTATAAGTTCAAACTGTTTATTCAAAACAATTTAAATATTGCTAAATCGTTAAAACATTTCTTTCATTTCCTGCCAGTCCACACACATCATGAAATGCCAGAATTTTCTAACCTTCAGCTAAATGCGTGACAAAAGATTTATTTTCCAGAAACAATATTAAAGTATAAAATAAATTTTTATTTTTAATGATATAAATAATTAGTTTTCACTAGAAAGAAAGAAACAAAAACTATCCTTATATTCTACCTCATCGAATTATCTGTCAGTAACATTGGACACATGTTAGCGCTAGAACATTCCGTAGGTAGAACATTCGTAGAGTTTCGGAAGAAATCTGTAACTTTAGTATAATTAGAACAGCTTGCGGATTCTAGAGGCAGTGCTTCAGTTTTATGCCCACTAAAAATGGACCCTAAGCCAATCCAAAGGGAAAATACAAATCCACTCATAAGTCCAAACATAATAATCTAGAAAAAAATTCCAAGCATAACTATACAGATAATTAACATATTTAAATAATATCATATATGTTTTTAATGAAGACACTTCTTTTTATCTAATGTTAGATTATTATACTTTTATCCTAACCATAATTTCTATTGATAACAAGCGTCTGGAATGTGTATATATGCATTGATACTCGACATGACGTGCATGCTGTTTGACCTAGAATTACAAATTTATCACAGATATACTCTGGATGGTTGAAACATTCGAACGTTTTTCAATTTTATTTAACAAATAAAGTGTAAATTTAATGATTTTCAACGATAACTTCCAAATTATTAATGCATAAAAATGGTTAACACCATTATAAAATTAAAAATCTTACACCATTATTTTTTTAAGATAACAAGTTGGTCGTAATGCAGCCTTTCTCTGAATTTTGATAAATTTTATAACATTATTTTTTATAATTTTCAATAAAAAATGTCATTGCTGCAATGACATTCATATATTTTTTATAGATTCACCAGGTATTACATGGTGTGCTATTTTTCCATCCAAAACTAAACAAGAAAGATTCGATTTATTATCTGAACAGTTTACATGAGGTTAAGAAGCTGAAATTTAAATATCATAAAAAACAGTGTAAAATTTCAAAATATAGTAGTTGGTAAATTTTCTAATGGCTCCATTAGCAAGCTATATGTACATAATAATCTGAATAAATGTAAGGCCATAAAAATAATCGTTTTTACTGTCCCACGATCATGAAATCAGCTTTTTAAATATTTAATGGAACAATAAAAGCGCTTTGAGTTTCATTAGAGCAATATAATCCGCTGAAAATATACCAAAAAAATTTAATTGTTAAAATTCTTGAGAAACTTTTAAGACAAATAAAATGACAACTTTAAATCCTCAACTGATCTAATTTCTCTGCAGTCTAATTAGGAGACATCTTTTATTTTGGAATTTTTTTGTCATTATGATTCATGTGAAAATACGTTGAATTCTTGAGACATTTGAGTACGTGACTTTTATTCGAATCATAGCATTTATGAATGGATTGATTGTTATTTAAAAGTATGAAAAGGCCGAAAATAGACTAACGTCTATAAAAAAAAAGAAGAAAATGGCTTATTTCTAGAGATTGTGAAAAGATTATTTACCTCTGATTTCGATGTCAAAATAAAAGGTATATTTTTATACTGAATGCTGTTTCCGGTTCAGACAAAAATTCCACCAATAAAAGATTTTAAAAATTATAAAACATCAATGTTGTTTCTTGTATAATCATGTTTCTTTTTAAATTATTTCTCAAAACAAATAGAAATGAAAATAATTTAAGAAAGAGTAGAGAAATTAGACCAATAATTATTTTCATATAATTCATTATTTTTGAATTTTTTTTTTCATTTTCATTTTTCTATAATTAAAACAAATACTCTTATAACTCGAAAATTACCTAAATACTTTCCATTCGATTTCATAACATAAACATATTTAAACTTTCATCGTAATTTAAATTTGCTATTGCAAAGTGGAACGGAATATTTTTTCAGTTTTGTCCTAAAAACTGGCCATTATATGTTTTAAACACATTGCTTTATTTTATGTTCTATCCTAATAATTAAAGTCAAAGAAAATTAGCTATCACTTTATCTGTAGCCTTTCTTGTGAGGACTCCAATGAGGAAGATGGCAACAGTTGGACCTTCCACCACACTTAAGAATATGTGCGTAATTTGGAGAATGCTTTGGAACTGAGATATGAGGAAGCATACACAAATGCAGAGAATGCCATAAAACAAAGCTGTAAAGAAATCGGAAGTCAAAGTTAGGTGCAAATTTTGATATATTGCAATAATATATAATGGAATATTTTATAATAATTTATAAAATATTATGTATAAAATATGAAACATATATTTATATATATGTATATTAAATTAGCTCATATTAACTTCATTCTAAAATATTTTCTTATCTCCTGATCCAATTCCTAATTTTCCTTTCATTATTTTAAACATACTCTCTATGAACTGATGATATATATATATATATATATATATATATATATATATATATATATATATATATATATATATATATATATATATATATATATATTATCAGTTCCAAAGCCCCGAGAGAAGAGATAGAAATTTCTAACACTTGCACTTATCTTTCAAAGATAGCTAATAGACACGTGGCAAAGAAATCCAATTCAGAATTTAATATGAAAAGTTTAGCCATTTTGCTTTTATATCGCGATGTAGACTGACGCATCTCTTATAGCTTTTTCTCGGTGGCTAATAATATGGCTCCCGTGCTAAAATAAATCGAAGCTATAACTCCAAAAGTTTCATCTTTTCGGCCAAGCGCTGTTAAAATATGTTTACTCACACTCTCTCACCCACTCACTCGCGCACACATGCACGCACGCACACACACACAAATCTTTTTTATTCCATATAAGCAAATCTCAATATATTGGAAGTAACTTCTGATATTTCAAAATTTTCTTTCATTAATCTATAACCTAATCTCAATTATATAAAATATTTCGACTGTGAAACAGGAAAATTACGTTGCAACAACATTAACGTGGTTTCCGAAATCATTCCTTTTACAAAGCGCTATATATCTATAGTTAATGAACAGCGATTAATGTTAAAAGATAATCGTTTAAATATGAGGGCCATTCTTTTTCAAGATAAGACGAACCATAAAAAAAAGAATATAAGAGCAAAGACAAATTCACAAGGGAAAAACAGTCAAAATTAGGGTTTGAAAATCATTTTTTTAGCCTCTAACTTCTGAGTTATTGCAATTATCGAAAAACTTTGAACGCAGAAGTTGTTCGTCTTCCTAAATTGTTTTCATTTCTAGCAACATAGTCCAAGCCAGTTAAAAACAAACAAAATTACTCTAGTAACCTATTCACAAGATAACATGGACAAAGCATTAAACATATATATATAATTTGTAACATTACATACATTTTCTTTTTCTGTTTTCTCTTCATGTTAGTAGTTTGTGTCTGTTACTGAGCGGTAACCAATTTTCACTGGATGCATCACTTGGAATTTTCTGAGGGACTTTAAATTTTTAATTATTGTACAGTATCTAAGTATATTTCTCTTTTAAATATGGTACGAGACTTCTTAATGATATATACTTCGGCGGGAACATTGAACTATAGATGATTATCCTAGAAGCTATGTGTTTTTCGAGGACAGGTGCATCTGGAAGAAAGTTTTCTTCTCTTCTGGTAGAAAGTCCGAAAGGAAGTTATAAATATTTCTCGACCATCGAAGAGAAAACAGAATAAAAGGATGAAGAATCTGGAAAAGGAAGAAAGATTTGGCTTGTCGTGAGAGTCACATGTGCCCTTTCCATGGTCAGCGCAGAAGTACAAATAACGCAAAAAAGCCAATTTTTGATTCCAAAATCCAGTGCTTGACTGTCAGTAATTCAATTCCTGAGATTTATCTTGTATGAAAAATGTCTTTCCGAATTATTCTGATTCTGAGACTCTATTTTTGATTGAAGGAGGACCGAGACCCACTTATGGCTGAGCCCTGCTTGAAGTTCTTGCTCCGTGTCTGAAACTGTACTAATGATAAAAAGATGTCCATATCTCTGATCCCGTAGCCTTACCCATGTTTCCGAAGAAGAAAATGATTGTTCTTCCATTGTCTGTTCCCTTCCCGGAACAAAACTAATAAGCTGCCTCTGAGGATAAGTATACAATTTTCTTTTCTCTAAATACAAGTAAGCAATTTTCTTTTCTTCTAGACTTCATCGATCGCAACTTCCTTATTTTGAATTGTTAACTTGATCCAATTTGAAGTTATTCCTAAGATATGTGTCTCAAATTACTGTTTCTAAACAAAAAGTTACGTTGATTGGGAAATAATAGTAATGATCTATTTTCCTGTATTAATGTTAGAATTCAGGAATCGAGAATCTTATTTAGAATTCAAGATATCTAGTATGATCATGCATTTATTATATTTTTTTAGATCTCAACATTTTTTTTTTCGTCATTATAAGTAATGATACATATTATGAGAGACATGTTATATATTTCTTTTGGTGTTTTTGATAAATGCAGTTCTTGATTATTTCATGTCAAATTTTGAAGACCTTAAGTTACGGCAAAATCAACTAATGGATTATTGTTTACATAATATTAAAAATTATTATTTAATTTGATAATTTATCAAATAATTTTATTACTTTTTAAGAAAATGGGAATTTTTAAATTTATATGGTAAATAAATGGCTCAATTAAAAATATGACATTACTAATAAGCCATCATCGATCAATATTACCTATCCTGATATAGTCATCGGAAGTGCTTGATCTCACATGCTACCACTTAAGTTGTCATTGATTATAAAACCTGTTATATACTAAGTAAAATGTACTCACACAACCCTTTAGCAATGAACACTAGCTTGGAATCGCTTAGATCAAAAGGACAGACAGGTTGCAAGAAATCGACAACAGTCACTGTGGACAAAGAGTTGAGTGCAGAAGAAATGCTGCTAAGAGAACCACTGAAAACTCCAGCGAAGCTCAAACCAACTAGACCAGGAATGCCGTGCATCCTTGTAACAATAAAGTAAGGAACTAGCTGAAAAGCAAAAACATAATGAAACCCGTTTTTAAAATTTTATCATCCATGTACTCAATACTACCAATCATATCCGAACGATAGTATTACTCTAATATTTTCATAATATTCTACTTTATAAATATTGATATATTTTTTATTGATATTATAAATGTAGCATTTTAGACTTTCTTTTACTGTTTGAAACCAAATTATGCCATAGAACTATAATCTTAATGAAGGATTGTATGCTAAATTTCATTTATCTAAAAAGTTAGATTTTTCGTTATCGACTTTTCAAGCAACTATCTGCACAATAATAAAAATAGAAAAATGCAATGAAACTTTTTTTTAGAATTTCGTCGCCCATGTTTATAATATTAGTAGTCATATCTGAGCAATAGTATTACGATAATATTTTTGTAATTTATTGATACATATAAAACCATCGAGGGTCTTCCCCCTTGCCCTCCTTAACTTTCTTGTATACTCTTAAATAAAAATGTTAACCCTTTCTAGGGCCGTGGGAAGTATGCTTCCCACCTAATTTATCAATCTTTGTATGAAATTATATAGGTTGGCATAAGTTCTGACAATTTTTTTTAGAAAAACAGAAACGTTGATGCTTCAGTTCTTTATCTCACACAAAATGATCTGTCTTGATTTGTACTTAATTATTAATTAAGTACACATCTTACTTATTATTAATAAGTACAATTATTAATAATAAGTAAGATTACTTATTATTAATAGTACTTAATTATTAATTAAGTACAATTTTGCAAATTAATTAATCAAATTAAATTTGTCTAATAAATTAAATGAACCCCTTTCCTTATTCTAATTTCAAGCCTAAAAATATTTTACCATAATATGACTAGAAAAAAATGGCCCTTTAAAGGGTTAATGTAGTGAAAGCTATGTATGTTCAAAGTTACATGAGCACTTTGAGCACTCAAGGTGTATTTAAAAAAATTGAGTATGCATTTTGAATACCTTTTTTTTACCGATTTTTTGAAACGAAAATATAACACAAAATTATAATTCGAATGAAAAAATTGTACGCTAAATATCATTTATCTAAAACTTTGCATCTTTGAGTTGTTGTGTTTAAATGCATTTTATTGTGCAAACCGACAGAGGATCAACCCGTTCATGGAATTGTTTAAAAAATTAATGAAAATTTGCATTTTAGATGTTGAAATTTTGTGTTTATTTTTTTTAATTTATAATTTATTAATCGAACTCTACATTTTATAGCTTTTTCTTTACTTGCATTTAAAAGAGAGAGATGAACTTGTGAAAGAATTTTGAAGTGAATGACAAAATCAAATAGAAAACTTGGTAGAAATTTACAAATCTACAAACAGTATGATACAAAACTATACATCAAATTTCATAATTTGTTTGTTCAAAACATATTTCACTTATCGTTTTCACAGAAGGAAATACAGACATAACGCAGAAATTTGTTTTTCGAACCTGGGGGGGGGGGTTCTTAAACATAGAAATTTGTTAAAATTTTTAAGGACAAATTTTTTGTCGATTGCCATACTTTCTCTTTACATATTTCGCTATAAGCTAATAAAAATGAGCCGTTTTTCCTATATTTTGTTATTTACAAAGAGTGTTTCAACAAAATTATTTAATCAGGTTTCACTGCATATTTAAAAGATTTAATGTCTAAACATGTATTTTTTTAAAAAATAGAAATGTCTGGAATTTCAAATAATTCATTCACTTACTTGATCATGTTTCGTTAACCCAGGTTCCACTGAAACCGGGTCACACTTGTAGAAAACGGAATATAAGAGTACTCCCAAAAAACTACAAGTTACAAACAGAAGGATCACTGGAATAACACTCCATCTTAAGGCTCTATAGGATAAATGTATTGTAAGGTTTTAGCTCTCTAAATTTTCTTTTATAATTGCGGAATCTAAATAACAGTAATCATCACAAAGTTCATTCCTTCTTTTCTGTTTAATACAAATTACAAGTTTTCATGTTTATATTTCTGATACAGAAAGGAAAAAAAACTCTTTTTAAGGGGTTATAGGACCTTTAAATCTTTAATTTTTCTAATTTTCTAATGATTTCATGTGATAGCTGAAACTCTTCTGAACATTTTTTGGTATTGCACATGTGTGCGCGTTAATTAGTTTAAAAGATATAGTAAAAAACGCAAACGTCACTGTTGACTTTCCAATCAGAAGCGTTTTCTTTAAAGTCATTTTTCTCAATACTACATTTTCACACTTCCATGCAAGATTAAACAAAAATGGTTCATTTATCAATATGAAATTTTTCATTATGCTTGTGCACAAATAATAAAGAAGTTTTATTAAGTATCTTTTACATGAATTTATTTTCATTATTCTTCTAAAAAATGCTATATTTAAAGCCTTAAACCTATTCTATTTATTGTAAACATTAACCTTTCGCATGGTTCACATAAATCCTAGTGTTATTTAAGTGTCTATGGTTAGTTCACACTTATATTCTTATTTGCTCTATACTGTTACAACGCTTTCTAATTCCCTGTGCAAACTACATAGATAATAAGCAGAATATTTTGCTTTTAACAATGAAACAAATTAAACTATTATATAGTCGAGAAAATAAGAATGATTTGAATTTCAGTGCAGCAATTAAAAGTCTTATTAAAAATTACATAAAAATTATTTTTAAAAATTTTTAATTCAAGCAGAAACTGCACTTTCAAGTCATTGGCATCATTAAAAATACATTTTTTTTATTTTAAAATCATGAAATAAATTTTGGTAGTAATATTTTAAAAGATTATTGTAGGGGGAAAACTCCAAAATTCTGCTTAATTTTTAATTAATAAAATTATAATCAAAATTTCAAAAAAATTCATTCGATTTAAATAGAAGTTTTAACCGAGCGTGAAAATAGGCTTAACTTAACTTAAAACGCTGGACCTTCGCTATCTACCTGTAGTTTATCATTTATATCCTCCAAAGCATATCCGGGCCAATTTTGCTATCCTATGTCAAGAGCACCATCACACATAATCATGCATAAGTTCTCCTTAGTTATTCGTAGAGATGGTTAATTATAAATTGCTTTTTGTTTGGCTCTTTAATTTCTAGTTTAATACACTTCTTTGGTTTTGATTTTTTTCCTTTTGTTATGAAATATTCACCAAAATAAAAAAATAAATAAATCTTTATTCCAAGGAGAGGAAATGGAAATGATCTGGAAAGCCTTTCAGACTCATCGGAATGTAAAATTAACGACACATGGAAAAGAGCAGCTAATTAAAAATACATGTTGCAGAAATGTTTCAGTCGTCTAGAGATAATTTTCTTTTAATTTTACTAAAATGAACAAACATCGAAAGAGCATCGAACAAACATCGAAACATCGGACAAACATCGTTTTTTATTTATTTATTTAAACTAAGTTTAGAAAGTTTATCATTTGGAATTGAATATAACAATTTTATAAAACATAAAAAAAAGCTTTCATGATATTTGTATTGAAATCATTTGCAGCAAAACTCGTTCCGAAATTTTGATGACCCACTTTTTTATATCCGCTGATTTTAAATGTAAAGTCGTATTCTGTCTAGTAATTTGTTACTCTTGAATAAAATCTTTTGATTCCATTTATTTCATTAAGACTGCAAACAAAACCAAAAATTATCAAAATTTAAATAGCAGAAAATGGTATCACCTACGACTGAGCTTTTTGACATTTGCTCATACTGAGAGCTCTTTGAACTTCAATTTGGCTTGTCCCATAGACGCCGATTCCAATGCTGAGTCCTCTCGCTATAACATTCCAGAAAGTATATCTTGCCGTAAAATCAAATGTTGTACTGAAATAAAACTCAAAGTATATCGATAGAATTATTTATTTATTATAATTACATCATTAAAATTATTACTTAAGTAAAATGCTGCAAGTGTTATATGAATTCTTCGTTTTTTGAAGAGTTTTTTTCGATCATTGGAATTTCTTGTTAGCATCGTATCAAAATTTCATTTATAATTCAAATTTACTTTTTCTAAAAAATTATTCAAAAGTTAAATATATTTTTATTTCTGAATTACTTCAGCAAAGGAAAAATATGTCAACGTTTTGTGTTTTTAGTAATTGTAAGAGAATAATTTTTTGAAGCATTTAATTCATTTAGGACTTAACTATTCTTTAATGTTTTAAAATCAAATAAAACATTCGAAACCACTCACTTTATTAAAAACAAGCTTCTGACACTTTAAATATCAGCTATAATGTTTATTCAAAAGTTTTATTATATAATTGTTGCATGGCATATAATTGTAAAATGTTAATGATGTATATATTGCATATTTTTTAAAATCATTAATTTTTTAACTAAAATCATTATTGCAAGTTCATTAAAAGGCCTTATTGTTTATTTGTGAGTAACTTATAAAGCCATTGTGAGTAACTTATATAACCATTCCATTAAATATTAAAATATATCCATATTCCATTTTTTAGTTTAAAAAATTATCGTTTTTGTTTTAGTCTCAAACTAATTTTCTTAATTTGAATTCTTTTGATACATTGAATTTTTATTATTGCACCATTACCTTGGAATTAATGTAGTATCATTGTAGAAAAACTTAATCGAAATCAATTAATTTACATTTTGATTGTAAAGAATATCAAGTTTATTCTAATAATCAAATAATTTATATCAAATTTACTCTAAAAATCAAACAGTTTATATCAAATTTACTTTAATAATGAAATGCATTATATTAAATTTCCTTTACTAATCAAATAATTTATATGAAATTTGCTCTAAAAACAAACAGTTATATCAAATTTACTCTAATAATCAAATTCGTTATATTAAATTTCCTTTAATAATCAAATAATTTATATCAAATTTACTCCACTAACAAACAGTTATATCAAATTTCCTTTAATAATCAAATGGTTTATATCGAATTTCCTTTAATAATCAAATGGTTTCTATCAAATTTCTTTTAATAATCAAATAGTGTATATCAAGGTTACTCTAAAAATCAAATTTTCTTTAATAATAAAATGTTTTATATCAAATTTACTCTACTAATCAAATAGCTTATACCATATTTACTGTATTAATTTATAATCAGAATTAATACCCTTATTAGAATGAATGTTAGTAGAGCTATCCTTATGAAATATTTATGATTTATTTTACAATTTCCATCATTAAAATGTATTAAATTTTGTAAAGAAGCGTTCCAGTATCATTTGCTACATTTAAAACTGTAAAATAATTAAAGCTGTCATATTTACTCAAACAATTTAATCCTATCTCCAGTTTCAGCCCGTCTGATCACTTCTCCTATTCCCCCAACTTCGGTCATCCCGAAAGTATATATTATGATTATGGAGACGAACATCAGAATCCCTTGAAAGAGATCAGACCACAAGACAGCTTTTAAACCACCCTGTAAATAGAAAATGTACATTTGATTTAATTTTTTACTTTTTCGTATGTTTAAATAAGAATGTCAAAAAATTCACGTTAGAGGGGTTAGTAAATCTTATTTCAAACTTACTTTAATCCGAAACACACATTTCTAGAATTATATCTGCCTGTCTGTCTGTAAATATTATAATTCAAAAATGCTTCAGGTTGATATAAATTTTTTCGTTGCTATTAAACTAATCAGCAATATGCATTATTTAATTGCTATTAAGCTAATCAGCAATATAAAAAACAGTTATCTCTGTGAGTAATTTATTAAGCAGAATTTAATCGTCATCATGTTTTGGCAATTAATCCCTGGCATGCGGTAATAATATCCAAAAATCGAATTTATGCTTTAGACACGTTTTTCTTAATAGAATGAAACAAAGATTTGACACAATATTGCACTTTTAGTCTCAAAATACCTAATCTGATATATTTAAGCCATTGCGTTTTTTTAATTATCGCGTTAACATGTTTTTGAAAGTACAGACCGATAGACAGTCAACCCGCCAATGGATTTAGCTCAAAATTCGACAGGTGTCTACACTATAGATGTTAAATCTGTGTACCGAATCTCATCTATCTAGCTTTCTTCGTTTTGTAATTATAGTGTTACAATATATTATTCGAACAGTCCGACAGACGGACTTCTTCTGAACAGATTTTGCTTATATTTGATGAAAATCTGCAAATTTGGCGTAAATGTATATCAAATTTCATCCGTCTATCTCAGAGCGGTTTTGGGTTTTCTTTGTCCCAGACAGACAGACAAACGGACATTTTCCAAAAATGCGTCTTTCTAACCCAGGAAGGTCTAAAACGCGAATATTCATTCAAAATATCGCGCTCGAATTTTTTTTATTACTATACTTTCTCTTTACTACGTATTCGAAAAAGTAAAGGGTATTTCAAACCTCTATATAAATAAAACATAATAACTTTTATGTACTAATTATATAGTATATTTTGCCCATATTGATCGTTAAATTAGAAATGCCAGGAATACAAACCTTTTTATTAGAAAGGGCATCTAAAAAAATGCGAGTTTTTTATTTAAAACCAATTATAGCATGATGCTGTTACCATGTTGAAAGCTCTTGTTATTTTGTCGTCAGCATCTTTAGAATACTACTAGCCAATATTTCAAAATAATAAAATTTTATCTTAATAATACAAAATGTCTGATAATTTTATTAGATTTAAGTAAACGTTATAAATCTTGAAAATTGATATTTTTTGGAAATAGAAATTTATAATTTCTTTTTATTTTGAATCTATACGAAGAAAGCTACTAAATGATTAAATAGGTAACCGAGCATTTCAGTAGTAATTGAATTTTGCAAAAAAAAATTGTATTAGCCATAGCATAATAAACTTTGAAATTTTATTGTGTAATGGCTGAAATTGCACGGAAAAAAATAATAAATCTGAAAAACTTTTTTTTTTCAATTTTAAGTATTTTTTTTAATTTTTTTCATGTAATAATACGCTTTATATAGAGGGAAAAAGTTAACATTTTAATTAATTTTTCATAAATTAAAATCTAATTTAATTTTTGGAAACATTTTTTAAGAAATTATCAAGTACTTAAGAAATAACTATGTACTAAATCCGATGCCTCTACTTCAACAATTTGCCCTGCTACAAGTTTTCAATGATTTTTACACCGAGTATCTCGCATTTTTCAAATAGTATGATAACCTAAAAGTATTATGATGTTAAAATAAATATATAATAGAAAATTTCAATCACCAGAACGCAATAAAAGGTACAGGTCAGTCCACACACAATAATGATTATTTCTGTAGATACGTCAGTAACGGCAGTCAAAGCCAGTACGGAAGCATATAGAACTGAAGACATGTAGAGTACCTAAAAGAAATTGGAGAAAAGCATTTCAACTCTTCTCAGTTATATAATTGATTTAGGAAAGTAAAAAAAGAATCTTATAATGCATACATACCATTTGAATGATGAATAAAGCGGAAACTGTGTATTTTGTGCATTTACCAAACCTCATTTCAAGAAACTGAAAGAAAAAAAAATGCAATGTTATGTTAAATATAAATAAATTTGCAGGTTTGCAATTTATCACTAAATGATAATTATGTCCAAAAGTATTCTGATATTATACGGCATTCATTATATTGAACAACATCGCAAAGATATTACACATTATCTTGTAATAATAGGGATATTAATAAGCATATCAATTTTCATATAATTTATTGAAATACGTATATTCTTAAACTTATAATGCATTAATATATTATTTAAAGCACTATGAGCAATATATCATATGTTTCAAAATCAACACACTTTTCTTAAAAAAGTCACTTTCATTATTCATTCCTTATTTTAACTGGATTGCCTCTGACAATGTAAAAACCGTTTCATATATATATATATAAATATGTATTTGAATTTTTTTGCAAATAGTATGAAGCAAAAATACTACTTTAGCAAAAAAAATACCTGAACAAAAAAATACTTTAGAAAAAATTACCTTAGCAACAATACAACTTGAGCAAAAATTACCTAAGCAAAAATACTCCTTTAGCAAAAATTACCTAAGCAACAATACTTCTTTAGCAAAAATTACCTTACCAACAATACAACTTGAGCAAAAATTACCTAAGCAAAAATACTCCTTTAGCAAAAATTACCTAAGCAACAATACTTCTTTAGCAAAAATTACCTTACCAACAATACTACTTTAGCCAAAATTACCTCAGCCAAAAATACTACTTTAGCCAAAATTACCTCAGCCAAAAATACTACTTTAGCCAAAATTACCTCAGCCAAAAATACTACTTTAGCAAAAATTACCTAAGCAGCAATACATTGTTAATTGAGGCAACGTATTCAACCCGACACAAGCGATTTTTATAAATATTTATAAGATATAATTTTATTTACTTACTTCATAGATGCTCGTTACATTGCACTGGAAGTATACCGGCAAGAAGATATATGAAGATACAAGCATTCCTATACCTACTGCCAGTCCAATAATTATATATTGTGAACCATAACGGTAAATCTCGGCTGGGACGCCGACCATAAGAACACCAGAGGTAAGCGAGACAGAAATGGACATTATAACTGGTAGCATGGGGGATGATTTCTCGGCCATTAGATACTCGTGTGTAGTTTTCTGACGATTTCCTGTGAATCGGAACACAATTCCTGTGCTAACAGATATCAAAAGCATCATACCGATCACAATATAATCCAAAATACCGAGATTCACTATAGAAGCCATTGTACTATTTAAAAAAAAGCACAGAAGTAATGCGTGTAATTTCAGATCATTGGAAAATGGTAGAAAGTATGCCGAGACCGTTTTTCTAGAAAAAACATTTATGCCCATCAGCATATTCAAACCGAGGTTGTTCCTTTACGTTTGCAATTATGTGCAATTAGCAATTTATGTACAGTTACAACTCAGACAGAGAAAAAGGAGACAGACTAATAGATTATAAATGATTATTTATGGTGAGCGGAAGTTCTATGTTGATGTTTTGAGATATAAATATGTAGATTGGAAGATGGTATTTTTTTTATGGCATCTTACTTCTTTTTATGGAATAAATGTTGTGAAAATGGAGTTCACTTTTTTCTCGCTTTAGATCCTCGTGCGAATCGACAATTTATACTGACACAAGGATTTGGCAAATAGGCTTTCTCTAAATGGATTGCATTCAAAATTTGATAGAAATCAGAAAATTCTATGAAAAAAAAACATTATACCAAATTTCATCCGTCAATCTCAAAATGTCTTTTAATTATCTTTGTCACAGACAGATAAGCACAATGCAAAAAATGAAACTTTCGAATTCAGAGAGAATTTGGAAAACTGGATAGAATTCCAATCAAAATATTTGGGTCGAAATTTTCGACGATTATAAAATACATTCTCTGTAATTCGTTTACGAAAAACTAAAAGAGCATACAGCAGGAAAATTGCAGACAAAATTTGGTTCAGATAAAGAAGAATAGGGATTTTTGCTGGTTTTTAAGAAAGGAATTTCAATTATAGAATGAAGAGAAAGACTTACTTAAGCAAAATATTATCTTAGATGAATTGCCTTTTGATAAGTGGCGTGCCTAAGAGGCCACGCCACTTAATATTATAAAATTGCTTTCTAAATTACTTCTTTAATCCCCGTTAATTTTTAATCAGTTTGTTTTATTTGAATTTTTGCATTAATTTTGTTCAGTGACTAGAAAAGATAAAATCTTAATTTTGAACATTAATTAAATAATCACTTCAAAACTGAAATATGTATATTGTCAGTTCTAATTTTATTATATTGTCGTTTTTATTGTCATTGCTATGTTATTCGTCTATTTCTTCTCTAAGTAATTTTCTCATTTTCTGATTACTTTTTTTATTACTATAACTTACTTATAAATTATTATCATTAAAATTCTTTTTATTATATTCATTTCATCATTTTGTATTCTACATCATAACCGTATAAATAAATTTAGATTTGTAAGAATGTCTTTCCATTCTATAAAGTGTATATGTATTCTGTGTAGGGAATTGAATAAACTGTAATTATTTGTCCAACATCCCATATGTAATGCAATAATTAATTTTACAAAAATGCAATATTAAAATATTTTCAACAAAGTTTTAAGAAAACAACACTATTCATGATTCAACAAATTCTCTTTCGTTCCAATTAATCTGTTATATAAAGAATTCACCGCTTTTAAATTTTTTTAAATTAAATTTGCTCGCTTCTTATTGGTAAAAGATCAACAAAATACTTAATAGATGTAAGTAATGGGGATATATCTGTCTCAGCAATGAACAATACGGGTTTCCTATTTTTATATTTAGATTAGCCGCCTTTGGCGACCAGTTGGTTAACCGGAAAATTCATTGTGTTTAATATCAGTAAATTTAGTGTGCAAAATTTTCTAATTTTAGATTAAGATCACTTAAATAGAAGAATTGCTGCCTATCTGTCTCTTTGAATGCATACTAACTCAAAAAAAGCAATAAACTAAATGAGCGAAATTTAATGCGCAGATTATCAGCCCAATTTGCAACTATAAATTTGTATAAAATTTGGAACCCAGTAGCCAATGCAAAAAGGCTCAAAATCTTTATGAAATAATCTTCTACGAAGTTAACGAAGAAAACTTCATATATATTTATATAGTTCCTTAATACTCTTTACTCTTTTTGATAGTTAGAAAATAGATAACTTTTTTTAGCTGTTATCAGGGGTTTTTTTTCCTCAAAACTATGACGAGCACAAAGTAGGAAGGCAGAAAACAAGAAAATAGACCGAGGGAAAGCATTTTGAACTTATAAGGTTTCAGAATGGAATTTGCAGACACAGAGTTTTGGCTCTGTGGAAAAAAATATAGCCTGTGAAAGAGGCTATTAGAATTATGGGATATATATATATGAGAGAAATTCAAAGAGAGAATGCTTCCACTTTTTGTCTTACATTTCGGTTTTAAACTTGCTGAAATTGAAAATAAATCACTTCAAAAATAGATATCCAATTCATGATTTTAGTTTTGTTTGTTTCGTTGAAATATTTGTCTTATTTCTTTTCAGATTTTAAACTTGGAAATTTTACATCGCTTTTAAAAAAATTTTGATTCAAAATCTACCGTCAATATTGTATCTAAATTACTAATGGGAGCTTCTATTTTCGAAACTGAAACTTTTAATTTCGTTTCGAATACGAATTCGAACTCGTTACATAATTTGTTTCCTCTATAAAGTACATTTATTGGTTGAGCGGCTTCACATTATATTAAACGAAAAGCAAAAGGGAAGGAAATGTAAATAGTGGTTATTTTGATCCTTCACGAAAATTCAAGAGTCAAATGACGTAAATTCAGAGTAAATATTCTCCAGAATCAACTCTTACGAAGGTATAATTGTCACACTTATTTTTGGTGATGGAAAGAACAAACAAAGGTCTCTTTCTTCTGTTGATTTGCAGGTCAAAATCATTTAATGAGCATTTCCCCGAATATTACAAGAACCTTCATTCTTTTCATATCCGTCTATTTTGAAGTAAATAACCGCAGGAGTGTTCTTGCCAAAACTTTCTCGCATTCTCTCTAGCAAAAATGGTATCTCTGTCTTAGACATAAAACTGTGCACTTTGGGTAAAGCTATGATACCTTCCATGGCATTGGCGAAGAATTGTAAATTTTTGGCACGAATCTAGCATTTTTATTGAATTTATCGTGTGATCTTTAGTGAGTCTTTTGATCATCAATCTATGTCTTGTAAATAATACACAAGTACCCGAAAATTGAATTTGTATTTTGGACGCCATTTTCCCAACCGATTAAATCCAAAATTTGGCATGGAGGTACAATTGCATTCAATAGATTACATATCAAATTTTATACGTGTTTGAATTATTGTATTTACATGCTTGCGAAAGTACCGACTGACAGATGGTCAATTTTCTGATAGATTTGATATAAAATTGAAAAAAAAAATCCGAATTTTAGAAGTTAAATTTATGAACCGACTTTTATTTACCTCGCTGTTACGTTTTGTATTTTTGTATTCTCTTCTACTTGCATAACTGGACATATTAGACTCCCTCCGAATAGATTTCGTTCAAATTTGACAGCAATTTACAGATGTGATATAAAATCTGTATTCCAAATTTCATTCATCTAGTTAAAAGACTTTTTGAATTATCGTGTTCGCAGACAGATAGACAAACACGTAATGCTAAAAATGTGTTCATCGAATTCAGAGAGGTTGGAAATTCATCAACGTCAAAATTCATCAAAATTTCGAATTCGGATTTTTTATCGATTACCAACCATTCTTTCTCTTTAGTTACCTTGTACACGAGAAAATAAAAATGATTACCTGAATCAGTGAAATAATATCTGATTTTGAAAAATGTTTCCTATTTTCTAATGTTTCTTTATGTTCTTCATGTAATATTATATTATAATACTCTGCTTTTACTCTAAAGAATTATACACTAAAGGTGAACTTTTTAATGAAAATGATACTTTTATTATATTCCATCTGTAATAATAATAATTACCTTATTTAGTAGTTTCATCGTTTTAATTACATTAATTTTCACTGATTGAATAATAGTCGTATATAAACAGATTCTCAACTAATTAATGAATTTATTATATATTTTATGCATGGACCTGGAAGAGAGTCAACATTTTGATGAGTATATTGGTTGCCAAAGAAGGTCAGTTCTTAATTCTATTAAAAGTTTATCTGCCGGCATCCTGGCATAGGGGTAGCGCGTCTTCTCCGTTGTCTTGGCGTACTGGGTTCAAGTCCCGGTTCGGGGATGGTTGTTCTTCACCTGTTCTATCTGTGAGATGTGTGAATGTGCCTCCCTGTAAAAAGAGGCTGTGCAAGCGAATATAATGCGTGAGTAGCAAAATCGTACTCTTGGTCCTAGTTGGCGCTATCTAAAACAAAACACGCTCTCTCCTGGCTTAAAATCGCTGAATTCGAAATCAGCGGGCTTGTCCATGGCAAGTGCAACAACAACAAAAATATATCTTGAAGTATATGCTCTATGGTGCAGCTACTAAACGGCTATGATATTTTTGTTTTAGAAATTTTAGTTAGATTCTAAGCCTTTAAAACATAATTAAATTTTGAAGATTTTTTGTTAATAATTTCATAACATATTATAGAATGAAAATTAATTTTGCGATATTTTAATATTTGAGATTTTGAGTGTCGCGAGAATTTTTTTTAAATATGAACATTCATTAAAATTTATTCCAAATTATAATGATTAGAAAATTTTCACAATTTTAATGCCATTTGATTTTTTAATACATCTTATAATCACATATTTAAAAAAAGGAGGCTGATATTTAAAAGTGTACTTTATCAGGATTTCAAAGCAAATTTTTGCTTTAACTTGTTATATAATCGAAGTATTAGCATTGTATCTTTAAACACTATTTCTTTATTTAGATTTTAAATTTGTATTAAATTTATTTATTGCTTGATAAATGTTGGTTGAAATTTGGAATTGCATAGTCTTAGAACTTCATCGACTCAATTATCATAGCTCATCTTTAGTATAATAGTAACATAATTTTTCTTCTTTTTAAATACTGTAATTCCCATTGAACTTTTTGTAATTCCCATTGAACTTTTTGTAATTCCCGTGTTTTATAATTGTAGGAAATTTCATGCTTTAGATATTTTGATTTTTAACAGCATTGATACTAATTGTATTCATTGCGAAAATAATTCTAAGTTTTATTATGAGATTAATAAGCAGGTTTATATTAAAGCTTTAGATATTGTTCATTGTAATATATTAACCGCTTTTGGTTAAGCATTTGGAATTCACTTTCGAATGCATTTTTTAAAATTCACTTTGTTATTTCATATATGAATTTAATTTAATCAGCTTACTGCGAATTAAAAATTGAAGTAAAAATTCTGCTATGAAGCAAATGATTTGTAAAAACAAGCGATTGAATGTTTTAATAAATGAATTTGAATTTCATCATAACAATTCAAAACAGGTTGTACATTTAATTGAATTTTTAAAAAATATTAATAAAATTAAAAGGAAACCCACGCAGAAAGGAAATTAATTTCATTGCAAGGGCAATTTTTTGTGTTTCAAGATAATACAAAGACCATTTTCGTAATATAAATATTTTGAAAGATATGAACATCAATATTTCAAAGCAAATAAGGATAATTACCGATCTGCCAAACGTTAAGCCTACTTTTGTGCTTTATTAAACTTTCTGTTTGAAGCTTATTTCTTAATTTCTTTTGTAATTTTGAATTTTTTAAACATTTTTAATGATACTCCATTAATATTCTAAGAGAAGCAAAGAATTAATGCAGCTGTAAAATCTGGATCAACAGCAGTTTTTTACTTTCAAAAGATTTAAATGATGCAAATAAAAATATTTAATTTTATTTCAGTAAATAAAGGAACTTATGAAAAAATTACGAATTTTAAATTTTACACAGTCCTTTGGTCCCAAGGAATCATATTCTGCGAAATACTCTTGACACTTCAACTTTTAAATAAATAAATAAACGTCCCTATCTTCTGCGATGAATCTGTCCGAGTTATGAAGTTTTCATGCATCAGTTTTAGAACAATCAACATTTTTATAATCACAAGCCAATCACTGTCGAGAAACCCTGGCTGAAGATTCGCGTATCTTCATCGAGACAGTCGGTGAAGTAGTCTAAAATCGCCAGTTTTTATAGAAGAGTGATATTGAAATTTCATAAATCAGTCAGTTTTAGTGATTGATTTAGTTGATTGGAGTTCAACAATTTTCATTTAAAATATTGGTGTCTCAAGAATATTTTGCTAAATATGATTCAAAGGGCAGAGGATCTATGTAAAAATTTAAAATTCCTGATTCATCGGAGCATTTATTGACTAAAGTTATATTAAATATAATTATTTAGTTCCTTTAGACCATTTTGTTAGCAAATGTATGCTCCAAATTAACTTATGGTCGTTGATTAGAATGATTATCCTAAGTATATTAAACTATGTTTGCTTTAAATTAAATTGTTTTATTGAATTAATAATATAGGTATTGTCAAAGCTCATAGAAAACTTTTCCTCCTTTTACTTTTCAGAAAATATCTTAATTTTTTTTTTTTTTCATTTTATACAGACAGCTGCCGAAAATTAAAATTTTATTTATTAAATTTGCAATAACAGTTGATTTATTTTTTAATTTGAGCTTCTGTTAATGTGATGGCAACACGTTCATAAAAGCTATATATTTTTTTTAATTTGACGTGCTCGTGCAGATTAAATTTTATTTTTATATTGAGCGAAATATATTATTGAAAAATATGGTTAAAATATATCTTTACAAATTCGTTAAAAATCTAAACATAATTTATAAATTCAAACAGTGGTATCATTAAAAAGATAATTTTTTTCTCTTTAATTTGATGCAAAAAATCGATTTTGTGCTGTAATATCTTCTGGTTATAGTGACAAAACGCCGAAATTACGCTAAATTTTTAAGTATTTAAAATTCTAATTAAAAATTTTAAATAATCACTCCACGGTGCACATTCCCAACCTCCTAGGTATATATATGCCAAATTTGATAACTGTGTGTCAAACGGTTTGGACTGTAGAGCGCCAACACACACACATTGAGCTTTATTTATAAGTATAGATTATCACTTCGGGCTTTGGCCAAGAATTCCCGGCCACTTCGCGAAAGGGCCAGCCAAAGTAGAATATACAATATTAATTGCAAGTATTTCGGACTTTGGCCAAACCTCTTGGCCAGTTCGCGAATTGGCTAGCCAATTCGCGAACTGGCCGTACTTCAGGCTTTGACCGTACATATATAATATAAAATCGAGTATATGAAATGTTTCCGTTGATTAATTTGCATCAAATTAAAAAAATAATTAAATAAAGAGTTTGCTATGAAAATTATTTTCATTATATCCCACTTCTGAAATTTATTTTTAATTATAATTGTTTCGAAATGGAAAACATTAAATTTCATACCCATGTTTTTTTAATCTGTGAAAAATTAATTTTTTTCATACTGTAGTTAAAACATTAGAAGAAATAAATTTAACTAAAAAAATTATGTCATAACAAAAAAAATGGAAAAATTACTAGCAGCCTTTGACTGCCAAGTGAGTAGCCGTATGTAGATAGCTTTTAGTTTCATTGAAATCTCTTCAGTGCATATTTTGGTATTTATGATTTTCTTGGAAACGAGATTTTAAGTATCTGTTTGTGATGCAAATTTCGTCCATGGTATTTTAAAAGTTTTAAATTCATTCTAATCATTGAACCTGTTGGGAAAGAGACTATATCTAATATTTCAGTTGCTAAGTTAGCAGCACCTGTTTAAAAATTAGCTATTTGAGAAAAATAAAGAGATTTCGATTGATACCTTTTAATTTAATACCTACAAATTTACATTCCAAGGCTTTTTGTTTCGAGGAAGTTTTAAATTGTTAACAAGATCAAAAGTGATGGTACTAGATTGACTTCTACCATCCAAAAGGCAACATGTAAGTAAGTTTTATAATCCCAGCATCCTCTCCACCCTGGTCAACCTCGAGGGGGAAACCTTTCGACCATTAACTTGTGGAGATTGCATTGTCGGGGACAGAACCCGCGACGTTAAAGTCCGTAGCCGCGTAACATAACCACTAGACAAAAGTGATCCCCCTGGATCAAGTGAGTCTGACAACTTTTTATTGCATCAAGTGAGTTTGTCAACTTGCACTGGTTGCTTATTGTTGCGGGTAGATGGCGCAATGACAGCTGCACGAAGGTTGCATGGGCAAGGTCACCAATGTGGAGATTGCATTCCTCATGACCGACCACGCGATGTTAGAGCCCGTAGCCGCACAACATAACCACTATACAAAAGTGATTATCCCGGTCAGGAGGCTGTTAATTGGCTCACGAAGCTACTACCACAAACTTTCGGTTCACGGGATCTTATTTTCCCATCGCGGTCCCTGATGTATGTCCATTACTCTGGCCTTCTTCCACATGTGTCGTTGCCAGACGTCTTCTTGCAGGAGCACGATATCACCAACTCGGATGTTAACAGGTCTGTCCCGGCTTTTGACATTAAATATTGATTTGTAAATATTAAATTAGACTGAAAGGTATGAACCAACATCTCCTTATTTTTCTTTAAAACAAACTAATTTTAAACAGGTGCTGGCAACTAAAATATTATAAATAATCTCGTTCCCAGCATCTTCCCCATCCAACCTCGAGGAGGTTGACCAGAGAGATCCGATGGGTTACCTATCGACCATTAAATCGCAGTTGACAGGATCTTATTTTCCCGTCGCGTCTCTGATTTAAGTCCATCTCTATGGCCTTCTTCCATATGTGATGCGCTCAGACGTCTTCTTGCAGAAACACGATATCGCAAAATCGGGACCTTCCCCGGTTTCAGCACCAAATGTAGGTATTAAATTAGACTGAAATGTATCAACCGGTGTATCTTTATTTTTCTTTAAAAACTAATTCTTAAAAAAAAATTAGTAATTAAAAAAATTTAAAAAAAATTTTAAAAATTAAACTGCAGCTAACTGGACAACTAAAATATTAGATACCGTCTGGTTCCCAACAGTACCCATGCGTTACCCTAATTAAATCAACTCACACAAAATCACAGTAATAATTTGAAGCAAACAACTAAAAATATATACATTTATTGACTCCATTCATGATTCATTTTATGGTTTTTAAAACACATTCAGTTATGCCATTCCATTTTGTTTATCATCTGTCACTTTTATTAACTCGAATTTATTTTCACATCCTGGCGAAATTCCATCAGATTCATGATACCCTTTACTCCATTTCTTAACAACAGGGCTGAGGCACTTTGAGTCTGGAGAAATCGCAGTTTTATTCCAACCTGCAACGAAATAAAGCCATTTTTCTATAATTTGTAGGTGAATCTTGAAAATCAATGAATATTTCTTAACTTTTATTGCTCACTCTTATTGCTTTCATTTGAAATTATTTAGTAATAATTTACCTGTCAGAAAACTAGCAATAAATATAACGGCTACCGTAACGACGCATCCTAAAGTAGGAATCCAAGCATATGCAATTTTATAAAGGATGAATGTCTCTCTAAAAGAAACGACTCAAATTAATGATGCATTATATCGAATATAATAATATAAATTACAGATCATGATATCAATAATAGTAATGCAAAACATTTTCTACTAATTTCGTACTACAATTTTAAAAAATTCCTCTTAGCAAGCTGGGAGGCAAAGGTAGATTCTTTACATCTAAGTTACTATCTGGAAAGATAAATTGTTGATGTTAGAAAAAGTCAAAATTAGGGCGTGAAAAATCCCTTTTCAGTTCCTAATTTCTAGGGTATTACAGATATCGAAAAACCTTAAATACAAAAGTTGTTCGTCTTTGTGAGGTGCTAATTTAATAATTGGATTCATTTTTCTATCTTCAATATTAAGAAAGTTATACCGAAATGTAAATTTCAACCCCCTCACCCTTTCAGCTAAATGGACCATTTACGAACTATTCCGAGACTTTCAAATTTCTAACAACATATTTCATGCAAGTTAAAATCAAAGCAAAATTACTCTAGCTATCTTGTTCACAAGATAGCATGGGCAATGTGTTATATATCCTTCCGGACCGGAGTGATCACTTTTGTCTAGTGGTTATGTTACGCGGCGGCTACGGACCTTAACATTGCGGGTTCTGTCCTCGAGAATGCAATCTGTGTGTGTGTGTATATATATATATAATATAAAATTATCGTTGAAGAACCGGAGAAATTTTCATGAAGTCTTGTCATGAGAACTATTGTAAAATCTACCTAAAATTTTATTCAATATGGTCATTGTAGGTATTTTAACTTGCCGAATTAGACAGCACTTCTAGGAAAATATTTTATTCTGTATATTAATTTAAAAGAACGTTTAGGATCTCATGCAATTAATACAATTCTCATGAACATATTGGGGATTCTTTTAGGACATAAATTTATTTCACAGGTTACGTAATAAAATATAAAGAAATGCAAAAAGCAAAATCCATAAAAAAAATTACTAGTATGTAATTTTAACATAGTAAGAACTCACAAGTTTGCAACCAGAATCAGTATAACTAATTTTTTTAAAAACTCAGAATTAATGCAAATTTTAAAATAACAGTTACCTTTACAGTTAATATGTTTTATATCAGTGACAAATAAGATCAGGAGAATAGGCAAAATATTTTTAAAATATAAAAATCAATAATAATAATAACTATTTCTTTTTAAATGATATACCGTTTAAAATTATTCGTTAATTATATTTCATTGTAAATTACTAAAACTGTTATTCAATTCCATCAAAGAGTTGTTTTTTTTTCGAAACATTTACACCCCTAAGTATAGAATCTAAATTATTTTCTTATAAATAACTATAGATTGATAAATCATAAACCCCGATCATAGGATAGATGTTACACCTCAAAACGATGCCTAAACAGAACAACGTTTTACAGTGATAGAATATCTTGTTGGCCAGCGCCAAATATTTCTGATAGCTCTATTTTAAAGGCAGATGAGCACAAATAGTACTATAGTAAGAAAATAGCGCAATGGTAAGCTCAGTACTTCAATGGCTATTGAATCTCTTTAGAGAATGTTATGAAAAAAATTTTACAGATAATGCATAATAGAAAAAATGAATTCGACAATTGAGGAAAGTTTTTAAATACGTCAAATATGGTGACACCAACTAGCTAATGTAAAAATTATTTAAATTTTTTGCATTCATAAAAGACAAAAGTCATAAATATCTCCGTTAATTCCTAACTTTTAATAAAAACTTTTTTTATTAGGGTGAGCGATACATGATCACTTCTTTGCATGACAGCTTTGCTGAAAGTGTCTACAATTTGTGCCTTTCTACAGTAAATTGGCGTGGGTTTTGATGTGCATATGTGTTTGACATGTCATACAAATGCAAGGAATTGGGTTTATTTTAAAGATTTACTGATATATTTAACAATTTTCAGATTATGCCAAGTTCCATTATACATAATGCAAACATCTTGGCGATAAAGCCAGGTAACCGTAAACTTAAAGAAGCGTCAATTCAAGTGCATTAATATTTAAATTTAGATTCTTAAAAGTTGAGAGATGCTACAATTCTTTACTACCTTATGTCAATGTTTTTACAGGAACTATCTTTCCTTATATAATAAATATTGTTAGAATATTTGAAAAGCGCACAAAATGTCACCTTACAGGGATTATTAAACTTAAGAATAATTGCGAGAGATTTTGAATAATGAAGAAATAACTTAATGTGAACTAGAATTGTGAAACATTGTTTATTATACAATAAACACTAATATTACAGATAAATGTTTATAAGATAATCTCTTCCTCTTTTTTCCTTAATTGAATGAGAAATATATTTGCAATGAAATAAGAAATTTTTATTAATATATGTGGAGATAAAAAAAAAAAAAGTTAGAAGAATAATTATCACGATGAAGTATCACGAATTAAGATTGGGCGTTCGTAAAATTTAGTATGATTTTCTGCTAATAGATGGAGACACGAATCACCAGAAAGTGCATAATATAACTCATCCTGAGAATATCCGTGCGCATGCAATTCGAATGAATGGGCGAAACTTAGATTCGGCCACAATAAAGAATGTGCTCAAGATAAAAGAGTGCAATGTATGGTCATGGATTGAAGTCTAGAAATGTTTAATCGATATCTTTTATGCTTAACTAATTTCTATACGCAAATAGCTGCAGAATTAAGCAGCTGTTTGCATATATATATATATATATATATATATATATATCTTAGAAAATTGCCTGTTGATTGATTTCCCTGGATATCACATCTAATCATAAATTCCACAATGTATTATTAGATTTTGCAATAGATTATAATCCAAAGGTATAATGTATTTGCAAAATTTGAATGCAATAAATCACAATTTTTTGAATTAATATTGCAGCGATTTGCGCCGAGAAATCTTAGAAAACTGCCTGTTAATTGATTCCTCTGGTTATCACCTCTAAGCAATGAATGTCACTTGTATTATTAGACTTCGCAATATATTACAGTCTAAAGGTAAAATGTATTGTAGCATTAGAATGTGTTAATTAAAATGTGTAACAACAAGCTGCATCATTTAAATGTATTACATTCATAAAAGTCAAGCATATACACAAAAGAAATAAATATATATGTTAATTTCTACTTTGCACATTTGGATGACAGTGCCTTTATGAATAAATTCGAAAAATGCAAATTGATAAAGTAATTTCTTTAATTGCAGAATTTCAATCTTTTTTTTTTTTTTTTTTTTTTTTTTTGTATTGCCCAGGGTGGGAAAGAAAATTTGATATTTAACGCGTTAAGCAATCCAACTGTGACTGAATTAAACTTTCCATTTAGATAGTGTCAATCATCGGTGACTGACTTTGTACTTTTCGTTCAGGCTGCAAGAGTCATTATTGACTTAACGATATAAATTTTGTCAGAACTTCGTTAGTTATTGTTTACTGACGATATACTTTTAGAAATTATATTCCTTCAATAAATATTAATCTGGGGGTCACAAAATAATTTCACCGAAATGTACGCAATCTTTTCGCAACTTTACTGAGATCCTTACTTTTCAGTATATTAAAGAAATTGGATGTCGTGGGTTAGACGGAAAGAACACTAAAATAAGTTTGATGCTTGACTTGCTAATAAAGTAATACGAATGTAGCGTTTTTAATGTATTTTTTAAATTATTTTTTATTCGAATATTTTTAATATCTGTTGTAGATAAATAAAAAAGAAAACAAGCGAGCGTGGTCTCCCTAAAACTTTCTCGTATTCTCATTAATAAACTTGTCATGCCAGAGAACGGCTTGCATGGCATTGGCTTACAATAGTTAAAAAATATTAACTTTTGGCCTGAATTTAGCCTTTTGTTGAATCTATCGTATCATCCTTGGCGAGTTATTTGGCGATTCATCCCTGGCGTATGGTTAATAGTACCCGAAAATCGAATTTGTGTTTTAGACATGTTATTCGCAATTGATTGAAACAAAAATTTGGCACAAAACTGCACCTGGAGTAATAAAATACCATAAATAATTTATTATAATTAACTCATAGCGTTGTTGAGTCATCGTGTTTATATGTTTAAGAAAGTACAGATTGACAGATGGGCAACCCATTCTTTGTTTTAACTCAAAATTGTATAGGTGTATACACTAGAGATATTAAATCTGTGCACCAAATCTTACCTATCTAGCTTTCTTCGTTTTTTAGTAATCGGGTAGGCGAACTTCCTCTAAACACATTTTACTCAAAATTTGATAGAAATCAGCAAATTTAGTGCCATGGCCGTATACCAAATTTCAACCGTCTAGCTTAAAGCGTTTTTTTAATTATCTTTGTCACAGGCAGACGGACATTTTTCAAAAATGTGTGTTTCGAACTCAGAAAGAGTCCAAAGCGTGGTGATTCGTCAAAATCTGGAGTTCAAATTTTGTAAAGATTATTATACGTTTTCTAAATGTCGGATATGAAAAAAAAAGAAATGTACACATTCGTATCCTTTAAATTAAAAAAAAATAATAACTGAAAGGCATGCTACTTTATTTTTGTAAAAAAAAAAAAAAAAAAAAATTACTTACTCGGTTGGTTCGATTAAAGCACAATTGTTTTCATCAACGCAAGCAGTTGTAGAAGTTTCAAAAAGTATTGTTGAGTTCGTATTTGGGCATTGACTTGTATCGAGGGGTAGAGATGGATTCTTATAACCGGAAAATAGAGAGCCAAAGCATATCCAGCAGATGAAGGTCACACTGGCAATTAATGATATGACAGTGCTCTGAAACAGTTTTATACAATTAAAATAATTTATTTCATACCAACTTTCCTTACATATAAAAACTGTACATTGTATTAGATTATTTTCGAGTGTTTAGTTAATTGTTTAATTCACTTAATGAAAAAGTTATTAATATTTTTAATGCGTTTCTGTTCTATCCTGTTTGTTTGTTTCTGTTTGTTTTCTGTTCTATCCAATTAGATGGAATTGTCTATTTTGCGAATGTCGTATCATTTCATTCAAATAAAAATCTATTAAAATACCAGACATATTTAAATATTATACATATTTTTTTGCTTTAGTCATAACGTTAAAGAATGACTTAGTTCTTATTTAAAAAGAAGAAAGTGATAAATTAATTTACAAGTCACGCACAGATAAATCAGTTAAGTGTTTAACTGATTGAATGAAGCAACTTTTTTTGGATTTAAAGAGAGAAAGATGTCAGAGATGCTAAAAGAAACGCAATGGGGGTGATCTCCCGAAACTTACTCGTATGTTCTCTTATAAATATTTAATATGAATGGCATATCATTAGTGAAAAATAGTTATGAAAGGCACTATGAGCGTACCATCTTTGGCGATTTTTTTTTTTTTTTTTTTTTTTTGTGATTAATCGATGGAATTCGGTTAGTAGAAAAGTGATAGAAAATCAAATGCGTATTTTGGACTATCCATTAAAACTCACACTCTTGAGTCGTCGCAATATATTCTTGTGAAGTACAGACTAAAAGACGGTTAGCCTCTTGCCTGTTCCATAATTAATACAGATCCCTACTTTAGGTGTTAAATCAGTGTGCAAAAATTTTATCCATTTAGTTCTCTTCGTTTTTTAATTATTGTGTTAAATTTATATTCGGATAATTGTACAAAGCATAATTCCTCTGAAGGATTTTCTTTAAAAATCTACAAATTCGGACCATATATCAAATTGCATCAATCTAACTCCCAATGTTTTCGAGCTATCGTACTTTAAGACAGTCAGACATCATTTCAAAAATTGTGTTTTTCGGACTCAGGTAAATCAGAATTGTAGATTCTCCAATTCTGATTTTTTTTACGATTACGGTGTTTTCTCTTCGTTTAATTTTATGAGAAAAGAAAAATTTCAGTATTTACTGAAAGAAGTTGCTCCAGTAGGAAAAGGAATTCCATTGAGTAAGCTTCACATTTCCCAAAAACTTGAAGGTTTATATCCCAAAGATCAGTTTAGGAGGTAATAATTTTTATTTGTAATCTTTTTTTGGATTCGCTATATTAAGTAGAATCTTCTTTTTTATCGCCAAAGTCGTCGCCATAGCTGAAGATATCCATTCAATTGCCATTATTATATCTATAAAATTATCTTTCTTACCAAAAAACCTTATAGTGGAGGGGAGCAATAATACAAATACGTAATAATGTTTGTTAAGCAAGCTTAATTAAAATAATTTTTTTATTGTAATTAGCTGTAATCCATTACAATCGTTTAAAATTACTAAATTGGTACTTCTAACAATAATATGAGAACATCTGGCCATTGCAGAAAGTTGGTTCGTCGTTGGTATATCTTAATTTTGAATTTACATTATATTTTAAAATGGGAAATATTCGTAGCGTGTTGAAAAAATAAAATACCGCGTAACTTCGAGTTCGCTTAGGTCGGAAGGGTGTAACTCGGGTATTAATGTATTTGTAAAATATCAGTTGATTTGCAGTTCTTCAAATACGTTCTTTCCTTTCTTTATATCCTTTTTCCTTCCGTTCATTCATAAACGACTTTGTCATTAATGACATATATATTTATCTAAAGCCAATATTTGCAAATAAATATTCTACGGCGAGGAACTGAGATGGATATGAAATCAAAATATTTCTTTAAAACTAATTATTTTTCTGATAGAAACATTTGAAACTAATAAAATTATATAAAATGAAAACTAATATTTGAGAAATACATGATGGATTGAAATTACTTTATCTGAAGTCTTCCGTGTCAGAACGCCAATCATGAAAACAGCCAATACTGGTCCTTCGGCTACACTTAAGAAAACGATGGTAGCCTGAGCCAAGCTGTCGACATTTGTTATGGTAATAGTAAGGAAAATTGTTGCAATACCGTAGATCAAGCCTAAAAGTAAATGATTTTGAAAATTCAAAAATGCAATTGAAAAAATCTTTAAAAGTTTTTTAAAGAAAGTAACCAAAGAAAATAAAGATACAGTATTGACTTAAATTAGTAACTAATTAGTTTTCAACACAATAGTTCTAATTTCTTAATGTTATTAACTATCTTCATTCATTTTGGGTGACTAAAGAACGAAATCTAGAAAAGAATCTGTGCAAAATATTTCTTAAAATTAATTAAAGCTCTCTCTGTATATATAGGATTTTTTAAGTATAATTTTACAAAGTATAATAAGTATATCCAAAATATTTAACTATCTAGAGTGCATCCAGGACATCTACTTAAACTGAATAGCATAAAGCTTAATTGAATGGAACTTTAAACTAATGAGGATTTTTGTGTTGGCAAACATTCATGAATATTAAAACTGTAAACAAGACAAACTCTTTATATACTTTAAAACGAAACTTAAGATTATAAGTTTCAAATTCAACCATAATTTTTATATTTAGTTTAACTTATTACTGGATATTATTTTTGAATAATAAAAAAATAAAAGTTATACTATTTTTTCAAAAATATTATATTTTTCTATGGCAACTTTTTTTAACACTTTCTTTCAAAACTTCCAATGATAGCGTGATTTTTTTTTTTTTTTTTTTGAATTTTACTAAAATAACAGTTTTGAGGTTCAAGTTACATTTTTGGAAATTTATTTATATTTTCAGAGTATGTATATAATAAAATTAATGCATTTTTAATTACTTGAACTGAAATTTGGAAACTCAATTTTGGCCTTCTGAAATACGGGATTTTATTCCAAGCTTCTCAATTTACACGTGCAAATGCTTTCTTAGCTAAATTTGGGATATCTGCTTTTTAAAGTTTTATAAATTCCGAGTGCTTTTCCATGTATTCATCTTTTTTCTATTTTCCTATTCAGGGTATAGGATCTCTAGATTTAACAAAAAAAATTTTAATCATCTCTAAAATTTAATCACCTAAATTTCATGAAGACAATAAATATATCATCACTTGACCCTTTCCCAGAAAATTTGGAAATTTATTTATATATTTATTAAATTTTCAAAATAAAAACAACATTTTTATAAAAATTAATAATCAGATACTTTTGAATCTTTATTTTATTTTTTGGCACAAATTTAAAGAGAATCAACAAACCAGTAATAGAAGCCATACAATAGCTTTATGGCCAACACATATTCAATGAAAACTAGTCTGGTTTCAGATTAAACAGACCAATATATTTATATAGTGGTATTTTTACTCACATGAGCCCTTAGCAATATAGAGTTCCCAAGTAGGATTCAACTTGTCTGCGAAGAGCGGCTGAACGAAGTCTACAAGCGTAACTGTGCTCAAGGAATTGAGCGCGGAAGAAATAGTGCTGAGGGAACCACTAAAGATCCCGGCAAAGCACAGTCCAGTGAGGCCTGGAATCGAATGAAGCCTTGTCACGATAAAATATGGCACCAACTGTTAGTAAATGAAAAAATGAACATTATTTAATTATGTTTAAAATGCATGTTTTTTTTTAATTTACTGACGTTCAGATATCATCGAATTGTATCAAACCAGTAGAACGAAACTGCACTGAACGAAAAATTAATTACTTTTTCCTTTAACATGATGCCAATAATCCTCAAGCTAAAATAGTAGCTTGCCAGTGATGAATGTTTTGGATGGAGCACTTTGTGGATTTAAATCACCAAGACCTGATAATTATTTTATTTACACCTAGTGACAAGTATTGCTTTAAACCTGGATATTATTAGAACCTTTGTTGGCGATATTGTGGTGTAAATAATAACCAAATGTAGAAATCAACAACTGTCTGAAGATCTTCATGTGCAAGTGCACATACTGAGATAACTGAAAAGAATCGTATAGAATAGGAAAGCAATGTGTCTCGAGTGCTCTGATAGCAAATCGAGGAACATTAATTGAGAAGATTTGCATTGAGGCTAATTCGATTCATTATACATTTTGACAACAAAATTTGACCTACGAAATATCAACAAAAAAAATCTGAAAAATCGGGTAGGATGCTCATTCTTCCCCGAAGGTATATAAATATCAAATTTGGTAGTCGTAGGTCAAAAGGTCTGGTCTGCAGAATGCCAGCACACACATAAATTCATCTTTATTAGAAGCAGATATGGGGAGAAAATGAATTTGTTATGAAGTGATATGCAACGCTGTAGGAAAAGAAAATTGCCTTACTTGATCATATTTTGAGATTCCAGTCTCCGATTGCATCAAAATGGGATCGCAGTGAAAATAAACAGCATACAGAATGACACCAAACATTGTGCAAGCAAACAGGAGCGTCACAACCAATAGTATGCTACATTGAAGAGCTCTGAAACATGTTAATAACAATTTAGCACTTATATAAATTTTCACATTCTTATTTCAATTCTTTTATACAGTAATCTAGCTATAAAATTAACGGAGTGAAATATTATTCCTCTACATCTTATCTAATAAAATAATTTTTATAGAAAAATATAGAAAAAAATTTCTTATTAATAAGCATTTTAGAGTGATTGCATCCAGATTTACCATCTTATAAAGCTCAAATAAATTTTTGAAGCATTTCTGCAGCGGGAAAAGAATTTGGTTACCTTAATAACCAGCGAGATGGTCTCCTCTAAACTTTCTCGCATATTCTTCAATAAGGTCCAAACCCTCTTCTCCAATATAAAATTGGGGTTCTCAGGTAAAATCGCCAAACATTTGTAACTAATGTTTGCCAATGATATTGGCAAACATTAGTTACAAAATACAGATCATTGCCGTAAATCCGAAATTTTTACTATTCTATCGGTAAAGGTGAATTTTAGTGTACCCCTTGCTGCGCCAACAATGCCAAGTCGCCAATAAAGATGGCGGACAAAATAAACAAATACTTCCGCGGAACAGTTACGGTTACCATTTCCTGCCATATAATTAGGACTTTTTATTGATAAGTATTGTTTTTTTTCCAGACTGCCCGGTGCCTTTGGCACCTGTAAAAGACACCGGGCAGAATTTTTTAATTTAAAAAAACCCACCTACGGCTTCGTTAGCAGAGGGAGCGGGAACCTAGTAGCTTCGCTAGAACATTGAACATAAGGACTGTGTGGATAACAGGAACAGTACATAACCAACAGAAACGAAAGAACGGACATTCTCCATACAAAATTTCAAACAAACATCCTTTTCCCAACTTCATTAACTCGTAAAAAATATATATGTGTACATATTTCACTGGCCCTTCATCCATTCTGCAGGTTCGAAATACTGTCTTCCGTCCCATTTATCCTACATCCAATCTTGCACAATTGCCGACATAACAAATTGTCAAGGGAACCAACCGATATAACACCAAAAGAATTACCAGAACTATGAAGAATTCCATTGCAGCTGTCTTTTAAAGTGAGAATACAGACGATTTCATAAATTAAGAATTCAGACGATTTTTTAAAGCGCATACGGACAATTAAAAATTGCAAAAGAATAAATATTTTCTGTTCGTATTCACATTTTAAAGAAAGAAAGAAGAAAATAACTTTTAATTATAAGCTTAACTTTCTTTATTAATAAACTTTTAATTATAATAAAGAACAAAATTCAAATCTTTAATCGATATTTTTTTAATATTTTTAATTTAACATTTTTCATAATATAGTTATAGTTTGTGTACACCTCAATACTTCTTGTGCGATTAATTCTTTTATCTGCCTTGACGATCAATCAAAAGAATGTTTTCAAACATTCATGACTTGATTTTCAGAATTATAATTAGCGGCTAAACTGCTGATTGATTGCTAACAGCAAATGAGCAGTGCATTCGTGGAAACTGAAGTGCAAAGCTTCTTTGCATACATTTCCTACATGTTTTCGCAGCAATTCATTAAGATAGATTGTTATAATGCTTTGAAATCTGAATTGCTTGGTTTTCGTCCAAGAAAAATGAATCTGAAAGCTGCTTCAATATTAAATTTCTTTTCAGTTGAAATAAAAAAATCAAGAAGTCAATCAGATATAGAAAATGCTTTAAATAAGAGTGGAATATTATTTCCTGAAAAGGGCCGACGGTGAGGTTTTCGTAATATGCGAAAATGAACTTTGGAATTGCTAACCAAGTTATCATCATCGAAACGGAACTATTCTACTAAGAGGTATTTAATATAAGATTTGTTATCATTTATTATATTTAAAACACAAATTTTATAATTATGTTCACATTTATCACTAATAGTCTAAATATTGATTATTATGGTTTATTGTTCGAGGGATTTGATATATATGTGGAAATACGATATACATACATAATAAAGATATAAATATATGTGTATAGTTCTATTATAAATTATGATAATACAATTGCAATAATTATGTAAAAAATAATTTATATTTGTACATATTTATTCAAAATTATAATTCATTTACGAAATTTCTCAGACATATTAGTAGATAAAATTAAGTGAAACAATATTTATTAAACGAATGTGTATTTTATAACATTAACTAAAATTGTTATTTAGTTAATGTTTATAATCTATAAGTTAATGTATAAGTAATAAGTATAACGTATATGTTGAATTATATAATATATAAGTTATTATTTAGTTAATGCAATTATAAGTGTTTAAGTTATATTAATCATTTTATTAAGCCAATTTTGCATCCATTTATAACCTGTTTCTAAATTAAGCATTTCTTAACTGTTGTAATTTAATATGCAAGTTACTTGAAATAGATAAATATCTTAAATATTCTATGGAATTCCATTTGAGTCAAAACAACGAAACATTCCCAAAATCGGTATCATTTAATTAGATAAACTAAATCAAATGGTTAAAGATAAGAGTCTTTAAATGTAATTATCTCCTTATTTCTTGAATAGAGGCCATATCAGATAGAATATGGGGTTTTATTAAATGTTATATCAGATACCCCACACTTTAATCTTTTTCTTATTGTTTCTTTTTTAAATTGACTTTTCAGCAAAACACCAGAATAATTTTTCTGTAGCGGAAAGATCTCTTAAATTTGATATTTAATACATTCCTTAGCATGGAAGTAACTGGAGCTACTCCCACAATGGTGGCTTCAATGTATTCACTCTCAGCAAGCATAAGCTTTATATTCTCAACATGTTGACTGCCGTATCGCTCGCATTCGCGCGGCAGTAAAAGATTTCGGTCAATATAGAACTTGATGCGAGTAGATATTTAGTTTATATCTCCCTGTTTTAACACGTTTCGAAGTAGGTGAATCGCCTGTGATTCATACATTCTATCTAATTAGATATTTTTCTCTATTACGATGTAAAGCTAGCAAATAAGTAAATGCCTTATTAGATACATAGATCGAATCACAGTTCTTATAAGTAATTCTATATAATTCTTTTTAGTTCGAATCACGGATATCAATCACGCCCGCGAAAGTATTATGTAATCTTGATTTTAAATCTATTTTCGAATAATGAAAGTCTTTACTAATTTTTTCTCTCTAATAAGCTTTAAAATTTAGGCTTCTTTGTGTATTTCTGACAAATGTAAATGAAGCTAAATTTCAACTGAGTTCACTTTCTTAAACAATGGCAAATAAGCTTGCATATGCAATTGTGATTATAATTATAAATAAATTTGAGAAAGAGGCTAAGATTACAAATGAAAAGAAAGTTTAATGAAAAATGCACTGCAAAAATTTTAATGGAGGAAATTCATTCATATCAGCAATTATAATGAAAAAATTCAAACTCATGAGATTTTTAAAACATCTCACTAGGTTAGTAAAGTTATTGTATAGACTTAACTCATGGCATTAAATTATCTCGTCATTTTATTCCTTTATATTCTGTATCTGTTATCATGTAAATATAGAATTACATTTTCCCTCAGTTGGATTTCATAACTGGGTTGTTTAGATAATATTGTACTTTAATGGGCTCAAAGATTTTTAAATAGGTTCAAGTCATACTTGAACATTTTGACAATGAAATGTGATTATTTTCCATACGTTTTGAGCATAAATCTAAATTAAATCGAAGCACTTTATAAGCATTAGAAAATATCCCATGTGGGAGTTCTTTTAATACTTATTAAATAATTAACATATTCGCAGTCACGACTTGCATCTGTCACTCGGATCATTTATCTATTTATATAGGACACTTTCTTCGCTGTTTGAGAGATGAGGTCATCTAATTAGGAAGTAGACTTTAATCAAATGCAATTCCAGCGGCAGCCAACCTTTAAGAATCTTATCCTGGACTAGGGTTCTGAATCTAGACATTCTTTGATAAGTTTATAATCATTCCTAGATGCCATGGAAATTACTTTAGGTATTTTCGTGAAAAAATTAACTGGTAATTAAATTGGTATGCAGTTGTATTCATAGACGGAAGACATTTCTCTTTGGTGCAAGTAATAGTTCCAAGGAAAACATTTTTGAGATTCAATGAAAGGTAGAAAAACACAGATAATATCTGTAATTTAAAACATGGATATAATAGATCTGCCCTGTACATTATGATATGAAAAAAATTAATATTACAGAAAAACTTTCCTATTTACGTATTACCCTTATGCCCCTATGACCCTGAATGCAGAATGTAATATCAAAATGGCCTTATTGCTATTTCTCATGAACGGAATCGTTTGAAGTGTATTATATCAAGGCAATGATAGGACTCATACCAATCACCACCCATATTTTGTACAAATTCTTTCTGATCATGCAAAAAGCTTTAATAGCAGTTCTCCATAATGATATCCGAAATTTGCATGATAATAGGCATGTGTGTGTTCACGCATGAGCAAAGATATATGGACGAATCAAATTTGACTGAGAAATTTGTCTACTTTTACAGTTCCGAAATAGAAGTCAATTCTCGCAGAAATTCCTTTTAGTTTATTCAATGTACAATTATTCAGGAGAATATAATTTTATCAAAACTTTGAAACTATATATATATATATATACTCCTAAAAGTGTCCTTGAAAGATTTTTTTCTGTATATTAACGAGGGGCAAGAAATAGTTTCAAATTGACTTCTAAATCAAAAGAGTAGCAAAAATTTTAATATGTCAGTATTTATAAGCAAGCAAAATCGCTGAACATTGCAACGGGCATGATGAAAAAATTGTTCAAAACTCTCTACATGGCAGAACGCCAACTTAAAGTACCAAATTTAACATATAACTACTTCTTGAGTAGTAGGCTCTCCCTAGATAACTAGGCCTTTCGAGATTTTTAATTAATATATTTTTTTTTTTCTTAATGGCTTCGAAACTTGGTGTTCTATAAAGGACGTATTATTTTTTGCCACTTTAAAATACAGAATATTAAATTTATAACGATAATCTATTTCCAACAATTGCCGGTGTCCTGGATTAGGGGTAGAATATCTTCCTTCTGATCTGGGTGTCCCATGTTCGGGCAGAGTTGTTCTTCACCTGTGTTCTATCTGTGAAGTGTGTGGAAGAGCCCCCCCCCTCCTTGTAAAAAGGGGTTGTGCAAGTGTGAATGTGTGTATGTCATCTTCATTTGAGCTAGTAATCAGACTTCCGCCATCGGGTGCTCAGGGGTATTTGCCCTCAGAAGCTACTAAAACCCCTTTCCGTGGTAACACGGACACGCCATCATTATCTCATCATCATTTCGTACAATTTATTCTCTAATTCCAATTAATTTATCAAAATACTTTGTTTTTTTATATTAATACTTTCATTACTTTAATTAATTGTCTGTAATAATAATATACTATTAGTAATTTCCAATTGCTTAATACTGTAATAACTATACACACGCACATTGCAATTGTATAAAAAATTTATGTGCATGCTATATTTGTTAGAATTAAAAGTAGTTTTTTAATAATAATATAAACGGATCAATCTTAAAGCATTATCATGCTACGGCGTTTCGAAATATATTTCTGATCCTTTTTTTATTATTAATTGTCACTCCTTATTTTTTAAACTTAAATTGTATCTTAAATTATAGAAATAACTTTCGATATTTTACTTACATTTGGGCCCTTTGGTAGCTTTTCATCGTCAACGTTCTTTGAACTTGAATTTGGTTTGTTCCATAAAATGCTAGACCTAGAACTAGGCCTCGAAAGGTGGAATTCCAAAATGTAAATCTAGTTGTGAAGTCAAAATTCATACTGTAAAGAATATAACAATTGAATAATAATCTGAGCAAAATCATTAAAATATTTGGGAAAGTTTTATCAAATTTATTTTTATACATTTAAACTCATTAATTAATTTACTTCTATGTAAATCTCTTAAATTCTTAATGACAGAACAATTAATATTAATAAAATTTAAAATATTAGGACTATAATATTTATAAAATTCTATAAATCATATCGAAATAAATTTTTTATAATGTATGCACCTATAAATGGTAATGCTCACATCATTTTTGGTATTAGAAATGATTTTTTAAAAATAAATTTTATTTAAGAAAACAATTGCAAATTGGAACCTAAGCGTTTTTTAAAAGTTTGCCAGAATAAATTCAATTTCTACGTTTTCTGCTTTGGAAACTGTTTGTAATTTAAAATAGTAAATAAATTTAGTTTGTAATAAAATAAAATATTTCTTTGAAAATAAAAGAAATCAAAACTCAAAACATTAATGGAATCAATGCATGTGATGTGAAAATCAGGTGACAAACGTAACGCTTGCAATGCAATGAAATAATAGTTTCTTGAGTCTCAAAGTTAGAGAAAAAAAATTCCTTGAAATAAAAGAAATATTCTAAATACAGAATTTTATTTCAGAGAAAGATGATAACGAGTTTTTAAAACTAAATTTCCTTTACAAATATCTGTTACATTTTGGGTAATTCCAAGCCAAAGTAAGCAAAGCTTTACATCCAAATGGTTAGTACAACCGAAATGCCTTAAAACCCTCTCGATTCCAGCGGGGCGGTTTGGGGCGGTTTGAGAATTTACCCTATAACATCCACGTGGGTCGGTTTGGGGCGGCTGCTGGCCGTTTTAGGGGAGATGGGTATTAAAAGCGGCTATTCTACTGAACACTCCAGGAGGTCCTCGTTATCTTCGACAATCGCGGCTTTTTCACAGTAGTTTCCCCTTGTGCCTTAGGGCGGTAGGGGTTGAGGAGGAATTCACTAAATAGGTTGTTGGCGTATATTTTGTATTTTGAAAGCGTTTTAGTTTCTATTTTCATGTGTTGTTAGCTCAAAATTGGAAAGATTTTATGGCCATTTATAAAAGAAATTTTCCACTGAAGTTCTCTGGTAAAGATGAATGATATATAAGGATACCGACACGTTGTTTATTTTTCGGACAAGCATCAGAAGCCCTTTTCAGTAGTAAGACTATTGTAATGATATAAAGACAAACCATTGCATTGTCAATGCGGCCTATTCACATCGCAGTTTTCTTACAAAATGGGTAGCGACACTTGTTACTATAGAAGAAAGTCGTTTTACACTCCAAGCATCTTATTCTTTCATCAAAGGACTGTCGGAAATTCTGAGGCCGTGTACAAACTACCGCTTTTAAAATAGAATTCAAAGACAAAAAAAAAAAAAAGATTGGGAGTATTCTTTATCGCCCTCTTCAAAGAGTGAGATAAGTTATATAAATACTGAGTTCCTTTTTAGAATGCCATTCTGAAAATTTCTCTTCAGTTGTGAATTTCTACTCTTTATTTTATGTACTGTGAATAGGGTGTTTGGATTATCAGAGTAATTTTTGTATTGAAACACTTATTATTTCTTCATTATGAGTAAAAGAAATCGTGAACACACTGAAGAAGAAATTAAAGCAATTTTACTTGATTCTGATGAAAGTGACAGTGATCTATCAGCGAAGATTATGGTTGGCCAAAAAATGATACTTTAGCTGATCTCTCGTTTATTCTAAGCAAAGAAGCAGGAGATGAAACTAACGAGGGTCAAATGAACGAAAGAGATGGAGATGAGGAGTCAAAAAATGTTATATAATGTACATATTATCAAAAATTTGCAAATGATTCCCTTGTGTGTAAATTTGTGGAAATTGAATATGAAGCTTTCGTTCAAAAATTTAACAATACTATAGAAAACTTCACATAACATTTTAAAATCAGAAACTCAGCTTGAAAAATTCAACATGACAGTTCATACTAAAAAAATATTTATGATGAATGTAATTTTAAATGTGTTAAATCTTCATATTTAGTTTATGAAGAATGTAATGTTTTAGTAAAATGTTCAGGCTGAAAGCTGAAGGAATGTATTTTCGAAATATATTTCGCTGAGTAATTTTTCCCCCGAATTTTATTTCATAAATTTTTGTATTTCAGTATTAAATGAAGTTTTAAAAATATGTTATCTCATCTATCGAAACAATTCGATAGATGAGATTTATAACGTTTGACGTAATATATTCCCTTGGTTAGAAAAATTTTTTAATAGTTATATTTTAAAAGATTAGTAAAAATGAGTGGCAAAATGAAGATATTTTTGGAATTTATATTTACCCTATATTCTTTTTCGATTATTTAATGTAAAAGCAAGCATGCGTAAGGTTTTGGAAAAAAAAATAAAATGTGAAAACTTCTTTAAAAATTTAATTAAAGTTTTAAAACATTTCTCTTAGTATCACTATCGAAAATGCAAAATAATGTTTTATATTTGAAAATTCAATAAAGATAATCGTTTATACTAAAAAAAAAAATGCTAAAGACAATAAAATAAAATCTTAGCTGAGTGTTGAAAGAACATATTATTTTCGAAACATCTTTCAAAAAGAGCAATAACATTTTTTTTATCCAACATTTGTTTTTATTTTTTATCCAACGATTGTTATTATTAACGATTGTATTAAATGAAGATTTAAAACATTATCTTGTTTATCACTGAAAAGTATTGACATCCATACTATGTAAAAAAATGTACTAATTGCATTGATATATGTATAATGCATGTTTTACATTACTATGTAAAAATTTTTTACATGGTAATATATGACATATTATTTAATTTTGGCAACAAAAAATGTAAAAGCCTATTGAGAATTAAATGAAACATAAAGATGTTTTTGAAATTGCTAGTAAAGCCAGTTTTTATTTAAATGGTTTGGAAGCCTAACATAAAACTTACAAAAAAAACCTATTTTCTAAATTATAGAATACATTTCAAATTTTTTTGTAAAAAAAATACTCTACAAAGATGATGAGCGAAACAATTCACACTAAAAAATATAAATACATTAGAATAAAACTCTTAAGCTGATGGAAAATGAATTTCATTGTCGAAAACCGCAAGGCAATTATTCAAGGTAGAGTGTAGACAGTTTTATTACTTCAGAGTGCGGGGGGGGTAACTGCCCCTAAGCTAGGAAGAGTCCATGTCTTTCAGAGACACGCTGAGAAAGTTTGGATGTTAAAGGGAGTGCCACTTGAAAAGTGCTTGGATGTTAGAGTTAAAAAATAAAATTGTATGAGAATGCAAAGAAATCAGAAAAAGCAGATGACACTGCATCATTTGTATAATTCATTCGTTATAATTATAAAGATCGACACAATTTATAGAGTTGAAAGGAAAAAAAAACTCATACATATTTAACTTTCGAAATTTTTTTTGAAAGCTATTGAGGCCAACTTTTTTCGAGGGGGGCAGATATCAAGTATTCGTTGGATAACACTACATGAGTAATGCTTTCCAAAGTATGAATATTGTTCACCAAAAGATTTAATTTAGTATTGAAATAATCTTAAATCATTTGTCTTCTGACGCAGCAATATTCCACTCACATTTCCACTCCCTCTCCCCTCACTTTTAAGAAATCATTCCTTCAACATGTGTTCCATATTCCTATCCATCCCATATGACATTCGTTTGCGTGAAAGAAGAAGTGCGAAATTGTCATTCTAACGGACAGAATTCAGAAAAGGTTTGAGAAAGTTTCAACATATCCAGAGCCTTCTGAGGATTCAGAAAAGTTAATCATATTCTTTTTTAAAAATCACATTCTTCTTTCACGCAAAATTTGTTCATCATGAAATTGACTATCACAGCCGTTAAATCACTGAATGAAATTAGGCAAAACATTGCAGGAGTTGGAGGGAATTGGCCAATTCAGTGGAGATAACAATCTGAAGGATTTTTTTCGTTTATTTATTTTTTACTGCCTGTATTAAACTTTCCTGTCCAAGCGTCAAAACTGATCACTACAATTGAATTGTTGATCACTAAAACCAGAGACTTTCGAATATAATTAAATATGGTAGATCCATTCCACATTAATTTGATCTGCATAGCCGCTTGCATCTGTGATCACTAAAGGTGGCGACTACAATGATATTTTTAAAAATTCATTACACTTGTTTCTTGAGCATTTAGCTTCATAGTAAGGAAGAAGGATTTATAGATATTGTTAATGTATACTGAATGTATGCCAACTTAATATGCCAGATCTTGATGATCATTGGGCAGGTTTGGCGGCTAAATTGAACGTTCTGGGAAATTATGAAAAATTATACGGATATCTTTATTAGGAGCCGAGATACATATATCCTTCTAGAAAATTCCATACCCTACTGAGATATATTAAAAAGGGAAACGCTCACACAAGGAATAAATTCTTTCTTTGAAATTTTGATTGTGAAGCGAGCTCTTTAATTTTGCACTCTGAGGGCAATTGTTTTTTAAAATTACTGATTTGCTATCTGCTTGAAATTTTCTACAAGTGCAGTTCTATTTGAATATTTTCAGTTCTTTTTGCTTCATGTGCTTTGTATTTTTCAAGAAATAGTTATTTATCAATTTCCAGTAGCGACCTGGACTCCTATATACACCTACCAGACAATTTTTGTAGTAATATATATTAGAATCATATTTTGATCTATTTATTTTGAAGAAATAAAAGAAAAATGAATGTTATAAGAATGTATAGATTTCTACTTACTTTAGAGTGAGCTGTATTACACTTGAATCATTTCTTGTATACATTTCAGGTTGTTCATAGAAATACGATTCAATAACGTGGTATTTACGAATTACATAGCAAAAAAGCGCATTTCCCTTGCGAAGATAAAGAATTATATGCATGTAAATACACTTACTTAAAAAATTCCCATCTGTCTCCCGCTTTGGCTCTATCGTAAATTACAGCTGGGCCACCGACTTCTCTCATTCCAACAAGGTACATAGTACTGAGGCAGAGAAACATCAATATTCCTTGGAAAGCATCAGTCCACAAGATGGCTTTTATTCCTCCCTATTGGGATGAAAGATTTTGTTTTAAAAATGTTTACAATATTTATATGAAGGCCATTTTTTTTTCTAAGATTCGATGTCAAGAATAGGGAACAAATGAATATGTTACCAAACTTATGAACAATCATCATTACTTTTCAGTATTATCACTGTGGAGATTCAAGCATTTGTCATATCAATGGATAAGATTACAGATTCCCTCTTCGAAAAACGTTACCACTAATGATATTACCACCGAAAATTACCACCAACGTCCTTGAAGCTCCTCATTCGATTGAAAGCTTTGGCTTCCTAGGCAGTTCTTCAATTCAGGGAACAGAAGAAAATGATTTCTTTCTAAGCTGAAGGACTACAAGGACCCATATCTGTTGCAATAGAATACCTTGTTCAATTAATTGATCAAAAACTCTGAAAGAAACTTTAGATTCTTGTATCTCAGGTAAAGAGTTGGCCGTATAGCATGTCAAAATTGTGGCTTTGAAAGGTGTTATGTTTAGACATTTTTGCTTCATATTCTTTCTTTAAAAGCAAACTCAAAAAACTTTCTCACTAATGATTAACTTCAAAGGAAGGCCATGATGCATCTAAAATTATTAGTGACAAAACTCTTCGAACAAACAATCGTAAATCTGGTCCATTGAAATGACAAATGCTTCAATCTTCAAGCGATATTTTGCGAAAAGTAACCATGAGTGTGCGTAACTCTTGGAAATAATTTAAGTTTGCTCTCTAAATTCAATTTTTTTCATATATCCCATCAAAATTTTTAAAAAAATGGTCCTCGTATAAAAGATATTACATATTAGTTTTCTTATTTCACTTATCGAAAGCCCCCCCCCCTCCAAAAAAAACTATTATTTCCTCTTACATTGTCTAACAACGCTTAATCATTTTCTAAGCAACAAGTTTTTGGTTTAATGAAACGATTCTAATTACATTAACATTATGAACCAGCACTAAGGCTTTCCTCAAAGAGATCTAATTATTTTTAAACACGGTCAGATGACAAGGAGGATGACATGTCTAGTCAAAGGCAAATTGCAGTAACTAGACATAAAACATCAATTTCCTTGAAATCAACAATGATTTGGAAAACATCTACATTTCATTATAAATATGAATCGTGAATGGATGAAGAGGGCAATACATGATTCTTTAGCAATGTTTAATGTATGGTTTTAAATGACTCTTATTTATTTCCTTTCTTACTGCAAAGAGTATTGTTGATATTTATAAACCAAGTCTCCGCGATACTTAAGAGATAACCTTTATATGCGTTCAATCGTAGACAGAACACGAGGACAGCACATGGTTCTTAAGTTTATCTTATAGTTTTATTGGTTATCATTTGTTTCTTGATATAGTAGATAGTAAGTTAATATTAATAAACTAATTGTTCTGAATATGTCAAAAACAACTTCTACATTGTATGCAATGCAACATATAGCTGCATTACACATCAGCACAATTGAAAGCCATATAATTCAAACAGATTTATTTGTTAATCTTAGTGTCTGTTACTAAAAGTAGGTCGAGCTTAGAATATTTCCTAATTTAACATTTTTTTTAAAATTATATTTCTAATATTTTAAATTTGTAACACACGAGAGTTTGAAATAATTTTGAACCCTTCAAATGGCTATTTACAAAATCTACCTATATTAATACAATACATATACTGGCTAAATTGGAAATGCAAATATTTGCTCGATTATACGCAATAATCTATCATACCATACACAATAATCTATCCCAATAATCTATAATACCATACACAATAATCTATCTCAATGATAGATATACGCAATAATCTATCATCTTCCGAAATATTTCGGAAGATGATTTTTTTCAGCTTCTGCTGAAGGACTTTTAAATGAAATTGAATTGTCTATATGAGTATCTGAACTCGGTAGAAGTGTTAAATTTCAATTGATACTTTAACCGCAGTAGATAGATATTTCAGAAGCACCAAAACTGGAGACAAAAAGAGAAAGAAAGACACCAGACAAAAAATTTATAAACAACGATATAGATACAAATAGTTGTTCTAAGGGATATAAATTTTATCGAAGCTTTGATGGAGTGGGGGCGGTACTACTATGATGATGGTTTGAGAAGGGGAGATCATTTTGTAGTTTTGTAGGAGGATTGATAGAAACTGTACTTAGCGATTTTCAAAGGGAAGCAGCAGTTTGTAGTTTTGTAGAAGGGTTATTGGGAATTGTATATTTAGCAATATTCAGAGGGAGAGATCAGTTAATAGTTTTGTTGGGGTTTTGATGGAAATTGTATATGTAGTAATATTCACAGGGAGATATCAGTTTGCATTTATTTCCAGGGATTATTGGAAATTGTATATTAGCAGTGTTCAGAGGGAGAGATCAGTTTGTAGTTTTGTAGTTCGAAATTGTATATTTATCGATGTTGACAAGAAGAGATCATGTCATAGTTTTGTTGAGATTTTGTTGGAAATTGTATTTAACGATGTTCAGAGAGTGAGAGAGATCAGTTTGCAGCTTTGTAGAGGGATTATTGGAAATTGTAATTTTATCGATATTGATAGGAAGATATCATTTGTACTTTTAATGGGAAGTTGTTAAAATGGTACTTAGCGATATTGATAGTAAAAAATTAAATCGATTTAGGTAATCTAAAAGACTTGTTGGGAAACTTAAAACTAGCTTCGGGATGTTGTATTCCATTTTCTCTTCTCTCAAGTCAGAGATAATATCGGAGCCCCTGATATACCACGGAGGATTTGTTGCAATGTGAATAATCTTGTTTTGAATTATTTGTCCTTATTGCAATCAGTAACTGTCAATCACCGGATGGGATAAGTGCATACTAAAATGTGCGAGTGTATTTTTTATTATTATTTTTAAAGGCTTTTTGTTCTTGAGTGTTAACTTAAAATGTCTTCAAATCAATGATAATCTTACGTGAGTTTCAGTACTTCCAAAGCAGAAAAATAATCTATAATCTATAAAAGAAACATGAAATTCAAGTGAATTTAAATTTATACGCACATCAATAACAATATAATTTACCAAATATAAAATCCGAAGTATAATATGAGCAAAATTGTAAATAGTATCAACTTCAAAATACTTTTTAAAAAAATATCCAAATTTTATCATATATGCTATGTGTGATTTTAAAAGAATAAATTAATTCATCAAATAACTCCTTTTTGTATGAAACTTGACTACAACAAAAAAGACGATAACAAATATCATTGCGATTCACAGTGGAAATTGTTACTAAATTATTTTTCTCAATCACAGTATGATTCGAAACAGCCTGATATTAGAATTCTATGCTTTTAACTTTACACTAAAATATAAGTTTTATTCTTTAGATTCAAATATTTTCCCCAAAAGGTATCGAGATGTAAATGTTCCCAAATAAAACCCATATCAAATAATTCCTATTCATAATACTATACTCCATTTTTTATCAACTTACCATAAAGCAATAGATGGTGCAGACGGCTCCACAGATTATTACCATTATATTCAAAGAAAAATCAGTTACTGCACTGAGAGCAAGTACAGGGCCCAAGAGAACCGTAGATGTGTAGAGAACCTTGAAATAAAAAGCATACAAAGACATCAAAAATTACGTTAAGCACCCACTTAAATAATGGTCCAATAGTTAATTTAACCATTAGAGATATGCATACGCTTCTTTTTATAAAAATACTTTAAATAAAATAAAAAATAGTTTTTTTATATTATTTGAGCTAGTAGATTAGTTTCTGAAGAAATTATGAGATTTAAATATTTATAAATACCTCCCGTCCTTTTAAGTGCTATGTGGCTTGTATTCCTTGTGTGTTTTAATTTGCTTTGTGTCTCGTGTTCCTTGTATGTTTTTGATTAACACACTCAGTAAAAGAAGTCAATCACTGTAGTGTGCTTATTTCGAATGAATAAAAAAATTAAATATATCAGTCATGTTTAATAAAATGTATTTAATACATTTGCATTTTAAGTATTTGTATTTGTATTTTAAGAAAGAAATAACTCTTGTGCGACCCAAAGTGATCAATTATTGATCACTTGTAACCGCTATTTTAGATTTTTCAGTAGCAAATTCAGTAGCATAATCGAAGAAACTCCACTAATCAATGGATATTTAGAGATCATGGTGATCTTTGGTTAGCCTAAAATAATGAAAATTCAAAGCTTCGTAACTCTGACAGTTTTAGTCACTGAATAGTGATTGTTTTAAATGTTGGTGTGGCAAGAATATTTAGTTAAATATAATTAAAAAGACGGAAGAGCTAAATAAAAAATTAGATATATTCCATTGTCAGTTGTATATTTATTAATTCAGAGAAAATAAAGATTCCTTTAATGTATTAATGATATTTAAATACCTCACATGATAAATTTTTCAGGAATAAATTTTTACTTGTCATAAAAATGTTTCAATTAACTGCAATTACATTTTTATATTGATCCTGACTATAATGCTATGCTGGAGAAGTTAATCAATTATAAAGACTGCTTTTAAATACTTTTGTTTCCCTTGGCTTGTTTCATGCTTGTAAAGATGGAATCTTGTTTCCGATTCTTCCTTTCATTTCCTGCTGAACTGAAGTTATGGCATTTCGTATATGTATGTTTCCTCGAAGAAAATAAAATATTTTATATCTTTTAAAACTTAACTAACTTTTAATCAACTAATTTAGTCCAAAATGATAAGTCCAAAATGTCTTATACCAAAAATTTTATTCAGTTGAAATTCAGGATTTTATACATTTCATATGGCGAACGAATGCCACATCGCCAATACCAAAACGCAGTTTACTTTTTTCGTATTAACATCTTTATAGGACACGGGAATTTTAAAATTTACCGAGCGAAGTTCTTAAATAAAGACGACAAATTGTCAATGTAAAGAGACACTGGGAACGGTTGACCTCCACAGTAAAGAATATAAACTTTGGCAAAGCAAAACAGGTAAATGGCCAATGAACTGAGAAAATCAACCAATTAAAGATTTGCTGAAGTGTAAAATTTCCTTCCATTCAGTTAAAGAAATTATTTTTCCACTTATCTTCTTGATAAGTAACCTTTCATCAGTCCAGTCTGGAGAAAAGCTATCTTCAATATATAATGAAATTTTTACTTGTAACTCTTTGCATTCGGAAAAGTAATTCGATGCATGCATAATTATTCACTTAATACAAGGACTTGTTTATTTCTCCATATATATATATATATATAACATCATTTCGAATCCTGTCGGCTAAATAATATGTAAGGTTATTTTGGTTGAAGCAGAAGGCAGGTTTGAAGATGTAGACGAGACGTTGTATTTTTAATTTCATTTTATTCTCTCTTTCATATCCATCTCGGGAAAGCAATTTATTTACAAGCAGACGCAGGCGACACAAAAGCAGAAGTAAGAAAGAAGAAAAAGGGACGAAACAAATGATCACTAGCCTTATATAACATAGGATTTCTGGCCACGCGCCAGTGGAATACATGTTTTGACCTCTACTAAGGGCAAATAAAGTATCACTTTCATTTGATACGTAGTACTGATGGCGCATTAGTTTTACAAAGGAATTAATTAAACCGAAAGTAGAATTGGATCACGAAATAAGAGAATATTTTTAGAATGAAGTTACTATGGGCTAAATTAAGATAAAATGTTGGGAATTAATTAAATTGAAATTAGAATTAAAATATCATTACATATATATAAGTTAAATTTCCCCCAAAAATTAGTCAACTTCTTTTTACAATTCTGTAGGTATTTTTAATAATCAAAATTCAAAAACAAATAAAGCATCAAAATGATGCATCGTCTTGAATAGTGCCTGAAAGGCATCATTCGAGTGCAAAGTCAATGGAGTGGATGGCCTAATGGCGAATGGATAGATCAAAGTAGATCTTTCTAAACGGATTATTTTACTATTGGATAATCTGAAAGACTTTAAAACTAAAGAAGTTATTTGACGGTCTTCCGGTTGATGTTTGTAATTACTTATTGGTTAATGTCGTATCCTAGTGTTGGTTGAAGCTGTTTTGTGGCAATTTGCACTAACGTCCGCATGTCTTCGGCCAGGGCGGAATAAAATTCTGCTGTTTAAAATGCAAGATTTCTGCTTAAGAAAGCTGTCATAAATAAAGATAAACTGCTTAATGTCTGAATGAACCATTATTTTTGGCCAGAGAATTAAAGTTTTTTTTCCCAAAACTTCATTGGTTGTTAATAAAAAAAATATTTGTTGCTATAAGATGTAGTTCATGAAAATTGGATGACATAATTAAATAAATAGTATCAATATGAGCGAGCTTGATTTACCAGTTGCGACTAGTGTTAAGTAAATTTTAAAAATTAAATAAAGATGAACAAATTAACCTAAAATACCACTGTTCTATGATAATTCGGACTAAATGTTCAAATTTCCTTATTATTTTTTAATTTCCTTTTAAAAAGAACAGTAAAATTCTATCTGATATCCAGATTCCTTTTTAATAGCGTTAATCCATGGTGCATTAATCATGATCATTATCAATTTTAAGTAATTTTTTATCAATTAAAAGTAGAAAAAAGTAATTTATAGTACATACCATTTGTATTATAAACATTCCAGAAACGGTGTATTTAGTAAATTTTCCAAAACGCATTTCCAAAAACTGAAAAGATAAGTTCAGGGTGTTATAATTCAGTTATATTATTGATGTAGCGATATTTTATATTTCACCATAACATCCTTTATTTTATTATCAATACGCAAGAAAAGAATAAGTATATAAAAAGGTCATTTATATAAGCATTTTATTATGTCAACATAATATTTCAAGCTACATTAGTCAATAAAAGTCCAAATAGAAAACTATATGTTATATAATTATTCACAATTAAAAAGCATAAAATTCCAAATAAAATCGTTTAAATTGAATTCAATTATAACAGCCAAAATTTTGAATTCCGTGTAATTAAAATTCTCTATGTGAAATAAGGATTTTAATTTTTTTTTCATCGGACAATTTCTTTAGTCCGTATTTGCGAGAAAAATCATTAAGGCAAGTGATTGGGTTCAATAGTCAATTTATAGAAAAAAAAAATATCGCACATATTTATGCGATAATTTTAATTTCTGATTAATCGATATTTTCTAAAATCAATTATTTTCTATAATTGATATTTACTGTTTTCCTCATTAAGCCATTTATATTTTGTTTCTAAATTCATTGTTTGGGAAGGTTCATTCATTTTTTGGATTTGTATAGTTTAATTTTCAGTAATATTTTACAATCGATTTCAATAATATTTAAATAAAACCTTCTTTTATAAATTCCAGCAAAATCTTAATAAATTACGAAAGTCCTTATAAATTAAAATCAATTTAGTATAATAATTTTTTAATGTATTCTGTTAATTCTTGAGTGGCAGAATAAACAATCTGCTCATCTTATAAGATGTTACAGATGTTTTAATGCTTGATAATTAAAAAAAAATTGAAAATCTCTTGTTATTAATCAATTGAAGCATAGTATTTGGAAAATGTAACATCTTATTTCTTAACTATGTTATCTGTAAAATTTTGAAAAATAAATTAAAACTTCCGATCTAATTTTTTTTTCTTTAAACCTCTTTATAACTAAAAAAAAATTCGAAACATTTCTGATCTTTATCGATACTGAAAGGTCACTCATATTAACAAAGCAATTGCGTCTAGTTTTATAGTTTGACAAGAAGAAAATGGTATCGAAAATGCAATACCTTCTTCCGTTCTAGGAATGATAGATTCGGATTTTTCTAAGGCAAAAAAATGTTTTCGGAAGCATGAAATTTGAATATAATTTTTTAAAAAATGAAAATAAATACCGATAAATAAAAATGAATCAAAATCTTCGTGATTTCAATTTTTTTAATAAGACAAAAATAGCATCCTGTCCATGTATATATACTTAAATTTTACAGCATTTCATTATTTTTATTGGTTAGCCTCAGTTCAGTAAAACTTTAATAACGAAACTCAAGTGTGCCAGAAAAATGAACAAAAATATTTATTTTAAAATTTTAATTTTCTATAAAATATATAAATTTATAATGACTTTTAATGGTTTCTTGATTAACCATTCGAAAGTCTTATTATTTTTGCTGATTAGTAACTAAATTGTTCAAAATAATTTGAAATGTCAAAATTTAAATTTTGCCAAAAGGCATCTTTACACAATTTTGAGTAAGTTACTGCATTCTCATGGCCATAATGTGCCAGTGCCCTCCAGAAAGAAAAAAATTATTACGCTATTATTTTGAGAGATGAAATTAGTACATTGTTATTATAAGAAAAAAAGTTGTATTTCTTAGTAGTCGACTTTGGCTACCAGCTGAATTGCCTCAGATATTAGCTATATTTAATTTCAGCTTGATGCTAAGATATTATTTCATGTTCACAATTCCGCCAAATTGTTTGACACTCAAATTGTGTTATTTTAATTGTCTTAGATATGCTATGTTTAGTACGTACATGAACTTTTCTGATGTTGACTGAATGCATGATATCATAGTGTCATTAAAAGCCTAAAGGTCTGATTCATTAATTTTCCAAATTTAGTAATATTATAACAACATTTTTTTTCGTCCTGTAAACGGTATATATATTAAACAAAATCCTCTTTTAGTTTTCAACAATGAAAGAAAATCAAGCGATCAAATATCTAATGAAACACTGAAAATTATTTGAGTTTAATTCACAACAGGGAAAATAATGCTATAAATATATTTAAAAATTGATTAAATCTGGATTATAGAATTTTACAGCAACTAAATTTTACACATTGAAAAGATAATTTGGGGGGATTTTAAAACGGTATAGAAATTATTTTTGTGTGGGAATGTTTTTACAAGTCATCGCGAAGAAATATTAAAATCTCCTTAACTAAAGAATTAAGATCCGAAGCGCACATTCAATCCCTCTAAAGTACATTTGTGACGAATTGAGTAGTTCTAAACCAAAATGCTTGGAATGCAGAATACCAACACATAATTACATTTTCATTTTTATATTTCTAACTATTAGAAGGTGAGCTGTCTCAGTATTATTGTTATAAGAGATTAGATAATAGCATTGTTATTATAAAAGATAAAATTTTGATAATTTTGTAAAAGATGAAACTATAGGAGTGCTGTTACAAGATATGAAGTTATGACAGCATTATTATAAGCGATTAAATAATGGTACTGCAATTATAAGAGGATTAAATTATGATAGTTTTATAAGAAATGAAACTGTAGAATGTTGTTGAAAGATCTGAAACTATGACAGTATTATTATAAGAGATTATATAATAACTTATAAGCGATTAAATTATGATAATACTTGCGTAAGAGGAGAAACTGTAGGAGGGTTTTTATAATATATGAAACTATTACAGTATTATTATAAGTGATTAAACTATGTGGGTGTTATTATGCGAGTTGCAGTGATATTATAAAAGATATAATTATGACACGTAAAATAAAGTATAACTATGGCGATTAAATATAGGAAAAGCAGAATAAGAAAAAAGTAATTACTTCGTATATACTGGAAACATTGCAGTTGAAATATACAGGTAAGAAAATGCGTGACGACAAAAACATTCCAACTCCAGTTGAAAATGCCACCAAGACGAATTGCGATCCAAACCTATAAACTTCTGCTGGCAAGCCTATGATAGCAGCAGCGGAAAGGATGGTAACACTAATAGACATAATAACGGGGAACATAGAAGCATTTTTGCCAGCTAAAAAATATTCATCTGTACTATTTTGTCTACCACCAGAAAAACGAAATTTTAAACCTATGAGAAGAGGAATTAAAAGTGAAATGCCAATGACAGCATAGTCAGCATTTCCAAGATGCTGCTTTGCGACCATCCTGGCTGTTGGATATTGTTCGTTAAAATGAAAAATTCTTGAGCCAGACAATTTATAAAAGGTTAACTATCCCTTCTAAAATAAATCTAACTTGTAATCCTTTCCTGAAAAAAATAATTAAAGAGAAATTGGAGCTTTTTTTTTATCTTTCCTTTTCTTATAAACAATAATTGTTACTACGATATCGTCGTACCTGAGGAAATAGTCGTTTGCTCTTCGGGAAATTGATAGGATGTATTTATGAAAAATAATAGCTTATATCTTCGTCGTAGTTTAATTAGGAAATATAAAAATCAAAATTTTAAATCATTAAAATATATGACATTGAAAAAATTACAAAAGAGGTAATGTTTTCAGTGGTTTGATCTTTTTTTTTTCGTTTAATTTTTGCAGTCTCATCTATCATACGAACTTCGTCCAGAAAATTTTAATTTTTGTATTATCTTTATGTAAGTTGTTTTGCTCTAGAGACAATTTAAAGCTATTTACTGCATTTTTATCCCTATCATATTAATTAGAAATAGGGTGTTTTAAATTTAAAATTAACTGTTATTACATTTAAACTTTGCTTTACTTTATGGAGTATTTTTTATATTATCTTCTTTGCATTTTTAAGGTATCTCAATATATTTGTTTTTGTTGCCTTTTTATCACCAGGCAAGTACCTCAAACATGAGAATAAAAAGCTTCCGATTTGGTGCTTAATTAATGTCATCCTGGAGGATACAAAAATAGTGTGGAGTCTGCTACCCCTAACCAATGGCGGGACATGCTTCCTACGGGAAGGGTTGTACCGTGATCGGTGATGGCTCTTAGGAATCAACATTAAATCCTTTCATTATTGTTTGGTCTTTCAGATTTTTCCATGTACCTCAGGTCGGGTCGGAGTAATCATTTCTGATTAGGGAGTAATACAAATACTGCATTACAGTGTCTTTTTCTTTGAATGTATGTTGATGTAAATGTTGCACTTCTACTTATTTTCAGAGCCACACTCCTATCAGCAATAATCTGTCTATCCTTTTATCAGCCCATAGACAGATTTTCTATAACGTATAGAGCTTTAAAACAACTTATCTAACACTATAGTTACCCAATAGTTACATTATATGAAATTAACATATATATAATATTATGATTAGATTTGATTTCTATGAAGCATATTATTTTTAACCCTAGATGCTTAGATGCCTATCATGCTTATCTTTTCATTATTTGAGGAAGGAGAGGTCTATCCTGCTTTAACTGATAAAACCCCCGCATAATAATATATTTTGAGATTTCCTCTCTTCTAATATAAATGCTGTCGTACTTCGATTTCTAAAAGTTTTGTAACTTCACAAATTACATGGTTATCAAAATGAATCTGTTCGTGACGATCAAATTGTGAGAGTGGGAAAAGAGCATATGCTTTCATAAACACATGCAAAAAAGATGAATAGTTCAATTAAATGCATTTCAAGTTTGAATTAATGTTTCAATTACTCTAAATTTCATTTAATTTCTAAAGGAAATGAAAACAAATAAAGATATTGTGTTGGAATTTTAGGCGATATTCATTAAATGTTGATTTAATATTAATGCTTATTATATCTTTAAATGTTGTGTTCTGATGTGGAAGAAAGTAAGTTTCTGATTACGACTCTATGATATGGAATAAAATATAAATAATATATTGTATACTAGCCACCACTGATATACAACCGGTTCGCCGAAAATACTGGTTATCTTTAATTTCAATTAAATTTCTTATGTTCGTGATTTTTCCAATATAATATTTTTAAATATCAATTTGGACCACGATAGCCTGGTTGGAAGGGCATTGGATCGCATCCTTTGAGTAGTGAGCTCGAACCCCGCCGACCGAAGACTGTCCGTGTATGAGGTGGCTGGTGCACGCATAAATCTGTCGTGATCACAAGGTCCTCCAAGTCGAGACAATACAACACTGGGGTTCAGAGGTGATCGTTCTCTTATTCAGTCTAAATTACGATTTGTGAATGAAATGTTTGAATGAAGTCCGCTCCGTAAAACAGGTTGTGACGCATGAGTAGCTAAATCGTACTCTTGGTCCTAGATGGCGCTACTGAAACAAGAAAGCTAAACATCTTTGCTTAAAGTCGCTGACATTGTCAGCAGGTTTGTCTATAACAAGTGCCATAAGAAACAACACATATCTATTTGTATGAGACTTTAAAGATTTATTATTTTAAACATTTATTCTGTTTATTATATACACGAATTTTTTTAATTGGAGTCGATGATGTCATCATGATGTCATAATGCCATTAAAAATTTACTTTTCTGGGTAATAATTCAAATTTTGCATCGTCTTTTTCTATAATGTATTATTTAAAGTAGATGATTGCGATAAAAAGTCGATTTTTGGCGAAATTTTGAATTTTTTCTTATTTAATATTCTTAAAGTTTAAGCAGGTTTCTTTATAAAACCATTTGAATTTTGCTTGTAACTCTTTTGGGAAGTGACACTGATTTTTATATTTGCATTTTCATACGTTTTAATGCTATTTTTTCAACTTCTAATCGCTGATAGAATTTTCTTACGAAAAATCTCATAAACTGAAATCTAACATATATATTTTGTTCAAAATTAGTTTAATAATTTCTCAATATATTCTGCAAATCCTGAAATAGGGAATAAGTAATATATTCATTTAGAAATATTTTATAATTATTTTAGTGCTTTAATAATTCATGCGAAAAATTGAAAATTTTGTATTATTTATCAGTCAAATCATAATATTTAAAGAATGTATAGAAATACAGCCTATTCTTTACTTCAAGAGCTAGATATATATTTCTTATGTCATCTGCAAAATTTTAATCAAATCATTTGATAAACTTACAAACTAGAAGATGTTTGCTTTATACCTCTTTTTAGCCAAAAATAATTTTTTTTTCCAATTTTCCCCACTTAACGGGTATATTTTGTTTTCATAGATATTTTTCAATCTCTTTTATGTAAATGTTCAAAATTATAACTATTTTCAAAAGTTTTTCAAAGATTTTATCCAGAATTTAGTTTTGTATCTAAATTTCCGAGTTACACCGCAAAAAATAAGCAAAATGTTTCCTCCTCAGCTTTTAACGATGAAATATTAAATGAAACCACAAAAACTGAATAAAACGAACCAATTCATTCCAACAGTGTTAACTGTTGTTGAAAAATATGTAATAAAAATCTTTTTAAAAACTATCAAAATTTAGAAAAATAAAATAAGACGTATAAATTGACATCATAAAAAGAATTTTTCTTTTAATTTTAAAAGGATGTAAAAATAAATTCCATATATATATAATATATATATATATAATATAAGAATACTTTTTTTGGAATTATCGCCGAAAAATATCAAAATTCTGATTAATTTTTAATTAAAAGTTGTTTTTTTAAATCTGCAAGATGCGCATTTTCACTATTTAAAGTATGTTTCTAGCAAATTTGATAATCTAGATAAAACGTTCTGATCTGCAAAATTCAAACTCAAACATATACTCATTCTACTTTATTATCAGAAGAGATTTTTAGAACAGGTATTATCTTGCAGAATTAGAAGAATTAGAAAAGAACATTTTTATCGACATAATTAGCTATAAGTTTTCATTTTCTCTAAAACATTAAAAACCTATCTTCAATCACAAATCTTAGCCTTTAAAAGATATACTTATAAAATTATTTTATAATTATTGTAACTAAAAATGCTTGAAATCAAATTTGAACTTACATTAGATGCAAAAAATAGCTACAGTTTTCACAAACAGATAGTTTAACTGCTGAATTTTTAAATAATTACTGCCAATGAAATCAGTTACTTGATATTTATTTGAAACTGCTCGTCTGTCGTCACTTTTAACTTAAAAGGTACAAAAAGAAAAATTTCTATCATATTTTCATTTTTTCCCTTTCACAATATGGAAAAAAATCTATTGATGGTCACAAAAATATTTATGAAATTTATTGTATTAAGAATAAATGCTTTTAATTTATCACAACTGACTTGCTAAATTTCGGCTGAGTTTTCTCTAAAATATAACTGATTTTTCACTAAAAGGTAACCGTTCGACCAATCACAGTATTCATGAAAAAATGATGTCCAAAACTGATTTTAATCATTAAATTTCAGAGCAAGATATTAGAGAAAGGCTCCAAGTTCACTGTTAAAACATCAAAAGATGTTTTTAAGCATTGATATTTTTTTAATTGACATGAGATTCATATACTTATCGAAAGAGATTAAATAACTATCGAAAAAATATAGTTTATTAAAAGCAATGATAAATAGTTATAAAAATGGATTATTTGTGATAAGATCGGTTGAAAAGATCTTGCAGATATCATCATGAGCTAGCAAAAAACTAAATCTAAAGTTGAATGCTTCCATCCCTATCCATCATAAAAAATGTGTTTAATGAAATTGGAAGTAATTCTTCAAATTATGCCGTTATTTTAGTTGAATTAAATATATATCTTGTGCATTTAGTTATGTCCATTCTGCATTGTCAAACCAACGGGCGTGATATTCCCAAACGTTTGTCGGTCGCGGTGGCCTGGTGGTAAGGTCCCGGCTTCGGAACCGGAGGGTTTTCACGTTCGAGACTCGAGTCTACCGAAGAACCGTCATGTAAGCACGTCTGATGCACGTTAAATCCGTCAGGGCCAAACGTCCTTCCACGGGTGTGGTGTGGAAGTTTGGAGAAGGGATGCCAGCTCAGGTATCGTCCTCGTCATCTGAGCGCGTTTCTAACTTACGAGGTCCGTTCTAAAATAACCCTAGTATTTCTTTAAAACGGGACGCTAATATAATTAAACAAAACAAAACCCAAGCGTTTGTCGCATACTCTTTAATAAAGTTATGTCAAAGAACGCCTTACTTCACAGTTGTGTACAATATTTAAGAAATAGGAATCTTTGGCGTGAATTTAGCATTTTTGCTAAATTTCTCGTGTGATTTTTTTTTTTTTTTGCGATTAATTCCCGGCATGCGGTTAGCAGTAACCAAGAAACGAATTTGTATGTTAGACACGTTTTTTACCCACTCTCTGAAAGATGATTTTTACACAAAGCTACTCTTGTAGTGACAAAATTGCATATCAAATTTGATATATTAAAGTCATTCCATTTTAGAATGATCGTGTTTACATGTTTCTGGAAGTACAGACAACAGAAGGTCAAATTTTTATCAGATTTGACTCAAAAGTTGATCTATCAACTTTTGAGTCAAATCTGATAAAAATTTGACCTTCTGTTGTCTGTACTTCCAGAAACATGTAAGCTATGTTCCTCAATAAAAAATTTAAAGCTGTGTCACGAATTTCATTAATCTAGCTCACTCCGTTTTGTAGTTATCGTGTTAACTTATATTGGAATAATAGGACAGACTTCCTCTGGATGAAATTTGCTCAAATTTTGAATGAAATCTGGCAAATTTGGTAGAAAGACCATATGATAAATTCCATCTGTCTAGCTCAAAGAGTTTATTAGTTTTCTTTGTCATCGACAAATGGCCATTTTCTAAAACTATGTTTTTCGAACTCAGAAAGATCTAAAATTTGGAGATTCGACAAAATCTCGAGTTCGAATTTTTCGACTATTGCAATGCTTCTCAATCCTACATATACAAGAAAGTAATAATTAATAAAATCAAATAAGGAAATCGGGGGAAAATTTGAACTGGCAAATCGTTTCGAAATTGCCACTCCATAATAACGTATGCATATTCTTAATGATTTTTTAAAATTTATTGAGATGATATTACATGAAACATCAAGTAGAGGAAATTGAATCTTCAAACTAACATTTATGTTTTCTCCAAATTCTTTGGATGGTAAAAGTCAATAATAAGAATAAAACAATGAAATATCATTTAATTTATTTTCTTGTAGATAATGATTAGAAATACTGTAAATGCGGTATGATGAATTGGCAAAAATGATGGCAAACTAGTAATAATAGAGCAAAATGAAGTGTGTGGCATTGCTAAAAGTTTATTTATTGTTTCAAATTATGTTTTAATTCATTGATGTACGTCGTTATATTCTTTATAATAAATACGTAAAAATTATTTTCAAAATTGTATATTTAGTCAAATACATTTTGGTCTCTTTCAAATTGATATTCTATCATTTAAAATTGAGGTTAATAATTGAATAAATTCTATTCCAAACAAGCGAATATTTATTACATATATTGTTTTGTTAATATTGTTGAAATCTGTTGTATGCTAGATCTTTTAAACTATTCCTTACAATATCGTCCTTATTCTCTTAGAAAATGGGTAAAAATCATTTTAAAAAATGATATGTGGTCAAAGGTTTAAGGTAAAAAATTCAAATTCCAAATAAAACCAAGATAAAAACAAGATGAGTGAAAGCTGAAACCTAAAACTCCATTACTGAATAATATGATGTCAAATGTATAATTGTAGACGTTAAAAAAGAATTATTTCTTTATTTGTCGTTGATCCTGTCTGCTAAACTAAACATTTTTAATAAATGATGTCTGCATTGCTTGACAAATTGTCTTTGCCACAAAAATAAGAATGCAAGTAAAGATTAAACTGAATTTTTAATTAACTAAAAATTAATCAAAATCCTAAAGTTTTTCCTCAATAATTTTGAACATAGTATTGCACAAAAATAACTTTTTCATTTATACTAATTTTATTTCCGAAAAAGTTTTGAACTCAAAGTTTGATAAATTTGTAATATTTTTATGCATATTTTACAACAATCCTTTTCATTGTTTAAATATTATATCAGGTTATTATATTTTGTACTAGAGCCTCTAATCTCATTTAAATTATTTTCGCTCTTGAAAAATTAACTCAATGGGTTATAAAATTAGAAATACCGATTAAAAATTTGGGTCATCTGAAAAATGATAATATAAATTACCTCAATTATATGATTAAACATAGTTTTTTTGTGACTCTCAGAGACTGTTCAAATTGTATAATTCTTAAAATAATTTTGCTATTTTCAAACAATAATTTTAACTATCCTTTTTCAAGATTTATTATTAACTGTAATTTAAGTAAATGAATATTCGCAAAATCGGGTAAAAAATTATACTAAATTTAAGAAAAGAATGAAATAGATTATTGCTTCTCTTGCTTTTTTTTTTTTTTTTTTTTTTTCTTTTTTTTCCATTTCCATATATAGAGTTCCTGATTCATGAATTAGTCTTTTTTTTTTCTTTTGCATGTATTAAGTTTTCTTTCATTTATGACTTCTTTTAATGGTACCAGGAAAATCATTTGGAACTTCTAATCCTTTTTTAATTATGAATATGTTTTTCATAAAAGTTACTGCTTATTTTGAAACACTTGATTCGCCATCTATTTGAAATAAGGGAAAATGAATTCTACTTGGAAGAATAATGAGCCATTACGTTACTTGGAAGAATAAAGAATCACTACGCAAGGAAATTGGAAGAATAAATCACAAATTAATGAGATTACCTTTTCCATGTTTGGTTTGATACACAAAGTCTCATGTAAAGGCTAAAAATGAATGCTAAATGGGGAAAAAAGGCTTTATTGAATACTCAATAATTAACTGCATTTTCATCTTCTTATCAAATTGTTTTTAAAATTTGATAATAAGACAACACAATAATAAACAATTCACAAATCGATTCTAAAAATGTATATTATTTTCAGATTTCATTTAACCATTGTAATCAAATTTGAGTTTCAAAAAAATGTCCAAAATAAACATAAAGTATTTCTTCAATCTTTTTAAACTATCTAAAAAATAGGAAAAAAAGAATGTAACAAAATATGAGAAATGTTTAATGAAAAATATAATCAATCATTTCTGAATCCTAAATCTCGAACATCCAATATTCAGTATTATACAAAACTATTCATAGCTTTATTGTGAGCTTGACACATTTTCAATTTGAAGTAGCTTCAATCTGTTACCAAATCACGATTTCAACCACTCAGTGCCCTGTAGCATACAAAGTTATGCTGCTTTGAATTGTAAAACCTTAAAAAATACACAAACAATAATTTTTTTCAGGTAGGTTTTGAATTGAAGCCTTAGATTTCCAGATCATGGTCTTCAACGTTCGATGCCAAGTGATATGAAAATTCACCACATTTTTAATGGAAAATCAGTGAATTACCAATTAGTGTCTATTTGAAGTAGATTCTGAACATATGCAACCATTGTCAATTCAAAATCTTAAACATTTGTTTAAAGTGTTTTGAGGTACATTTTTATGTGCAAATATCTATTCGAAATAGGAATCATGGTCATCTGAGTATATTGAATCATGATCAGTTCAAGTTCTTGAACATTTAATGTTTGTTGGGTGTAAATTCGATTGCGATTTCAAGTGAAAACAACCGAATAATCAACAAGTTTGAAGAATTTTCTGGAAGTGTGATATCTTATTCATGTCGTAATCTTGAGTATCCGAATCCGAAAATTCCGAGTCACTATCTTGAGTATTCGAATCCGAATCACAATCTTGAGTATCCGAAAAAATTTGAATGGAAAACAGGAGAAAGAAACCAAATGATATCGTATCTTTGAAGCACATTTTGAACTTTCGCAAATTACGATCCCAAACATCCAATGTCTTGTAGGGTGAGCTCTTGTAAGGATTTCTTGTCTTTATCAGCACACTCGAATTCCAAGATGGGTAATTTGTAAAGAGTGGGAAGTCTAACCAACCATTCGGCTTTATCACAAGTGCAGCGGAAACGGTTTTCTGAAAAGAAAAAAGGGAATTATGATGTTATGTTCTTTTAAATATTTAACATCCAATGTAGTTTTATCGATTCATTAAGTTTTCAATAAAAAGATGTAATTAGTTAAAATTTTAATTAATTTTTAACTTAAATTTTAAAAACTTTTTCTTCTACTAACCGGTTCGGATTTGATATTTTAAGAAACGACGGGAGAAAGAGAGACCCTTTAGAGCATTTTGAATATTTTTTTATCGAATGTGTTTCAAGACATGTTAGCTAATAAACATTATGATATTTGAAGATAAGTTTTTAAAAATAAGTTTTTTAATTCAATAATACAAAATTAATCTATAAAAGGCTAATATGATTATGATGCAAATATATAGCAAATCCATAAAATATGAAAAATAGTAAAATTCTAGTAGAATATCTGAAAAACAATTATTCTTATTGTACCTTATTTTCAACATTAGTAGCCATTTAAGAAACGTCATGTTTAATTGTTCCTGAATTATAGATTCGCCTTTTTAGTAATACGAGCTGTGTAATTTGCGAATAATTCATTTCAGATATACGCTCAAAATTTCTACAACTCATTCAAAATTAAATCTTTTTTTAAAAAGAGATTTTTTACTATCTCTTTAATGATATTTGAAATCTGCAAACTACTTCTTCAAATTCATCTAAATCTTCTTTTTTTTTTTCAATAAAAAAATGATTTTTTTTAAAAATGACTAAAAATTAAAAACTATATAAACATTATATATGTAACTTGAAAAAAAATTATCCGATAGTTTATGTTTGGAATTTTTATTTTCATTCGCATAACATTAATATTTGGGCATAATTTTATTATGACACCCACGTACATGTCGTAACGTAAAGTAGAAATAAATGTAGAATGTTCCGCTGGCCGCAAAAGGAAATTAAATTTGTTTAAAAAAACTCGTTATATTTCGTGATGTCTCTGGTATAATGATGAAATTCCATTACAGAAGTCCAGTTTACACGCTAGGCACAAACTTGAGAAAAAAAACTATTTTCTCGAAATAATAGGTTGCTTTTAAATCCCAATCAGAAAATGCTATTAAAAACTCCTAAAAACCTATTTTATTCTTTAATATGTAAATGGTAAAAAATTTTGGCGATGCACATATTAAATAAATAGATATGTATACTATAATTACGTGTTCTTAAAAATTTATTTTTAATAAATAAATTAATTTTAGAAATATATAATTTGATTAATTTTATTTTAATTATTGTAAATTTAATTTTAACTTACTTATTTTAATTAGTAACCAAAAATCTGTGTACGAAGGCATGTTTACAATACTATGTACAGCATTTGAGTAGTAGATCTCCTATAAGACTAACGGAAAACAAAAGTTGCTTCTGGGCAACCATGCCAAAGAAAGGGTTAATAATTTAAATCAAATTCAGGGCCAATGAAGCTATATTAATTTCTGTCATTATTTCTTATAACTAAATAAGCATTTCTACAATTTTTCCCAATAAAAGATCACCTGTTGCCATCAATCGGAGAAAAAAATAGCATATCAGAACACTTAGTAAAGTCTAAAATTGAATTATATTTCCAGAGACTTTAATTCTTATTGCTTCTTATAAATACTTCTTATTGCAAATAAAAAATATCACACAATAACACAAATAAATGAATCTTCAAAAACGAATTAATTTAGATGATTTGGTCTTTCAAATTTAGCAATATTTCATTTTTTAACCACCAAAGCCGACGGGCAATAGAAAATTAACAATTGGTATCTAATTTCTATCACAATTATATAGCACAATCAATCATTAATTTTTCATATATTATATCATTATCAGTGCATGTATATTTCGGCCGTTAGTTTATTCTTTTTTTTCTTATGGAAAGAAAAAAATGCGCATTTTTCATTCAGTTTTTAATTAGAAGCTGTTTGTTATATTCTTTTTACCTAATTATTAAATCTATTTCTTCATTTACGCCGTATTATAATCAATCAGTATTTTGTATTTATCTCAGATCACAAAAAAAATTCGAAAAAAAAATTGAACTGGAAGATCAAATCAGGATGCTTAATTTCAATTTTAAAAAATTTTTTGAAAAAAATTGCAAATTTAAAAAGTTTTTAAAATTCAGCAAATTTTACCGAGGTGCCAAAAAGTCTTTTAAACAACAATTGTTTTATCTTTTTGACAGAGCAAAAAAAAAAAAATACTACAATCAGTGGAACAATATTATGGACAAATGCACGAGAAAAATCATTAATAATAATGCAAAACATCTACATGAAAATCTTTCTACATTAAATTTTGAAATTCAGGCTTTGAGATCGATTGAATCACTGATACGACTACTTGTTCGCTGTATTTCGTAGCTGCAATGTGCAATACATTTTTTGGACACCATAAACACACACTGGCATTTCGTTTTTTATAAATATATTTTAATTTTTTTTTAAAAAAAAGGGGGGGTTTTCTTTATAATTATTTTTATTTCGGTATTTTCGATATAAAAATGCTTAGTATACAAATTTAGTAACTTTATTTACATGCAAAATGAATCTATTTAACCTATCGTTAATTCTTTTCAAATAGTAATAATATATTTTGAAGATGTTCTTCGTAATAAAAATATTAAAGTTTTTCAGAAATTTAAGTTACTATTAACAAAAAATTCCGATTTCGCAATTTTTCAAATAAATTTTTTTAAGTATATAGAAATGAAAATAAAGTTAGTATTAGTCATAAGCCATTTCTGGTTTGCTATTTAAATAAAAAACAAATATTTTAAGAAACAGATATTTTTATACTGTTTCTAAATAAAAAATATTCTCTATATATTTACAAAATTATGCATTATATATAATACTTTCTTGAAACTTTTTTATATACAATTGCAATTTTATGCGATTTTCATTATATAAAATATCCCACTATATTTGAAAAATTTGCAAACACATTAAGAAACATTATTCTGTAAATCGTGAGCTTTCCCATTCTCTCCAATTACAACTTTTTCAAACAAGATATATAGAATAATTTCCAAAAAAAGGAATAATTTAGTGTTTTTACGGCGACCAAAAAGCGTCAAGAAAAAATTTCGCCAAATTATACGAATGTACTCAAGTTCGATCACATGCTATATAGTTTGATGATTGAAATCGCCAAATCAGTGACATTTTTTCTTGGCGCTTTTTGATTGAAATTTAAACCGACAAGTACCAGAAAAAAAATTACTCACCCCCAACTGATATTGTTCCAGTCCTTCTTTCAGCCATTCTTTTTAGAATCCCACGGAATGCCTTTTCTTGAAGGGTAGTCAAGTTATTATCCGTTAAATTGAGACTTTTGAAGACTTGATTTTGAAATGTATCCTCGGCAATAAACATGATTTTATTATTTCCAAGATGAAGAATCAACTTAGAGTTCTCTTGGAAAGAAGAAAATGCCAAGTTGTTGAGCACCCTCAGCTTATTATAGCGTAAATCCAATTTTTCCAATTTCGTCAGATACTTAAACGCATTAGCACCTATATGATTAATCTTATTGAAAGATAAATCAATTTGTTTTATTTTGTCATTCACAACTCTGCCAAATGCTTCATCGGGTATTCTTTTAATGGAATTGTATTTCAAGCTTATGTATTCCAACTTCGGAAAGGCGGACAATTCCCGAAAGGGAAACTTTTCCACATCGTTGTGAACGATTTCGATTCTTATCAATGTATCCCTCGATGAATCGAAAAATTCCTTATCGATAGAAGTGATTGTATTCTTTCTCATGAAGATATACTCGAAATGAAGGTAACCCAAAACATTGGCTTCCAGACTAGTTATCCTGGAATTAGTGAGACTGAATTTACCGAAATTCTTGAAGTATGGCACTGATTGGGTAGCTTGTATAATGCTGGATAGTTCAGTTATTCTATCGCATTGGAAGAGCAAAAAATGAGGAGGTCCATCGCACGTGCAGGGTAGAATTTCTCTTGCCGGGGGACACCAGGCATGTTCTTCGACATAGTAGGCTTCCAGTTCAGCAGTAGTATTCTCCGCATGAAACAGCACCACATCACCCTCGCATGTGACGAGTGGCACCAAGATAAAAATAATGAAATTTGTCACAGACATCTAAAAAAATATGAAAGAATTATAATTATCTCTTTTAAAATATATTATGTGACAAACTGGATCTGTAAAAAGAACAGCAGTATCAGTCCGAAATTCCCAGTTCAAGAAAATCTCGTTTAATGTTTGGACAGATATATTTTATATCCATACAAGATTACATACTGGGAGTCAACAAAGGGAAGCTAGTTTAGTATTGCTCTTATATTAAATGTTTAAATCAAAATTCATTGAACGGATACATAAAATTGATGGTGGAATTCAGTATGGATGGAATTTGTATTGTTGTTCTTCTCACTGATTCAATTATAATACAGAGAAAATCTCCCATTGGGTAATGAATAGATATTGAATGCAATAACAATAATGGAATCAACTTAAGATATACGATTAGGTTTAGAGACAATTTTTTTAAAAATGTTGCATAAAAAATGTATCGTGCAAAGTAACTGAAATCGCCTAAAAGGTTATAATTAGGAGGAAAAGGTATACATTGCCATTGGTTTTTGAAAAAAACTGATTACTTAATGTAATTTTAGCACAAACTTTAATGCTAGAAAAAACTGCTTAAGTTAAAAAAATAAATATTTAATTTTTATTTCGCATATATACGTCTCTTGAACTATCTAGAATATAACAAACCTTAAGATAAAAATTAATTTAATAAATAAATATTTTATAAACATTTCTACTTGCCGTTAATGATTTTTTTTGCCAAAATTTATCTATGTTTTGAATTGAAAACATCTGTAAAACATGACAAATAAAGCTATCTTAAAATTCGTGTTTTACACCTTTGAAGGTGTTTGGCCCATGCATTTAAAATGTGCATGTATTTGAACACATGCATGGAGGTTCATGCTTTCGTGCATAAATTGCTTTTGAGTTATTTTCCGTGAATCAATCATAACAAAATATTCATTCTTCAGAAAATGCGCTTAAAAAATATATTTGCATCCAAATACATTAGAAACAGATTCCTCTTTCCAACTTTTTTAATAAAACTACCTAAAATAAACAGATGGGTCTGGTTAAGAAGGGAGCTAATATAAACATTTCAAATATTATTATTAGAGAAATTTACGGCAAAAATAAATCGCTCATTTCCGTTTGGAAATATCACTAGTTCATTTTCATCTTTTGCATTTTAATAAAATAGCTGTATCTGTACTTCTATTTTGCATATATTAAAATAGAGACTATTTTAGAATCTACAAAATTTAGATTTTGTTTTTAAATCCTTAAAAAAGTTCCGATTTTTTCTGGGAAATGCCATTTTACAATCTAGTCGGAAACCTTAATAGGGTGTTCAAGAAAATAATGAACACGTTTCAATAGTAAATGAATAATATCGATAAAAGTTTTAGTTAATATTTTTTTATCAATTGTTCAAAAATATTTCTGCAAATACTAAGAATGCTAAAAAAAAATCTTACGTTATATCAAACGTATTGCAAGGATTATATCTATATACAGCGGAAATTATGAAATTATTATTGTTAATTTACAACAATAATCATGTTTTGACTCTTTGTGTTCAAAATATACGTTTGACATGATTGAAACGCAAATAAATTAATGCTGGATAAAATTTCCACAACAAGATACACGTTTGGATATACACATATAATATATTTTAAGAACTTAAGCGTATTTAGGTCTAAAAATTCTATTTGTTATATGCTTTAGCATTGTAAGAATTTAATTAAAAATCATTTAATAAATATTTATATTTTTCCATTATCACAGATTGAACACTGAAGTGCAATCGGGGAAAAAAGTCCGACATATCCTTTCGTAGAATTTTGTAGAAAGAAATTTCGATACTAGACTTTTTCAAAATTGATTACATTTTTAAGCAGTCAATTGTGTTACAATTAGTTTTACGCTTATACAATCATATTTTCGGTATAATTTTCGATTAAGAAATAGAAATTTTCTGGAATATTTTTATTTCCCGGTTGTGTTAATACCTGCAAGCTATTTGTGCTTAGATTTCAAAATTTTTGAAAAGTTAATGTTTCAACTAAAAATGGGCAAGACTACTACAATGAGACTACACAAGTCCGGACGGACCCCAATATTTTTGAATTGCGAATAGATAACGAAAAAAAAAAGTCAAAAGTTAAGTCCCTTATACCCTATAGAACTTTCGTCTAAGGCTGGATTATCAAATAGAGAAGATAATCAATTTCCGTGGGCCCCGAAGTCTCAAGGGTCTTTTTCAAGACATCTATCAGTCTTGGAAAAAAAATATTGCCATATTTTTTAATCAATTATTTTTAGGGGTTTTTTTTCAGATTCTTGAATATATTTAGATTAAATTATTCAAATATCACTTAAATTTCAAACGTTATTCTTAAGATTTTTTCCATGTTTCCAAAATCACTTGCAAATTAGCGAGGTCCCTTTCTTTTTCTTGCTGTTTCTAAATTCCTGCAAGTGAATATCCCTGGCAAACTGTGAATGTTTATAATGCAATAAAAAAAGTTGTGCGATGTTTTTTTTCCCTTATTATTTTGTTGAAATAACTTTCGATTTTAATTTTTTTTCGAAAGACGGAAATTAATTCTCTTGTAGACCGCTCGTAGTTAAATGTTTTGTTATTCCTGTTTATCATATATATATTTAAAAACTGCTTATACAGAGATTAAATTGAAATGCAATGTCGGAAAAGCCTTGTATTGAACCTTGTATTGCCTAAGAGGCCTGCAAAGTTTATTCTGCATTGCTTCTGTCCTCTGCGACGTGACTAAGTTCTAACGTGACTAAGCAACCACCTAAGTTCGAAGTATGACCCTAACTGAATTTCTTATAAATATCGAAACTTTTCTTATTTTTTCGAACAGAAAGAGTAAAAATTGAGAGATCTATTATCCTAGAGATAAGCGAACTCATCGTTTTTCAAATTTGAACGATAAGTTTAAAAAGATTTCATTCTAATAAATCTTTCCTGTAAGTTGCAACACGACCAATCTACAATCCATGTAAGCGTTTGTTAAATTCGCGGTGACACATCAAATGGGATTTTTTGAATTGTATATTATTTTTCCCCAATTCAACTAAACATTTTGTTCTACTAATGAGGTTTTTGCCATTTTTAACAACTGCTGTTGAAATTTTCGTCCTTTTTACACATAATACGCCGTAAAATATTTATTTTAACTTGCCGGTAGATTTCCTTTTCATGTCGCTTCTATCTTGTAAAGTACTGAGAGAAAAATTATTATACAACCTTCATACATTACATAATATTTAATAAATAGCGAGGAAATTTCCAATACTAGACTTAATCTTAAACAGATGTTCATTATTTTGAACGTAATTTGTAAACTGAAAACTCACATAGAGTGGTGATAAATTTGGCTTAATAAAATATACAAGGTTATTTAAAAAAAGAAGGAACTGTTTCAAAATGTTTATTTCTAATTAAAGGCTGTAGATAAACAACATCATTGCAAAGAGGAAAGTTCGAAATTTTATTTTTTGCATTCGAATTATCCCGGAACAACAGACAGTGTTTTTTGTTTACAAGAAAATGGTGATAAGTTTGGAAAAATCATTTTGTATGCTGCATTATACAAAAAGAGAATCCGTTGTTGTTTTGTAGCTTGTATTTCGTTGAAAAGTCGACAGAAAGCCACCTTGTCATAAACAGATTTGCAGTTCATGCAAGAAATTCGTAGATGTTTGCATATATAAAGGGAAAAGTACTGCTTGTCCTCGCACATCAGATGAAAATGGTAAATGCTTTCGAAAATAACTATAAGGACATTCTATAAGGATATGATAAACGATTGCTCCACAGTTACCATGTGTGGACACATCGGCAATTGATCATTTAATAATAGCTGTTTATGTGTGAACCTAATGTGACCGATTCTCAGATGAGTTAAAACTGTGTCATTTTTTCGATTATTTAAAGAAGATCAATTTTCTATGATAGGCTTACAAGTACGAATGCTTACAAGAAGAAGTTCGAATACCATTGAGTTTGCTAGAGGATATAAAAACAGCGCTTTGTCTGTTTCTTCAAATCGCATGCAGGAATGCGTGTTTCTAAAAAAAAAGAGCTGCAAATTTGACGCTCTTTTCAGCCTGCTCATTACTACATATATCCCTCATGGGATGGTATCCAGCAGAATGAAATTGTAAAATCTCGAGAGAGAATCTTATATAAAAAAACCTGAAATCTTAAAAATAATTGGATGAGTATGATTTTGAAGTAATTTTTAAAGACTATAAAACACCTAATGAATAGAACTCTTGCCGAATGCATAGAATAAAACTTTGAACTTACTTTTTATCTAATAATATACCGTATATATGTCTGTATCATTGTCATTGAACCTTTGACGGTTCTTTTTAGATCTTTCACATAGATCTACATTTTAATTAAAAAAATAACTTACTAAAATACATCCATCTAGCTTCCTACTTAAATAATAGATTTCACAAAAGACAAACAATCAGCAGCTTCGACGGATTTTGTAAAAACTTTATACATATCTGAAATTTTAGGGATCAAAATAATTTCTCAAATTTGTTTTATTGTGTTTGCTAACTATTATGTTAACATTTTCACAAACTGATAGCCAAACAAACTTCCTAGGGACGATTACATTCAAAATTTGATTGAAATTAGTCATTTTGGAAATTTTAATCATTCGCCTAGTTTATATGTTTAAATTATGATGCTTACAGATAACAAAACATAATCGAAAATTTGCTTTTTTTTAAACTCAGGATGATCTAAAACGTGGAGATTCATCAAAATCCCAAAGTTAAAGGGGTTTTATTAGTGTTAAAAGGAAAACAGAAAACGTAAAGAGCTTTGTACAGGTAAAACTTATGAGAAATGCAGCCTTGTAGTTATTGTTCCAGAGTATTGGCTTTCATCGAAATGGAAGGCAAATATCAAAAAAAAAGGAAACCCTGACCTAAATAAACGTTTCGTGTAGCAACGACAAGTACGGATGCCCTATTGTGTGAATCTGCAATGACATTGTCTCTATTGATCGAGCGTTTTTGTTCACAGAGTCAACTAAAATAGAGTTTTCAGACTGTTTTCTAAATGCAATGTTTTCCTCTTCTCAGACTGATGTCCACAATAATAACATCAATTTCATGTAGGAGTCAAATCATCAAAGGACATCGTATCTCTAATGGCATCGTTAATATCAAAAGTTTTCATATTTATAATGGCATAAAGAAAAACACTGGCATCATTTTGCAATATTTTAAATAATTTAGCAAATCAATACGAGACAACAATTTCACTCTAGAACTCCATGCACTTTGGAAACTTATGAAAAATTTAAAATCCCCAAGTCTTTTTGTCACAATTGTGAAGACTCTATATAATAAGAAAGAGTATTTTTTCTGTTTTATCATCAAAAATAGTTTAGAACAAGAATGGTATTGGTAGACGCATCATTAAACATCCACACCTCCTGTAAAGAATATAATATTCATAGATTGGTATATTATCTGCGTTTTTTCTGTCATATCATCAAAAATAATTTAAAACACGTCTTTGACATCGTAGAAAACAACATCAAAATACCACACCTCCTGTCAACAAGATAATGTTTATTGATTGGTGTATTTATTATCTGTACTTTTTTTGTCATATCATCAGAAATAATTCAGAACATGTGTGTGGTACTGTAGAAAACTACACCAAAATTCCACACCTCCTGTCAACAAGTAATGTTCTTTGATTGGCAAATTATCTATCACTTGAATCATGCTGGCAGAGTTCTTCGAAATGCTTTACAGGCAGACCGATGGACAGAGAATTATCACATTTAGTATGTAGTTATTTCGTAAAAACAAATCCACTCTAACAGATATTTTGCTAAAATTTTAATTTCTTGCTTTAGAATTCATCAAAATTCAAATTAAGTTTGTCTTCAATAATTATATATATATATATATATATATATATATATATATATATATATATATGTGTGTGTGTGAAAAATCATATATATACTATTTTAAAATTCAAAAGGTATGCCAAAAGATATTATTCCAGTTTTTTATTGTTGTTGTTGTTGTTGTTGTTGTTGCTTTCTCTATTTTAATTATTTTTTAATGTTTTAAGTATATTTTACAGCAATACTTTTCATCATTTTTGTTACTAAATTTATACATATATTGCGTTGATGTTAACTGCATGTTTTGTATGAATATAATCATTATTATATCATTAAGAGTACATTTTAAGAATAAAACAAAAATAGACAAACGAAACTTAAAATATTATCATGCTAGAATGTTTCAAATTTCTTTTTTTTTTCAGTCGTTTCTACCAATTTCAATACTGTTCAGAAACTAAATAGGATAGAAAATTGTCGCAGATAAATCATCCTAAAATCGACAAAGAATAACTTCTTTTCATGTAACCCTTTAACATGATAATAATTATAGGTTGGCATACAATTCATAAATTGCTCTGTTATAGATTGGTATACAATTCATAAATTTCTCTATTAGGCATGCGCAATCCAAAAATCCTTCAAAACGTTCTATTCAGAAGATAATTTAGGCCTAGAACTACTTAATTTAGTAGTTACTTCTTGAATAATTGCTTCTTAAGAAAGCGGAGAGTTCGAAATTTATTTCAGTTATAAATTTAGTCAATATTTTAACATTTTTTTCTCAATAATTTTGGGGGATAAAATCGTAAAAAAATTATTTTCGCACCCCTTTAAAATACATAAAGAAATTGACTTTTTGCTGGTGCCAATTTTATTTCCACAGAATCTGTTCTTTAATTTTACTGATTTTTTTCAAAAATTTATTTTAAACACAATGTTTCAACGCTGTTTTTCCTTTACATTAGAGCGCAGGAAACAACAAAATAATGATTAATCAAAATGACTATTTTGGAAGCTCTAATGCGATTGATCAAAATGAATATTACGCTTTTTTTAACTTATTTCTAACTAACTCTTTAACATATTTCAAAATACTTAATGCTTTTTAACATGATGGAAATTTAGCTGCACCTTTTCTGTAAATAATGTAAAAGTCGCTACGCACAGATTGCAACTGCTGAAGCAATCAAGTCAGGCGAATTAAACACAAAACGTTACTGTGTTATGTTGTTTCGGCCTAGAAGTTTGAATCAGATTTATTTATTCAGAATTTATATTATTATTTGATATATTATAAATATAATCTATCATTTACCACACAATGCAAAAATTTGGCGTATATTTAATATAAAACAATACCTGGAATAGTCTTATTATAAGATTCAAAAATCTTATTACTAATTTCCCAAACCTTATTTCATAAATCCAAAACCATTACAAAAATATAAAAGTAATTTCTTCTTTGATTAAAAAGGAATACACCTGTTTGCTAGAACGAATAACAAGGTACAGTTCCAATTTAGATAATTTTAAATTTCATACAAATACTCATAAGCACATCAGAAAAAAGCTATAAGAACAACAAATAAACCATAATGACTTGCATTTCAAGTCGTGCGTAAGTGATTGACGTCAAAAAATTATTCAAAATAAAGTTATAGGAAAAGACGAACAAAATGTTGGAAAGGAACAAAGGTGTTGTAAGAAAATGGTATCACCATTTGTTTGTTGGCGGAACAATGTCTTTATTATTTTAGTAGATTTTATGAAGTGGAAATAATGGAAGTATGAAAATACATTGAAAATATAAAGAAAGAGATCTCGGAGAGAATTTCGGAATGGTCCACCAAATAAGACATTGTAAGACAGGTTAAAGATAAGACGGATAAAGGGAATTTTATACTTAAGTCCAGAGATAATATTCCGGAATACAGAATCGTCGTATGAGGTAGATCACAAAGAAAAAGTATTGGAAATGTATTATTTACAGAACGTTTCTAAATATTTTATAGACACGTACTCCTTGAGTTGTCTTGTTATTTTTGAGCACCCTCCAGTGATATATCCCTCTTCAAAAAAAAAAAAAAAAAAAAAAAAAAAAGATGCCGCCACCTGTTCAAAATGTTTTCATTGATAAAGCTAATCGCTTTTTAGCAAGACTTAAATGTCTCCACTTTACTTAACATTGCTTCTTTTTTTTCAGTAACTAAATGATGTTATGTCTGAAAAAAATTTCTTTTATGCTATCTTCCTTAGAAAAAAAATTATTGTGCTTACTTTAAATTCTATTTATATACCTATATTTTTCTATTACTAAGCTATATTATTTATTAATGTTAACATAACCCCAGGGGGGGACACCTCGAAATAAGGATGAGATGCTTCCGGCATGGTGGTTGAATCTCGCCACCCTGGAAGTTACACAAATAGGTGGGGGATCTGACTCATCCCATTGATGACAGGACGTACTTCCTTCGGGGAGGGTTGTAATGTGACCGGTGATGGCCCTTAGGATACACCCACAGTTCCCGCCAGTGTGCTGTTGCGGTTTCATTCAGTCATTCAGTTTTATGGTTTAAATCCTTGTGTCTTCGTGGGGGGTCGGAGAGTCAGATGGTTGATTTACTAATGTTAACAATATATACAGGTGTATTTGACAGATACAGAGTGACCACATTTGTTTAAAAAAATGCATATCTAACGAAGTGTTAATCCTATCTATAAAACTTATTTTTCCATTCTATTCGACTTACTATAAAAGTTAAAACTCTTTTATGGTAGTTGACTTCCTCGCCACTTAAATTGAAGTATCAATTTAATTTTTAATTAATATTTTTATTCGTTGAGTGGTTTAAGAAGGGAACTACAAAGCATTAAATACTTTAATATAAGTGATTCAGGAAATAAATCAACATACTCGAAGAAATTAATTCAACGGTAGATCAAAAGTAAACAGTACTGAAGTCATTTCGCATAAATTTATGATAAAATCAACAATTACTCATTCTGGTAATTAATTAGTGATGGTTTCTTTTAAACGTGTTTTAAATTAAAGCATTGAAATAAGAAAGGTTATGAAGACTCGGGATTTCTCAGTCTCCCCCCCCCTCCCTGTTTAACCTTAAATACAAAAGAAAAAGAAGGGACAGGGTATCTACGATAGAATAACTTTCGAGGGGATATAAGTGCTTGATGTATAATATGATTGATTATGTGAAGGATTGGTAAAAATCAATTATTAATTAGTCACTGTCTTAATCTGCTCCATCTGTTTCCTTATTTCGCGAGTAGGAAAATCGGATTTGCAATTTTTAATTCAAACGAGCTTCGGGAATTCTTTTTACTTAAATCCTTCGTGCTCTTCTCCAGTATCCAGATATTTAGTCATTGCTCATCTGTCGCATGTAGGGTTTGTCGGTTTTTCAAATCCGGTTTTAAAAAACCGGTTTTTTAAAGTAAATTTGTCACATTTGTAAACCGGTTTTTAAATTAAGAAAACCGGTTTTCCGGAACATCTAGATATTCCTCTTCAAAAAACAAACAAATATTTTTATCAGTTGGGATCGATTCATCTAGCAGCTGAAGGCTTAGGGCGACGAGATGACAATTTATTAACAATTGAAGGTGTATTTGAATTTCTGTTAAATGAACTAAAACTTTACACACAAATAAGTTTGAAATTATTATATGCTTTAAAAGAACAAACTCAAGAAAGAAGACAAGTAGAATTAGCAACTCTTTTGCTTCATTTGCAAAATCCACAAAACATTTCTAGTTCAGCGAAGAAATCTAGTGTACTTTCTTTAGCTTCAAAAACCGAAATTATTGAGTTATCTGGAAAGATACTGTCTAGAATATTTCCAAATTCTTATGTGGAAATCGATTCTGATGAAGAGAAAATTGAAGAAACTACTCATCAGAGTGATGCTTTTTAAAAAGAAGCCATGGAAAAATCAATCCATAAGTTTCTTGAAGACCCTGAAGTAAAACTTACAAATCCAAAGACACTGAAAGCTGAATTTTTATTATTTGAGGCAAAGAGTAAAAGAACAAAAAAATTTTATTTGATGCCATGAAAACTATAAAACGAAGCTCAGTAGCTAGTGAATGAATATTTTCAATTTTCTAAAATATTGTGCCCAATATAAGAACAAGACTTAGCCACTGTTCAATGGATATCTTATGTTTTTAAAAATCCTGTTTTCTTAAGAGAAATTAAAATGAGTGAAAATAATACAAATATTATTTGAAATTTTTGTTTGAGTTTAGGTTATTTTTGAGTAAGTAGTATGTCGATGTAATCCTTAATTTTTTTTAATATTTTGACTTTGATATTGATTTTGTTTTTTGTTGTTTTATATAAATCAAATAAAATATTCTTCCGTATTCTTTTTTTTCTTTCTTTCTTTTTTCTTTTTTTGCAAAAAAAAAAAAAAAAAAAAAAAATTTGAAAACCGGCTAAAACTGGTTTTTTGGAAATATTGAATTCGTAGACAGGTTTCTCAAAAAGTCGGTTTTTGTATAAACTCTAGTCGCGTGCCTGCAGGGTTACGCGTATCACAGATGAGAAACTCTCATCATTCTCTTAGCCGGAAATAAAAATTACAATAAGTGTTATCCATCATACTTTAAAACGATTTAAATAGGAAGGTTACAAACCAACAGAGTATATCTCAATGAAGATTATCTAGTTTAGAGAATCCAGTTTTGGGAGGAATATTTGACAAAATATAAAAACAACAAATTTAACAGTTTAATTATATAAATGAGGCTCACTCACTCTGCTACATATTTAATTCCTTGGGTTGAACAGACTCGGAAAGACATAAAATATAGATACTGATTAAAGTCTCGAGGCCAAATTTTTTTATGGTTATGATATATTATATTGTTTAGTTCCTGTACAAGAAAATAAAAAATAATGGTGCTTTCCTTTGAAAATTTCGCCTAGTTAACTCACAGGGTCAAAAATGGGTCAAACAAATTGGTGCAAAAGTAAGAAACAGAAACAAAATAGCATTCCTTTGGAAAACCTGTAACTGATCTAACAAAATATTTATTCATTATACACATTCTTCCCAATTTCTTACATGTAATAATATGTTCTCTGAGAAAGGAGCGAGACCAGCAATTTATAATTGAGAAGTTACCAGAAGTTCTCTGATGGGTATAACAATGTAATGGATTCCATTTGCTTCCAGTTTAACAATAGAACGTTCCTCTTAGGAGAAGTTACGATTGTGTTAGTCTTGGCCCTCAAGAACCAACTTCAATTCCTACCTCGTTCTTCGATGATGAACATTCGATTAAACCCCTGATACATATACAGGTAAATGAATAATTTTATTGTGATTACTTAATAGTATTCTTAGAATACTATTAAGATTAGAATACTAATATTACAAAGAATGAGAATCGATTTCTACTATAACGAGCATCTGACTCTATTTACTTCTTTTCTTTAAATTTGCAGGTCAATGAATAATATCGTATTTATAATCACCCCCGCCCCCCGAATTGAAACTTTTTGCGTTGTAGGATTAACTTGATTATAGCAAAAAAAAAATTTCATTCGTATACTGCATGTTTCTATTATATAAAATAGAATGAGTAGTCGGTTTGTGTGATGTTTGTAATATTGCTATCATGGGGCTGATTATAAAGATAAAAATCAAATCCATATTACGTTCTGTTGAAATAAACATATTTATATGGCATTTCATTAAAAATATTTTCAAAAATTAAATCCATGTTAATAATTATTTACATATTGATATATGTATGTATTCTATCAGTGAAAATTTAAAAGCTAATAAAAAAAACAATTAGTAATATAACAAAAATAATAATAAGTATCAAATTGAAACGAATTTATTTTCTTTTTAGGCCTAATCATGCAAAAATGTATTATTAATACTATTGCATTGTTTCTTATATGCAGCAAACATGGCATTTATTTATTTCTGTTATGAAAATTCTGTTTAAAATTGCATTCGTTTAATCATAATATTTTTACTTTCTCTTATATGAAATGTACAAAAAGTACATAGTAATTGTCAAAAAAGCTGACTGAAATAGTCCATTCAAATTGCCGTCAAATGTATCTAAAGAGAAAAAAAGGTATAATAGCATCAATGTTTGCTTTGTGTTACTGTCCCAAAACTTGCCACGACATCACGCATTAGGATATAGGACCGGGAAAAGGAGGGAAGCCGAATGGAAATTCATATTTCATACATTATACAAGTTTATTAAATTGAGAGAAAAAAACAAAAAATGTATTTAAAAAATCCTGCAAAATAAAATGTTGAACATTAAGTTGTCTAATTAGATCAGAAGTAAATTAAAAAATAAAAAGACATAAATTTTGAAGAAAACGTCTACACTTTTCTTATAATTTGAGTGAATATTTTGTAAGTATGCGTTCTAATAGAGGGAGTATCTGATATAAGTTCCATATCAATATATATATTATTTTTCTAAAATCTCGACTTACTAAGAAGAAACAGCTGCAATGCAACTTTCCTACCTGTCAGAATTCAAGAAGCGAAAATATTTCTGTTCTAAATCTACAATTATATATGGTTTTGCAATTTTAAATAATTATTTATCGCTATTCAGAAAAATTATTAAAAAGTGAAATTTGGAATTTTTTTCTTATTTATTTTTAAAAAAACATTATAAACGAAAGAATATTGAACAGCTGCCATCAAATTGGCATAGTTGAAAATGATATCATAGAGAAACGTAAGATTTAAGAAGAAAATAATTATAAAAAAAACAAGAATGAGTGCTTCACAGTTTTGCAAATATCAATACAATTCATAAGCAGCCTATTAATCACAGCAAATACAGAAAAAACTCCATTTTTATTGGATTCAGTATCTGCTTTCGCATTAAAATCCGTAATTATTTTTTTAATTTTTCGGAATCTTTCAACAACTTACATAAACTTATGTATTTCATCAAGATTTTTCATTAAAAAAATCTCTCTGAACAAATTATTATAAATCGGTAATTTTTAAACAAAAAATATACTAAGTGCTTATTTGTCAGTTTATTTTTTAAGAAAACTCTATATCTTGTAGTCCTACTTTAACTTTATCAGCAATATTCTCTTTCACGTTCTGTGTATTATCAATTTCTCATGATCATTTGATTTTTATTTTTGAGTTTATCTCAGTATTTTCTATTTCAAAATTATTTAAAACTTAATCCCAAATGAGAATATTTCAATCTTTATAGAAGCTAAAATAATTTATCTCGAATAATTCCTCCGAAACCTCATTCAAATTTTTATATGTTTGATTTTAAATCGCAATTAATAATTTAAAAATATCAAAGATAATTAAAATCAGCACTGAAATCGTTACGTTATTATCGATTATGGTGTATAAACTACACGAATGAATTTTGTACTTGTTTTATTGTTTATTTATAATTTCTCGTAAAAAAATGAATTTTCTTACTATAAAGTACCTCAGAAAAATATTAATTTTTTTCAATTAAGGCTAGAATTGATTTAAAATCCACATATACACCATCATTACTCAGAAAGAAACAATCTTTCCTTAAAATATTTAATCTTGGACAAATCAAACTGCTTCTTCAAGCCATCAACATATAAATAAAAAAATAAGGACTTTAAGGCATAGTTAAGACTTTTATAATTTAGAAATTAAGGTAATAAAAACTGAAATATTGTAAATTATTGTTTATCTACATTAATTTATTTCAATTCGGGAAGAGTGATATTTATAGAAGGAAAAAATTTTATTGATGTGCTGATTGTTAAAATATAAAACAATGAGTATTGAACTGTGTATAATTTTGTAAAGAATATAGGCGCAAATTAATTTCTTTGTTGACTTCATGACAAAATGCTTAATGAGTTTCAAAACATGATCAAGGAATATTAGGATCCTAATCATATTCAGTTACCCAATCAGTTACTCACCCATATTCAGTTTATTAGTGAAAATTTTCACAGTTTTTGCACAGCTTGCCATTTAGTTAAATGCAGTCTATTGCATTATAGACTTATAATGAAAAAATTAATTTATCGAAAATGAATCTTTGAATTTTTTTTCTGAAATGTAGAAATAATCGAATATTAAAGTATGAATTGCAAGACAGATTTCTAATTGCTTAATTAATGGCATTGCTTGATTACATATAAAAGATTTAACATAAAGAAGTATTTTATCCATTTTTTCAGCATTTAGTTTATGGTATCGGAATATGAAAATATCGATAAACCGAAGTCGGAAACTTTTTTTATTCATTTATTTAAAAAATTACGAGTTCTAATGAATTATTATTCACTTCAGAGTAATCCAAAAAATAACAGTTATTAGAACATAAGAAAGATTTCATAACTCTTTGGAATTCACAAAAATTCCATCCATAATTTATTCACTAGGATGTAATAAATAATAGTTTGCAAAGTGATTTGAATAATAAAAAAATTGTTTGAAAAAGGAGAATTATTTTCCACAAAATAGATAATCATTAAAATACAGTAAATAATTAATTATTAAAAATATTTATAGTTGGTATTTTCCAAAAATATTTATTTGCCGAAATAAAATGTCTTTTTACTTTTTAAAATTCATTCCAATACCTTACAAAAAATTTATGCATCATAGAAACTATTTAAGTTAAATTTTTTTAATAAATTCATTTGATTTTTAATAAATTTTAGTAGAAGCTTTCAATTCTTCATTGTTAATGTTTATAATTTCTAAATTAAATATAGTATGTTTACGGATCTCAAATTCAAAATGGGATGGTAATATAATTAAACTAAACAATTCCAATTATAATACAAAGCGGAGATCTTAACATAACAATGTATAATATATTCTTTAAATTTTTGTTGCAAAAAAAATTGTAAATACTATAATAATAAATACAAGAAAAATTATTTTAATTTTAGTGTTATTTATAACTATTTAATTAAGATTAATAACTCTAAAAAATATTAAATAAAAAATCTTACAAAAGTTTTGAAGTCAAAAGTAAAAAGTAAATTAATCCAATATTAAATTAATCAAAATGAACTTTTAAAAAACAAAACAAAATTAATTTTATGAATATTCAAAGTAAGGTTAATATTTAACAGACAATATTCTTTCAGAAATTTTAATTAAATATGTATCATTTTGATTCTATAGAATATTGACAACTTTAAAACTACATAAATTACCACTTGACAACAAGAAAAATATTATTAACATTCTAAGCCATTGTAAGAACGATTTTGAAAGAACTCATCTTCTAATTACTCACCTTAGAAGATCAACTTCTCCAGGTGAAGAGTAATCAGAGCAAATTCCAGCGTCCTTTGATTTCTTCCATCCTAGGGGCAGATGAAACCGAAATACGTCATTTGTGTGCACAAAGGGATCCTGCAAGCCAATAAAAACACAGCACTTCCCGAAACTGGCATAAAAGCAAATGGCCAGCGGAAAAAGGTGGCTGCCACCACACGCACATGTGTTGCACGGTAACCAGTTGTTGCATTGTGAAAGTGGGGGCACAAAAGATCCACATAACTTAATTATGAATATGGGAGAGTGGAGTTTTTCGACATTTTCCCCATTCATTGAGTAGATAGAAAAGGCCATTCACATGCTAATGGATCGAACCATTCAGATAGATCGAATGGACAAAAAAAAAGTGCACTGATCGCGAAAACAACATGATTTTTTAAAACATATTGCAATATATATATAATATAAAAGGAAATTCGATTCTCTAGTTCAAAATATCCTTGTATAATAATGTTTTAGAATTGATGAGTTTACCCTTATATCATTTTTTTTAAACTCATTCTTAGTTTTAGCGACGATAATGAGAACACAAAAAAGATGAATTTAGTATTATTGCATCAGGGTTTAAAAAGTTATTATAAATATGGTTTTGAAATGTGCCTTTAAAATATTTTGAAATTTTTATTAAATTTAGCTGAAAAAATTGCACAGAAATAAAATTAATATTATTAAAGAAACTAATTCTTTAAATTTTAAAATGGATTAAAAATTATTTTTATTCAATAAAGTGTCCCGGAATTATTGAAGAAAATATAAAATTTAATTAATTTTTAAATAAAATTCTAATTAAAATTTAGAAAAATTATCTCACACTAAATGCGCACTACTCTAGAAGTAATTACTTGTCAAATTTACTATCTCAAGGTCCAAAACCTGTCCTGTAAAGGGTTTACACATTTCCTGATTATAAAGGTCACATCACATATTTTGCAATTTATAGATAGTGCGCCAACGTAAGTCGAAATATTTTAAACAGAATGAAGATTTCAATTAAATAAAATTTGTATGTTCTTCTCATCTTTCCCTTGCCTGACATGAATAGGTATCGATATAAATTAAAAGCGCTTAGTTCAATACTTTCAATGATTTTATGATAAAAAAAATCCACCCCACCCCCTCACTTTTTTTTTCTTTACAGGTTATTTCACTGAAGTTTCAGTACTTATGTTTGATAGTTTCATCTTAAACATTTTAATATATATATATATCTCATAAAATGTATGAAACTCAAAAAAAAAAATCACAATCATAATATTAAATATACTGGAGCCTACAATTTTGACTAATTGCCTAGCAAACACCAACAGGAAAATCAGTAATAAAAAGTAAAGATTCGTATAACTTATTTTTATAGCTTACAAATATGTTTAATTTGACTTGTTAAATCTATTTCGTAATCGTTATTACTAAGAATATTATTTCATATAAAAGAAGATACTGTACAAAAAAACCCTCTCGGCAAGCTAGAAGACAAAGGTAGATTCCTTTATATTTTAGTTACTATTTGGCAACATAAATTGTTGATGTTAGAAACAGTCAAAATTAGAGCGTGAAAATCACTTTGCAGCCTATTTCTAAAATATTGCAGTTATAGAAAACCTTTGAATACAAAATTTGTTCGCTTTAAAAAGGTATTAATTTGGCTAATTGAGTTTATTTTTCTATCTTCAATACTAAGAAAGTTATAACGAAATGAAAATTTCACCCACCACCACCATTTCCACCCTCTTTGAGCTAGATGGTCCATTTACGTACTCGTGCAAGATTTTTACATTTCAAAAAACACATTCCAATGCAGTTAAAATCCAAATAAAATGCAATAGGTAGCTTTCTTTATAGTAATCTACCTAAATTAGGAAAAGTTATTTAACAAAATATATGACTATGACTTAAAATTACACTGATTCATAAATGGTCAATAAAATAAAAATTTTAAAATATTTATCATCTATATATTAACCTCTTTGGTTTCAATATTAAGAGGAACAGACAATTATTAAAATTTAAATGGTTTCACAGGAGCTTGTTATTATGAAACATTTATTTAGCATGGGAAAAAAAGCCAGATTACAGCCTTTCTATATTTTCTTAATTCCTATATACTTATTTTGTAATGAATAATTTTTCAGACAAATAATTTCATGTTAAAATTATAAAATTGCTAAAGAATTATATAAAAAAATGATAAAAGGATGATTGCTGACTTTATGTTGATATGTCTTCTTCATTTTGACAAATGATAAATTATATATCTATTTATTTAATAGCCGGCTTCCTTGCATAGGGGTAGCACATCTTCCCCTTGATCTGGACGTCCCGGGTTCGAATACCGGTTCGGGCATGGTTGTTCTTCATCTGTGTTCCATCTGTGAGGTGTGTGAATGTGCCCCCCTGTAAAAAGGGGTTGTGCAAGCGAATGTGTGAGTTTCTAGAGTTAGAAGTCAGACTTCTGCCCTCGGGTACTCAGGGATCTTTACCCTCAGAAGCTACTGCACCCCCTTTCCGTTTTAACGCGGACATCATCATCATAATTTATATAATAATTATAAAATACCATTGTCTTTTTTTTTTAACTTAAATTTTCAAAAGTCTTATGATGTAAAAGAAATCTTTTTCTCCTGAATGTCCATATCCCTATATAGAAGAATAAAGTATTGTAATATCACAAACTATTCAATCTAGGGATTTTAAAAATTCAACACGCTTTATTCATTAGCACATTCTGAGTATAAAGTTCGAGTCTATTCTGAGTCTAAAAGCCAGCAAGGGTGTTTTTCCAAAATACTTTCTCTGTAATAAAGCTATCATAGACCCTCCCCACATGTGGGCCTTGAGTAAGGCTAAGAAAGGCTTGCCAGGCATTGGTGAATAATAGACACGAAATCTTCAACGAGAATCTAGCGTTTTTCTGAATCTATCGCATAATCAGTCGCAATTAATCTCTAGCAAGCGTTTAAAATACAAATCCCGAAAATCGAATTTATGTTTTGGCCTTTATTTTCCCCGAACAACTGAAATCAAAATGTGATATAGAACTACAATTGTAACCACAGGATCACTTATCAAATTTTATTTATTGAAATCATTGCGTTTACATGTGCGCGAAAAGTATCGAGATCAACCTTTTGACAGATTTGGTTCAAAATTTGATAAAAATCTGTATTTAATTATCTAGCTCTTTACGTTTTATAGTTATAGTGTTCACTTGTATTCTGACACCCGGATAAATAGACTTCCTATAAATGGGTTTCGTTCGAAATTTGATAGATATTTGCACATGCAGTGTAAAATCTATGTAACACATTTCATCTGGCTAGTTAGTTCAAAGCATTTTTGAATTATCGTGTTCACAAAACCACGTGATCGTATTTTTTGACGACTGCAGTATAAACCCTGTTCGTATACTAAAGAGTAGAAAAGCACTTTTAGAATTTTTCTACATGTGAACATTATAAGAAATAAATGCAATAATCTGGAAGAATGAAATTTTCATGTGATCTTGTTACCAAAATTATAGATATGTTAAATTGTGGACAAAATCTGTTAAAAGGAGAATTTGTCTGTCTATCTGTACATTAATACAATAACTCAAAAACGAAATGAGTTTCATGCACGAAATTTAAAATGTGATTTTATCTCCAAACTTATAGTTATGCATTAAATTTTGGATTCAAACCAAGATTGTTTTTCTCTCTGTCAATTTGTTGAAATTAGTATATGTTAACTAAAAATTACAAAGCATGAGATAAATGAAATTTAGTATGTGATCTTTATGATAAAATGCATGCATGTATCAAACTTTCTGCACAATCGATAGTAAAAAAACTATAAAATGTATAAACAATGCAAAAAAAAAAAAATTGTGCGGCATTGCGGGAACATATTAGAAAGTTAAGAAGATAAACGCTTTTATAATTTAAAGAAATAGAAAATGTTCTCATTCCAATTGTAAGAACCGCTATAGTATAAATCTCAGGTTTAAAACTTTTACAAAAAAAATCATCGAAAACATCCTGAACTTTTGTCAGCAATGAAAGGCGAACAATGCAGTCTTTCTGTTATGAGAAATAAGATAAACAAAACAGTAGCTAACAGCTGCCGCTTAAATAGGTCTTAGTCCATTTTCCGCAGGTGCTTTCAAATACATTTTTCAGCACTAACATATAGAAATAAATGAAAATAACTCCACACACCATATTTTTTCCAATTTTAAATAATTGAAATAATTCTTCTGTTACTATTTTATGCAGAAGTCAGTTGATGTATTTCTTTAATGTATTTTTCATCTCCAGGATTTTTCAAAACTAGATAAATATTCTGACTATTCTATATCTATTCATATTCATATTTATTCTATATCTATATTCATATTCATATTTATTCTATATCTATATTCATATTCATATTTATTCTATATCTATATTCCTATTCATATTTATTCTATATTCATATTCATAATCGGCCTTATATTTCTAATAATATGAACGTAGCACCGGGCATGATTTTATTTATACCACTTGTGAGCACTTGTCTTAGCAAGCGTAATTCGCATTTTGGGTATAACTTTGTTTTCGTTCCCTCATTATGCTTGATGTAAATACACTAAGGTTTTCTCCTCATGGTGCCTTCCAAATATGGTTCTAAGGACAGTTATATCACCCCTAGGAATGCTGCACTATTGTATTTAAGGTGATCCCATTTGGAACAAAATTTCCAAAAGGCTTGAGTATTTACTAATCTTCTAATCACTTTAGATATATTGTCAATTAGAAACACGGAAATGATGAAAAAAAATTATAAATATATTTTTTAAGAGACAGGGAATTTCTGATAAATTTTAATAAAATTTAATCATAATGGTTGACTCTACACTGTAATGCCGTAATTTTCTTTTCTCACAAATTATAAAGGGCAGTAATATATGAAATGACGCACAATTTAAGAAAAATTTTTAAACGCAAATAAATTAGAGAGAAAAATATATATTAATATGAATTTTTCCTTATTAATACATATTTTTCATATTAATATACATTAATTTAGAACTTAATTTTGATTTAAACACCTGTAAATGAAAAAGTATTTCAAGAATTGTAACATTTTTGCTCCATTTTATTACTTATATTATTTAAAATCTGTAATGTAAATTTCAGATGGTTATCTCTATTGGGTTTTGAATTGTCATATTATGGGTGAAAAATTATTATAAAAAAGAAAAATTTGAGAAAATTGCAGTTAAAAATGTTTTGCAATTGTTTCTTTTCATAGGAGTATAAAATTTCCGATAACGATAGATTAAACCCTGTTTCTTATTATGCTATCGTTTCTTATTTTGTTGGGCAAAAAGTTATTTCTTGAAGTTGTGGGGTCTGTTGTATACTACTCACTATGTAATCTGACCTTCAGAAATTTAGTATTTCTTTTCCAACTCGAAAGAGCTACTTCTGCTTGTTGTATTAATTTTTCTTGTTTTGTCCTTTTGTGTATAAAAAAAAATTGCCCTTGTTCTTGTTTAAATGCCGTAGCGTTTCTTGAAGCTCTGAACATTTAAGTGGAGAAATCAGTCCATACCCCCATAAAATCTTTTTAGGGAGAGAATATATTTTAGAATCATTAATTAGTTAATTTTCAATTACTTTCTGTCCAATTTAATAAGTAGTGTCCAATTCTTAATTTGAAGTTCTTTAAAACTGCTAATATAGCTTTATAATCCTAATTAAATTAAAGCACAAGTATAAATGAGTCCAGATGCATTGATTTTAACTCTACAAAATACTGATCAGAAGTTCCATAGCTTGCCGTTAAAATATACATTTGTATTTTGCGTTTTTCTATGCAGTCACTTGCATAGTAATTGTTAATCGCAAAATTTCTTGAAAATAAGTATTATACCTATTATATGTTGCATGGGTCCAGCAGTCTTATGCTTAAATGACTTGTCGAAAGCCTTTGATCTTTGGTACTTACACCATTACTACATTTAGCACAATGATAATGTAACAGTGACGAAATACTACGAAAATAGTACTTTGTATATCGTGTAAATTGCCTTTATTGCTACGAATTATAATTACATGGTAGTTTTGCAATTGATCGATGTAGCAATAAGTCAATTTTTCTTTTCCACCTAGTCCTTTGATATATTTTTATACATTTTTGTACTCTTTTGTTGAAGAGTTTTTGAAGAAGAGCAACTCTTTGTTACGTATTTCCTGTATAAACTAACTTTTTCACGAACTCGCACTATAAATGTGTTCTTTACTGCGTTGTATGCGAAAAGCGCCAAAAAATAGTAAAATATTACAATTTTAAAGCCAAATTTTTGTTTCGGAATGCTACTTTCTGTTTGTCTTTGCTTTAGACAAAGTATATTACGGTGGCTGAAATATTTTTCTAACGCACTTGGGGGGGGGGATAATAAGCTATTTTTGGAAAGAGAAAAGCTTGACCTACAAAAAAAATTATTTTAATGTTTTCGACAAATTGGTCAGAATTTGGTATTTTCAAAGCAATCAGCTGCTCAATATACATTTGATGTAGTTATCAAACTTTAAAATTGATCTATCTGGTCCTTTACATACGATTAGACATAAAATTGACTGGCTTTACATATGCATGATTAGGCATATAGTCAATCCTATGATAAATTTGATCAGTGACATAAAGATAAATGATTCCGAAGCATAATTTGATTTTAAAAATTCCTCTTGTCGCCTTGTGTTTTTGCAAATATAAATGGTATCTTAGGCATGGTATAATTTTTTATCTTGCATCATTTACTTACCATATTTCGTTCCCACATTATATTTGGCTAAATGACGCAAATGCATCTTGACATGCCCATCTTTTGCCCCCTATACTACATCACTAGACTCGATATGCATTTACAATTCTAATTTTAAAATCATCCACCAGACACCAACTTACTGCTTTCTTGAGTTACCGCATTCATATTCAAACGGATAGATACAAATCTAAATACGTTAACCAAGAAATCTGTTCAATATGCCAATTTCAGTTTTTTTCGGTCGGTTTGAAACTGAAGTAGCATTTGTATTCCAGTAAAATGCCCAAGGTGTCCTTGATTCCTATGCATGCAGATCTGAATTGTCCCTGATTAAAGGAAACTAATAATGATGAACAAAACAAGGATGGGCAAAAACGTGAGAGCGACCTCAACAGCGGGTGAGCGGACGTCCGATTGCGACCACTGACAGGTATCATCGGAACAAAGAAGCAGATGACTGCTTTGTTTTGGAACACGTTTTTACAATGAATGCTGCAAATGAGCGTTTCGCCGAAATCGTGTTCATGACACCTACATGCTGCGAATGTGGGTAGAAGTGTTGTCAGAAATGATTTTAAAAAATTAGGGAATAACCCCTTTACTTTTTTATATGCTTACAAATAAAAATGTGGCCAAAAATGTGAGGTGGAGAATTGCTATGTAATTCCATGTGTTATTCTGTAATTCCTGTTTCCTAAACTGGCATCAGTGAAAATAATCGGGAAATATCAAATTTGTTTTAAATTGATGATTTTTCCTTTTCTTTTTATTCTAAATTTGATGTATCCCTATTTAATTTTACTAAATATTATCCCTACAAAAACCAATCTTTTATGTCATTTGAAAATTCAAAAAAAAAAAAAATCTAAATTTTCAGTTTTGTTTACCGTACTGTTTTTACTCTGCTTTTTCTCTCTACTCATAATTTTAGAGAAAAAAAATATCTAAATATAAATATATCAATCTTCTTTGATATTTTCTTTGAATTTAAATGGCAACATGCAGATAACTAAATAGAATAACTAAAAATAATTAGAATCTTTTAATTTTAAGCTCATGTTTTAAAAAATATATGCAAATCAAGCTTATTTTTTAGCTTCTACAGATAAGAAAATCCAATATTACCAACTGGCGAATTTAATCGAAATTGCGATCCAAATTTACAAATGTATCGGTTTGATTACTGGTGGTTTTGAATCTTAACATTCGCCAAACGCATTGTAAGACGAAGAGAAATACAAACACATTCCAAAATATTGTTCTTTTTTCAGACATTCTAAAATTTAATATTTCTTTTCATCAAAATATTGAAGTCGGATTTCTGAAGATTGCAATTCTTTTCAGTGTGCACAGAGTTCTCCAACCAATATTAGAAATCGTTGAGAAATTAATACAACTAGCTTCTATCTGAAATTTAATTGCCTATTCTATTTTTATTCTTAATCTTTTTGAAAAATATTAATATTTGAAATTATTAACGATTAACGAATTAGAAAATATATTTCTTCGATGATCGCTAATTGTAATGTTTAAAGTTCTTTCAGCATCAATAAAAAATTTATTTAATTCTGTAAAATCTTAATTTTACTAGCAATGCGACTGATTCATTTTTGATTGATTCAGATTAAATTTCCCTGATTACTCCTTTTCCATTAAAAGTCTTTACCTAAATAAGAATCATTGTCTATTATAATAATTCATATTTATTATTAATGATCCATAGTTACTTTGGATTAATTTATTTTACAATGGAAACGAGTTAAGTTAAAATCAAATTTTGAAATTTACTCATACAACATTACTTGATTACTTTCTTTCAAAAAAAAAATGTGTTATAAATAAAAAAAATTACATCATTATTCTCGTTAGACCAGGTTTCACAATGCATCTGATATTTTTTTAACTTTAAACCTTGTGGTGCCATCTGTTGATTCTTTATTAAACGATACTTCTTGTAGAATTATTTTTTTTTTCTTGTCGCCATCTGGTATGAAATAATGTGATTAAATGATAACATTTCGCACCCATATATCTTATTTATTCTTTTTTTAAAATAATGATACTATTCTATTATATACTTACATATATACCTATTATATCTTTAAAAAAAATTGTTTTAGTAAACTAAATATAGAACCCGCGAAAGTGTTTGGACCACCAATAACTGAATTTCTTTCTTATCATTTTTTTAATCTACAAATTCTCTAAAAGTCTATTTTGTGTGCAAAAATGTCATAGAAGTAATCTTAATATCTTCTGAATTTATTTTTGAAACAAAAGAAAATGCGCTTATTTCTTTATAAATTAATAATCTTATTAAAATTTCAGAAAAAAAAAATCACTTCGAGATACATATTTCCATCCTTCGAAATCATTTGGGCCAAATTTTTCGATTTAAGTCAAAAGGTCTGCCCTTTAATACGCCTATCGGCAGATAGACAGAAGACACGCATTTGCTTTTAGTATTAGTAATAATGATGGGTATTATATAGAGACGACTCTTTCATTTAAAAAGCATTATAAGGAAATATTTTTTTAAAAGATTTAAAAGTATTTCCTTTTAAATCGCTTTGAAAGTTTTTATTGAAATTGTTTTAAATTTGTTCCTAAAATTTGATAAATGATTGTTACTTTAGCCATTTATAAAGGAATAAAATAAGAAGTTCGTAAACATGTGTTCATGAAAGCTGTTTGAATGTCCCATTCATTAATATATATATATATAAGCATTATTTTATGTGAAGCAGAATGCAGTTTGAAGACAGTGAAGATACTTTTGATTTCGTGACGTCGTTTTATTTCATTTTGAAGAAGCAGGCATATGTACAAGCGATGAGCACACAGAATGACACAGAAAAGGAATGAGGAAAAAGCTCTTGGACATTGTATCCCTGCTCTTATATAACCTATGATTTTGATAGGGAAAATATTTCTTCATAGTACTAATATATAATGAGATTTCGATAGGAATTTTCGTTACACGCGTCGACGAGGTAGGGGAAACACAGGGAGGTACAAAAAAGAATTTTTTTCGTCAGCGGTATTCTGTCCTTTCAAGCGGAGTGTGGGAAAGTTAGGCTTTTAGTCGATTCAGCAAATTTACAATGCTTCTCTTGAATTAATTACGTAGAGAAAGTGGAAATGGATCACGAGATAAGAGAATATTTTAGAATGAAGTTACTATGGGCTAAATTAAGATAAAACCCTGGAAATTAATTAAATTGAAATTAGAATTAAAATATCATTACATATATATATATATATATATATATATATATATATATAATATGCATCCATTGGATAAATTTTGTTATTTTTACGAAATTAAAAAAAATAGACAAAATTTATCTAAAGCTTCCAATTTATTGAATAAAATTTGCAAATCTGAACAATAAAGGCATTGTTATTACTTTTCTACTTATAGATGTGAAATATGATAACTTGAAATGAACTCCCTTTTAGAAATATTTTCTTCCATACTTTATTCTGCTCTTTGAAGCTTGACTGTAGACCAGAACCTTGCGTTTTCAAATCATGTCTGTATCACCAATTTGAAATGTCTGTAAATAAAAAATAAAAAAATTCTCGCACTTCAGTAAACTTTTTTTTATTTCTACAAAAATATATATCTTCAAATGGCGATTAAAAATAATTTTGAATAATTAATGATAAATAAGCAAGTAATAATAAAGTAAATTTTCGTAACCTAGCAACGGTCATTTTCTCCCTGTCCTTTTCCAGAGTTGAGTTGAATGCTCTGTGCAATAAATATAGCATTTTATTCATTACACATTCATTTGTCTCGAACGTCAAAAGAAACTAATGTCCCAAAAGTATAACCATGAACGCTAAACATGGTCATTTATCTTCACGTATATTATGAGTAAACTTGAAGTAGCCTCTGCAGTTAATGTAATATCTTTTAAAAGATATTAACTTATCTTTTCTAAAAAGAATAAAGGATTATCAAGTAGACTTTCTTTGATGAGACAAAGTGTTTGAAAAGTTTTTCTTTAAATATTTTTTTGATTTTGATCATCATATTTCTTTAACAAAAGCTATTTGTATTTTGTTTTGAGAAATCCTACTTAAATTGATTTCCAAAATGTAAATAGGATTGTATGCTTTACTATTCTTGATTAGAAGGATTTTAGTTTTTAAGAAACTACTTTTTAAGAATTTGTCAAAGCAAACATACTTTTTTCTAGGATGCAACAAACTGATTTTGCAATTTTTTCATCCTCTGGTAATGGTGCTCCGTGCACGTGCCCTGCCTGTCCCATTCTCAAGGTCGGATTTAGCCTTATAGGGACCCTGAGTCAAATAGAATTCAAGTCGCGGGGCCACTTATCCCTTTCTCATCCTCCAAAAACAGGTATATTTTCATTGATTTTAATTTTAACCTCGGTATAAGCAATTTTCTGCATTAAATTCTGGCAAACTGAAATCATAAATTTCTTCGTTCCTGATTATTTAAAAAAAAAAATTGGTTTCTTTATCAAATTGAGATTATTTTCAAAAAATTTGGTTCCATTATCAAATAGTGATTTTTAAAAAATTTGGTTCCATTATCAAATAGTAATTATTTTCAAAAAAATTGGTTTCTTTATCAAATTGAGATTATTTTCAAAAAATTTGGTTCCATTATCAAATAGTGATTATTTTCAAAAAAATTGGTTTCTTTATCAAATTGAGATTATTTTCAAAAAATTTGGTTCCATTATCAAATAGTGATTATTTTCAAAAAAATTGGTTCCATTATCAAATTGAGATTATTTTCAAAAAATTTGGTTCCATTATCAAATAGTGATTTTCAAAAAATTTGGTTTCATTGGCTTGTATGCAGAAGAGTTCAAAATTAGAATTTAAAGTTAATTTCAAATAAAATATTGGTAAAGACAAAGAATTTTAACACAATCTAAACTTTATTTAATTATATGATTGAAGAGTTTTTAAATTATAAAGCAATATAACTTGTTATAATTATATTAAAAAATGTAACGTAAAACTTGCAAGCCGTAATGAAATAGGAATATTATTAGAATAATGTTCTCAGGTTTAAACTGTACTTTATTTCATTTGACATATTCGGGTTCACGATGCTTGTATATTAATTTTTCTCTCAAAATATAGTAAAAGATTTAAACCCTTTGAGTTTCGGGGGTCTGTAGGCAGCTGCTATTTTACTTATTTATTACTATTTTACTTATAAGATTTTTAAAAGAAAGAACCCTTTTCTTAAAATTAATTCTAAAGTTTAATCTTTTTCCGTATCAATCACAAGATGGCGCCACAAGTGTTAAAAGATATGAGACTATTCTGTAAATCAATTAGAAAAAAAAATAGGATAGATAATTCTATTTAAGTAAAGCGTTTATTTTTTCTGACTCTTTAAAAATAGTTAATTTAATAAATTTTTATCAGAAAAATCCCATTTGTATTTGTAGGAATTATTTCTTTCTCTACATCATTTGCATCACATCAATTTATTTTTTCTCTCTTCAAACGTCCATATTTTGTTTGTTTGTTTGTTTTATTTTTAGCCAATGATAGCTAAACAAACCCTTTCAAGTTTCTGACTATTATAACATCGTCCAAAATTATGAACTTCATCAAAATATTGAATTCCTTTTAATTGTTTTAAACCGGAACATAATTTCTAAATGCTATAATTAAACCAATCCTAATTGTGTGTGTGTGTTCGTCCTCTTCAATTATTTTTATTTTTATTTTCCTTTCAATTTTTTTTCGCATGATATAAAATCAAAATATATAAAAAAATTATATGAGCTATTACATATTATATTCTTGCTTTACAGTGGAGTTGAATTTCTAAACACAGTAGAATATATACCCGCTGTAACATAATTCCAAAGAATTTTTCATATGATTCATATAATCCATATTGGTCTTGCAAATCAATGTTTTTCTTTATTTTGGGACAGACATGGGGACATGGGGATTTTAGTGCAGAACATGTTTGTTGTGAATCACTGGGAATGAAAGTAGCTCTGAGGACGATAATAAAAATTTGAAAATTCGTTGGGCCGTTTCTCCGCGTATTTGTTCCTGACTTTGTTTAAAATCGAATGAGATAACCAGTTCCAGAAGATTGCAATCACTGCATATTACATTGGTATTTATTTATTTTTAAAAATCAGAAACATCTGTATTCGAAATTTTTAAAAAAAATCGTTTGATTTTCAAGTAACATTTTGGAATATTTGTCTTCTCTCTTTATTTCAAGTTGAATCCTCTTAGCAACAGTTTAATTTGCATTGCATTTATGCAAGCATTAAAAAAAATAATTATTATTATTATTTTTAGAATACTTTGGGAACAGAGAAAATAACATTTTAGCTCAAGCAGTTATATTCTTTATCATTTAAGTGCTATAATTAAACCAATCCAAATATTTATATTTTCAAAAACAATAGCATCCTTTAAGGTAAAAAGGTAAAATTTGAAATGTTAATTAACAGTAAAAAAATTATATCTGTGTCATACAAAATTTAAATATCCCAGATTAGCAGTAAAATTAGCAATTTTTCGTAAAATGAAAATTTAATTGTAGCGGTTTCATTTGCTTCTAGTCTGCATTTTTGCTAACAATTTTTTTAACTATATAATTAATAGCTATTTTAAAATTGAAATATGCTTATCAGATCCATCTTATTTTTTATTTTATGAAATTAATAATTACTTTTGTTGTAATAGAAATAAAAATGAATTTTATTAAAACAAGCTACCAAAAAATTATTCAGTATTCAATAATATTCTAGATTCTATTCTAGTACAGTCTTATGTCATTGTTGTAGTTGTAAAGGGGCGCATCGTTTCAAATTCTGGAATGTACTTTTTGTCCAGTAATTTTGATTTGATGAATTCTGGTGAGTTCTGTTCACAACACACTTTCATGACGCGGTTTCATTCTAGATCAATTTGAGAAAGGAAAAATTCTAAAATGATTTCGAAAATCATCGGAGAAATCAACGGTCAACACAAAGCGCGTAAGAGTTAAAAAAAATCATCTAAAATTAAGGAGTAATTATAAAAGTTGTATGAGCAAATTACATCTCATACGAACTTACGAAATATCTAGAAGAAAAAAAAAGCATTATCTGTCTAGGAATCGAAAACATGCAGGAACTGAAATTTGGAATGATGGTGAAGTGAAAGCATCATTATTAAATAAAGCAAACCTACATAAATAAAATACTAACTTCGTCGCATAGAAATCATTCTTATTAATCATTGTCGAATGGCAACAATCAAATATAAATAAACCTTCATGCAAATTTTAGGCAGCTTTAACGAAAGTTTTCAAAGCTGTTTTGAATTTAATGCTTCGCTTGGCTACTTAATGGAGCAATTAAAAAAAAATTTAGAAATTTTTTGGAGAGTATTCGCCAGGTCGCCAAATAATATATTCAGTTAGAAGAAAGAAAACCAAAACGAAATTATGAAATAGACTTCAAACAGAAAGTTTATTAGAAGGCAAGAATAGATTTAACTGTAACCAGATGATAATAGTTGCGATGTAACTACGGTTCATATCTTCCAAAACAATGACCTTAAAAAAATTGTATTTTTATTATCTTATAATTAAAAAATATATATATTTTTAATGATATTAATTTCGTTCCCAAAGAATTTTTCCCTTAATTTTAATAACATTTTTAATTCAATTTGACACACTATATATATATATAACCATGTTTTTAATCCATCCATCAAAACATTCAATCGTTTGATTTCTCCAATCATTAATTCTAGGTAGCAGTGGGATTTCCACTTCCGCTTTTATTTCGTAATATATATATATTTTAATTTACATCAACCTGATTAAGTTGAATTCATATTTTTTCAGTCTTATCAGATAACATGGTGAAATGTTTTTGTAATAAAATTTATCCAATAAATCATTTAAGAGATTGAAAAGTCAATAAAATGGAATTTTCTTAATGTTTGCATAGGTTTCTACATGAAACCATTAAAATTTTGTTTCTAAGTTTATTTTTGGAAAGTTACATTGGTTTTTATATTTTCATTTACGTATGTTTTAATGCTTTTTTACATTTTTTATAAGCAATTTTCTAAAATTCCAATTTTTGTTTTAATTTTATTTAAAATAAATTAAAAATCTGATGCATAGGTTTTTTTTTTGTTCAAATTTGGTGTAATAATTTCTCATTATGTTCGGCAGTTCCTTGAAATATTGAGAAATTATTATATCAAATGCGAAAAACAAATAATATATTTAATTATCTAAGTAATCTATGTATTTAGAAATATTTTATAGTTGTTTTCATGCTTCACTATGTGAAAAAAAAATGAAAATTTCGAGTTATATATCAATCGAACCCCAATGATTAAATAATGTATAGAAATACAGAAATCCTTTCTTTAATTTAGGAACTCGATAATATATTTCTTAAGCTATTTGCAAAATTTTAAGCAAATCATTTGATAAATCTCAAAACTAGAATATTTTTATTTTAAACCTCTGTTTAGCCAAAGAAGCCCTTATTCATATAATTTAAAGTATTTTAAATTTAAATTATATGAATTATAATAATATTAATATAGAGATATAGTATAATTTAGAATATTTTTCAGAATAAAGTTTTTACTTGCATTATCTAACTTTAAATTATACTGCCTTTTCCAGATAGCATTTCAACCAAATTTCATTTCTCAAGTCCTTTAGTAACTATCGATGTCATCGCTTTACTAGCACTTTCTTTACCATAATTTGAAAGAAATTTTCGTGATTTTTAATATTCCTCTGATTGACAAAAATATAAATTCGGAATTCCGACGCTTTTTCGTCTTTTGCTAATTCCATTGTTTACTTTATACTTAAAAGGAAATGCAGGCAGATTTAAAAAATTCCGGCTTATAGAAATATTTAGTCGTATAAAGATAAAAATTCAGGTTATATGAGTTTTTTCTAATGCTTTCCCCAAACATGTGAAAGATAAAAAATTTTGACTTCATTACCTAATAATATTGAATTGCGTTATAAACATTAATATGTCGTATCTGCAGGAATGGAACAAAATTATTTCTTATAACAAGATATTAACTTTTTGCTGATTTTTAGTTGGTTTATGTGATCCATTAATCGACAAACTCTGATATTGCAATTCTTCCATTTTTTTTATTTGTTTTATCTAAACATTTTGCTCGGTGACATTGCTATTTATCAACTTTGATCAACAAACTATACAGGATTCCCCATCGAAATTAATCCGGCATCCGTAAAATAGTGAAAAGCTCCTGTTATAGTTCTAAGAATCTTTTTATATGCATTTGATTTGGAATTAATTTGAATTTCTTGACAATATCCAATTGTTTTTCCCAGAGAAAAAAAATTGTTCCTTTTTCCTGTCAGAAATTGCTATTTTTTAAAATTAAACGTGTTTTCAAATTCGCAACTGTATGTCTTTGTTCAGCATTCAACTCATTCAACATTATTTCTATCTTTTGTCAACTTTTTTCAACGAAACAAATTCTTTATTATCTTTTTATAAAGAAAGTTATCATGAGTCATAAAGGTAACATGCTTTGTTCTCTTTATAATAGTGACACTTATTTGACTAAATTGATAACTATTTTTTCTCAGAAAATTAGCAAACAATTGGATATGTTTATCAATTTCAGAGCGAGAAACGATCTATTGAGAATATGCACGTTATTCGAGAATTGATAAACTTATTTGAATGGTTGATATAAGCCAAGGACATATTCTAAAGGGATATCGGGAGTCGGAAAGCCATAGCGTTCCTTTAACTGGAAGCGTTCTCCCGGAGGACTTTCCCTTTTATTTATGCACCCCCCAAATGAATTGTAAAACCGCGTAGTGAATTTGAAAACGAAAAAACGTGCTTTAAATGCATAATAGGAAATACCTATCGGTATTAAGCGTTTTACATTTTAGTATTCAACAGCTATTTCTTCCTGATCTAATCTTGAAAAATTTCTATATGTAGTAAACGTTCTACATTTTAGTATTCAACAGCTATTTCTTCCTGATCTGATCTGGAAAAATTTCTATATGCAGTAAACGTTTTACATTTTAGTATTCAACAGCTATTTCTTCCTGATATGATCTGGAAAAATTTCTATATGCAGTAAACGTTTTACATTTTAGTATTCAACAGCTATTTCTTCCTGATATGATCTGGAAAAATTTCTATCTGTAATAAACGTTTTACATTTTAGTATCCAACAGATATTTCTTCCTGATCTGATCTGGAAAAATTTCTATCTGTAATAAACGTTTTACATTTTAGTATCCAACAGCTATTTCTTCCTGATCTGATCTGGAAAAATTTCTATATGTAGTAAACGTTTTACATTTTAGTATTCAACAGCTATTTCTTCCTGATCTGATCTGGAAAAATTTCTTCATGTAGTAAACGTTTTACATTTTATTATTCAACAGCTATTTCTTCCTGATCTAATCTTGAAAAATTTCTATATGTAGTAAACGTTTTACATTTTAGTATTCAACAGCTATTTCTTCCTGATCTGATCTGGAAAAATTTCTATATGCAGTAAACGTTTTACATTTTAGTATTCAACAGCTATTTCTTCCTGATTTGATCTGGAAAAATGTCTATATGTAGTAAACGTTTTACATTTTAATTTTCAACAGCTATTTCTTCCTGATCTGATCTGGAAAAATTTCTGTATTAGTAAACGTTTTACATTTTAGTATTCAACAGCTATTTCTTCCTGATCTGATATGCAAAAAAAATTTTATATTTTTTCCGCAGTTTTCTCGAAATTTTCTTTTTTATACTAGCATAATTACAGAGAAATTTGTAATTTTAATATATATATATATATGAACAATAAAAAAAAACTACGCAAATAAAAGTATTGGTAACACTAAGATCTATTTATTCTAGTAATCATTAAACAGAATTTGAAAAAAAAAAGTTTATAAAATCTTCATTCTTAGATTTTATTAAGTTTAATTCAACAATAGAAATATTAATGTTCGAAAAACCGCCAATGCCATCTGTCATTTCCCCAATGTTATACAGCGAATTTAATCTCAATATCACCTGTCTACAATCATATTTCCGATAAAATATGACAAACTTTCATCCAAATCTGACAAGGAACATCCGACATTTTGACATCAACCATTAATAGCCGCATCCTCTACATACTAAGACCATACTAAGACCGCATCCTCTACACATCTGACTATTTATCAATAAACAAGTTGTCAGCTGTGGGCTTACACGGGTCTTCAACAACGGCCCTTTTCACCTAGAGGGCTATTTATATCACGCAAACGCATGCCACTCACCAGAGTGTCTGAGTGTACACGGAATTACCGACAATGTAGGTTAAGTTAACAGATGCACCGATTTATTTACGTTCAACACGAGAACAGATATAAGTGCCACGCCAAGTTGCCATTTTGTACAAAAGGCGTGGGTGTTCCCTAGCGCTTTACGGATGACCATATTTTTAGAGACTGTGCAATGTGTTAAGGATATAAGAGGGTGTGTCCTGAAATCGTCAGGAACAAAAGGACACAAGTGTCCCTACTGACCTGGATATAAAGCAAGGCAAATTGCCAGACGGACGGTATTGATTAGTCACAGATTTCGCCTTTGAGACGTAGTTCAAAAATAACTGTATTAACTGTCTGGGCGGTAAAGAAAATGCGTAAATACATTAGGTCCGGCAGTAAACAGTCATGTTTGATTTTGGAGAAGTCGCAAATGAATAGGAAACTCCATAAAATGCGTTATTGATTGATGATATGTGACAAAAGAATGTAAACAAAAAAAAAGGGGGGAGGTTGCGTAAAGAACTTTTTTATGTGTCTGAGGGAAGAATTATAGTCATTGAAGAAGACTTTTTATGATTGTATTAAAAGTGTCGCTTATTCGAATTCATAAATACAAAATTGCCCTGAATACAATTTATGGGTTATGTAAGTTTAAAAGATTTTACACAACAACTGGCCCCGATTTAGTTTATTAAATTAGGCCTATTCTGGAATTATAAAAAGCCTTCTGTTATAACTCCAGTCTGTTATAACTCCTATTCTGTTTTGAAGATTCTCAATGTTAAACCATAATAAGATAGCAAGCTTATGCGAACACCAACTTTCAAAAATCTCTAATTATTCCTAAGTGAATATATATCACCTTCCACAATATTTTATTTTTAAATCTATAAAATGCACATACAAGTTAAAATTTTATCTGGATAGGAGTATGACAATTCGATTGCCCGGCAGTCAATCCTGAATTATTTCACTGTATAGTAATATTCTTTTATACGATAAAGTTAAATCGGTAATCGTAAGCATGTGACATCTAACAGCGAGTATTCAGAATTTCCCACACTAGCTTTATATTCAAAGATTTTTCTCCAAAATGATTGGCTGATATTTCCATGAAAGTAAATAATTCCAGTTACTATGCTCTAATAATTTTGTATTTATTCAAATTTTATTTGGAAAGAAGACGATCGATCGGCTGCCATATTAATTGCTTACTTTTTTTAATAATTTTATTATTTAATAATTAATCTAGTTCACTATAAAGTGAAATGCGCAATTTATTTTCCACTTTTTAAAGCAGTATTTTATGGTTTTCATAGCATTTCTCAATTCAATATGTGTTAATATAATGTTTTTAATTTATTATGTATGCTCTTTCAATACCAGCTTTTATTTAACGTTTAACTCTCTCTGGACTTGAAATTCAATAGATATTAAGGATGTTGACAACATAAAGTCAACACAGGTTGTTAAAGATTGTAGAGAATGGTATCAGTTTAATTGTTATTTCACGAGCAGTAAAACAATAATTGTCCAATAAAAATCAAGGGATATATACATTTCTAAGGAATTTTATGCTTAAAATATCTTCGAATAAATTCTCCCTTTCTTTTTAAGATATATTGGAAGGATGAACTGAAAAATAATGATTATTTTCATATGGTTTTTTTTTTTTGTTCTTTTTTTGCAAATATGAACAAAACAATAAATTTGTCATAATTTTAAGTTCTATTGAGAAACAAAAATTTGAACAGAATCCATCAATGTTCGCGGTATTTGTTGCTAGCTCATGATTTTTTAAATCTTTTTATAACCTCTTTTCATTTTTTATAAAACAATTGTATATCTATTTTGAATAAAACGTGTAAAATATCAGCATATTCATAATCTAATAAATATCTTGTTACTTGTTTATAAATGAAATTATAAATTAGGACAGAAAAATTAGTACTTATTAGAGTGAAATCCATATAACTGTTTGAACATCATGAAAAATATAAATTAAAATTAAAAATTGATAATGGTGATAGGTAAATAGAAAACATTTAATAGAAGTTATAATTCACACCATTCAAATGCACTACTATTTCACAAAGTATAAATCTACCGATGTAATGTCACTGAACAGAATTCATTTAGATTCCTGTATTATATTCCTATATTGTTTAATGTTTTGTTTTTTTACTGGCTTTTTAGTTTCTTTTTGCCAATATTTATTTCTTCATATTTATGATAAATTCAACATTCATTCCAAATATAAGAACACTATTGATTAGTCACCCTTGTGTTATAACTGTCTAAAATTGTAAATATTTACCTTTAACTGATCATCTTTTAATTCAATTCCTCTTTTTTTTAAAAAAAGAATAATGAAGAAACGGCCACCATTTTATCTTTATATATTTATGAAAAAGAAATCTCGGATGTTTGACCGAAAATTTAACTTCGACTGATTATAATTCTTTAATTATCTTTTTGAAGAAAAATTATTATAAATTCTACTAATAAAATGCAATAAATATATAATTAAACTAAATAAAGAAATTTGAATTACTTTGATACTGCTGAAAAAAATTATGTTTTTTTAATAAAATAATTGGAAATGTTAAAGTATTTTTGTTTATGAATATAAGGAAAGTGTAAAATTTTCTTCATAGTCATGCTTTTCAATTGCGAAAGAATTTTGAGTTAATATTTTATAAAGAATTTAAATCTTTAAGACTGTTAGTATAATGAAATTATGGTTTCTAAAAATCACAATGATAATAAATTTGGTTTCAAAAAACGGTATGAATTTATAACAGATTATTCACCTTTTACGTGCTTTAAAATATATCGATACTTTGCACGGGATCCTGTTATTATCCTAAGGTAGGAGATTATGTCTTTTCACCTTTCATTTAGATATCTGCATATAATTTAGTGAACTTTGTAAAATATCGCAATACTGAGTACAGATTTTTCCATGCCAAATGATGTTCATTCTCAGATTATGAAACCTTCTATGCCATTGCGGATGCGTCAAGAGGCGTTTATTTCAAAAAAGGGTTCACAGAAAAGATGAAAAGAGGAGATTTTTATATTCAATAATAAAGTGATTATTTGTGGAATCTGGAGGCGTAATAACCGCTCATCTTTCTTCGTACCCCCCCCCCCCCCTCTTAGCATAGTTTAAGCGTTGAAAAGTGCTAGCCTCGGGATCCTCGGGAACAGTACTCGCCAAACATTCAAAGATTATCCGAAGTCCGTACATTACTTAATAAATCTATAAAGTTTATCCATAAACTCTTACGTTCAATTCAAAGTAATTTCCCACTGTATGTATATACTATATATCACAGAAAAAAGTTTTTGAATGGTATAGTGGAGCTCCGGTTAGTTCGAGACTGCTAGTCTCGATAGACGGTCTCAGGCGGTCGCGTGCATTTGCTGAGGGGAAAAAATAGACTCTTCTGATATTGCATCATACTCGCCAACTAGTCAGAGTCAAGCTCAATGCGTATCTGCTATTTCTACTTGTTTGCTTTTAAATGTGCTTATTTTTCAGAATTGCTATTACCAATGACTTCATTAAAAAATGATTATGTATTTGACTAACATCCTTTCAGATTTGGTATTTCTTCTCTTTATTGGCTTCTAAAGCTTTCTTAAAACAAATTTATTTCAGTTAAATAAAGAATCCAATTGACTTTTTTGTTCTAGGGAAGTTAGTGGTTCAGACAACTACTTTCGTTTAACTTCTAAAATTAAAATTTTTGAAAGGAACAAAAACTATATCCAACAATTTTCTCAACTAGTTTTTTCTATTAAATTTATACAATTACTTTGAAGCATGTTTCCCCGCTTTTCAAGGGACTAATGTAAAATGACAAATAAATGAAAAAAACGTATAATCAATTTTTTATTAACAAATTTAAGTATAACGAAATTAGTCCAATTAGCATAAATAAGTAGCATTAAGTTATTATTTTAAGATAAGACTAGTAATCACTAAATAATATTGAAAATAATAATTTTTAAAATTAAATGTTTATTATAAAAGTGAGAAAAATTATACATTTATTGCCGAATACAAAGTATATTCTTATTTCATTCTGTACGATAAATAGATAATGTAAAGCTAATTATTTAATTTAAAAAAAAACAACTTCAGCCTTATCTGATGTGCTCAAAATCTGAGAATATTAAGTACAGCATTATAAATTAAATTAAACTGATTGGATGTTTTTACCACAATTAATTTGACAGACTAAATAAATTCTTCAATAGAGTCCACAGCGTTTTTAAAGGGGAGGTGGCGTTACTTTTTCCTTATCATTTAAATTAGAGCCAGATAATTTATTCTCTATTTATTTGAGTTGCGAAAGTAAGACTCTTTATCGTAATTCAAATATCTTTCGAAATCACAGCCTTTTTCAACATTGAAATGATATATAACGTAAGATTTAAGGCATACAATCATTATAATGATTATGAATGATTTGGGATATGATGAAATGATATATAAATGAGAAACTAATAATCGATGTTTTACTGTATTTTAAAATTCGCATGAACTTTTGAACTCCATGTATACAGGATGATTATGAAAAAAACTATTCGTAATTATTAATTATTCGAATGAGACCGTAACTATCATAACGAGCAGAATAAAATTTTAATCCAAGGTACTTAGAGGTATGCGATCAAGAATCATACGAAAAACAGCAGCTAAGCTCTAACAATTACGGTTATAGTGACAAAATTTTCAAATAGCAACACCAACTTTTTTTTATTGGAATGTGTTCTTCATAGCAAAAACAATAAGTAGTGTTTAGTTCAGTTATATATTAACGTCCCGTTGTAAAGCAACTCTATGGCTATTTTGGGACGGACCTCGTCATTTTGAACCGCGGTCAGATGACGAGGACGGCACCTGAGCTGGCACCCCCTCTCCACACCACACCAGCGGGAGGACGTTTGGCATGACGAATTTAACGTGCAACAGACCCCCTTACACGACGGTTCTTCGGTGGAATCGGGTCTCGGACCTGAAACCCTGCGGCTTACAAGCCGAGACCTTACCACCAGGCCACCACGGCCTAAATAAATAGTGTTGGAAAGGTATCTGTAATGCTAAGCAGTCGAACATCATCAGTGTTAGACCGACTAAGAAGAAAAAATAAAACAACTGTGGTATGCCTAGCAGAGACATGAAGTTCAACAGATTTCTTTCGTCATGGTACGAATTTTGGTTCTAGGCAACATTTACCGCATGCAAAGTGTCATCGGGGTTGAGGTAGCTCAAATGGAAAATTTGTGAAACACAATAAAATATTTTTTTCTGTTATTTCTCTGCTGTTATTGGTTATTTTATCTTTTTTTTTCTTTTTAGTTTGTCTACAGAGATTTTCGTGGTAGAGGTACCATTTTCTAAAGCTATTTATTGTTTTTTGCTAAAAACATATTCTAGTAAAAAAAAAAGTTGGTATAGTCATCGGAAAATTTTGTCATTTTAATCGTAACTGTTAGAGCTTATTTGTTGTTTCTCATATGATTCTTGAGCGCATATCTCAAAATACTCTGAACCAAAATTTTATTCCGTTCCTTTGAAAGGTATAATAGTTACGGTTTCGTATATCAGGATAATATTTTATAATCCTCTTGTATATCATAATATTATATGTGTCTGAATTACATTAAAAAATATATTGTGTTTTTAATATGCTAAGGTGAAGTGTGGTATATTTTAAATTATAAAATAAAAAAAACAGTGCTTACAGTACAGAATTTACATAGAAATTTATTCGTCCAATTCTGAAATATATATATTCTTCATACATTTATATTATATGTATAATACATCAAAAAAATGCCTCCAAGGCTTCTTTCAAAGCTAGCATAAGCTCAGCGGCGTAATGAAAACCACAAGAAAAAAAATAATAACTCTACGAACACTTCGAAGCTGTCCGGAAGCTTCATCAAAGGAATGTTGGCAAACAAGTTACAACTACACTGATGAAGTAGAAAGATGCTACATTACAGATGGATAGACGTCGAACAAAATCTCTCTCACAATGGGTAAATAATAAATTATCATCGAATCACAAAAGAGCAGGACTGCATGAGGTTGAACAATGTACACAAGATCTTACAAAAAAAAAAAATACTCCATGCATTATTTTGATTTTCAAAGTTTTTGCGCAAAATCAATCGGCACACATGCTTTACAATCGAATTTCTTTTCATTGATGTACACAATCTAATGTTAAGTTTGTTTGTTTGTTTTTTAATTTTTAAAATATTAAAGAATTTTTTTATTCATTTATTAATAATTATGCGCAATTTATTAAATTTTTTTATTTGTAGTTCTAATTACCATCATAAATAAAAGTCAACTTTTTAAGGAGAATTTTTAAGTACAATCTTACATTAAAATTTATATTTATTTTCCAATTCTAATGCAGATTTAACAAATTAACTAAACTCATATTATAACTATTTTAATACATTTTAATGTACCTTATAAATTAGAAAAAATATCATACGACACAAAACACTGCCACATTAGAATTAAATTGCGACCTGCATTAAAGTTATTTGACAAAATTTTTCAATTAACTCCAAATTGTTAAAAATTGATTTCAGAGGAAATGTATATTATAGATATATCAATTCAAATAAAATTTAAATTTTAATATTATTTCCTTTATATTACCAAGAAATAAGAACAATACCCACTATCTAAATACAGTCTGCATTACTTTAAATTTATAAATATAAGCAGTGACATATTTCCAACTAGGCAGCTACCTAGGGTCGATGAACTGAAGGAGGTCTCAGGCAGATCAATTAAATAAATGTTAATTGTTTAGTAACTAAATAAATTTGCAAAAAATACAAATTCAGTGAATTCTAAAATATTTGAAAATATCAACACTTTACCTTTTTTGATGAGGTTTCTGTGCCGTATTTCGTTCACTTTGTTATTACAATATTTATAAAATCCAAATATCCGCTTAGATATTATCATATTCAAACGTTGAAACTGAAATTATATGTCGTAATAATTAAATAAGTAATAAAATGTCTATTTTCGCAAAGTTACTAAAATAAAAAAATACCCTAGGGTGAATCATTATATCAATTAAATTAAAATTATGTTGATTAAATTAATTAAAATTTTATATCGATTAAATTTACATTATTATATTGATTAAACTAAAAATACGTTGAAATGTTAAATTAATTTTTATTAAAAGAGGGACATCATAATACCTGAATCTGCCGCTGAATATAAGCATTCGGTACAGAGCAGTATGTGTTTATCCTATTCCTCCAGAAATATAAAACACATTAAAACTAAAATTCCTTTTGCACTCTTCTATTTCGACACAATTTAAAATTTATTTGACATTTTAACAATTTCAGTTCCAATTTAAAATATAGTGTAATACAGAATTCAAAAAGCAGTTATCTCTTATATATATATATATATTCTCAAATTCCCAAAATCCGTATGTTAATAAAAAAAAATACGACTGACCAGAAAGTAATTACCGAAAATGGTTTAAAAATGCTTTAAATAACGTCAAAAATTCAATATTTAAATCTTATTTTCACTACTATATGTTTTTGAGTTATTAAAAAACTCCAAGAAGGTATGATAGGCAAAAATGCTAAAAGAAATCATGCAGTCCTGCTAAGTATATAGCAAATACGTACAACAATAAACAGCCAAATAGACTAAGCTGTTTCATAGTCACTACTCAGTGAGAAAAGTAAAACCCGCAAAAGCGTGAAGTGGCTTAGCATTTGTCGATGGGTATCGTGCGCTCTCGGTAAGAATCGATGCTGGGCAGGGGAGCTTCAATGGTGAGGACGCCGTCCTTGGACAAGGAGGACTTGATGAGTTCGGGGTTGGTGCCCACAGGCAGCATGAATTCCCTGTTGTATTCTCTGTATACGGTCTTGTTGGGAGATTTCTCTTCGTGCTTGGCGCTCACCTGGAAAAAGAAAAGAAAGATTTTTTTTTTTTTGTACATTTAATTTTAATCTAGAATTATTTTTAAAGAGAAATGTAGTAATGGCCACTGAAAACGCACCATTTGCTTTATTTTATGGATATGGCAATATAACATATAATACGGCATTTATGGATATTATACGGCAGGTGGATATTTTCGATATAGCAATTTTTTATGGATACGGCTCATAAATTTAAAATGAGCAAATAATTCTGTAAAAAACAGGCAATCTGATTGGTTTGCTATAGGAACGCATAAAAGGATTATTGATTTTACTCTAGTCATCTTTCGACTGCATCAATTTCATTTATAAAATAACAAAATATAAAAAGTTGCTTTTTCATTGACCTTTACTATATACAACTAACTTTATGAATAACTGGCATTGTTATATATTGTGTGGTTTGTTAAGATTAAAGCATTCAAAAGCCAAAAAAAAAAAAATGTAATGCGTGTTTTAGAGCAAGAGAAAACGATTGATTTTTGTTGATGACTTTTAGACTAACTTTCTTAAAACTTTGCAAAAAAAAAAATTGTATTCAAAGCTTTTTTTATGACATTTGCTTCCCTAAGTTTCGAAATGTATATGAACTGAAACCTATACCACTGAAATATTCTTATTACCATTATTTTTTAAAGTAGTATTCTGGGCAAGGAGAGTTTAATTCTAATTATATTACACTTAAAATTTATCAATACTAGAACACTTCAAGTCTCTAAAATGTAAAAGATAATTCATTATCAATGGATAAATAAAAATTAAATTTAAACAATCGATATACTATATTTTGGGAAATATTAATATGCTTTTCCTGTTTTGCTGTTTGAGTAACGTAATTCTATTTGGTTAGTATCAAACTACATCGCTTTCGTCAAAAATTAGCATTTCAACTATATTTATTAAGAAAGAATAACTGCTATACTAATAAATGTAAATCGGTCTGCTTAGAGTCATTGAAATAAATAGAACCTGCTTTTTATAGCTAAACAAAATAGAACACAATTTAAAATGATCCTGACTTTTTATCCTCGATTTACCAATTTTCAAACTCTTTATATATATGGCTTTCCAGATAATGATATTATTTATAACTAAAAAAATGTATTAAAAATAGATGCATTGATCCAAAATTGGCAATCAATAATCAATATTAAAAATAATTAGCACTCCATTTCTTATTATCAAGATAAGAAATCATTAGCAACTGAGTAAAATGGCATTTTTTCACTACAAAATCATTTAAATAATGACATTGAACTTGTAAAAAATATAGTCTATCGTTAAGTCAACATATTTAAATTTAAAACAATATTAATTTTTTTTTTTTATTCTAAAGCGAGTCTGTATTCTTAAACTCAAAATTAAAATATCAGTAGAACTATTTTTCTTTTTACTAAAAAATTTTTTAAAATGTTAAAACAAAAAAAATTTATTAAATAATCTTTGAATATATATTTTAAATAAAAAAAAGAATAAATAAATTCTAAAAAAAAAGAATTTATTAAGATATTTAGCTATAAATCGTTTGGTCTCAGAATTATGCGAGGAAATCAAATTTTCAGCATCTTTCTGATAAATTATTTTTTTAATTACAATTTTCCATTTAAATAAAAATTTTCATAAATTAATGCGGGAAAATTTTTCATAAATTCCCAATTTTCATCAAATTAGTAATTACGATGATACGATTTTATGACTGGAAATTTATTAAAAGACATTCATTAAAAAACTAAGCCTCCTGAAAAAAAAGCAGAAAATATGATACCTACAATTTGAACAAGTTTGATACGATACAACAAACTAAAGTCTCTCTTCATAAATCATAATTTTATAAACTTAACTTCAATTGAAAAACTCAACCGAAGATCAACTGAAACAAAACAGTGATCTCAAAAACAATTAGATATCTATCTGTTTTTTATGCATCATGATTTATGTTCTTTGAGAAGCATTCAATAAATTAATGCTTGGATTTTTTTCCAGAAAGTCATAGAGAAGTTATTCATTTTTTTGTACTGTCTAAAACGATTTATTGCCTTGAGAATAACGCAGAGTTGTTCAAATGGCGTGGTTTACCTTCAAAATAAACTTTCGAATCTAAACTGAGTTTGTTCCGGGTCTTTAAAACATGTTCAGCATCGTTTCATTTTTTGTTTATACTTAATAACTCAATTTAAAAAGAGATAATTAAAATTGCCTTCAGAAGAATTTTACTTTTTAACAGTCGTCTCAGAATATGGCCACTCTACTAAAAATAATACAAATGAATAAATTCGAAAAATAAAAGAATAAATGAATTTGAAAAATAAAGAATTAATTGTAATAACAAATAAAAATTATTAATTTCTTCATGTTTTCTTAAACAAATTTTATCATCGATTATTATTATTATGTTCAGCTGCTCAATCTATATAGTCTCTTCCTCCTTTCCCCCCAGCATTATACAGAGTTCCCAGGGTTAAAATTCAGGATATCTGGTCGCTTTGTACATATATAAGGTTATTATTTTTTATGTAATATTAAGGAATCATTTAAATACCATTTCAAAGAATGAAATCATATAGGAATTCAGCAACATCAGACTACAATGAATATGAAGGAAAGGAAACTGAAGATATACGTATTCATTGAATTGTGCTGAAAAATATTACGGAACTATGGAAAAGATGAAAAAAAATACTGCGCTGAAGAACAACACATTGCTTGGGGCATTAAAACGCTTACAAGTTCCAAAGATCCAAATGACCGGAGGCGATGGATTATATTATCAAATATTATCTAGCAGGAAACATCGTCACCAGACCGCGGTCCAAAATTACGAAATCCATCCCCAAAATAGCCCTAGTGTTGCCCCAAAACGAGATGTTCGTTAACTAACTAAACTAAACAGACAGGAAATACCTTCAAAATCAGGCATTCCTGTCTCTGTAAAATTATATCTGGCAGGAAATCCTTTTTGCTTCTTCTAGGATGATTTTTAGAGAGTGGCAACTCTCGATGAGGTTGACATGCGCAGAACAGATTTCGTTGCTTCTATAAAAACTGATAAAAGGCATTAAATTTTTCTTTCCCAGTTTTCGGAACATTGTCAGTGTTGATTTAGTTAAGTCGTTAATACTTTTAATTATGAATTTAAATATATATACAGCAAACATTTTAATTATAGTCAAGTTAGGTATATCAGTATTATTGTAAATACTCAAATATTTTTAATAACTATTAGAAATATTTGAATTTCCTATCATTCATTGAATTTTCATTGGCAAAAATAACCTACCATCAGACAGACAGTTTCAAAAACTGAGTGAAGAGGAAATCATCATCAGGTCTTCAATAAATAAATTAATTTTTATAGCAAAGTTAGGGATGTGAAAAGTCATCAAAACTGCCATCGATCAATTGGCGTTAGTTAAATTTACTAATAAAATCAATGGGAAGTATCTCCCAAAATCTTTGTCGCATACTCTCTAATAAACTTGTCATGCCAAAGAACGTCTTGAATGGTATTGGTGTACAATAATTACGAAATATTTACTTCTAGTCTGAATTTAGAATTTTACTGAATTTATCGCGTCATAATTGACGAGTTAATTGGCTTGCAATAATAATACCGAATCGAATTTGTGCTTTAGTGAATAATAATAAAATCGAATTTGTGCTTTAGTGACGTTTTTCTCACCCAATTGGAACAAAGATTTGATACAAAACTTTGCACATGGAGTCACAAAACCTCGTACCAAATTTGTGGCACAGTATAGTCAGAACTGGCTCTTGCGCCACTAAGACCCACAAGTCCAATTTCAATCCCATACTACATTGCGTTTTTTAACTATCGCGTTTACTTGTTTCTGAAAATATTGATCGACTCCTTTCTATCGACGACTAGAATCAACTTGTAATTGGATTTGGCTCAAAATTTGACAGCTGTTTCCATTATAGATTTTAAATCTGGAATTTTATCTATCTAGCTCACTTCGTTTTGTAAATATCGGGTTAACTTATATTCGGATAGGAGGCAGACGGACTTCCTATGGACAGATTTTATTCAAAATTTGTCAGAAATCTACAAATTTGATGCAATTACCATATGACAAATTTCAACTGTCTAGCGTAAAGCGTTTTTGAATTATTTCTGTCACAGACAAACAGGCGGAACATATTCCAAAAACGTGTTTTTCGAACTGAAGGAAGTATAAAACGTGGAGATTCACCAAAATCTCGAGTTCGAATTTTGTTCAACGTTTCTTATACTTTCTCTATACTACGTATACGAGAAAGTAAAAATTATATAACAAACGATTTCAAAGTGTGCTTAATATATATTATCTCTGAAAAAGCAAAGGTAGAAAATATGTAGCAGAGATGAGAAAGAGAACATTTATTAAGTGGTTGCAGTTCTTATTTCTTATATTAAACTTTTCGAATATATAATACAAATGATCCGACATAAACGTAGAAGAGATTTCTTTGCCCTCGGTTCGCCTTTGAATTGGACATGCTTGACTTATCTTAAATCAAATTCTAAAATTTCCCAGCCGCTTTAAGTGCAAAATTCTATCAACAAGATAAAAAAAAGGGGGGGAGGGAATAACTCCTGCAGCAGCAATTTTTCCAAAGAAAAAAAAAGAGTTCTCCCGAAAAGAGGGAATCAATTCTACTCCTTTAACAAAGTCTGCGGTTTGCTTGAAAACCACCGAAGTGGAACACGACCGAAAAAGCACAGGTTGGTGAATAAATTTATGAGTTGGGCTATTTCCAGGTTGAGAATGCCGGAAGAACACGCTCCAAGGTTGCTAATTAAAGTTTTCACTACGATCGAAACCAGATGACTGTCTGGCAAGGATTAGATAATACAGGAAAATAATGGAAAAAACTACCTCTAGCCTAAAAGAACGGAACTTTTCAACATAAAAAGGAGTTTCAAACACAGGGAACAGAAATGAATTGAAATGTCTCGCTTCAATTGTCAAATTAAATTAAATTCCAACAGTAAAATGAAAGAAAAAAAGAAGAGAAATTGAATTTCAGAACAATTTGTTCTTATTCTGATCGGTTGATGGGTCTCAGTATTGAATGCATTTTTGGAAATGTATTTTTAAAATCAGTACCTTAATCAAATGACTCGTAGAAATTAGTATGTTGCTTAATAAGCAAAAATATAAAAGGATGAGAATAGCCATCAAAATGGCAAGGTTGTGAGGTCTCGGTTTCTGGTCAATATTCGAAATTAGATTCAACTAAATATCTACCAACTGTGTGGGCTTGGTGCACATTAATTCTGCTATCGAAGATAATATCTACCAACTATGTGGGATTAGTGTCCGTTAAATCTGCTGTCGATGATATCTACCAACTATGTTGGCTTGGTGCACATTAAATCTGCTATCGAAGATCATGTCACCTACTATGTGGGCTTGGTGCACTTTAAATTTGTTGTCGAAGATAACAAATCCTTCCGTTGGTGTGGCATAAAAACTTGGAGAACGGGTACTTCTAGATGTGGTCATCATCTGGCCATGATTGAAAACTACGAGATCCGTCTTAAAGCAGTATTAGCATTAACTTCAAAGCAGATATTAAATAACTAAATGTCTTTATGCATACTGTTTTTTACACATGCGCCATCGATTTCAGATGGAATGAAAAATAGAATATCATAGAATTGTAGATAGATCTTTATTAGTATATATTATTTTTGTCAATCTATAAAATAGTAAGATAGATTTAGTAAACAGTTAATTTTATGATTTGGTTCTTGACTTAAGACAAATTAATAGGAAAATATTTTATTAATTATTTTCCTGTTTTTCCCACAGCATTCAGAATATTTATTAAGTTATTTTTACCTTCAATTTATTGTCGATTGTCTTGACAAGGATCTCTTCCGGAGCATAATCACTGACATCGAATCTGAGTTTCAGATTCTTACCATCGTCTCCATTCTGGATGAGAGGTGAGTTCAGATCATCCATCCACGAGCTGTGATCCACAGACTTGTGGCTGGAGGTCGATTCTTCAGTGGTGGACATTCGGAGAGATGCACTCGATTTAAAGGACCCTCGGTCCTGCTCTTGAAGCTTGGCCCTAAGTTTGGCCATCTCTTCTTCCATTTTTTTCATTTCGGCCTCAAATCGACCCCGAACTGATTGGAATTCTTCATCCAAGACATGGAAATCGGATTTTTGGATAGGAACTTTGCGTTCTGGTGCCATTTTTGAGATGCGCTTACTTTCAAGCCTGGAAGAGACAACCAAATTAGACAAGGATTTACAATCAGTTAAAATAGATTTTACATGAAAGTAATATTGATACTAGAAAATAATTATACGGAAAAAAATTTCTTAAAATTGTGTTCGAATTGTGATATATAAGCTAAAGGGTGATTTTTGTAAAAACGACATCTTTTATTTAAAAAAAAAAAAACTATAATTAAAAGGATATCTAATAAGATATTTAAAAGTTATTAAGAAAATAAGACATTATAAACATTTATTTTAAAAAAATTCTGTAAAAACATAGTAATGCTGAGATTTCATTAAAAATGTAATTTAAAAATATTAAATTAAAGTACGGAAGATCTTTAATTTTTAGTTTGTTATTGACTTCGTTTATTTTATATTTTACTTTGTTTTATCAATTATTTTTTTATTCTTGCAAATACATATTTCTTACTTTAGGTAGAAGATAAATTCTTTAAAATATTTTTACAAAAATAAGCCAAAAATTCTGAAACAAAAATCCACGTTATTCAATAAATTATACTAATGTTTTTATTTATTAAAAGTTTACAGCATAAAATATTTTCAAGTGATTTCAGTAAATTTTCAGAACTTTGCTATACATAAATATCTAGGTTCAGAAATATAAATATTATTCATATCGATAAAAATAATAATTTAAAAATCGATTCGAAAATTTCATCCAATAATAAATGAAGTTTTTATAAATATAATTTAAAAATATTTTTAAAAAGGGAAAAATCGAATGTTACTTGAAATAAATTATTCCAATTTTATGCTTAATAAAATATCTTTATATAACTTTCTATAATTATCCTTATAACTTATTAAATATAATTATTTCTCAGAAAAATTAAAGAATTTTTTTTCAAAATCTCCTCATAATGGCATCATCACTTTTATTGCATTTTAAATTGTTTAAAGAAAGGCGTTTTATGAAATCCTCAGATATGAATATACAGAGCGTAAATAAAGTCGTCGACTTTAGCAAATAAGTATATCCTCACAATATACTTATTCGTGCAAAGTCTCAACAACTTGACCTAAAAGGCATGAATCTAAATACCCAGGTAAACATTCTATCACACATTCCGTGCTTCGTGCTGACCGAAACAGATCACTTGGGTGATATACACACCGAACTCATCCCCGCATATTTTCGCTGTTTTTGTGTACATTTTTTTCCCATCCACCCACTTCACATGCTCGGACAACAATACCCACGTGACTCAATGGCCAGAAACGAGTCCGTCACGTGACCAAACCTAAACAAACGCATCCGTAGTGCAAGGTCAGCTTTAATTTTTTAGTCAGCCCGTGATTAGAGGCAAGTTGGAATGGCAAAGAGGGAAATAATAGAGGATGAGATTCAATTGTGTGACGGATGATTAGAGATAACAATTTCTCTAATACGTTTCCTTGATTCGGCAATTTCGTTTTTTCGTTTTTGTTAAGTAGAAGAATATCTGATTTCTTAAGTGGAGCCGAGGGACACTGCTGTTTCTTGAAATGTGATATGACGGAAATAATGAATAAAAGGCTCTTAGTATCGGTGCATCTGAAAGGAAGAAAACTAAAATCGTGTCTGGATGGGGAATTATTTCTATCTGATGCAATGAATTTTCTATTCATTTCGAATTTTCTCTTTCCTTATTTAACTCTTTATTCTGAAAGTAATAAAAAAAAACAATCCATGTCTTTGATTATAAAACCTATATAATAATTCTGAGAAAAAAAAAAGTTGCGCATTATTTGTAATTATTTATTTAAATTTGAAATATTTTTCGGAAAGTCGCAGATTTTAATAAATTTACAACGTTCACATTTGTCGTATTATTGTTTAATTTAAACAAATTCATATTTATAATTACTAAAAAAAACTTGTTCTTTCCGTTTTTGACTTAACCCTTTAAAGGGCCATTTTTTTTCTAGTCATATTATGTTAAAATATTTTTAGGCTTGAAATTAGAATAACAAAAGGGATTCATTTAGCTTATTAGATAAATTTAATTTGATTGATTGATTAATTAATTTGGTTAATTAATAATTAAGTAACAAATCAAGACACATCCTTTTGTCTGAGATAAAGAACTGAAGCATCTAAGTTTCTGACTTACTAAAAAAATTTGTCAGAACTTATGCCAACCTACGTAATTTGATACAAAGATTGATAAATTTGGTGGGAAGCATACTTTTTTTTTTAAGAAAAATATCTCTTAATATCTGACATTGTTGCATACATTTTTAAAAAAATTAATTAATTAATCATAACTGCTCCATTTTAATTATGCATAACCTTTACTCATTTTCGAACTTGTATTTTGCTCTGCACTATAATCCAAATATACATTATTTGCCTTTTTACTTAATATATTTAACTGCATCTTTACTTAATACATTTATTTGCCTATTACCTTATTTAAAGAAGTAAATAGTTATAATTATTTTTAAAATCTATTTAATTTTAGATTTGAAAAAGAAAAACAAAAGATTGAAAAAATTAAAATGATCGTTTGATTAATTAATTTTAAGAAAGATTTTAATTGAATATTAACTTTTACAATGGTTTTTCCCTTGTTCCTTATATTCACTTGTATCGATACACATAAGTGGATTTGATAAGGGGGGAAAAGCAAAATATACGGTCATTCATAATTTTATACTGCTTACACTGCTTATACTAAAATATCTCTGAATTAGAAATTAAAACTATTTATTTATTTTAATTAGATATATTCCTAATATTTTTATTTTATTAAGAATTTTATTCCATTAGAAAAAAATTATTTGTTTATTCTTAGTTAGAAAATATTTCAATATTTTTAGCTTTTTTTCCCATTAATTTTATTCAATAGGAAGCGAAAAAATTTTATTGTTTATTTTAACTTATAATATAAATAAACAAATAAGAAATTGCTTCACTTGGTTTCAATACTTTTATCTACTGATATAAAATGACAGTTATTTGATGCATATGACAGACAATAGTTTAATGCTTAATAAAAGTACAATCATCGAATTTTAACTGTCTTAAAACCCATATTAATACCAAAAAAAAGAAATTATTTTGCTTAGTATAAACACAAACGGATCAAAATAAAGAAACTTGCAAATCTCACTAAAAAAAAGAAGAAGAAATGCAAAAGAAAATGCAAATCTCACTAAAAAAAGCATTTATTGGTTTTTAATGTTTTCCCCATAAACGTGCATTTAATGAATTTCGAAGAAATAATAATTCATATGCATTGTATTAATAATTCTTTAGACTAAAAGTAAATTCTGTAATTTTTGTTTTGATATACTAAAAGGTAATAAATAATTAATTTAAAATATCGAATACTTAGTTATATATTATTTCGTTTTAGTTATATATATTCGTTTACTTATATATTATTTTTTATCGTCCCTTAATCAAATCTAGAATTTTTTTTTGACTAGACCTGCCTTTACGTTTAAAAATAGACCAGATAAAAAAATACTAATTGATATAGAAATGCCAGTTTCGTTAAAGAACGATCAAAAACCGCCTAATAGAATTAAAAGATAGCCATATGTTAATTAAAACTGGATAAATTACAGATAAATTAGCAGATTTATTTCCATCGACTTTCCAAACGATTCATTATATATGTTATGCATCATTAAAAGCGCATCATTAAAAGCGAATGTATCTAGCGTTACATTCTGATAAATTGCCAAAAAGAACAAAACATTAATGTCTCAGAAAATAATTAATACCATAGAAGAATTCTGGACTGAATAATATATTAATTTCCGCTGATTTCCTAAATAATTCATGAAATCTATTTAACATCATTATTTTTTTTAAAAAAAGCTACCGAATTCGAGAAACAGCTCTGAAACAAATAAAAAAAGAATCGATAGCAAAAAATAAAAGAAAACTTTTGTCGAGAAAAAAAAATTCTTATATTTATCTTGTAACCTATAAGCATTATTTCGTTGGATACGAGAGTTGAACCTACCACGCCAAATAGATAAGCACTAGCGCTTTTACCAACAGATAAATAAATAAAAGAGTTACTCACATTCGAGGCGTCAACCTTATCCACCGGAAGTAAATATCTACAGCCCATTCTCATTAATGATTCCACTGCTCATTAATGAAAAAGTTTTAGTGAAAAGACATACACGCGTGCGTTAATGATATTCATAAAAACACATACATAAACCCCTTACACCGGATACGATCTGTTGCATTGCCCCTACCACACCTAATTACGTGAGGAATGCTGGATCGTTATGAATGAAGCGCGTAGTCATTCAACCTAAGAGCATGTTCATATAAAGAGAAAATTAAATTTTCAACTAAGATAGAGCTTATTAGACATCTAGCAATTATTAAACAGGCCTAGAATTCCAATTAATTTGTAATTTTTTCCCTGCAAGAAATTAAATTTTTTAACATATATTTTTTGTTTTAAATGATGTATTTTGATGTGATATAATTAACTTTCCAGCTGTTTATCCCGCGATTTCCGCTGGTTGGTAAATCAGTTCATTTTCTATTGCATTCCGCGTTTTTCGCTGTTTAGAATTTTTACTTTTACGATTACAGATATTTATTATATCATATTATTATCGTGTAACATGTAGTGTCAGTTCACTTTGTGTGAAAAATATTTGAACTTATTTGCAAACATCGCATCTAAATAGTGATTTTAAAAAATTACATAGTCAGAGGGATTAAAAGCAGAGCTAAATACTATAATAAAAACTTGAAAACAATAAATCTTTTGCTGCTTAATCTTTTTTGATTTGTGGTTCCGTTAGGTGATTTTAAAAAATGGTCTCCAATTTTATTCAAAACTTCTGCTGCATCGCGAAAATTTATTGGTAATTTTAACCAATAACGAAAATAGAGCATATATTGCTAATTAAAAATTTATCCTATTCCTCTTATTTTAAGAAAGTGGTTTTAACGAAAATGACTTTCTTACTATTTTTGCTAATAGTTAAAAAATGTAAAATAAATAAAGAGACGAACCTTTCAATGTTGAGATTTAAGTGAATGTCTTCTATTAAAGTTTCCTGAATTCAATTAATTTTTTTTATTTAGTTACTAATCAATTAGTATTTAAAAAAAATTGCTTTATCGGCTGATCTAAAGAGTTTGGCCATTTCAAACGAGACACCCAGTTTATAAAACCCTAAATTAAAACAATACAAAAATGCTTTTGCATAATTTACTCTAAAACTTTGCCCCAAAAATAATGAGAGGTTTTCGATCAATATAATTCGGTAATCTGAGTTCTGTAAAATAAATTGATAACGATCAAATACCTATTTACTTTAGAGAAATTTGCTGATTGACAATCCAACAAAGGACCATTTTCTTGTTTAAGAATTTTTTTTTCAGCAGTTGCCACTTAAATGTTAATGATACTTCATAAAAGTGGCGTATCAAGAAGTTTAAAGGTCATCATAGAAAAAGTAAAAACTGATTTAACATAAATGACAATTACCAACTGTTACAAAGAAATGGACAAAATGGATTTACGATAATGGATGAAGTGAAATAACTCTTTGTCAACAACTCTTATTTCTTGAGAGTTTCCAAACAGTATGCATAATTCAATATTAGAACTAACAATGACTTTTGTTATTAATTAAGAGGCAAAATCGACAAGAATAACTTGATAACTGTGATTCAATTCTGTAATGCTACTTGCATTCCAAAAAAGCAATAATTAGAGGTTAAGAACCAATAAGTGCATACACTGTACTGTATTTCCGCATATCAGAGTCGTGCATAAATAGCAATTGCAAATATCCCACAATTTCCTTAAAAAAAATGTTAAATATCTTCCAATATTGAAATATTAATACTGGATTATTTAAATCTCTTACAAATTTGCGTTTTTTTAAAAAAATTTAATAATTATAAATAAAATAATTTTTTAATATAATTTATTTTAAAAATTACCTTAACTAAATTAAGTAGGCAATTTTAACCAGATAAATTTAAGAGATAAATTATTTTTTATATTATTTCTTCTGTGTCCCTTACACTAATATTATGAAAAAATTCTAAATGTACTATATAAAAATAAAAATTTAAGTACTGTACATTAACTTACTGTCCAGTAGATTTCTCTTTACTGTAGTATTGTATATTCCTCTTTTAAATAATTTAAAGACACAGACATTTCAGTGAGAAAATATGAACCACAATGAATATAATCAATCTAAATGGAATTCATGCTTATGTAGTATACATCAAATGCGACGCTCTAATTTAATTTTTGAATCCATTATTCACTTTTCGCGAGCAACTAACTGTTCATGAACCATTATAGCACTCATTCAAAATTATCATCCAACTTCGATTAATTATTTCTTATCGCATCAAAATAAAGCACAACTTGAAATTATATTTGCACAGTTAACATAAAGCATTCTGATTGTTACTATGCACACAAACTGGTGAAAAAGTGCAGCTGTTGTAGCTGGGGGACCGTGCCACAGGTTTTTTGAGGCATCTTTTGAAAATGGAAGTTGGATTGGGGAAGGCAATCATTAATATCAAATTTAGACGTCATGAGATTTCATATGAAATAAAAATTGGCAAAATCCAGCCATGGTTGGAGCTGGCGAAATCTGCTTTAACTACTTCCCAGTAATGAACTCACAGTGAAGTACCTTTTTTAAGATTTCTGTAGAAAATTGGGATTCAGACACACATTAGTGACATATCTAGAGGGCATGAGCTTTTTTGCCGGCGTCCTGGCATAGGGGTAGCGCGTCTTCCCCGTGACCTGGGCGTCCTGGGTTCGAGTCCCAGTTCGCGTACAGTTATTCTTCATCTGTTCTATCTGTGAGATGTGTGAATGTGCCCCCCTATAGAAAGGGGTTGTGCAAGCGAATGTAATGCGTGAGTAGCTAAGACGTATTCTTGGCCCAAGTTGGCAATACTAAAACAAGAGACGCTCCCTCGGCTTAAAATCGATGACTTCGTCAGCGAGCTTATCCATGGCAAGTGCCGTTATAAACAATAACAATAAGCTTTTATTTCGAATAAAAATTACCAAAATTGAACCAATAATTGGAGCTGGAAGCTAAGTCGTGAGTTTTTATTTATTGATTGTAATAGAGAACATACAATGCAACAGTATTTTTGAGATTTCTTAAGAAAATTGGTAGTGGTGCCATCAGATGTCAACTTATCACATACTTAGAGATGATAAGCTTTCATACGAAATAAAAATTGGCCGAATCAGATCAATGACTAGTTCTTTTGTGCTATTTACATTACCTTTATTGTATGGTTTACAGAGCAAAAATAACAATGTCATCATAACAAAGCATAAGATAACTCGATAATGTGCAGTTAGATATAAAATAATAAGTGAAGTTACCCTGGCCATGTGATTAAATGTGACGAATAACTCCATTCAATGGCATCAGAATAAAAACTTTTCGTCTTTTAGTATGAAACTGAGAAGACGTAGTCTGAAATTCAATTTGCCCTCATTGCACGAGGAAGTAAATAAAAATTATAGCACTCTGCCTCCCCCCTCCCCTCCTCCCTTGAGCAAGATGCATACGCCAGGCCTGTTCATAAGAAGGTAACGGCTGAATTGCAATCACAAGTTCCGCTCTTCTGCCAGCAGGTTAAGGCGATCCATCACAGCAGATGACCTTAAGATTACTTCGCATTTTCTTAGAATGAAACACATCAGGAAACTCTGTGATGTCAGATCAGTACTGAGCGCGAGAAAAATTTAATTACAAGATCATGATAAAACTATATTTATTCAACTGAGATTTTTTTTTATATACGCAAGGTACAACGGGTTATTTTTTCCGGTCCTTTATTACCAAAAACATCGGTTCAGTTATTAAAAAAAAATTAGAAAATTTATGATGACTAATACAATCGAAACATTCTTTTTAGGAAACTCATTTTCCCTATCTTCATTTCCATAAATTTGATTCTGTTAGAAAAATAATAGCCCGCGCAACTTTGATGTTAAAGTTACAGTGAAGCCAGAGATCGAGTTATTAGGAACTTATTTTTAGAGAGTAGATAAGAAATTATTATAAATGCTGATACACATTAAGTACTGAATGCACAGATAACAGAACATCTGTTACTAAAAAAAATTAAAAAGCACTAACACTAATTGATTTTTAGGTAATTTGATTATTTTTAATTTGTTACTGATCTCTGAAATCAGGAATTCAAGGGAAAAACACACTGGTTTGTTTACTGTTCAACCGATTCTTGCCAAATTGATACTATCGATTCTTGTAAAATTAAATCGTTTACGGTTAGACGAAAATGACATTTAAAATATATATATATCATTAATCTTATGTTTACAAGAAACTATAAATTATAAAAAAAAAATATTTTTGCAGTTCTTTGAAATGCAACATATTTTAATTTGTTTATAAAACAATATTTTTTTAATTTAAATTCTGATAATCAGAAGAAAATGTAGGCAACGGAAACGAGTAATATAATCAAAAGTATTTTTCTTTAACAATCTATGACATTTAAAATTTTTTTATCATTTCAAAAGATTTTAATATACTGAAGTACAAAAGATTGACGGCAACTATGACGTATTTCTTATAATCAATTATATAAAATATATCCAATAAATTTTAAAGGATACTATTAAAATTTAACTACGTTCTGCAAAGAAAAAATTTTCCCTTTATTTTTTTTTTAATTTTATTTTATTTTTTGTCAGTATAAACATTTTTAAGTTCTAATTTTTTTTTTCTTTTAACACTATTATTTATTGAACAAGCTCTATACTTTCAAAAATCAAAAATAATCAGATTCAGCAATAGCAAACAATACAAACGCATATTATTTTGCAAAAGCTGTCAGCAATTAACTAAATATCGTAAAATATATTTTGAAAAACACATCATTGAAGCGCATAATATTTCAAATTATTTACTCAACTTATCAGGATTTTATAAATAATACTCTAAAAAAGAAAAATGAAAAAAAAATAGCATAAATAGAAGACACAAAGACATTTTTAATTGATATCCCTTGTAATTAAGACAGACGTTTTCAATGGTCCGGACTGACTTAGACGACTACAGAAGCAATCGCAATTGAAAAATTGTCCAATTTCCGTCTCATGAGAAAGCGGTCTACAATAGCATCCCTTTGATTGATAAGCACTCGCAATAACAATGCCAAAGAATAACAAGCCCTCATCCATCATATAGGATTAATGCGGCAGTAACGGTTTCTATGGCAACGAAGTTTTATCAGTAGATAATAAACGTGGCACGCCTGGTTTTATTATGTTGTTAACAAAACGGGGCTGTAATGGTCACTGCTCCACAGTCTCATTTACGATACTTCTTTGAAGGTTAATAAGGAAGATTATACAAGTTTGCTTTTTTGGGATGTTTTTATGGACCATGACAAAATGTTTGATGTTTGTTGTTAGTTAAGATGTATTTGCAATCTTGTATGGTAGTTATAAATAGATTGATCAGGAAAAAAAATAAGTAATATATGGAAGTTCTGCAAGATTTTTTAATATTTTATATACATTCAGATATTCATATCTTAATGATTTAAAGATAATATTAAAACAAGGCTTGCAAATTTTTACTGTGTTGCATATAGTAAGGTATTTTTTCATCAAAAATTATATATCGATAAAAACTATTTTTCAGTATGAGATATGAATTGACAAATTTATTGATGGCAGTAAATAAAATCTCATAAAGTTCGAAGGATTAAAAAATAATTTAATATCATTTTATCAGAAAGATGAAAATGACAAGAGTTCAATCCTTATTTTTCTTTTTTAACGACTGTTTTTTGATAAAAAAAATCTTTGTTAAAAAAAAGAAATATTCAATATAAAAATTCTGCAAATTTTATATTTACATTGAAATCTCCGTTTAAATTTTCTCATATATATTTCCAGTTAACAGTCGGAACAATAACGCAAGTTTATAAACAAGCAACCATAACGCACAATTTTAACTTAAATAAACAATGTAGACAAAATTAAATAAACATAATTTTAATTCAAAATACAAAAATTCCATATTTTTAATAAAAATCGTTCTTTAAGTTTAATTAAATTTTGCCCTTCATATAATAATTATCGCGAAATATGTAAGAAGTTCAAAAAAATTAAATCATACGAAATTTGACAAATTAAAAAATATTAAATTAAGCTTTGAGTCACAACGACAAATTTTGTAATTTTTGACAGATTTATAGTTTAATTTATTGCGAATTATATAATGCATAGTAGAACAAAGAGGGCTGTTACATAAATGTTTCATTCTAAAGAAAGGATTCTAAAAACGACTGATAAGTTACAGTGAATATTAAAAGAAATTTATTTGTACAATAAATAGAATTTGCAGGAATGATTTTTCCATTTATAAACATATTTAAATATATGGAACATAAAAATGTATACATAAAGAAATACATAGAAAAATCTATATTAATTTATCATGAATTGATCAATATTGAGAGAAGAAAGATAAATTTTAACAAAGACCAAACAATGGGAATCAGGAAAACTAAACACATTCATTACGAATCTGTGAAAAGTTACTCATTTCTCTCAGAACTTATCTACATATCTATCATTTACTAAATTCAGCTGTAAAAACAACATACACCTGTTCACTTATTTTAGAAATACAGCTGCAATGCTGTTTGTCATGATTTTCAACACGTAAAGATGATTTAAATAACAGGTGAATTTGGAAAGTAAATAAAAAGAGTGCCCAGCTAGAATGAGTAACAATGTATGACTGTTTTAATTAAATAAGCAGACATTAAAAAATAAAATGAAAAGGCGTCTTGCCACGCGATGTTGCAACACAAAATCTGATGAATATGAAATTTCGGGACTGGGGCCAAAAAGCATGAAAATATTTAAGTTGGGATATTCAAACCCCGACACTTCTTTTCCTGCCCCATTCACCCCTGATTGTGATTCAGAGGTGTGACGTCACTTCTCAGTAGGTTACGGTTGCGATTTCCTGTTTTTGTTGGCCGAAATCCCAAATGAATATTGATTTCCTTTCTTTCTTTTTTTCCCCCCTCACTCTGCTCTCGATGTTACAGACGATTCTAAAAGGGCTAATTCGAACGAACAAGGAAATTCCATTCCTGGAACAAGAAGATGTATCTGGGGAAAAAATAAAACCTTGAAAAATTCCTTTAAATTTTTTTTAAAAAAATCTAACAAAAAATTAATTTCTGGGAGATAAACAAAAATAAAAAAAGGACCATAAAGTATACTTAAGTTTTAACTTGCAAGGCACGCATTTACTCTTTTGGGAATTGCGAAAAGGAGTTTCAAGAAAACGAATGAAAAAAGAAAAAAAAAGGGAGAGAGAAAGAAAAGGCGCCTAGATCAAAGGCTTATTTATTTTAATGCCGCACAGTAAAAAAAATCGTTTGTGCTTATTTCCTAAATTTGCTTTATTTTTTTAAACTGAGTTAGAAACGATTACTTGATTACTCGCGGTTAAATAAATTCTCTATCAATTTTAGCAATTTTGCTTTATATTTCTATGTTTAAAATAAGTTTTAAAACACTTCATTTTATATTTGTAGTTGGAGTTTATCAATTTTGAGTCTCATATTTTCTTTTCGTCAAATAAAGGGATCCCAAAATTAGCGCAAAATTTGAATTTGTCACCATTCGTGCAGTAAACCAACCCTATTAAAAAATAACTTGACAGCTGATAGATTAGTTTGTAAAAATGACACGACAGAAAAACGTGTTTTCATTGTTGAACAATATTTCAAAAATAATGAAAATCTCAAGGCCACAGTCGAAAATCTGAGAATTGGCCCTCTAGATTGTGTGATTTAACACCATTGGATTTTTTTTATGGCGTGCATTGAAGGTGGAAATTCAACGAAATTCAGCCTCATTTATCCAAAATGATCATGGAAAATTTCAAAAAAAAAAAAAGAAAGTGCGTATGTGGCAGCAAAGCCGTGCAGGTCAATTTGTCCTATGTGCTATTCCATACATGACCCTATCCTGTGCACTTTTAATTATTATATTTTTATTGAATTATAAAAAAATTTATTTAATTCAAATTTTGCATTAACACGTTGTTCTATAGTGTAACGCTCCATTTTTACTAACTCTAAATTATCAGCTGTCAAATGGGTTTTTTAATAGGGTTTCCAACGCTTTACAGCGCGAATGGTGGTGAAATCAAATCTTGCGTTAATTTTGGGACACCCTGCATTAATAAATACGTCATTTCATCAGTGACGAATTTAGGTATCTTGCAGTCCATGGCAGTGTACTTTACGAAATACCCCTTTTTTAATAATTGTCAGTGTAACTTTGCATTTCAACACATTTTTAACTTGTTAATGGTTAATTATAGGATAATATTTTTTAATTTAGTGAATACATATTTTTTATTTATTTATTTACCATAAATCCAGACTGCTTGCCATTATATTTGCACACAGTTGACGAATATGTCCGAATCTATAAATATTCTAATAATTAAGTAAAAGTACTGAAATATAATGACTTGACCAATTCTACTTGATAAAAGTTCTGATATTATTTAATATTTTATTATTTAAAGAATTTATATTTTTTACAAACATATTTATGATATTTGACAACTAGGGATTTTTTTAAATCAAAATGCTTATAACTGCCTCTCAGTTTAACGGTCCTAGACAGATACCTAATATCAGAAAAGCAGTGGAAACTCGCCACTAATTTTCTTATTTTTGAACAAAAAAAAAAAAAACTGTACTTTCCAAATTTTTGTTTTCGCATATCTCTAAAATAGGATGTACGATACATGGGAAAATTATCAAATTACATTTTAAAAAAAGGGGGCATATGAATCAAATGAAAATAACTGAAAGTTTAAAAAATCGAGTTATTTGTTTCTCCATTCCTTCTTTCTTTACTCGGTAAGACTAAACGATAAAAAATTAAATACAATGGAAATGTTTAACAAAATCAGCAACATAACGTAAACTGTATAAAAAAAAACTTCGTTCGTTTCAAGCAATTATTTTTAAATTATTTCATCCATTAAATTACATTTCGTAACTTCAAAAACTTGTTTTAAAGTGCAATGAATCAATATTATTCAGATATATCCAAATATATTTAAATAATATTGCTTGAGGAATTAAACAAGAAATCTCGAAAAATAACAATTTTAATTACATTTATATAATGCAATGAATTTTTCATGTAATAAAATGTAACTACATGTACTGTATGCTTATTTCATCGTTTTTTTTTTTTTTTTTTTTACTATTATTTTATTTTAATGCTTTTACAAATACAAATAAGCATCTTTCTTTTTTTCGTTTATTACCTTGGCCCCGATTAACTCTAATCCAATACAATGTTTACAAATTTTATTTTTATAACGTAGTGGATATTCGATATTACGTCACTAAAACCATGAAACAAAAAAAAGAAGAATATAAATTCAGAAATTTAATTCTAATGTAAAATCAAACATCATAACAATCGAAATAACAGATTTTTTTCCCTTGTCGATAGAAAATTAAATTGGGAGCGTTTCCTGGCAAACCTTCCCCTAAAAGTAAGAAAAAAAAGAAGGGGGGATATTATAATAAAAATTAATCATTTCAATTTCCATCTTTTCTAATAAAATTATCTAAACGTCGCAATGCATTCATTAATGAGAATTACATTTGTTACCAAATCTGAAAAGAGAATTCCAAATAAAAGAAATATCTTTATATAATTATCCAAAAAAGATTTAATACAATAAAAATGCTACAATGATCATTAAATATTGTTACAAATATTTTTAAATTAATTTATTTTATCAAAATTCTTTTGAAATAATAAGCAAAGTAATATGCTAAAATATTTATGAAATGACTTTGACTGTGCCATTTATACAGTACAGCTAAACTAAATATTTGACTGCAATTTAAACAAAAACTCGATAATATGTTGTTGCGGATTAGTCCATTGCTCAGTGGATTAAAGAGTATTCTAAACAGAAAAATTAGTATAAAAGCTAACAGACATTTTACAGACGGTCTACCGTCAAACAATGACAGTGAAGTTAAATTAACCTTATATAATTCTGTTTAAACATAGGTAGAGCGTTACATATACAATCCAGCCAATACACAATATTTAAATGCATCCCCCCTTTTTTTTTATCCAAATATCAGTCTTTCATTGTTTCAAAAATCACGACCCAAAGCAGATTTTTTTAAAACTTACCTTAAAAAGACATAGTATGGAGAAGAGTCTGTAATAAAATCGCCATTTTTAACTAAGAAATTTTTCCTTATTATATTTTATTCTTATTCTAACTTGCTTAATAACTTCCTGCTTTTACCTCTACTTAACTCACAAGCATCGATGAGCAAAAACAAAATGCTTTTATATTCAGTTGTTTCCCCTTCATGTACATTAGCTCCACTGCTGCAAACAAATGATTGAATCATAGCTAAATACATCATAAGCAAAATCCATCGAGTAAAGGACTTGGTGCAAAAATTGACTCACATATTAAGACATAAATTTTGTATCTTACTAATCAGACAATGATATTAAATATGGAGAATAAAAAGGAATAACGTAGATATGTATTATTAATCTATTTCTAAATTTACATTCACTTATACAAATGATTTTAGCTAATAAATGTTAAGGTAATGTTACAGTAAATAAATATTTCAGCTAATAGTTTTCGTCGAAAATGCTTCAAAATAAAAATTTGAAAGAACTTGTTAAATTGTTCTAGTATATCCATAATTTTTCAATTTACGCATGCCTTATCATCAAAGAAAAAAAAAAAGATACATTGAATAGGTGGCAAGATCTTCTAAAAAAATCAATAGCCATGGCAAACCATTAATCAATACCCAGATATTCTTAATATTGAATAGCAGGATATGTATATCTTCGATTTCGATTATCAAATGGCTTTAAATGTGAAGCCACCTTAATGATAGTCAAAAAAAGAAAGAAAAGAAGAAAGAAAGAAAGAAAAAAAGAGAGGGAGGGAGAAAGAAAAGAAAGGTGCTCAAAACCTTAAAACAATTTAAGTATATTTTTAATCGATCAAATTACCGAATCCCAAATATGTTCTAAGATCGTTTGTTGTTGTTTTTGTTTTTGTTTTTTTTGAGAAAAAAATTAGGAAAATAATTTTTTTTTTAAAAATACATTGAATGACGAAAAAAATGTGCATTTATAATTACAAAAAAGTATCATTCTAGAATATAAGACGATGCAGTAATTGTCTAGCTGATTTTAAGATTATTATACTTAAATTCCATTTGCTGGAATTTTTCCAAAGCTTTCAAAATCGTATTAAAAGTGCTCAGTTTTGTCCAGCTAAAGTGAATTAATTTCCAAAGCTGAACTTTCCATTATGAACATTTGAAAAAGCCTACACTGAAATGAAAGGAAGTATAAAAAAACTGAATTAACAAATATTTTTTTTAAATTATTTAACATTTAGTAGCAGTAGGAATTAACTAAAAAACGGGTACACGGAAATTCTAATAACTCTTATAGAGCACAGTAATAACGATATCAAATTAAATTATTAAAAATTTAAAGTTTTCTAAAAAATTAACAACAAACTGCTTTGATTTTCATTGTAAAAATGTAAAATTATAAGCCTTGCCACAAGCTAGTAATTCTGTAGAGCTCTGAAAGTAATATGGCCTCAAAAAAAACTGTTTCATTTTCCTCTTGTAACAAGCAACAAGATTATAGAACTAAAATTTGCAATCCGCTAATGTTACTTTTTTCATTCTAATTATTTGAATGACAGCAATGATATTTTCCCAGTTTCTGCTTTTGACACCATTAAAAAGCAATAGATATATGGAAACGAATTAGACATCCTAAAAATGAATAAAGCTCGATATGGTCAACAAACGTTTAACCTACTCTATTCCATTGGTAAGTAATATTACAAGCTTTGTCACAAACTAATAATGCTATTAAGTTTTAAGAGTTATATGACTATTAAAAAAAAATTTTATTTTCCTCTTGTAGCAAGCAGACACCTAAAATTTGCGATCCGACAATGTCTTTTTTTTTATTATTATTATTCTAATTATATGAACGACAACAATGCTATATGTTTTTCCCCAGTTTCTGTTCTTGATAGAATTCAAAAGATGCAGATGCGTAGAAACAAATCAGACATCCCAAAAATGAATAAGCTCGATGCTCAACAAGACATCTAACCTACTCTATTCTATTGATCGCAACCATGTAATTCGCCATACACAGCTGCAATTCCCGATACCGACAAAAGAAACGCGAAATGGATGGTTACATTTTTTGCAGAATCCCTAAATGGTTGTCCGACTCTTCAAATGCTAGAACCTTCCGTGGGATAATCGCATTTGTCAAATCCTTCAGTTAGTCCCGCCATCTTCTTTTGAAAGCTTCCGTCCCCCCCTAATGGAAACGGTGGATTCGAAGTGGGCGTGATTTATACGAACCCAGTGTGATGAAATCTATATGCACGAGCCAACTTTCACTCGAGAGACGAAACTCCTGCTGGTTTTGTTTTCCCTTTTTCCACATGCTTTGATGGAATGTGATGGATGGTGAGTTCTTGGCTCACACGCGCACTTTTCCGAAACCTTCACCTTGAACAATTTCAGCTTAGCTTTGCATACCTACTTACCTGCTTTATTATAAACATTTGTATATTTGGCAATCGCAGTGCAATAGTTTGGAGCCATGCTTCACGTTTTACACGATCTCTGGGACATATTTGTTACAGAGTAGTTGAAATAAATATTTTTTTGAATATTTTTCAAAGCTTGTTTATTTTTTTGTGATAAGTCATAAAATAATTAAAAATTTTATAAAAAATATGGACTGCAATGACGAATTTAAACATTTTGCGGCCTTATTAGTGCCCATTATAGGACTCATCTTTTATGATAAACTTATAACTAACCACGTTTTAAATATAATAGTGTTTTTCAGGATTTATTTAAGATTTAATTTCTTATTTTCATAAAAGTGGGCATAGCGTTATTTTTTAAAATCATTTTTATTCATGTTAGCATGGCATCAGCATTTTGCTGCTCAACACCATTTAAACAGATGATTTGTGTTTACGAATATTGTACTAAAAAAGTAATCATAATGTAAAAGATTACAACCATACCAACTACACTTGATGAAGTATTAATATTATCCTAATGTTTTACAATTAATAGAATTTGTAGTTTTGTACTATTTATTTATTTGACAACTATCTAATAACACTTCTTCAATAAATCTGCCTATGCTCCTCTTCTCAGCTTAACGGTTCTAAAGAATTTCCCAGTCGGAAATCTGCCATTGATTACCATTGCTGAGAAATATTTGATGGAAAATCTGAGCGAAGTAACCGCTGACTGTCTTTATTTAGCTGGTGGGAGAGATATATCATATAGTAATTATAATATAACTCATATAGTAATTATATTAATAATCAAGTGATAAGAATAAAATTAAGCTCAGATTCCACTACTAATTTAATCTGTATACTTGCATCTAATGCTTGTGTATTTACATCTAAACAACCATAAGATTGAAAGAAACCAGAAGTTTAAGAGTTAAAGGAATGATGTACGGCTGGGGAACATGAATGGAAGGAAGATCATACGATTTTTCCCCCTCAAACAATGCTTTTAGCTAATTTTATTTAAAATTTGGTAAACTATTTTGTGCTTTAACAACGAATTGCTTGATGCTGCCCGGCTGACACCTGTAGTTTTTCCTTACTTTCCTCAAAGGAAACATAAAGATGAGTTAATTTTTCTGAAATTCGAACTACAACCCATATTCTCCCACCATCCAAATATTGGAGGTAAGGCAGATTTCTGCATCAAGTGTTCCAGGTCGTTTTGACCATTGGAAGAAGGCATAACTCTTCATTGTAATATAATGGCCTAATATCAATGCTTGCTCTTCTATTAGGGCTGTAGAGGTGCATCACCCCTTGAAATTAGTTTTGAAAATCGCATTTTTGTTTTTTATCGAATTTATTAACTTTTTAATTCTGAAAAGATGTTCTGTGCCTATATTATCATTTTTAGTGTCCTCTGAAAAACGAGAATAGGGAAGAAACAATAAAATCATGAAGATAGAAAATAAATCAACAAGTAAGAGAAACTCACGTCGGGATTATTCATGGGCAACTCATGAAAGCTCACTGCATAGACAATTGATTGACTGAGGTGAAGACTAAAATCAAAGTTTTCTCCGTTTGAATTTAGAAATATCAGAGTTGCAATTCCATTAGACTAACTTTAAATCGTAAGCAACAGTATGCGTCATATCAGTTAGAACTCAACTCAGCATGAAATCCAGTTATCAGATTTGTTTTTGTCGGTGTAAATATTCTTTAAGAATTTTTTTTATGTACATATCCGCAATTAAAATGTTCTCTCATATTACATCCATATTAATTATTGAAGATGTTAACAAACAACTGATCTTTTTTTTTTTTTTTTTTACAGAGTTTGATTTTGTTCTTTTAATGTTTTTTTCTACTTTCTCTCACTAGCTGTTTATGAATTTTAGTTTCGCTCTTTATGGCCTCGACAAAACATATCAAGTTCACTGAATATTCATTTGCTTTTATTAGAAAAAGCTCTTCGAAAAAACGGTACGCAGATATTTTCCAAACACCTTATTCAAATGAAAGCTTTTATAAAGAGGAGTCATTTATTACTAATTATTACATGCAAAAAACGAAAAACATAGCAAAAAATATTTTCACAATTTTCATAAGAAGAAAAATTGATTATAAAAATACAAGTCATTCTATGCCGGATATGAGCATATATGAGAAACCAATAGCGATGAAAACTTTACAGACAAACTTATTTTAATCACTGTTTAATAATGTAATGATACTTATACATGGTTATAAGGGGGGGGGGGCTGTATTTTTTTTTTCTTTATGATGGAGATGAGGCATGGAGATGTTAATAATGTGAATCAATTTCGTCATCCATCTCCAAAAAAAAAATGCTTACAAAAAATCCTGAAAAATATTTGAGAAATTTACAGACATTATGATGCTTAGTAAAAAAAAATCACATCAGACTTTGAAATTAAAAAATTTAGACTACTTATAGTTTAATTTGCGTATTTTAAAGTTAAAATGTCTTGATAAATATTTTTGTAAAACTGCTAATTTCTGAGGTTGACGAGCTTCCACAATATAATGAAATCATATAATAATATAATGACATTATATGCCATAATATAATAATATACACTAAACTAAATGAGATTAAAATTAATTTGAAAATTAGAAAATCAATATTCCCTAAACAAAGGTGAAGAAAATACTTGGGATATCTGAAATTGGTTTTCTTAATCAAGATTAACTGAATATGTTGTCGTTACATATTGTTCAGTCTCTGATGAAATATATAAAGAATTCGTTTTAAAATTTTGGGAAGCATTAGAATATTACGCAAAATTCTTTTCAGTTCTTTAATGAAACAAGCCTACTCCCGATGACATGTCCATGTCTCCTAATACTGATTATGGCCATTGATGAAATCCTTCATCAATGAGGTTCTTCATTCTATTCAAGGGTAGGTCGGATATCAATTTTTGGAATAATTCCAAATCGAAATCGATAAATTCTTTCTTTCTTTTTAGTAGCCGTAAGCTTCGTATCAGTGAACATGAAGACTGCTGTAACTGACCAGATAATGATGCCAGTAATAATAATGAAATAATTTATTCAAAGCTCTGTAACTAAATACACAAGCACGAACCCTAAGTAAAGTTCATTTACCTCGTTAGAATAGTGATTGTGGTATGTGAAGTCAAATGATCGTATTTTCTTTCCTTCTCTTATTCCAAAGCGTTAATTAAAAGAGTTCTTGCATTGTGTTCCAGAGTTCTTGTGCATCATTTGCACAAACGAAAATATATAAATAATGTAAAATATCAAAATCTTTGATAATTAGCTGAATTCGTTAATTACCTATATTGATTGTAATACTTAATGGCTTTCACAGTTTATTATGCCCTCATAAAGTAAAGATATAATTTTACACCAGTTTTATCTAATCAAGTATAATCAACTAATACGTAATGGGTATTTAAAATTATAATCTTAAAACCGTATGAAAAAATCATCATTCTAATTTTAGCATACGCATTTTCATAATCATTTTTGTGATTTTTTTTTCCATATCGCTTTCGTATCATTCCATAAAGAATCAGACAGCTGAAAATTATTATAATAAACATAAAGGCAACTGTCTGGACTGGTGCAAGTAATTAGTTTATAAAGGAAATTACAAAAATAAAACTGTTAATAATAGAACGTGATTATTAGAAATAAATATTAACGTATATTTTTCGAAAAGATAAAATTTTTAAAATTAATTGCACAATAAATCCTGAATTTAAAAATGCATTTAAAATTCAATGGACGGATTAAAATTTCTACCGTTTTAATGATGAAAAAGAGTTTTAATTTTAAAATTTTGGGAATCATTTAGAGAGATCTGTATTCTTAATGTCAATCTTTATCATGAATTTCATTTTAGAAATTATTGCTTTAAAATAATCCAACAGGTAAATATAATAATTTTTAGCCTTTGATGGCAGGAATATTTCTGATTTCTTCACTGAGAAAATTCATTATAAACTTAATTTTTATAAAAATTTCAAAATGTTATTTAATATTTCAAAATTATGATGAGATTATATTTTGTATATTCATCAAAAAGAAAAAAGTTCATTTTACGGTATTAATGAATCTTAAGTTAATTATTTTAATTATTCTAATTTCATAATAAAAAACACACATAATAATAAATAAATATTTAGCAGATTTTAAATAAGTACAAGAAAAATAAACACACTATACGTATAAAAATGAAAATAGCTTCAGTTAACTTGCATGCCTATGACTTTAGAAAAGAATTAAAATATTTATTTTCATTAAAGGCTTTATAAAATTAATGTAATAATTATTTCTCAGTTTTATCAAAATGAGAAATAATTTATTTTACAGTAGTAATTAATCTTAAATTAATTATTTTCATTTTTCTAATTTCATAATGAAAAAAAACCCGCAGTAATAAATAAATATTCAGCAAATTTTAAATATGAACAAAAAAAATTAAACAAATTATAGGTATAAAAAGGAAAATAGCTTCAGTTAATCTACATGTCTTATCATTTTTGAAAAGAATTAAAATATTTATTTTTATTAAATGCTTTATAAGATTAATACTATAATGCAAAGCATATATCTCAACATTTCATATTTTTCCGCTGTTAAATAAATTTATTCTTTAACGTTTCTTTCAAATAATTTCGAAATTTACACCATAATAATAATGTATAAAATTAATTTTGCAACAATTCCCGGTTTCGATTCATTGAGAAACTATTATTATATGCATTTAATGTGCAATTTCATTCTTATTTTATTATTTCCATCAATGATGAAATAACATAGATGCATAAACTCATGCTTCCTGAAACGAAAATCGTTTGGAAACTTTAGAAATAATAAATATATTTATTAACTCTTGTCAAAACATTAATATAACGCTTTAGACATGCTCAAATATTTAATTTCACGCTTCCAATTCGATTCTCAACGTGTTTTTATTACCCTGAAGCAAAGCAAAAAATCAATTTGAAATGAGTTTTTTTCCCTTCTATTCACAGTTCTTCCCATCAAAAAAGTATGAAAGAAATCACTCAAGGGCAATTGCTCCACGCCAATTGTGTAATTGAAAGGTCTTTTTTCCCCTTGCACCCTAATTACGTTTAACAATTTTCGAATACAAATGAAAATTGATTTCATTCCTTTCCCACACTGGCAACATTTCCGGGGTTCCTATTTGCTTCCCACCCATTTACATTCCAAATTCTTGCAATTGCGCGCATTTAAGTGCGAAAGTTCTCGAATCTAATTTACAGTTCATTTATAACAGATTTTCTTTCAACAAATCACAATCATAAATTACATTTTATTACAATTTCTTGGTGTATTTTGAAAGCCCCTCAGCTAATTCTCTTTTGACTCCCGAATGCAGTTAGTTTTGGGGGGATTGAGTGACCGATGTTTTCGCTAAACATTACAGCTGAGTTATTCCAAAGTAAATGACAGAATTTTAAAATGTTTGTGGAGCAAAAATTAAAAAAAAAAAATGATTTAATCAAGTTCAGTCATGAATATTTAGCTGCTACTCAGATTTTCTAATATTTTTCCATATTTATTATATTTCAGCTATATATGGTGACTAACACGTTTGCCAGAATTACAAATTGCGTATTAATTTGAATTAAAATCTCTTATGCATAACTTGAAGCTCATGATTTCTTCAAGCATTTTTAAATATCAAATTGTGATAAACATTAAAGGCGTATTATTTTCACAGCCTTACACGGCTTATTTAATAGTATTTACTATGTTTAGTATGCATGTGAACCTTCTTAATGGAATCGAATCCCATGACATCACATTATCATCTCAAATTTAAGTTGTAATACCATTTATTTCGAATTCTGCGTTTCTTTTGGGAAAATGTAACCTGAATTTTCGATTCCAACAGTAAACTGGGCACTAATTAGCAGAATCTCCCTGTTTTTCACAGATTGGAAAAAATCACGTAATTAAATATTTGATTTAAAAAACGGAAAGGATTTTAATGTCAGGGCAACAACAATATCTATTAATAAAAATTATGCCAAACATATTTTTAATTGCCAAATTTTAGAAAAAAATTACACAATAATTCAATTTTTATCATTAAGATAGTTACAAATTTTTAAATGGTATAAAAATATGTTTTGTGCTATAATATTTTCATTATGGGAAAAACAAGAAAATTTTTCTTGATTTTTAATTAATTACAAATTTAAACAAATCACACCGAAATGTACATTTCCACGCCAAAGTACATCTGTGCTAAATTTGGTAATTATAAATCAAACAGTCTTTCCTTGTAGCACCAATATACATACATTTTCTTTTATTATATGTAAAGATAATTTTATATGTTCCATATAATTTGGTAATTCTGTATAATTTCGTAATATGTAATAAACATAGCCTTTTTCTTTTAAAATGCTATTTTTAATAATTTTACATTAATCTAACGTTTTCTTTATCCTACCATTCTGTGGTCTGATATCTGTCAGATTAACGTTTTCTTTATTTAAATATCTTTTATTATTTCTGAGATAAGTATAATGTAATCACTAAAAAAATGCACTGGAAGAAATTCAACTTAATTAAAAACTATGTAGACGTTAAGATAAGATAAAAAATATTACATCAGATTTTAAAATTCATAGCTATTTCTTTAAACTGAAATTCAAACATTCCACTGTATAGCTTCTCTCGACAAAATCAGGAATTTAAATCGTAAATTATGAGTTTCAAATAACGATGAGAAAAAAAAAAGATAAAAGATCTGAAAACATATCAATTGAATATAATTTTCTTCTCTAAGCTTATGGCATGTACCATTAAAATCTTTTAAAAATTAAATACCGAATATGTTCCTGAAAATCTTGGCAATGCCACGGAACATTAGTAGATTTTTACTTTACCTAACAAATTTTTGGCTTCGAATACTAATATGTAAGGATTTCTGAAATTTCACTAAATTCACACAAATGTATTACTTTTTTTTTTCATCTTTCTCGATAATATCAGGAATTGAAATCTTAAAATTATGAGTTTCAAATGCTGATGAGGGAAAAAAAATGAAAAATTTGAGAACATATAAATTGAATATAATGTATTTCTGCTCTAAGCCTATGACATATAGCATTAAAATCTTTTAAAAAACAAATATCGAACATACTCCTGAAAATCTTAGAAGCTTCAAGAAACTTAAATAGTTTTTTATTTTACCTAACAAATTTTTGGTTTCGAATACTGATATATAAGGATTTTTAAAATCCCACTAAATCCACACAAATGTATTGCTTCTTTTCATCGACAATTTAGCTAACTATCTAAAAAAAACAACTTCTGAGCATTGGAACAGCAGCAATTTTTATAGCTAGAGTCAAACGTAAACATAATCTAACAACATAAAATGTAATATTGTATTTCATTAGCATACGAAATGCAAATAAAATGCGAATTTGATAACATAGATTTCACACGAGCAGCTTAATACTATATAAATTTCATTTTCACTGATACTGCTTGATGTTAAGGCTAAAAAATAAACAGCCAAGGCAAAATCTAGAAAAGTGACGAATAATCGACGCGTTTGATACCATTTTTACCAAAACGCATAATGCACAGAAACTCTGACAGCACCATAAAAACATCCTCCGGATCTCTTAAATGCATTTCCTCCAACTGATGGTAAACATCGCAGCAATTTACGTCCCACTTAATAAACGTTATCCTCATCCAAAGCGAAACTGAAATGATTTATATGAGGTTTTGATTACTTGGCCTTTTACCTCGCTAATCAAATAGCAGTTAGTCTCTACTAAAGAGCAGTTAATGGAGATCAGTGACCCCTCTACCCCTCTCGCTCTTCGAACAGAGGACTGGGCAAGGAAAATGCTCGTGAGAAAGATGAAATAAATGACTCGCCTTCACATAATTTTTTTTCGCCGCATATTAGCGAACATTTATTCTTTATGAATGGAATTACTATCATAGTTTTCGCCATCCGACATCGATTAAGCTTAAATATTCAGTAAAACATGAATATTAAAGTCAGTTTGGATCGTTGAGACAAAAGATGGAAATTCATTTTATTAATGTTTTCATATAAGTCTTAATTCAATGATAGGCGATTAAAAAAAATGGTTGAATTAAAATCATAAACTGGTATTTTAGATAAATCCAGGAAATATGGCAAACGGAATTTGGACAGCAAAAATGAAATCTTAAAAATAAGAAACTAAAAATGTACAGTTGGTATTTATAAATTTGAAAAGAGGAATTCCCAAAAAAAGTGCTTCCTTGGTGTTTTTTAAGAGGCTCTCGATACTGAGGATCAGATAGTGAAAGTTACAGTTAATCAGATTCCGAAAAACAAGAATAAATAGAATTTACTATACATAAAGCAATCAGATTTTCTGGATTTCTAACTGGAATGCTGTAGAACCAAGATATGCAATCCAGGGCATTAACCGGAGAGACGCATGGGGGGGGGGGGTGATAATAAAATATAAAACATAATAAAATCTAAATAATAAATAATTAAAAATAATGCAATCTGAAATAATAACGAATAGTTATTGGGAAATTTTCAAAAATAAAAAAGCAAACAGATAAAGACGCATTAATAATGAATTTTGCTATTAATTTTACTATTTTTTCTTAATAGATGATTAATAAATAAATAGCTCATAAATAGATGATTATATTCTGTGCATAATAAAAATGCGTATGAAACTTCTAATGCAAAAAAAATAATTAATTTTTGTGGTGAATTTTTAAAAGATCGGCTAAACTATACAATTAGTATAATTTACAGGCAGTAAAATTATTTCTCGTAATACTAGTATCTATTAAAAATGTACAAGTGAATGTTTGCTTTTGCATATTTTTACTTCGTGTATTTCTATTAATTGAATTGTTGAAATAGGTTGTTAACCTTACGTTCAATGAACCTAAATGATCGTCCAAATTCAGCAGCTTTTATCCAACCGATGATTAAGCAAATCCTTTATATTCAAGCATACACCCATAAGGAAATGCAATAAAATTAAAGTTAAAATCAATCAAGATGTAGATTTTAGATAAAGTTTAGAGCGTCATTTCTGCATCTAAGCTTACTATAATTACGGTAAGATGCATAAATTTTCTCTAACACTTAAAAAGAGTAAATTTTCCAATAAAATATGCATTAATCTAGGTTATATCTCCATTCGTAATTATTTATTATTATTTGCTTGTAATTTTCCGCGCCATAACTAAAAATATGGTAAGAAAAAATAGAGTTACATTCTTTCAATGATTGTATTTTCTTTTTCTGTCTTTAGATCATTTCTTTAAGACAACAATCAAATTATGCATAAATGATATTTCTTGTTTTTTAAAAAACTTTATTCAAAGCAATAATTAAATGAGGATAAAGTTTTAAATGAAATTAAAAACTATTTAAACTAAAATTAAAACAATACCAAATGTTAATTCTGTTTCCAAGTTTTCATCCAATATTGCGAAACTCGTAATATAAAAATTTGATCTACCCAAATCTCTAAACTTTATTTGGAAAATAGATAAACTGAATGTGCAATTGCATTTAAAGTATATTTACTTCGTTATCTTTAGAGCGTTATATACATGAAATTAACTTTTCCAAAGAATTCCTGTAGAAAAGCATTTCTCTATCTTAAGTACCATGTAAAGAGATGCCAATTATTAGTTTCTACTTTACATACGCTTAAAATTTCTATTTCCATAATATTCGAAAAAATAACCCCCGCCCCCCCCCAAAAAAAAAATTGCCGAATTTTTTAAAAGCAACAACTTTTTGAAACAATATTGTTAAAGTATAATAAAATTCGAATTCCTTTAAATTATTCTATAAAGCATACAAATAAATACTTACTTTAAAAAACAACCTTCCTCTGTAAAAAATTTTTTAAAAAGATTTTCTTCTAAGTTACGGAGAATAAAATAAGTTTATTTTTCTTTCCCGTCATTTATTTGTATTTTAAGGTTTCTTTCCCCTCTACCCCCGCGTTTATTTTGAATTACGACACCAGTGGAAACGCCGAAGTATTAGATATTTCAAAATATTTCTGCCAAATCCAAAGCTTACGAATTTATTTTTCCGTTAAGACATTTCCTTATTGACAAAATCTGAGGGCTAAGAACGAATTTGTAATTAATACCGCTTTTTACATCAAAACACACGTTACACAATCGAATGACTCACGGAAAATTCATTTAACTTAATCATTTATAAGTAAAAAGTTTACGCAATTTTTATGTATGACTCAGTTATATCATGAAAGTGAATGAAGAAATAGAATAGTAACCTATAAACGTGACACGCATACCATTGACCAAATGCTGCGCAAAAATTATATCATGCAAAACGTGCTTTATTTAAATATACTACACGAACATTCTCGTTTTGGTTTTTCACTTTTAAAAGCATATTGATCATTCTGTCATTACTCAATAAACTGAATTCATTTGCATTATGTGAATTTATCATCTTGCTATGATAAATTCACATAATTTTGGCAAACAGTATATCTTAATAATCGATTGCAATTAGCATCATTTATAAGCATTATTTTATGTGAAGCAGAATGCAGGTTTGATGACAGTGAAAAGACTTTCAATTTCGTGACGTCGTTCTATTTCATTTTGGAGAAGCAGGCATATGTACAAGCGATGAGTACACACGCACAACGACACAGAGAGGAATGAGGAATAAGCTATTGAACATTTTATCCCTGGTCTTATACGACCTAAGCTTTTGATAGGGAAAATATTTCTTCATAGTACTAATATATAATGAGATTTCGATAGGGATTTTCGCTACACGCGTCGACACGGCAGGGGAAACACAAGGAGGTTTTAAAAAAGAATTTGTCTCGTCAGCGGTATTTGGTCCTTCACGCGGAGTGTGGGAAAGTTGAGCTTTTAGACAATTCAGCAATTTTACATAGCTTCTCTTGAATTAATTAAGTAAAGACAGTGGAATTGGATCAAGAAATAAGAGAATATTTTAGAATAAAGTTACTATGGGCTAAATTAAGATAAAATCTTGGAAATTAATTAAATTGAAATTAGAATTTATATATATATATGATAAATTCACAGAATTTTGAAAAACAATAATAATTATTATTACAAATTATTTTACAATTTCTTTCTGCCTTAAATCAAAATTATGCGGACGATTATTCAATTTTACACAATTTCAACTTTTTTCGTTACTTTACAAACGATTTTTTTGTTCCAAGCCTAGGTATATTATTTAATCAAATTACTGACAACGTTAACCACAAATATAATCCTCATAATTGATGTTAATTGGTGCCTTTGCCGGTTCAAGGAGTAAAATAGATATACGCAAATCCAATTTTGATCTGACAGATATATGCAATATCTATTTTGAAATTACATGAAATGTATTTTGAATTAATATATCTCAATTTTAAACCGTGGATGAAAAATGATTGCAGTACTCAAGACGATATACCTCTAACCAAACTACCACGCCACACTAATGTAAAGACACATAAATAAAAATAGATATGTCGATATAATAAGCACGCAGTATTACATCATATTCACACATAGTGTGAAGTTTCGGCAGTAACAAACACAGGCAATCCCATGATATAGACGCCAAAATCCCACACCAACTTCGGCCTTTAAATTTTGTAGGGGTAAACGCAAATATTAATTATATTCAATCGTAATTCTGATTGTAAAATTATTAACAAAAACGTTAATATTCATAAAAGCATTTTAATTTTTTCCCTTTTTGTTACCGAAACGTAAATATTATAATATCGCAGTACAATCAGGAGCCAATGTTAACTTCTTATTCTAATTCAGTTGCAATTAATGAAACATACATAAATACATTTATCATAAACATTAAAATATCTTATTTATATATAATTTTAAAAATTATTATTATTATTATTATTTCATCTATAACATTATTTTCAAAAATATCTAGAACTTCATAAATTTATAATATCTAGGTCTAAATTATATAACATAAATATACTTATAAGTATCCGAAATGTGACTTTCATAAAGGCATAAATTATTATTTGAATATATGAAAATATACTGGATACTGCCACGAAAAAAGAAGAGGGATAATTTCCTTTCGGAACTTAAAACAAGACATAAAATTTAACGCAGTTATATAATAATCAAAGTTCCAATACTAAGTAAGACATATTAATTAAATATAATTAAGTATGCTTTAAATGCATTGCTCTTTATAAGCGCATCTACGACACACATGCTCTATAAATACTAACATAAATAAAGTAAACGAATGCAGGACATCATTTAACCATTTTCTGAACTATTTCTTTAGGAAAAAGGTTTTAAAAATTACAGAAAAGCCACTAAAAATGTGGTAATTATTTTTGCAATAATTTTAGAAATCTACATTTATGGCAAATTAAATTTAGGTATAAATTTAGGATTTCCACGAGAATTGAATTAAACAAACCATCATATTAACCATAGCTGAAGATAATTTGATTGATTTTCTAATTAAACAGTATGATACTAAGAATAATCTTCTAATAAAAGTGGTTCTATAAAAAACTTCACTAAATTTTATGCTCTAAGAATCTAATATTTTATTATTTTGAGCTAAAATTATTTGTAGAGCTTGAAAAAATAAAAGAAAGTATTTTTAATAATAATATTAAAGTGCATAAAGAACCCTGTAGAACAGTTAAATGGAAAAAACGGCGACATATTTATTATTATCAGTATTTACATTACGCAAACTGCGCAAATTATCGGAAATGATGTTAAACTTACATTTCTTGACAAATCTGTACTATGTTTTTTTCAACATAATACTTATATTTTAATTCTAAAATTCTGGCTTTATATCAGGAAAAAAAATATGCAATACAAATATCTCAACCAATTTTATATATTTGTATATTTTATTAAAAATTCTGGAATAAAATTAAGAATTTTTTTTACGAGATCAGGAAGTGAAACAAATTTATTTGAAATCATTTAAATACTTAAAAACTATGTTAGTTCTTGTTTAGCCATCTAAAAATAGACAAAACTGATTTAATCAAAAATGTTTCACAAAAAATTAGGACTTGCATATCGAAAAAGTCATTTTTTTTTATATTTACATAAATATTATATACAAAAATTAAGTCATCATTGATAATTTCATTTATTATCTATAAATAAAAATACTTCCTTGAAAAGTTTTAAAACTTAAAACGTTATATATTTTCAGAATTTACATAAAATTAAAACAATATCTTTCAATAACCGAGTAATAATTTTTTTTATTTATATTTTTCGGCATATACTTATAAAAGCATCATTCATTTTGCTCTTTATTTTTATGCCAATTTAAACCGCAATTTATTTCATTCAATAGCTTTTTTAAAAAAATTATGAAGAATATTTTAAGCATACACAGTTATGTAACTACACAATATGCTGAATACAAGTGACAGATAATAAAAAGATTAAAAATAATCTTAAAACAAATCTCGGGCAAAACTTTGCGATACCGATAATTCATTTCAACGCAAATACGTTTAAAACCGAATAAATACATAAACTTATCGTTTGCGTTGTGTTTTCTCCTCACGACTTTTCGTGCGCAGTTGTCATGGAAACAGATGAACGCTACGTCACATTTAAAGTTTCGAACAGTAGAATACCGCGGAAAACAATATACAATGTGACATGTCAACTGACAGTTCAAAACGGCAATAGGCAGAACTTACCTAGAATAAAAGGTCGATTCCACGGTTGTCTCTCAGGTGGTTTTTGCACAAAATTTTCTCACAACTTTTCTGTACCACGCTGACCTTTAATTTGAAGCAGACAGTGGCGTCGCAGACATAACCGGCAAAATTAGGGTTGCAATGCCGATTGTGATGGCAAATTTTTCGCCAAGGAAAGGTCGCCAAATGTTTCATCTTTTTCTCAGTTGACATTTTTCAGTTTACGTACTTTTTGGCATTAATACGTGGTGTTGAGTCAGTTATTGCCGCCAGTTTTTTTACTTTTTTTAAAGCTAGACTTTGCACCGGAGAGATTTTATTAAAAAACTGTTCTGCAGATGTTTCCTCCATTAAGATAACCTCTCCGGAATCACTATTTGTTTTCTTTATTTATAATTCATATTGTTTAATAACTTTGATCTCTTAATGATTCTTTAATTATCTACTTTGAATCAATAATATTAGAGCTCTGCTATTTTTAAATTTTAATTTTCCTCAATTTATGTGGCATGCATAGTGATAAATCGTTCGAAACCATCAACATTGCATAGAAATGCTGGATGCCCAACATGGAATAACAATATTTGGCATACTTATTGATCAATAGATGCTCACTCAGAAAAGATTTTTCAAAATTTTAATTACATTTTTAATCAAAATTAATGCCGCTTACCGCAAATAAATTCGACGTATATTATTTAACAAAAATAATTTTATAACGCTAATAATAATAAATTATTCAATGGTAACGCTTTTATTTTATTAAAAAGTTTCCTCACATTATTTTTTTAAATTTAAATATACATTCAACAGAAACTATATTTATTTTAACTACTGAATTTATACCCATGTGTATTGTTATGATATTCAAGGCATCTCTGTGTACACTTTATCTCTGTTATATATATTAAAAGCAAAATTTAAAAATAAAATATGAACTAATCAAATCTATAAGACTGTGATATTCCGAAGGTTTGGAGTATATCTTCTTTTTTACCAAATATGTTATGTATTTTAAAGAAAACAAATTAAATACCATTGCGGTAAAATATTATGAATAAGAAGAAAAATTATGATGGCTGAATGATGTAAAACTTAATTATATAAAGTGGCTGATCGAGATTAGGCTGCAATTGATTATTTGTTCCAGAATTTTTCTCAATTTTATTTGTAAATAACTCATATCCAAAAAATTAGAGATATAATTTTAATAAATATAGACTTAAAACAGTTAATGGAAAAAGCGTAACAAACCTCAAATCATAAACCATGCTTAAAAAATAGAGTTTGAATTAATTGACATTCTATTTTGAAATATTCTATTCAAAATTCAAGCTCTGTTTGAGTTGAAAATAGATGTTTTCATCTTAGAAAATAATCACGATACTTTTGACAAGAAAAGGCATTTATTCATTCTTATTAAATAACCAAACATCCATTATTCCAAACATTCAATAATTTCTACAGGATTTGGAAAAGTGTCCACAATTGGCTTTAAATTTAAATTCTGCGTCATTCTTATTAAAAATAATTTCATTTTTTTGTTCTAAAATTTAAGTCTTAAAATTATCAACCCTGAATATGCTTATCTATATATGACTAATGTAAATACTTAAGACTGCACAAAGATAGTAACAAAAAAAAGAAAAATATGATAATGCTTTTAATTTATTTAAGGTTTTTATAACATAATATTTCAAAAACAATGAAATAATTATTTTATTCATTTATTGAATTTTGTTTTTGGATTTGTTTATTTATTGGATCATTTTCCAACAATAACTTCGAAGTAAGTTCTTCCTTAAGAAATATTTTTGAAGTATCCTATAATTCAAAAAATTACATTATTGATGACATCATTTTATTTCTGTGGAAGTTTCTTAAAAAAAATTTCAAAATTTAATAAATAATTAAATAGATGCAGTGGATTTTAAAATATGGAAGTTTGTAGGTTACTTTCTCCGTTGCTGGATTACGGTGAGACTCTAAACTACACTACCTTTATTTTTTGACATTTTTATTTTATTTTTTAAATATATTTGCAACGTTTTTTTTTATTGGCTTTAAATTTTTCGTTAATTTTTGTAAGAATATTTTTGCTGTTGGAAAAAAAGAATACAAAAAAAGAAATGTTGTCAGAATACATTAACAGAATTTTGAAAGAGCACTAAGAAGGTTTCAAAGCAGATGATTCACATTTTATATCAGGAACAACTGTTTATTTGGTTTATTGATAAACAGTAAATTAGCTATCGGTGGATTTTAAAAATCGTCTGATCCAGCTTATATTTTCGTTTTTATTAAAAAGTGTTTTAGACAGCCTTTTGATTTTTAGACGATAAAAAGTTTTTGTGTATTATGATATTTTATACAAAGTATTTTTTTTGTATTAAAAATATTAGACAGGAAATTTTAACCCTGGGCAGCATCGCGCACATAATTTGGTAGATAATAAAAGTAAATTACATTTCTTTAACATTAAACTATTTACACCTATAGTTAAAATTTGAAATTAAATACCTAAAAGGGAAAAAATGCTTTTTTTCATCTAATTTTTAAAATTCCAGTTTCATTTTTAAAATTAAATTTCACATTTTTATTTTCTTCTATTTTGTAGAATTAAATAATGAAAAAAATAAGACATGTACTTACAAATTGCTGTAATAATAAATCAATATCCACCTGCTTTTCTGAAGTCCAAATTAACAATGTTCTTTCAACTTAAAATTCCTCCCTGTAGTCTTTTACACTGAACAATTTATGGCAACAAACTGAAGTAAATGATTTGCTGAAGCGAATTTAAAGACTCAGAACTAATCTTAAGATTTTAACACCCAAGTAAAAGATTTCAAAATTTATCAAGTGATAAATATTGCCTTTTCTGGATGATAATAAAAATAGCTAAGAATTTTTATCTTAAAGTAGTGCAGAGTTTTAATCTTCCCACATTTTTTATTGATAAAATCATGTTTACGTCATTAAATATCTTTTTAAAGACATTTTAGAGAGTTCGTTTGTCTTTTAGAACTAAATATGTATCGATTACGCTACTGTGAATCATAGGAATATTGTCAAGTAATCGAAATCACTTTAGTGTAATCGTTCAAAGAATATGTTTACATAAAGAAAATTGTAACGCTTGCATATCAATGGTTTTATCATTTTTAAATCTTTTGCTGATAATACACAGATATTTCATTTGAAATTTTTTACATCATATTTATAAAATGTTTGATCTTATGAATTTAATCATTGAAATATTTAGGCATATTTTTTAAGCTTGGATTAATATGTATATTGCATCTAGATTATTTATTTCAATGCAATTTAGAAATCGAAAACTACACAGTCAGCTTTCTTTCAACTTGCCATTCTTACAACTCAGCTCCTATCGAGATAAAAAATTTCAGTTATACCATTATAAAAATATATATTTCAAATAACTTGCTTATTCATTATATAAAATACCATTTCATACCACTGTGCGTGTAGCTATTATTGCTACGGATCGATTGAATGGATTTGAAAACGTCTTTTTTAATTAAGAATCACAAAAAAATACGAATTTTTTTTATTACCCTCTCTTAGAAATGCCCGTGAAAATGAAACCCAAATAGAGAAACAAATACTAATAACACAGAAAAATATTATAATCTTTCCACTAAAAATGGAAAAATATAAGTTCGCAATGTATAAATAATAATAATAAATATTAAATGATATCAAATCCTTTTAAGGGTAATAAAAAATATCAAAAGTAAGTCTCAAACATAATTGAAAAAATATTTAGATCAAGAGAGAAAAAACAATAAAAGTAGCCATATATACCCATTCATCGAATAGCACACATTTTTCTATGTCATAATATGGATTTACCATCTTAGTTTCGATTAGCATACTTTGAATACAGTATCAAGTAGATACCAGTATACGATGCAAAGCGAACTGGCGGTATTTTGGAAAGATGAATATTATATGTTACATTTATGTACTTTTACATGATAAAAGTTTATAATCTGGCTTAAAAATAACCATTCAAAATGCTGTACAGGAAAGAACAATTGATGCTGTGGTATCTTTTCTTGAGTAGTTGGTGTTCTTTAAAAAAGGATATTTCAAATATTCATTCATTTTTTCATTCAAAACATTTTTTCCCCTATAATTTCTAATCATATTAAAGTTCAAAATTATCTTCAGTTGTCATTAAAATTTAGAAAATTATCTTTTTCAGTGATAATTATTTTATTTTATGTATTTTTAATGGGAATAAATAAAAAAAAAATTCAAGTATATTTCTCACCACATTTGATTGTTCTAATCACGGGATTTATATTCATGTGTGCTGTGATGATGGAGAACACTTTTTTTTTCGGGGCAATGTTATTGCTGTTATACAATTAAAAGTAAATTTTAAGGATAAAATAAGGATAAATGAATCAAGCCTAAAACATTGCTATGCCACAACATTTCGTACTAGAAGGTCAAATCTCCTTTACCTTTTTATGCAAAAGTTTTAGCACGATTTTCTATATTATTCCAAAATGTAAATTGTTCTGAATTTAATAACTTTTTTCCTTTAAAAATTTTTATAAAACTAATAATTCATAAATGAGAGCCATCAATCTCAGATTTATTAAATAGTTGACTAAATTTAATTATTATTTAATTCAAATTATATATTTCGAAATATACTTGTCGGGAACCTACTTTCTCGATCCTTTTGATAGTAAAATTAATCTTTATCATATTAGATCTTCGAAAAGAAAACTTTCTAGATATTTCCTTCAAAATGTATTTATTGCTCTGCTTAGAATTCAATTAAAAAAATAAATAAAACAGAAAATTGTGACAGATTTTGTCTCAAATTGTACATCTGCTTTTTATGTTACGCTGTTGCCATCAATATGGAAAAAATAGTTATTAAAATGGAATGATTTTTAGAAATTTAGAAAAACCTAATTGTATATGATTCCTGAAAAGTATGAGAACATACTTTTAAATTAGAAATTCAAAGAAGTTTTATAACAAACAAACAAAAAAACTAACAAATTCTGCAAAACTTGATTATATCCGGGCAATGAAGTTCAATAAGCCGCAGAATTTACAAGCAGTTTCAGTTTGTATCAAAAATGGAATAATTTTTCTTTCCAATTTACAGCAGGATGAGATTGCACAGTGTTCCAAAATAACATTTTTAGAAATAAATCGCTTTATTTTTTTGATATTTAAAAGTTTTCATCCATCTATTTTGGATTTTTACGTGCATTATATTAAAAATTCCACTTTACTATGTTGACATTGCGAATCATTCTTCTTTGTTCACTTTTGACTTTCTTGGCACCAAAAGAAAAAAATGCGATACAACAAAATTTCATCAAATAAATCACCGTCATAAATTTCGTGATTTCGTATGAACAAAATGCTTATCTCGGCCTTAGCCTGAATTTCTCACAGACACGTTCTTTCAAGATTTTGAACAAATGGTTGTCTCGGTGATTTAAAATCCGTCACCGAAGTCATAAAATCGATTTATAAAATAAAAATTCTCAACATGTGATATATGGATATTTTATGGTGTATGTTACATATTTTGGAATGATAAAAAAAAAACTCGATAATGGAATCAATCCGTTTGGCGATAAATCCGCATGAAAAGATAATTGCATACATACATCGTCTGCTATTTAAATGCTTAATACAATGGATGCCATGGTAGCAAGTGATCGTCAAAATACGGAATGTTTTCCTATGTTAAATTTTCTCGACGCATTTGTTGTATATTACATGAATAAATTGATTTTAATCCCTTTAAGCGTATAAGATTCATTAAAAATTTCTTTTTTTAATTTCTGCATACGGATGTTATAAATGATATTAATTCAAAATATTTTTTTTTCCATTTCAGGACCAAGTTTATATATACAAACTCTCATGGAATGGATAAAGCAGGTGATTTTTTTTTCTGCCTTAACTACATGTTTTAACTTCACACAAATCCTGAAATAACATCCTGGAAATATAAATATTTATGAATGATTATTTCATATGCGTCTGTTCTATTTATTTATCTTGCATAGAAAGAAAACTGGGCATATCTCCATACAATTTGCCTACTCGAGGCTTTTATTGCTATGAAATTATATTACGTGCTGATAAAACAATACTTATATTAAAAGAATGGCATAGAGGGTGTCCAGATTAAACGAAGGTCAATAGCTAATTTCTAAATCATTCAAAGGCAAAATAGGCATATACTTCTAAAGGAAAAAAAGGATCCAAATGATATAGAAAATTATATTTTATGCTGTTTTAGTCAATAAACTTACTTCTAAAGAAATTGCGAAATCAATTTTTTATATAGTCCTCTGTCTTCTTAACAATATTAAATTATGTATTCTTGACAGATTGACATTTTAAATAAAAAATAGTTTCATATTTCTATAATATGGAATTATGAAGCTTTGAAATCATGATTTCCTCACATTTCATTAACCGCCTCTAAGAAACTCCACAGTTCAATACATTCCTTGGTAAGGACGTTGAGGTCTAAAATACCTGAATTCAGTTCTTTGATTTAATCAGTTTGGGTCGTAGAAAAAGAATTTTATTTATTTATTTTTTTGTAATGCTTGTGTGTTAATATTTATGTAAATATGACTAATAGAATTGTATGAAGTTTAGAATTCCTAATTTCTCAATATTGCATTTATTAATGCAAAATAATAAAAAAGCAATTTTTTGAATCATTTGGTGCATTTTTCTAATCAGATATAAATCTCTAAAGGTTTAGATATTAGGTATTGTCACAATTAATGTACTTATAATGTTTGTAATTATATAATTTAGTTTAATATGCGAACTTTTACAGCACAACTCTAATTTCTAGTTTCTTTATCAGAGGATGGCATCATCACTTGTATTTCCTGGGAATATATTAAATTTTAACAGAACAGAACAAGCAATATAAATCATTAAATTATGAAAATCCGTTATTACATCCTTATTTTAAAAGCATTATAATTACAGAAAACGAAAGTTTTCTATTGACATTAAAAAGCAGGATACAAAAAATAAAAATGATTGAAGTGAATTGATGTAAAAAAAAAGGCCTTGAGCTTAACAATGAAAGAGAAATAGAACTATTATTTAAATGAAAGGATATTCTGACATTTGCATTTATTCGATGAATTTTTTTATTATTATTTTATAAAATTCCTGAAAGTTTATTCTTGAAAGTTGATTTTAAGTTCATAAATTTTAGAATGGTACTATTTATTTGACACCATTAAGAAAATGCAAGTTTATCTATAAATAAATATGAAGTTATTAAAGCGAAATGAATGTAGTATCATAATTTATAATTTTTTAAAATAAAATTTAATTCTAGTCATTTAACTTTTACAACCATACTGACAGAAAGTTTATCAAGTTTGTTCTCTTTTAATGTATAGCTCTTTACTTGTTGTTTCTAGTGATATTATTTATTTCACACCATTAAGAAAAATCGATTAATAAATAAATAAGCATGCTGCTATTAAAATGAAAAGAATTTAGCATCATTATTTAGTATTTCTTAGAAACAAATGTTAGTTCTAAATATTTAACGCAAAAGTAATTCAGGTGATAATAACTTATAAAATGTAATTTCACTCATAATATTTATTTTAATTTGAAACTTTTTACCAAATGCTTCTTTAAATGACAGTTCTTGGATATTCAGGTGGAATATTTTGTTAAATAATGCGAGAATGATTCTTCATAGTTATTTCACAACCTTTCTATTCCGAGAATTATCTGTTATTTTTATTCGTTATACTCTAATAGATTTAATGAGTTCCTGAAATCGCTGATTTCATCTTACTTTCCTCTGAAAAACATATTAATTCTAGTTTTTCGAATTGCATTTTATTCTTTTGTTGCTCAAAGATCGAAGCTTTTCTTTAATTATTCAGGAAATTGAATATTTATTTATTTTCTTAGCATAGTAATTTAACAACGATTTTCATGACCTTGGAAAATATTCCAAATTATTTCCATGCATCTCTTTTTTTTAAAGACTGCTCTAGATTTTTCCCCTTTAGGTGAATACTAGAAAAACGTTTATCTCCACAATTTCAATCATTTAATAATTTAATAATTAAGAAATTTCAAATTTTAGTTTGAAATTAATTTATAGCTGAGGATTCTTTTCACAGATTATTTTTTAGTACATTTTAATAACGAACACTGTCTATTGCAGCTTTAGGCATATCTATTTACAAAGTGGGTCAAAACACAAGAAAAAAATTATACGTAAATTTGATTTACTAATCAGTTATATACCATTATATCCTGTCAGACTGATATTTCAAAAATCTTTTTATCCAGTCTTTGAATAATGAGTTATTAATAAATATTTCTATTATTGCACTATTCTCTGTAAGACAAGCTTGTGTTGTCATTTTTAAAACTGCAATACTTTGACTATACATGATCTGAAAGCCCTCTTTAAAGAAAATCAGAGTTTCTCAATTTCTTGCAACGTTGCTCAGCTTGTGAAAACAAAGACGGCTTCTGCATTTCAAAGAGTATAGTCATCAGAGTGCATTAAGAGAAGTTTCTAAGGTCTGCAAGTAATCCTTGTAGTCGCAAATCCTTAAATTTATTTCATCTCAGGTAAGTATACTCCAAATATAAACATTATTCCCAAAATATTGTGACAAAAATAAATAAAATAAAATGCAGATATTTTGCTAAACAGTTTCTTGATGTACAGAAACCCTCTTCTTCCTGAACAAATTTACCCTACATCAGATAATATTAATTACAAAATCACAGACTATTCTAATTAACATTCAGAATAACAAAATGAAAGCTAGATTTTTTTATCTTTAGCAATTAAATGTTTCTGACCAGAATTAGTTGTACTTTTTTTCACCAGAGAAAGTCTTTTTAATATTTAATTCATTTTTCTTTTATAAAATTTTGAATCATTGTTAAGCATCTTTATACGAAAAATACATTCGTCAGGATTCTCTATAAATGAATTCCAAATCTACATACATAATCAGAGCCTTTTAAAAAATTTCAACAAAAATGCCATCGTGTCCTCTGGTTTCAAATTAAATTCGATTTAAGGTATTTAATATAAATGAGTGAACACAATAAATCATGAAATAAGCCTGTTTTAAAATATACACGATTAAAATTAAAAAATTGGCCCAATCGAATTGCAAGCGATACAGATATTATTCATATTAAATAAGCAAAAAATAGTATTTATGCATTCTAAATTAGACGTTCCCAATCTGTATGTCGTCCATCAATTTTTGGTAAATCGCAACAAAACCTTGAATCTATATGTGCTGTTCCACAATTTGCAAAAGTATAATGTAGGCTTAGATCTATACATTAGATTTTTTTTTTTTTTTTGTAAAATTATATTGTAGCTTCAAGAATTAAAATTGTTGTTCTACAAATGTTTTCTTCACGAAAATTCTTGTTTAGATTACAAAATTAGGGACTCCTGCTGTTCGTCTCTGGAACAATTCCATGCGCTGAGAATGAAGTGGGTCGTTATAGATTAATTTCTTTCGTGACAATGATATCGTCTGGTGAAATAAGGCGATAAAAATGAAAACAATTAATTAAAAAGGAAGACGTGATGAAGAATAATGTTTACGATTTTAGTGATACGAGCGTCAATCAATAAATATTCATTCTCTCTATTCAGGGCAATTTATTCTTGAAGGATCAGAAACTTGAGGGATATTTTTATTACAGGGAAAAGGCACTTTAAAAATTTACTGTTACTTTTAAAATTTCAAATCAACCCAATTCACAATTTAGCAATGATTTTTACAAGATTTTAACAATTGTAAAAATATAATCTAAACTGCTTCATATAATTTTTTAACAAAATAATAAATAAAACTATCATATTTTTATATCAAAATTATATTTACATTTTTGACAATTGCAACATGATTCAATTATTTTTTAAAATTTTTGGCAACTATAATATGATTCAATGGTAATAAAGTGGCTCCCAAAAATGCTCGTATATTTGTGAATTTAAATGAAAAACTAATCAATTCATTACTAAAAATTAATATTTCAGAAGGAGAATTGTTTAATAATATCTTCAACTATTTCTTAAGAATATGCAAAAACAGTTTTAGTAAAATAAAGAAGCAAAAAAAGGTTATATCACAAAAATTCTTCCTACACTTTAAAAAACGCTATACATATTTTTAAATATTTCGATCAATTAGTGTTTTGTAAGATATCCTGTAGAATCCGCAACAACAATTAAAAGTTTAGGCATAAAATGCGCTAGTGTTTTTCTTATTTCTTCGACAATATTATTCCATTCTTTTGTCATTACTGTTTTTAGTTCGATTTCCGTATTAATGTTGTGTCTTCGTATTCTAACTTCCAGTTCTGCCCAAATATGATCTATTGGGTTAAAATTCGATGTCTGAAGTGGTGTTTCAGATTTTATGGACAATTATAGAGAAAGCGTTTCCGATTTGATTTCTTTTTTTAAAGCATTTTATTACACACTGCACTGTAAAATAGGATAAATTTAATAAATTTAACGATATGTCAAATTGCTTTATCATCATCCTGATTAAAGGTAATCACTTTTCGAACAATAATCACTTTTCTTCTTGTTAATTGTCGTTGCCTTACACCTCTCATCTAATATATACATCTCAAAATAATAAAGCATTGGAAAGTAAATAAGCAAAGATTAAAGCCAAGCGATTTTTAAACCTTATCAAAATGCAAACATAAAAAAAGTGACAGGCGATAATTTTGGTCATGATTTTATTCAAAATTTTTTCAATGTATGAGTATTTTTGTGACGCACTTTATCTCTGCCTTATTGCATTTTATTTTTAAAAAATAAAATCAATTTTTTAAAAGATATAAAAAAAAATCTCGTGGAGACGATATGAAAAATACTGGATTTCCATTCTCAAATTCATTTCCAAGCTACAGCCCTTTTTCTTCATATTTTAAAAGTATACGAAGACTTTTTGAAGTCACTATGCATTTCTAGGAAATATTATAATAATCTAAAATATTTCAAGTAATTGTTATGCTTCCAATTTAAAAATCATTCATAATTCCATCTATGTTAAAAGTACATTTCAAGGTAAAAGAGTTGCAGTATTTAAATGCTTCATAATACAGTGAATTACCCAAACCATACGCGAATCTCCATTCTATAAATGGAATTAAATTCTTTTCATGTTACATTTTGTTGCATCAACATTTTGTTGCTCTTTCGCTTAAACGTCCCGCTGATTCGAGTCTGCTTTCTTTTCCGTCAATGAAAGATTCTCTTATCTCTGGGAATCAAATATACGTCAACTGAGATACGAAATTTGGGTTCACGAATTTCTACTATTGTAGAAGTGTTACCAAATATATACATTCCTTGAAGTGCCTTCTATGTTGTTGTTTTTTTCTGATTTTTGTTTAATGAGATAGGGAAATAAGTTTTCTTAGGGAATTATCATGTGTGTTTCTCCTTAACTCAAATTGCCAATAGGCATCCAAATAAGGTTGTTAATTTTATTTGAATCTTTAATTAGAAGAAGGGAAGGATTTCATAAATTGTTTTCCCGGGAATGTATAAAAAATTTGTTATTTTTGTTGCGAGATTTTTAATGGCAGTGACTTCCTTACTAATTTTTTTTTTTTTTTTTTTTCATTTTTCACTTTTCTAATAATCTTCTAAGCCTTTTCATCGATGACATATCATTGATGTTTTGTTTTATTTCTAATTCAGAAAATTCTCATCGATTGTAAAATTACTATCAGATGAAAAAGCAAACGATTTTTATAATTCTGAAGAAAATTGCCTATTCAATAATACCGCTTTAATTGGTCAATTTTTTTGCCTATTATATTTCAAAATTAATTCTTAATTATAACCACAATAGTGAGCAGATGAAGTAATTTTTTACCTCGCTAATGGCAACAAATGTGTTAATAAAAAAAGTACATGTAGTATCCCACTTGGATATAAAAGATAACGAACAGAAAATTAAAAAAAAAATTAAAGAAGGTCCAAATAGGTTCCTCTCGGAAATATGTTAACTTAATAATGCTGAATGCTAAGTTTATCTATCTTTATTTTTTAAATTTTGCCTTAATTGTAGAAGCTTTAACGTCAGCACAAAAAATATATACATTTAAATATCTTGTAATGCGCATGAGTATAAATTCAATTGCTAAAAAATGAAAAGTATTTTTATAAAATTTACTTTAAAATGTTTTTTTAATTTCTTAAAATAATGAGGAAAAAGTACAGAAATAAAATTTAAATCGCTAAAAAGGTAATTTTTTAAATTTTTAAGTGCTCTGTAATGTAATTATTTTGTGTAAGTATTTGCTCCAAAGTTATTAAAAAAAGATTTTGAAATTTCGATTCCTTTTAAATAAAAATTTAATTAATGTTTTGAAACACATTTTTTCAAACTTTCTTTTTGACTGTTTACATAATAAACGTCTAAATACCAAAACTTTAGTTTTTATGCACAAAGTTGTAGCATTAGGCTAAAGCTTAAAAGCTTTAGGTTCAACTATCTCTCAGTGCGGTGTTTTCAACGAATTTTTTTTTAATAATATATGTCACATGATAACAGTCTATAAAATTTTAATATTACTAATTTAAAAAAAATTTGCTGCGAAAATTTTTAAATTTGGTAGTTTTATTCAAATAACATAAAATATTTCCTAATGTGGAAAGTCTTTGTGCTTTTTGTAGAAAAGGAAGAAATTTGTGAATATGTAGTTCTATAAAATGAATTTTTTTTACTATTCCAAAATGTGATGCATTCTAACAATTTCTAAACCAAAATAATCTAAAAATAAATTTTGTCCGTTAATATCGCAGATTTTATTATTTAGTATGTTCACCTACCTAGAGGCACAATTTCAACAATATTTAAATATATCTAAACCAAATAGTCATCGAAATTTAGATGTTGAATATTTTGAAGATTGTTAACATTAAGATAACATTATTAATAATTTATATGCAAGAAAGTAAAAATATAGCAAAATAGAATTTTATCGGTTTACATTTCAAAATTAATTTTATTTTTAATGAAAAGTTTACTTTTAATTTTAACTTAATTTTTTTACATCTCATGAGTGTATGTCTTATAATTTATTGCTTCATTGTGAATATAATTGATAATTTAACTATAGAAGATTAAATTTTGAATTTTCAGCAAATGAATTATGTAGTTATTTTTAATTTATAGCAATATTTATTACATGAATCCTATTTGTTTAAATATTTAACAAATAAAAACAAAGGAAATAACATCTTTTTAAAAAATATATTGCTTTGAGAATATAAAATTAATGGAGATTTGGAATATTTTTAAAAAGTTCCAGATCAATATTATGAACTTTTTTTATTTGATTTCAGTTTATAATTCTTAATTTTTTATCTTTATAATGTGTTTAATAAATATTTAAATCTTCTTATAAAGCACTTTTGGTTTCTGTAATTTAAAAAAAAGTTATTTAAATTTTGACGAAATTTGATTAAAAAGTATTTCTGTTAAACAATTTACTGTAATAATTGTTTTAAAAAACAGTTAATCTTCTATTTATTTATGTAAAAAAAAAAAAAAAAAAACTTTGATGAAATTTATTTCATTTTTATTTTGTTAGAAATGCTAACAAAAAAATTGATTGCATTTTGTATTTCCGACTATTATTTTTTTTTAAAAATGCATATTCTATGAAACATAAATTTATGTTCGGCTTTTTATATGATGAAGTGCAGATCCTTATATCTAGATTTCATTCTTATCTGAATGCCACACACATTCTCGCAGAAAAAAAAAGCCAAATATCTTTTTCAAACTACTCAAGAGGTTATATAAGGTACGATCAGATACTAAAGAAAAATATTTCTTTCGCTTGGGCGTAAGCTACACACCTATTATTCAACCAGATGCCTTATAATAAAGACAAATTAAAAACCAATTAAGCCTTTGAAAAGACCTGCCAAACGCTACGATGCGTCTTTTCATGCAATTCCAACAAAACATCCTCCCACACCGAATAAACCGATTGCCCTGTACATCAATTTCCGTTCTATTCTGCAAGCAACACCAAATTCAGCAATAAAGCATAAAAGAGTGAAATATCGCCAAATATTGCAACCCAGCAATCCATCGATCCTGATTCTCTCACCGAAGGCGGGATGGTCTGCCTCATCCGAAAGAATGGAATTCGCATCCTCGTTCAAAAGACACGCGGACAACGTCAATCGGTGGATATAAAGAAGGGGAAGAGGGTAAAAATGACGTCATACCCTCTGGGTCCGAAGTGGGTTGACAGCTCTTTATTTTTAGGGGGGGCTCGTAGCATTTTTTTAGAGAAAAAAGAATGTTCCCGAACACTTACGTCTAATGGGTTTGGCTATTCTCGGTCGACTGATTCAGGACCTATCGTAAAACTTGAACACAGAGTCATAAAATTCTTCTCTTCCGCATAATAGCAAGATACACCGTCTCTCCTACTGAGTGGCTTACATCATTTTGATGATAAAAATTATTCTTTTATATTTTGAAACCCTTAGCTTGTAATAGGAACCCAAATGCGAAAGAAAAAAAATTGTGTCAGCTTAATCACTCTTGCTTGTCATGCGTTATTTTTTCTGACAAAAGACAAATTAAACTAACCCAGTTCTGACCAATCTGATGATAGTAATAATAATAAAAAAATAGAACATTGCAAATCTTGAAGATATTTTTTTACTTTTTTAATGTTTTGTATATGGAGTTTAGTGTCTATTAAAGTCATTAAAAAAAAAAAAAAAAAAAAAAAAAAAAAAGATTTTTGTCTTTTTTTTTTAACGTGTCAGACCTCTTCGAGTTCCAAATATTAATTTTTGGCATTGTCTATCTGTCTGCCTGTGAAGATGTTAACTAAAAAAATGCTTTGAACTAAGCAGATGAAATTTGGTGTATAAACTTGCTACCAAATTTGTAGATTTCTATCAAATTTTGAACGAAATTCATTTACAGGAATTCTGTCTGGCTAGTTGTTCGAGTACAAGTGAACTTTATAACAACAAAACGCAAAAAACTAGACCGATAAAATTTAATATACGTTTGGTATCTAAAATATAAATATCAAAGAGTTGACCATCTATCAGTGTACTTCCGCATTTTTGTAAACTCAATGATTTAAATCAGTGAAATTCGATTTGTGATCTTGTGGCTACAAAGATAGTTCCTTGTCCATTTTGGTCTTCAATTAATCGATAAAAAAGGCGTTCAAAATATATATTCGCACAATAAACTTAATAAAAATGCTAAATTTTGACAAAGGATCTACATTTCGTAACTATTGTTCATTAATATTATTCAAGGTATTCGTAGCCTTACCTAGGGACTACAATTTTAACCGAGGGAAAGGAAATAAAATCATTATTTCAGAGTATTCGGAAAAATTTCAGCGAGATTACTCCTGCTTGTTTTCTCAATATATTTTATAGCAGAAGATGTATATGTATTTAACATACAATAACTTGAATTTATTGATGTTTTTGACTTGAAAACTTCATATTTTATTTTGGAAATATCTGTAATTTTCCAGCAATGATAAACAATATACAGTTAAAAGTAATTTCACTTTTTAGAGATTACATTTTCCTTTTTTTTTTATAAAATTAATCGAGAAAATAGATCTATATTAGAATTTTATAGATATTCATAAATTTTTTCGCAATTTCCAATAGTTCTAATGTTACAAATTTATAGAATAGATTAACAGGATATCATGTTTCTAATAGCATGATGATTTTTGGGACTGATCACCATTAGAAAGGTTCATGTGCACAATAAACAGAGCATGTGTAAGAAACAATTAAGATAACACGATTTTAATTATGATAATATCGGGGAACCTTGAAAATAAAATTATATCAACACGATTTGAAAACAATTAAATATAATCAATATTTAGAGCGAACCAACTGGTCGTTAAAGACGAATAATTTTAAATAATTAAAAAGATCCACTTTATTGTGATTGATACTGAGTGAATAATAAAATTTTGAATATTTGTATCTGAGTATCTGTGTGTTTAAAGTATCTGTGTGAATAATAAATTAGTATCTGAGTATCTGTGTGTTTAAAGTATCTGTGTGAATAATAAATTAGTATCTGAGTATCTGTGTCAATATTAGTATCTGTGTGAATATTAGTATCTGTGTGAATATTAGTATCTGTGTGTTGAATATTAGTATCTGAGTGTCATTCCAACTATTATCACAAAAAAAGATACACTAATCAGTGTAAAAAGTTTCTCCAAGATTGATTAGCCTAAGATTACGAAAACTTTTTTTGTTCAAAAATCGCAATATTCTAAACTTCATAATCCAGTCAAGTTTGATCGCAGAAAGAAAGATTTTATGTTTTATTTTGAAGTATATTTATTTACCGAAACAAAATAAAACATTGTTATTTACATCATTTAAATTCTTTTGAAAGCAAACTAAAAACTGAATTTTATGATGAATCAGAGAATTTTTTTATTGAATAATTCTTTGAAATATTGCATAAGTTATGAAATTTATTCTGTTGTGCACTTAGAACTTCAATGTCGTTCTATTTCCCGTACTCATATTTAAAAACAACAAAACGTGCTCGGTTTCAGCAAAAGTATTTTTGTATTAATTGAAGTTTAATTAATTAAAGTTTAATTTTGTATTAATGAAGTTCAAATTTTATGGAAGCTGTTAGAAAATTTATGGGATACGTAGTACAATGAACGGAACGGCTTAACGCTTCTATCATAGTATAATTTATATTTATATTTAAAACTTAAATATATTTTGTCGAAGAAGCTATTAAGAGACGAAATTACATAAAATATTTAAATTAAAATTTTAGCGAGCAGTAATGACAACAAGTTAGCTGATCACCAAAGGCGACTAGTATTTTAATATATGTTTCAATCTAATGCACAAATGTATTAAATCATCATTCAGAAAATTCAAATTTTATTAAAAATAATTATCAACTTTGATAAAATATCTTTACAAAAAGCTTATATTTTAGTCATATATAAGCTTTCACATTATGATATAAATGTTTATAAATGACTAGCCGCCTTTCGAAACCAGTTTGATGGTACAAAATATTGCATTTTCTGATTGTTAAACTACTAACATGGAATGCATTTAATTACAATTTCACCTTGTTATTTGATGACTAAAAATACGAATTTAAGGGCTTTTATAAATTGTTGCGCAAAGTATATATACGAAATCAAAGCGGAAATGAAATTCTGTGTTACTGTCCGAAGAAATCACTTTTTTTAAAACCCAGTGTTAACAATAGTAAAAGCAAGCGACTGAATAGTTTGATGGAACAATGAAATTAGTTTGAATTTCATCATAACAGTAAAAATACTGTTACAAATTGAGTATCGCATTAAAGTTTTGAAAATTACTAAAATTAGAGAAAAAATATTACAGGAAATGAATTTAGTATCATTAAAAAGAGCTAAATTTTTGAATTATAAGTTAGTGTAAAATCACAATCACTAAATTTTTGTGGGGAAATGTTTTTAAAGATATAATTGAAAAATATTTAAAAACTGTATTTATTTTTAATTAATTTTTGGACACCAAACACTTTCCTTCCTGTTTTCTTGATTAACATATGAATCAAATTTCAGCAAGATCGGGAAAAAAACTGTAGATTTATATAAAAGTTATAAAATAAACATTTATTTTTATATTTATGTAGATTATTAACGCGGATTGTTAAAAAAACAACCAAGTGACCAGGGTTTTTTTTTTGCCTTCGTCTCTGAGAAACTTAAATTGGCCAATCATCATATCAAGATCGGATTTTTTGGAGATTGCAATACTTTCTCTTTCAATATTTGTTACGAAAATGTATACAAATATTTTAATATTATTTATTTAAAATTCTTAAATTTACATCATGGAGAGGATGGCACATTAATAAAAATACAAAAGCCATTGATCGTGTGAAAATGATAGGGTAAATTCGATATTTATTGCTTCAAGGTTGAAAATCTGTAATAATGCGAAAGTAAATGCAGTCGAATGTATTGAATTATTTTTTTTCTTCTAGAATCATATTTAGCGATATAAAATCAAATTGCTATTTAGCGATATAAAATGCTATCCGAATTCCAATAATCTGGATAGCTTTAAAGACGAAAATATATAAATATTATCGAATAATAAATATTCGGTTCCTAGATTTCAAATTCTAAGTGACGATAAACTCATTCACAAAGTAAGAAAAGAACTCGTTGGCCCTTAAAATGGCGGTGACATATCCACTGAACCAGATGCAGGGTCGTTACTCAGAGAGACTTATTGAATCAGTGGTGTAGATGACACCATTGACTTAGCAAATGGAAATGGCGCCAGGGGCATGACATATTTTTTCCCTCCTTGGTTATATTTTATTTTTAAAAAAATGACATGAGTGCACTAAAAAAAATGGCGCATGTCCCATTGGCGTCCCCTAAGATTGGCGTCAGGGCCAACTATTTTTCCGTAACCTGTCCCTTTCTTCATTACACCACTGGTTTAGGTATTTTCACACAGCGCTAAAAAGGATGAAGCGGAAAATTCAAGTGTGACTGTCTATATCCACTCATTTTTAAGTTGACGCAAGAGAAAAAACAATTAACTGACTTGGATTGATAAATTTAGACAGTGATATTTTAATGCAATATATACATAAATACACAAAATGTAATCAACATTGTTTTTGAGTCATTAATACATTATATTTTCATTTTTCTTTCTCTAAAAATTATCTTTTTATTAACAATTATCTGATCCACATTTATTCAGATGAAACTGGAGTTCTACAATATCACTATTTCTCTTTGCATTTTTCTTTCTCTAAAACTTATCTTTTTATCAGCAATCATCCAGTCCACATTTATTCAGATGAAACTGGAGTTCTACAGTACCACTTTTTCCCGTTGCATTTTTCTTTTTCTAAAAATTATCTTTTTATCAACAATTATCTGGTCCACATTTATCCAGATGAAACTGGAGATCTATAATATTACTATTTCCCTTTGCATTTTTCTTTCTCTAAAACTTATCTTTTTATCAGCAATCATCCAGTCCACATTTATTCAGATGAAACTGTAGTTCTACTATGTCCACATTTATTCAGATGAAATTGGAGTTCTACAATATTACTATTTCCCTTTGCATTTTTCTTTCTCTAAAAATTATCCTTTTATCAGCAATCATCTGATCCACATTTATTCAGATGAAACTGAAGTTCTACAGTACCACTTTTTCTCTTTGCATTTTTTTTCCTTAAAAATTATCTTTTAATCAACGATTATCTGGTCCACATTTATTCAGATGAAACTGGAGATCTACAATATTACTATTTCCCTTTGCATTTTTCTTTCTTTAAAACTTATCCTTTTATCAACAATCATCCAGTCCACATTTATTCAGATGAAACTGGAGTTCTACAGTACCACTTTTTCCCGTTGCATTTTTCTTTTTCTAAAAATTATCTTTTTATCAACAATTATATGGTCCACATTTATCCATATGAAACTAAAAATTCTAAAATATTTCTTTTTCCCTTTACATTTTCCTTTCTCTACAACTATTCTTTTATCATCAAATATCTGTCCACATTTATTCATATAAGACTACAGTACCGCTTTTCCCTAAGTTTGGAGCCTGACCCCTCTATATGCCCCTTCTCTCATCGATCGTTAAAACACTGCATTAATTAATCGAACACTGTGAGTTTTCGAATACGTTTTAAAACGAAATACTTAATTCCAGAATTCATTCAAAACTACCAACAGCTATGATAAAGCACGCCTACGCACATAAGTTGCTTATAGCCGCTTATTACCGCGGAATTCTCTTATGGGCCAGTGGGTGGCGGGGGATTGCACAAAAAGGGCCTAACAACAAAACGGTGGCGCAATCAGCTTGAGTAATTGGCAACCGGTGTGCGCTGATTCACCCTTAAAAGCATAAATTTGGAAGGAGTGAATCGGGAATTCTCTTCTACGTAGAGCGCTGCTGATGAATGCCAAGGCAAACATTTCTTAACATAAGCAGCGTGTGGGTGCTATTTTTGCATCGTCAGGAACTGACGACAAAAAAGATGCGCACCTAACAGTTGTGTCTCATCGACAGTCATTTGCATTTTGCGCGTGTGACCCCGACGTTTCATCTGTATGCGAAATCCATTCACGAATCGTTCCAATTGTTGAAACGTGACACCAGGAATGTTGAAAATATTTTACCTTTTGTGTATAATGTGATCTAATTAACTTAATGGAACGAACTTTTAGTGTTTCTCAAAAGCGTTTTTGAGACAGTACGAAATATAAATCTTTTGAACTGTTTGAATAACCGCGGGGTCTGTTTTATCTAGTGGTGGATTTTGTTGTTTTGCAGCCCTAGACAGCGCATATGATGGAGGGCCTTCTTTTAATAAACCGGTCCGTTTAAATTTCAACATTTTTTTGTGCTTAAACAGCGTGTTAAAGATTTATTTTAGGTCCTTTTTTATTTTAATAGCTTTGTGAAAATAAAACGCTTCTATTTATCGTGACACATGGATAAGCAACATCCATGCTTATAAATAACTTAATTCGAGTAGACTCTCGGTATTTTAAATATTGTAATAAGTAAATAAATATAAAAACATAGATAATATTCTGACCAATAATATTTGAGTATAAGTCTTAAATTATCCTAATATTTTATAATTAAAAAAAAATATTTATTTTTTCATTTGACAATTAGACAAGTAATATTCTTTTATCGATTTACCTACGACCACCACTTCACTGAGCTCAGCGAATCTAAGTAGCTGCTTAGCCTGCCTTAGTCGAATATCATCTATTGGTATACGACCCTAGGTTGTCTTTATTAAGGGTTGCTATAGCAATGGTGCACTTATCTGTCTGATTAACTTGTCATTTGTTTGTCTATTTATCATCCGTCATAATAATTATTGAATTACAAGAAATTTATAAAATTAATTTAGAATGGATTACGAATAATTTTAATATATTATTGAAGCTTACAATACAATAATACAAGTTAATGAATATTACAAATTTGAAATTGTCTTTCCTTTGTCCACGCAATAATGTTTATAAACCAGCGGAAGTGATTTCATCGAAACTTTCTCGCGTACTTTTAATAAATGTATTTGTGTATTATTAATTGTATAATTATTGGAAAAAATAACTCCGAAAAGCCTATACGGGTTGGCGATATTTTTGGCGATAAATCTCTGGAATACTGCTAATACACAAGCCTCAAGAAAAGTGAATGAGTATATTGGAGCTTTTTTCCAATCGATTAAAATGAAAAGTAGACACAGAACTACAATTGTAGTCACAAAACCACATTCAAAATTTCAGGTCTTTGACCTTTTGAGGTACAGAACATAAAACTATTGAATTTCAGAGGGAAATTGATTAAATTGAAACAAACGCACAATAACGAAATGAAAATGACAGTTTATTAATTTTTTTCATACATTTTACATACAAGCTAGGGGGTGGCTTTATTTGAAGCCACGGTGGCAAATCTTAGCGATATACACGACTGACCATGAATAGAAAGCTATATGGGCTCAAACGAATCCACTATGCCTCAAAGGATTTGGTTCAAAATTTAATTACAGATTTATAAATTTAATGTTAAATTTGTGTACAAAATTTTATCCATATTGCTCTCTTCATTTTATAATCATTGTGCTAATTTATATTTAGACAGTTAGACAGACAGATTCTCTCTGAATGGATTTCGAATAATATTCGATAGCAATAGTCCACATACCAAATTCATTCGTCTACCTCAAAGTGTTTTTGAACTATAGTCTTCATAGACAGATAGACATAATTCTAAATATGTGTTATTCTGTTTGAGAAAGATCTAAAATGCGAATATTCTAAAAAAATTAATAGTAAATTTTTAATGATGCCAATTTTATTTCTGAACAAATTTTCTCTATTTTTTAATAAAGTTTAAAAAACATTTTATGCATATATTATAACAAGAATTTTCCTTGTCTTAGTTGATTGATTTATATTTATGCGCATTGCGACGACTGGTTTCATCCATCAAACTGGTTTCGAAAGGCGGCTAGTCATTTATAAATATTATATATATTTTATGATACAGTATGGCCAAAAAATGGCTCTTGCGCCAAAACTCCAAAACAACAACAACGATATTATATATATTTCATTTGTCGCTTCGATATAATTAAAAGTAAGTTTTAAAAATTAAGTAAAGATAGACGAACCAAATATAAAACATTACCCTGCAACGACTTTTCAGAATAGAGGTTGAAATTTCCTTTGGAATTTATTTTTTCAGTAGTGCTTTGCGAAAACAGCTATATTTCAAAACCGTTTACTTTGGAATGAGTCCCCAACTGCGTAACTGCGCCCATTTTTCACTTTGCTGTCTGAAAATTTCGGGAATTTTCTTTCTGGGAAATAAATGACTCTTTCAAATAATGCATAAATCTTATCAATGGAGGAATTCTTAACAAATTTCTTTTCATAGCTTGGGAGAACGGGTCTACTGGAAATTTTTCTACATAAAAGTGTTTGCTCACCATCACTAACATAAAAACTCTAAACTGAACCAGCAGAAGTGATCTCTCCATACTTTTTCGCCTACTCTTTAATAAAGATGTTATTCCAGAGAACATCTTGGTTTACAATTGTAACAAAATAGTAAGCTTTGGCGTGTATTTAATATTTTTACTGAATCTGTCGTGAAATCCTTGGCGAGTTATTTGGCGATTAATTCTTGGTATGCGGTTAATAGTATCCAAAAACCAAATTTGTGTTCCAGACGCGTTTTTCCAAACCAATTGAAACAACAATTCGACACAGAATTGCAATTATAGTCATAAAATCACAGACCAAATTTGATATAGTTCAATCGTTGCATCTTTGAATTATCACGTTTGTATATTTCTGAAAGTACAGACAGATAGACTGCCAATTCTTTGTTGGATTTGACTCAAAATTTGAAAGATGTCTATAACATAGATATTAAATCTTTTTACTCAGTTTTGTTCATCTAGCTCTCATCGTTTTGTAGTTATCATCGCGTTAACTGATATTCGAACAGACAGACTTCCTCTGAACAAATTTTGCTCAAACTTTGATAAAAATTTACAAATTGGAGTAACGATTGTATGCCAAATTTCTTTCATCTATCTCTAAACAATTTTGAGTTATCTTTGTCAGAGATAGATAGACATTTTCCAAAAATATATTCTTTGAACTTACAGAAGTCTAAGTCTTAAAGATTTTCTGTACTTCATATATGAGAAAGTAAAAAGGCTATGAATGCTATGATTTCTCAGATTTTTGCATTTTCGTACATGAAGTATAGAGAAAGTATTGTAATCGTCAAAAAATTCAAACTCGAGATTTTGACAAATCTTCATATTTTAGACCTTCCTGTGTTAGAAAAACACATTTTCAGAAAATATCTGTTTGTCTGGGACAAACATAACTCAAACACTCTTTGAGTTAATCAGATGAAATTTGGAATTTGGTATACAGTCTTGACACCAAATTCGTAGATTTCTATCAAAATTTGAACAAATACACTCATGAAAGTCTTGACACCAAATCTGTAGATTTCTGTCAAATTTTGAACAACATTCACTCAGGAAAGTCTGATACCTAATTAGTAGATTTCTATCAAATTTTGAACAAAATGCACTCAGGAAAGTCTTGACACCAAATCTGTAGATTTCTGTCAAATTTTGAACAAAATGCACACAGGAAAGTCTTGACACCAAATTCGTAGATTTCTATCAAATTTTGAACAAAATGCACTCAGGAAAGTCTTGATACCTAATTCGTAGATTTCTATCAAATTTTGAACAAAATGCACTCAGGAAAGTCTTGATACCTAATTCGTAGATTTCTATCAAATTTTGAACAAAATGCACTCAGGAAAGTCTTGACACCAAATTCGTAGATTTCTATCAAATTTTGAACAAAATACACTCAGAAAAGTCTATCTGCTCGGTTGTTCAAATAAAATTTAACGCAATAATCAACAAAACGAAAAGGGCTAGATGGATAAAATTTGGGTCACAATTTTATTGTCTAAAGTGTAGATCATTGTCAAATTTTAAGTCACACCTGTCAAAGTGTGCTGGTACTTTTCACACGCATCTAAACAAGATAACGCAAAAATACAATGACTTAAATATATTGAATTTGTATGTGATCTTTTAATTTTAATTATAGTTTTGTGCAAAATTTTGGTTTTAATCGATCAGGGAAAAAGACTTGGGAAAATACATATTTGGCTTTCTATTATTTGTACATTAACCCCTTTTCAGCGATTTATCATTTAAAAACGTCGCCAAAGATCGCATGCTAATAGACTCTTTTGTGACTCTTTTTCACCAATAGTGTGTGATTAATAATACACAAGTATACTTGTTAAAGAGTATGCGACAAAGAAGGTAGAACCACTTCCTCTAATTGTGTTATTTTAATCACATGGGCGGACAGACATACTTTCCTTCAACAAATTCTATAAATGTGATGTAAAGATTATATACCAAATTTCATCCATCTGGATCAAAGCATTTTAGAGTTATTGAATTTAGAAATACATAAACATAATTCCAAAACTTTTTCTTCAAGACTCTGAGAAGTCTGGGACTTCGAGATTCATCAAAACCTCGAGTTCAAATTTTTTGATCATTACAATACTTTCCCTTTTTACTCGAGAAAGTAAAAATAAATGAAATTGGCAAGATTCTAATAATATAGAAGCAATAAATATTTTTTTCCATTAGACGAAGTCTTGTGCCAATTAGTAAAATATCTAATATTCATCCTATCATCGAAACCAAAATTGGAAAATCTCCAAAATTTCTTTCGTGTTCCACTTCGCCAAATTATTTATTGCATTTAATTTTGAACCAAGTTTGGCAATAAAGACACTTGAAAAATCTTTTCTGTTATGTTTTAGTGTGGATTTAGGTCAGTATATTCTCTCAAACTTTTTCATTCGTGCCAAAATTTTCTCTGTAAAAGTCATAAAAATTTAAAATAAGGCATGAATAAGCACATAGTTCCAACTATTCCTTTAATTTGTATAAAAATTAAACATCTGATTATATCTATGTAGCTTTCATGTTATATTGATAGTCGATTTTGACGACCAGCTGATACCCCAGATATTTTGGATGCATTTGATTTCAATTAAATCTTTTATACATAACTTTATGTCCAGGATTCTAACATTAAATTGGCTTGCTAAATATATGAACCTATTTAATATAAACCAATCTTATAATATCACAGGGCTTTTAATTCATTAATTTCCCAGTGCATCTGCTTTCTAAATTTCACGATATTGTAGCTTCATTTTTTTTATTCGTCTTAATTACACATATATTAACAGGATCTTTTATCCTTTAACTTTCAACAACAGAAGAAAGTCAGGTGATTAAGTGTGTGTGTGTGTGTGTGTGTGTGTGTGTGTGTGTGTGTGTGTGTGTGTGTGTGTGTGTGTGTGTGTGTGTGTGTGTGTGTGTGTGTGTGTGTGTGTGTGTGTGTGTGTGTGTGTGTGTGTGTGTGTGTGTGTGTAATGGTATTTTAAAATCTAATTTCAGTTCTAATCATTTTCCAAAATTTTATCTTAATTTAATCCTGGTCCAATTCCACCTTTTTTATTTAGTTAATGCAACAAAAGCTCTGTAAAATTGCTGACATCGACAAGTTCCCACATTCCGAATGAAGGGATAAAAATTTGTCTATCTAACACATTCCTTTAAAAAATCCCTATAATTCCCTTGCCTAAATCGACACGTGTACAGAAATCGCTATCAGAATCTCATGGTATATAAGACTGAGGATAAATATTTCTGCCTTTTTTTCGTTCTCTTCTCTCTTGTATCGCTGGTGAACGGGCGTCAGTCCATCAGCGCTTCTGGAACATAAATTATGTCTCTCGGGATGGAATAAAAGCAAGTTTAAAATTCAAATCGTGTGTTTTCATCAATCATTAATTCCATAGTAGAATTTCCACTTTCATTTCTCTATATATATGTAACATGTTTTTGGTTGAAGCAGAATGCAGATTCGAAGACGTTGGAGAGACATGTTATAATTATTAGCATAATTATTTACAAGCAAAGACGTGGACAAGGCACGTCCGCCACAGCACGGCACAAAAGCAGAAGCAAGAAAGGGGAAGAAGGGCCGTAACAAATGATCACTAGTCTTATATAATATGGGATTTCCGGCCATGTGCCAATGGAATACATGTTGTTGACCTCTGACAAGGGCAAAGGAAGTATCACTTTCATTTGATACGTAGTACTGATGGCGTATTATTTTTACAAAGGGACTAATTAAACCGGAAATGGAATTAGATCACGAAATAAGAGAATATTTTTAGAATAAAGTTACTATGGGCTATATTAAGATAAAATCTTGGAAACTAATTAAATTGAAATTAGAATTAAAATATCATTACATATATATATTTTCTAAGTTATAGTAATATGATTTAATTTAATTCATATTTTTCAGTCGTTTTAGAACAAGGTTAACTGTGTTTTTTTTTAATGCATTCCATATAAATTATTTAATAGCCTAAAATGCCAAAAATCTGGGTGAACAAATGGGTCATCAAAGGTAGCTAGAAAAAAATGTGGCTATTGTACAAAACCTTTCCTCGTTAACGTTCAATAACGGAAGAAAATCACGCAGATAAATATTTGATGAAATAATGAACATGGTTTGAATCTCAGCGCAATGATGTAAGAAATTCTTGAAAATTAGGGTGTTAGTAAATTTCATTGTGAGATAGTTACGGAAATACTAAAATCTTATATTTAAACCTATTTGACTTTTAATATAATAAAAACGTATTTTTTAAATAATTTATCATGTGATCTACATACACATTATTTTTCACGAGGAAAAGTTGGTTATTGATAATGATTTGATACTCATTAAAGTGTATAGATGAAAAAAGAATACTTACTTCAAGGAAGAGGAACAAAACGTGTTGTTGAAGGAAGAATCTGAAGATGATGATTTTGACTCTTTTTAATAAGAAATGGTGGCTATGGGTGAGGAAAAAAGTAACATCTGGAATCATCTACGGCTGAGTTTTCAATAAATATATAAACTTCGATCGATCTTGGAGGTATCAAATTGAATAAATGATCATTGCTCATTCTTATGTTAAATTTGACAGTAGTCAGCTGGATGTGACAGGTTTGAAGAGCACCATTTTGGTCAAATCATAATTTGTTTTGGTGGTTAACGATAGTTTATGATTGCTAAGATAATACCAGATCCTTCCGTTCAGTAAATTTTTTTCAGTCAGCATAAATGTAAACGAAAAATAAGTTAGAGATTGAACATTCTACTTGAAATGGGAGCTTTTTTCTTTTTTTTTTTTTACTACTAAATTAAATAACTATAAGCCTATTCATTTTAACCCTTTCTAAGACCGTGGGAAGTATGCTTCCCACCAAATTTATCAATCTTTGTATGAAATTATATAGGTTGGCATAAGTTCTGACAATTTTTTTAGAAAGATAGAAACTTAGATGCTTCAGTTCTTTATCTCCCACAAAATGATGTGTCTTGGTTTGTCACTTAATTATTAATTAACCAAATTAATTCATTAATCAAATTAAATTTATCTAATAAGCTAAATGAATCCCTTTTCTTATTCTAATTTCAAACCTAAAAATATTTTAACATAATATGACTAGAAAAAAATGGCCCTTTAAAGGGTTAAAGTACATTTCTAAATGTTATATATTTAGAAATTTACTCATAATGTTACATTTCCTCATAATGTTCAGCCATTTCTGTTTTGTAGGGGCTTATTTCCTAACATTTCAGGATAAAATTTGAGATAGAATAATTATAAATTATTCCAAATTGAAAATATTAAATAGTTATGAAAATTTATATGCGATGTTATATCAAATGTAATATATTTTTATTGGCAAAAACAATATTTAGGACGATAAAACAAATTCTGAGACAATAAGCAATCATTTCTTATTATTACAAATATGTTCAGTTCAAATCAACTCGTTACTTTGACAGAAGCCAAAATACATATTCCCAACTATCCCATATTTTTTTGAGTAATTCGGAACATATGGAGGTAATTATGAACTTTCTATGAGTAACAATGTCTTATTAATAAGTTAATTTTAAAAAAAAGGCATTGTTTAATGAATCCTCCAGATCGGGATAATTGGGATTAACATAAATTATAGAATTATTTTCCTTCTCATAAAAACATTTGAAATAGAACAACTTCTGCAAAATTCGTTCCCAATTACTCGCCCCTAAATCCTTTATTTTAGCCAAAAAATTCGCATTCAGATTTTTTTCTGAATTTTGTTTGAATTAAATTTTAATTCTGTTCGCAAATATATTGTAATATTCTTGAATTAATCGATTCAAATGAAATCTCATTTTTCCTCTTAGTTTTATCATTTGAACCTTTCATAATTAGATATTTGAAATAAAAAAAAGTTTTCTTTGAATGATAGTAATATTTTTGTTTCAGGGAATTCTCAGAGATGAAGCACTTACTAAAATTAAATTCTGTAACAGATTCTGAGCAAACGCTTTTAGCACTTTTTTGTTTGAACAGCATCAACTTAATATCTTTTAGTTATATTAATAGGATGTAAGTAATAGATATTTCCTGGAAAGCGGAAACGTTGTCACTAAGCTGACAAGCACGACATTGTCAAATTTTTTATGCGTGTCAAGAAGTACTTAATATATCTTATTAACGTCGGGATAGAATTCTGAAGATTCAACATTAGATTCAGAAGTATAAAGCAATAGAGCTGTTTTAATTTCATTGATAGGATGGAAATATCGTGTTTAATTTAACGTGATTGGTAACTTTTCTATTAAACACGTTTTCGTTAATATGAGTTGTTGTTTTTTTCCGAAGTTTATAATATTGTGAAAAAAGTTAATAAATAATAAAATTAATAAATCGAAATTTCAGTGCATAATATATATGCTAATACTATGTATTGAAATTTTAAAACATACAAAAAAATGCATTTGTTACTGATTCTTTGAAAAATTAATGAATTTTGTTTAAAAATCTTGTTCTGATTAAAACAGTTTGTTGTAAAATTCTAAAAATTCTTTACGCATGAAAAATCAAAGTAAAATATTCGTAAAAATCATGTTTTATAATTTTGTAAAATTTTTCTTAATTTCAAATATTTTTTATAAGAAGTTGGATTCGGAACATATTGCAAAAACTTATCATAAAAAATTTTTGTCTCGAAATTTGAGAACTTTATTGCTTGAGACGTTTTTGCGTTTAAAAAAAATATTTACTGACTAGACTATGACTCTATTTTAAATATTTACTGATTTACTGACTATTTTGGAGCATGTGAGCAGGACAACTCAAATTACACAATGGGCAGATGAATGGAATTTGGTGTATAATTTGTACACTCATATAAATTGCACATCAGTATTAAAATTTCAAACGAAGTAAAGTTGCCTTACTAAAATATATACTGTTAAGGAGAATTTTCCAATATCCTAAAATCAACAGTCCTGTTCATTGAGTTTACGGTAAAACAGTCTAATAAAAACAGTTTAATACAAATATGGACACTTTATTTTACATGAAAACAAGAACACACATAGAACAAAATACTGTCAAAGCATGCACAAGAACAGCATTTACAACAAACATGAGCAAATTATTATTAAACAATCATAACGTCAGAAAATGCTCAGAAAAAGCTCTGCAGGGGAGAAGCGTCACTCAACTATCCATGTCTTTTGAACGTCAGCTACTTTCTTCTGTTTGTTCGCTTGAGTTGAGCTCGACTGCCGACTACCTACTGATTAATGATTGACTCAATGCTGACTAACTATTCAGCTCTGTCATTCGGTTTACTACGGTTTCCGTGACAGGACGAAGAACTTTCTAGAAAAATCAATATAAACTCATATTCTAATATTTTATCGAAAAATGGTCGTCAAGTTTGTCGCCAAAGCTGAGAAAATCAGTGACTCGACATCTATTCAGTATCCATCAGATAGATCAATGAAAATATATTCCTTATCAGAAGACTTACGGCGTTGGGAAGCAGCATTACAAATTCGTAATAACAATATTTTGTTTTCTTCACGGTATGAATTTGGACAAAAAAATTATGTCGTATTAACACAGATGTTTTAAATCAATTGATGTCATTCACCTTAAATGAAAAATTATATACAATTTTAGTTACCGTTTTTTTTAATAATCACTTTGCCATTCTGTTTACGGCAAATATGAAATATAAATAAATTTCTATCTCAGTTTACAAGATTATGATTAAAAATTAATTGTTGGAAATTTTTTGAAATTAAATAAGAATAAAGCAATTAAATTGCGTCATTAAATGATTATTTTTTGGATTTTAACATTTAAAACGAAATTTTGCCCTAAAATAACATTTTCAGTTTTCTCTTTTAATATGTTACGAAAATAAAATTAAAGCTCTAATTGATTTTGTTATTAATAAGATACAAACTGAAAAAATCATTAAATTAAATTTTAATACATAAATGGTAGCTTGGTACTAGGGATTGCAATACCGGTATACCGGAATACCGAATGCCGGTATTTTGAGCCATTTGTACAATTTTGTAATACCGGTATTCACAAGTTTAAATACCGGTTTTTCTGTATTTACTAAGTTTTTAAAATTTTCTTCATTATATGTTCAGGGATCGCGAACATAGAAAAATATTATACGTTTTTGTTTTTATGTCTTTTTAACGGGCGAAATTAATTAGCTAATTAATGGCTTAATTAATTGCTTAAATCTAAATTAGCGAAACATGGATTATCCCCGAAAGAAGATATTGTATCCATAACGACTGATGGAGCAACAGTTATGAAAAAAGTTGGAAAGTTGATTGGTACAAATCAGCAATTGTGTTATGCACATGGAATTCAATTAGGAGTAATAGATGAATTATACCAAAAAAATAAAGAACAGAAGAATCCAAATACTGTGGATATAGAAACTTCGGATTCCAACTTTGAAGAGAGTAAGAGTGAGAGTGAGATTGACAATAAAGATAATGACAATGTAATTGTTGAAGAAGATATTAATAATTAGGATGAAATATTAACCCATCAAGAATTACCTCCTATAAAGTTCGAAAAATTATTAAGATATTTTAACGTTTCCCTATAAAAAATGATATATTATTAAAATATATACTAACTGAAAATAAAACAGAATATATGTTAATATTAGATTCTAAAACACATTGTAACAGTTTACTCCTAATGATAGAACGGTTTTTGAAACTGAGAAATCCAATCCAAAAAGCAATAATCGACTTAAACCTGTAAATTAATTTTTCAGATAGTGAATTCGACTTAATATCCAGAACTATATCAGCTCTATTTCCAATAAAACTGACAATTGAGGCATTATGTCAGAGAGATTCTAATTTATTAACAGCTAATGCAACAATACATTTCATGTTGCAGTCACTGAAAGAACAACACACATCACTATCTGAAGAATTATATATTACATTGAAAAATCGCGCAGAAGAAAGACATACCGAAATAGAAAATGTCTTATGGTATTTACATAATTATAATGATTTTAAGAATGAAAATGAAAAAGAAGAAAAGAAAATAACCAATTCAAATCTGATTAAGTTTTGAGTAAATTTTCTTAAAATTTTTTACCCACGAACCTATCCACATTCAGAAGAATTCGGTTCAATTATCGAAGATTATGATGTCACTACTGTCGACAGTGAAAAGGAATTGTCTCTTGAACAAAAATTAGGATTAGCGATAAATAAAAAAATTTCAACGAACCAAAATACAATACAGAAATCAGCTATATCCAAAACCATTCGACGAGAAATCGATTTATTTGTAGATGAGGGAAGGATTTAGAGGTAAATACTTGGAAAAAGTATATCGCGCATTGCTACAGTACCACCTACTAGCGTAGATGCCGAAAGAGCGTTTTCGACAGCTGGTCATTTTTACACAAAATTACTTTTCAGGCTTAATGACAGTGCAATTGATGAATTATGTTTTTTAACATCACATTTCAAAAATGTGTAATAGACTGAATAGTGATATTTACCTTTTTTGGGGATTTAAATAAATAAGATGTTCCTTTACTTTTTTGTGGTTATATACTGTTATAATTTATAGGTTACAAATTATTTTTTGTGATATTTACACTCTCTAATAAAACTGGCACCTGCGTTTTCTTTCTTTTTCTAAAATTTCTAATACCGGTATTAAAACCGGTATCCCGGTATTAAGATCTAAAAAATACCGAATACCGGTATTGAAATTTTGGTCCGGTATTGCAATCCCTACTTGGTACTGATGAAAAATGATAATACAATTATGTTTTTCAATTGTGGTTTGATGCTCTTTTTGTTTTGTTTGTACGCTTGAGACCATCGTATTTTATTTTATAATGGTGAATACAAAATTGCTACTTGAAAAGTAAGATATTTAAAGAATTATTCATAGGGATTTTAGTCATTTTATTGTTGCATGTTTGTTGTAAGCAGAATTTTGTGTGTTTAATATTGGCAACAGTAGGCACAAAGTTTCATTCAACCTAGAGAACAAAAAACAGTTTTGGTTTTAGATAATAAGAAATAATCAGCATTGATTGTATATATCTGATTTAAATTTACATTAAACTATTTATATTTTATATCTGTTGTTCAAGATTCGTTTTTAGAGAGGTCTAAATTTAAGCTTCCCGAAATTAATTTATCTAAGACATTTTTCTTTTATATTTGTTTGCAATTTTTTCGGATTTTTTTTTTTTTTGAAAATGTCTAGAAAAAATACTTTACTTAAAAGAAAATAAAAGAATTAACTAATCATTCTGTGAAAATTCTGAACACATGGTTTTATCAATATAATTTCCCAAAGTACGGAGGATATACCGCAAAATTACGTTTTCGATTATGCTTTAATAAAAATAACAGCCGTTTCATAAATTTTAAGGTAAATTCTAATTTCAGATAAACTAATATGTTTCTTAACTTTACTTACTTTACTTTTTACTTCTCGTTATAAAATACTTTATTTTGTATTTCATATTGATTTTTGTAACTTTTTGTAATTAATTTTGGCATTTATCTTATAAATTATTTATTTCAAAAGTAATATGAAGAAATTCTCTATTATAGATTTTAAAACGAATCTGTGTTCAATATTAGAAAATTTTATCAAGAAAATTTTTTTCCAAATAAAAACCTAATGGTGGCAATTTTTTTAGCCTTAAAGCACACTTAGAACAAAATATGATTTTTCAAAACATTTTCCTCATAATTTGTACAAAGAAATGGAAGTAAAAAAACATTCTTAATTCAATTTCTCAAAAATCAGACATTTAAAGGTTAAGATGAAAGATAATAATTTTGCTTATGGACAATAATTTCCAAATTTATCTCAGGGAAACAAGAAGATTACACAACCAAAAATCAATTCTAATAAGCCATTAATCAAAAAGATAATCCAAAACACTTTTAGATTTTTTTTAAACAGACCAGTCATGAACCTTTCCCTGAAAATCCCCAATCAAGTTTTTCCATGAATTTTAGTAACATCTTTATGTGAAAGATTGTGACAAAATTGAAACGAGAACATTTTTTTTTAAATTTTCAGAACAGCAAAAAAATATGTTCAAAAATCAGTTCAAAGAAGCTTCAGAACTTTATATTAGCTAAAAAAATCTCTATGAAAAATCAATGGAACTATTACACTTTATGAGAAACATAAACTTCCGATTAAATGTTAAATAAAAAGATAGAACAGAATTTTCTAGAAATTATTCCGTTGTCGCCGCCATCATTCCGAAAGTATATTTGTTCTAAATTTCGAAGCTTCGAGTTCAATGTTCTGAGTGACACAGTATCTTGATGAGCATGTAAGCTTTTTCATGTCAGTTTTCCATGTCATGACGATTTTGCTTTAAAGCCTCACGCAACAGGATTTCCGATGTTAAAAGGAAAAAATTATTGATCTGATAAATCAAGTTTTCAGTAAAAAAAATATTTCATTGTTATGAATTCTAAGAACAGTCTCACTTTATCACACAGTTTGTCACCACAAACATTTAATTCAGAAATCCTCAACTTTTTTTATATTTTGATTTATTTTTCTGTATTATATTCTTCTTACAAACACTACATATCCTTGTTTTTAATTTTTTTTTATTCCAACAGGCTATGTATAATAAGTTTAATTGAAATTTAACACAATCAATATTCCCGAAGAATAGTTGATAGCCAAAAGTGGTTATAAATGAATATTAAACTCAAGTTTTCTATAGTAAATCTTTTAAGGGAACGGTGAACTTTGAAATTAGCAAAAAGAAAGGAAAAAAGGGCGAAAATACCAAAGTAACTTTTTCTTGTTTCATCATCTAAATATACGGTTATATTCAATTAAAAAACATTATAAACAGTATTGTTCAGTAAAATGAATATTTGAAGAATTTAGGGGAATATATTTTAAAGACTTTTCTTTAAAAACACTTTTCTGTTTAGATTTAAATATCTTTAAAGTATTCCAGGTGTCTTAATGTTTCAGTAAATTGCATACAATTGATAATGAAGACTTCGGTTAAACTTTAAAAGAAAGTTGGATATACATATTATGTTTTTAGTTCTCTTAAATAGTTAGAAATCAATTTTAGTTCAGAAAAACAAAAACTTATTGAAATTCTGTGCGTGCGCATAAAAGTATTTCCAAAAATTAATTTTTATTTGGAATTACGAAATCGTGCACAATTTTTTCCAGATAAACTTTTGTAGAATAATAAGAAAAAACGATAAAAAAATCAAAAATTGTACATCATTTGGAATATTTAAAATTTTTTAACTATGCATCTTTTTAATTTTAAAAAATAATATATTTTGTTTTAAAGAGGTTTTTAAAGATATTTAACGTATATTTTAATAGATATACATAAATAATTTCATAACTCTAAATGAAAGAATCGCAAAAAAATGCCTTATAGAATCCATCGCGCACATAAAAAAAATGATCATTACAGAATTACGAAAAAATTGGAAAACGTTCGTTATAGGTTTAAGTATTCAAGAAAAGAATAAAGTACCAATTGGAAAAAAGGTTATGCCTAGTACTGAGAAGTATAAAAATTAATCATATCAAAATATATAGCATTAATTTTTGGTTATTTTATCTCTCATAAAAAATTACTCTGTTTCCCTTGTAATAAACTTAATTAAGAGCTTACAAAGCTCTTAATTAAGTTTATTACTCCTCGAGAACGCAGCCTCTCGGATACTTTTGTTTGCTTATAAAGTTTGCCTCGGACATCCAATCAAGAAAACTAACAAATAAAGACGCGTCCACCCTTCTTACTAAACCGCATGCAATGCATAAGTTCGGCTCTTTTTAAATTAATAAATAATATTCGCATAATAAAATTGAATATTAAAATTAAAGAGAACTGAAATTCCTAATAATTTTTCGTTTCTTGTACATTTTACTACTCTTATCTTGTTCCTAAATCTTTTTGTTTTGTTTTGTTTATAAAGGCAGCAGTCTCGCTGGTTGCGAATTAAAAACACTCACTCGCTCTCAATGACGCGAAAATCATAAGAAAATGTCACATCAAAAGTTTAAGAACAGTTTACCAATAAATATATCAATTAAACACTTAATGCTTTTAAATTAAAACTGAAAACTTAATTTCTGTGGATTTTTGTTCATATTTTAATAAAATAAAATATTGGTCTTATATTTGATAAAGAGTATGTTTCAATTTTATAAAATCATAACTCGTCATCTTTGGCCACCAGCTGGTTCACTAAAGATACTATCAATATTTAGTTTCAGTTAGAAAAATTTAAGCATACTTTCATGTTCCTTGTCCATCAATTGTCAACCGTGTTATTTTATCTTGCATATATTTAATTATACGTATATTCTTACTTAAGTTTGCTGCATATGGTGTCTTACATGTTGACATGGTCACATTGTGTAAATGAACCATTCTCATAGAAACCAGTTCCATAATATCATAGCACTATTAAAAACATAATTCATAGCGCTATTAAAACATAACTCATAGTGCTATTAAAAACATAAAAGTGAGATTCATTTGTCTTCTAAATTTTCCGGTACTTGTAACTTCATTTTTAATTTATTCGTCTTGTAAACTACAATGAAATTAAATAGAATCCTTCTTCAATAACTTTTAACAATGGGAGAAATTATGCGACCAAATATATGATGAAACAATGAAAACGGTTTGAGTCTCATAGCAGCTTTTTATTCTATTGTTAGAAAATGCGCAAAAAAGAAGAAATATTTTTAAAAAGTCGTCAAAATTTAGAGAAACTCTGCACAGTTATTAAATTGTTATCTTTTTTTTTAATTTAAATTTTGGAATGGTAAATTTTTATGAAATAATATTTCTGGAAGTTACCCAGAAAAGACACCGAAATTCAGTTTAACTTTTAACTCAATAAATTTAATTAATTAAAATCGTTTAGAGGTGCACATTTCTACCTTTCACAATATATGTGTGCCAAGTTTGGTAGCTCTAGTTCAAACGGCCTGGTCTGTAAAGCGCCAACATGCACAGCGACACCCACACATTCTTCTTTAATATTAGAAGAGATGCGAAACAAGTAAAGTAGAATCGGACCTCTAATCCAAAATATCGACATATTATAATGTTTAACGCTTGATTCTCTAATCTTTATTTTGTTTTTTAAACTTATTTTTAATTCTAGATCAATGAAAGCAAGCGCATAAAAAAATTTAATACAGTCGCAGCCCGCATGAATTTAAATGCAATAGTTAAAATCTATAAATTAGTTTTAAAATATACTTAATGTATTAAAATCGGATAAAAAGTTTATTAAGATGAAATTATTAATAAAAAACTTATTTTTTGAATTTTTATTTGGTATAAAAATAACTTTTGTGCATAATATATTCCAAGATATCGAGAAAAAAATGGTTTTTATTTAATTTTTAATTAAAAATTTAATTACAATTTTGAAAAAATTTTATTAGTGAACATGTCTTACCTATAACTATGTGTTAAATTTGGTAGCTTTGCGCCCAACAATCTGCAGATAGTTCTGTTTATTTTTTCATCATCCAGTTCACGAATAACATACCACTTGTAAATTATCATGTTAAAAATAAAGCATTAACTATTTTCTTTCAACTGTTTCTTGAAGCATGAAGATTTTTTCATAAAGAAAATAACAAATAACTGATTTATTCTCTAAATCTTACTTGTCATTTAAAGAAATTTCTTGAAAGAACAATGATAAGATTTTAAAATTTATTTCCGCTCTGAGGTATTCCATAGTTACCTGGTAAGAAACTGTTATCTGGAAGGCTAGAAAAAACAAAATTAAAACAACTATTTATAGATACAATCATATATTTATCTAAATTATAGTATATAAATCATCACTTAACCTCGAATATTTTTCTAATATTTCTAACAGGATTACCTTTTAAACACATAATTTTACATATTAAAATAATTACAGTAGGTAAGAAAGGAGAATTGTCCGTCAAATTTGATATTCTTCTAAATTTTTTTTACATCCACTTTATTACATTTTTAATTAGAAATGGCTGGTATTATTTTCGTCTTCTATTTCCACCTTTAATTTTCAACCCATTACATAAAACTTATTTAATTAAATATGTGGCAATAAAACAAAAAACTTCAATTTCTTAATCACGATAATTTTTATGTTTAGTTTCTTCATTTATGACCAAAAAATTGAGCATACATTTAAAACAATTATCGTTTTACAACGGCACGTATATGTTTTTTAAATACTGGAATGCCTTTTTATATTCGTTTTATACGTTTATGAAAATACGTAATACGTCTTTTAAATAACTGGACGTTTTACTCTTATACGTTTATATAACTGGATAAGTTATGTTTATACGTTTATATAATAATTGGTATACGTTAGTTATACGTTTTTTTAAATAACTGGAACTAAAAATTGTCATTTTTTTGTTGGATTTTTAAATAAAAATAAACGTTATAAAGCTATCCTTATGTTCAAGTCAATAAAAAAAGTGACTCCACATTTCACATAGACCATCCTTTTCATATCTGCCCGCCCCGAGGAAAATCTCCTGGGTCTTCCCCCTCCCCTTATCTTGTTCTATGTAAACTGTTTTCTTAGCAGAGCTGTCCGACACCGCAGGAAAGCCGATCGTCCTGGCGCCAGTCATTTCCGACATCGTAAGAAGATCGATCCGCGAAACATAAATCATTTGATCCGTTTTCTTTTGCATTGCTTTTGAAAGCATGTAATAAGCAGGTCATCCGTCAAAAATAGCCGTTAATAGAAACAAGGCGAAAAGAAACTTTTAAATTTGGGTGAAACTGCATTTTTGTTGTTGCTGTTGTAAGCTTTCCTGTGTACGAAATGTACAAAGTGAAATTATTACAATCAACAAAAAATTCAAACTTAATTCTTTGAGATTTTGACGAATCTCCACCTTTCAAACTTCCCTATTCCGAAAAACACATTTTTCGTTATATTTATCGCTCTACATGTGTACATGTGTGTGTATCATGTGTACATCTGCGAACAAGATCTCAAAAAAGCTAGAAGGATGAAATTTGGTATGTAGTCTTTACACATGATATTTACACGTAATTTGTAAATTTGCACCATATTTTGAACGAAATCCATTCACAGGAAGGTTGTATGACTTGTTAAACGAGTGTAAGCGAACATGATAGCTATAAAGCTAGAAAAAATTTAATGCACAAAATTTAATTTAGCATTCCAAAGTGTAATCTGTATCAAATTTAGAGCCCAAACCGTTAAGGCGGTAATTGTCTGCCTGTTTATACTTTATATGTATCTATACATGTAAATGTGATAAATCAAAAAAGTAATTACTTAAATCAGTGACATTTAGTATAATGTCTTGTTACCAAAATTATAGGCGGGCGCCAACTTTTGGTTTCAGTCGCACGGAAAACAGTGAGATTGGTCTTCCCAGCACTTTCTCGCATGTACTCTAATAAACCTTTCATGCCAGAGAGCGCTTTGCACGGCATTGGCATGCAATAGCTACGAAATATTAACTTTTGGCCTGAATTTAGCATTTTTATTGAATCTGCTGGGTCATCCTTGGCGAGTTATTTGGCGATTAATTCCTGGCATGCGGTTAATAGTATACGAAAATCGAATTTGGGATTTAGGCACGTTTTTTTTAACCGACAAAAACAAAGATTTGACATAAAATTGCATTTATGGTTCCATAATCCTATACCTAATTCGATACATTTAAGCCATTGCGTTTTTTTAACTATTGAGTTTACATTTTTTTGAAACTACACACCGACAGACAATCAACAAGCTGTTCGATTTGGTTCAAAATTTGATAGGTATCTATATTATAGATACTAAATCTGGGTTTTCAAGTCTGATTTATCTAGCTCTCTTCGTTTTGTATTTATCATATTAAATTATATTACAACAGCCGAACAGACGATCTTTCTCAAAACAGATTTTATTCAAAATTTTATGGAAATCTGCAAATTTGGTGTAAAGACCATAAACCAAATTTCAACTGTCTAGCTCAAAGCGTTTTTCAATTATCTTTGTAACAGACAGATAGACGGAGATTTTCCAAAAATGTATTTTTTGAACTCAGGAGGGTCTAAAACGTGGAGAATCATCAAGATCTAGAGTTCGAATTTTTTGACGATTACTATACTATGTATTATATTCTCTATACTACGGATACGAGAAAGTAAAAAAGGCATCCAAAATGCATTTTTGCGCAAAACGCTCATATGCAGAATTCTGAAAATTAAATCTGAGTGCCCATGGCGTCCACAAGCTTGCTCAAAATCTATAGTTTTTAAACGGAAGGATAATATCTTTATTAGTGATTATGCCACTCTCTCACTGCAATTTCGTATTATTTTGATTTGTTAAGGTATTAAATTACTGAAAAGCACGTCAGTTTCATTCATTAATGTGAATTCGCAATTTAAAAAAAAATTATTTACATGATAAAGTATCGAAATTGAATTCACTTGCCTCTCAGCAAATATTCCAAGTTTTATAGTGTATGCAAAATTCTAGTAGAAAATTAAAACCAGGAGTATTTTTTCCTTGAAATTCTCATACACACGTTTATGGCACGATTTATATTTTATTTTTGGTTTAGTAAAGAAAATCAAGTTTGCGTTTTGGACCAATTTTCTTTTACCGATTTGGATAAAAATACAATGCAGACCTACAGGTTTAGTGCAGAGATTAGATACCAAATTTCATATACGCGCTTTTTTTTATGTTTTCAACTTGTATTCGCGTGTTTATGAGTGGACGGATAGATTGATAGACAGTTTCTTGATAGAATGGATCTGAAATATAACAATAATCTGTGATTCTGATGATAAAACCATTTATCAACAAAACTGAACATAAGAGTCAAATTTCATCCAACTAGTCTCTACGTTTTTACGTTCTTGTACACGTAGTATAAAGAAAATATTGTAGTCAACAATTTTCATCAAAATTCAAACTCGACATTTGGAGGAAAATCATCGTTTCAGACTTCCCTAAGTTCAAAAAAATTTTATGGAAAATATCCGTCTATTTGTGACCAAAGTAACTCAAAATTGCTTCGAGCTAGACGGATGAAATATGGTATACAGTCGTTACATTAAATTTGTATATTTCTATCAAATTTTGAGCAAAATCTGTTCAGAGCAAGTCTATCTGGCTGTTTGAATATATGTTAACACTATAACGACAAAACGAAGAAAACTAGATAGATAAAAACTTGGTACACAGATTTGACATCTATACTGTAGACAGCTATCAAAGTTTGGGCCAAATCCAACCACTTGGCCGTATGTTGGTCTTTACTTTCTGTATTATATAAATGCGATAATTCAAAAACACATTGACTTAAATATATTAAATTTGTCATCTGATTTGTGACTACATGTGTCGAATTTTGGAATCCATTGGTTGGGAAAAGCTGTCTAAAACTCAAATTCGACTTTCGCATACTATTAACGGAATACCTAAAATTAATAGCCAAAAAAATCGCCAAGAATGACACGATAGATTCAGTAAAAATACTAAATTCACGCCAAAGGTTAATATTTCGTAACTATTGTACGAATTGCATTCCAAGGACTATTCCATGTACTTGCATTCCAAGGACTATGCAAGATAGTCCTTGGAATAATACCTTATTAGAGAGCATGCCAGAAAATTTTTAGAAGACCACCCCACTGGTTGAATTATCATTTCACATAGGCGAACAGACAGACGTTGATAGATTTCGCCTTCATATCAAATTTCTTTCGTATATTCTTCAAATTTTTAGTTATTTTCGTTTCTTTTTCAATTTCTGTGCACAGTATCCTGAAATGAAAGCTTTTATGTTATTTCATTTCATTTAACTGTGATAAAAGTTTTAAATAGAATTTATTTTCAACCAAAAAATTTAATAAATATCCAAATAATTTTTATTATTATTCAACTATAATCCGGAATTAGATTTTATTATTTACTCCTTGTGAAATCAAGAAAATGCACAAAGTTTCAAGTTTATCAAAATGTCAATAGTTTTTGCTTTGCCTATTGAATAGATTTTAAAATATGATAATTTTGCTTCTAGAAAAATCAGTGCAGATAGATGTTTAGAGAAACAACGAACATCTGAAGGTCATTTATCACTTATGACAGCTTTATTGATAATATGCCACGGAAAATTTTTAAATACTCACCCGTCATCAGTTTCTACCAAGAACTGAACTCACTTCCATTCTTAACCACGTTCGCACTATAAAACCGGTGGGATTTGTTCCTCCCTAAACTTTATTTTGTACAGTACAATCCCGAGTATCCGACCCAATGTGGTGGAAAGGCAGACAGGATAACAAAAAAGCCGGATATGCCGGAGTTCTATTTCTTTACCTACCAATACCAGAAGATTTTTTTACCAAAACTCAGTGTTATAATACGTATTTTCTCACTTCTTACTGAATAATCCCTCCATGTGAACGCGGCTAGGAGAATCATAGAAGCCGTTGCCGGTAACGTGTCGAGTTAAAACAGAAGACCCTGTACTGGCAGTTTATATATGTTTATATATTGTACTGCATGTCTCAAGAATTTATTAGAGAAAAAGTAAGTTGGATATAAACATTTCAATATAAATTCTGTAATGTCCAACTTAAATGCAGGAAACATAAACAAAACATGAATGTAAATCTAGATCTATTCTTTAAGAAAATTGACTCAAACTGATTTTACTTTTCACTGATAAATGATCACACAGTTATGAAAAGGTAATCCTAAACTTAGCTTTCAGTATGGTCTTTCTTACTTTTATTCCACTTCCAATAGCTTGTGCAATACACCACTTTTCAATTTCTACCCGATTTTTTTGCCAGTCCCTCATAGTACTTTTCCAAATTTCTAACATCGAAGCTATATTTTTTGTTGTTACCCTAGAGTCTAGTTATTATATAATGCGTAATTTTTCCTCCATATTGCAACTTTTTTTCGTTTATTGCCCATTTTGAAATCTTCATTGTGGTACACTCAAAAAAACTTTAAGCAAACCCCAAGAACAATTTACGAATACTGTGCGTAACAAAACAGCGGCAGCAATTGAATTCTGTTACACACTGACAAAACAATGAACAACGGGCCGCACTTTTCCTATAACAACTTGTATTTTGCACACGACAAGTACTAGGCCGGATAGTAACGAACCGGATACTCGGGAGTATGCTGTACTTGCAAATAAAAGTACTATCCCTGACTCCCATATAAAATTGTGGACCTTGGGCAAGGCCATGAGCGCCACGAGTGCTCAAAATTTTACTGCTAGGATGCCGCATTTGAGTGTTTTGTTCTTAGTTTTATAGAAAGAAAATTCATATTTGTATTTTGGATGCTAGTTTCGGATAATTAAAACAAAAATTTGACACGGAATTCAATTTTTAGCAGCGAAATTAAGTACCAAATTTCATTGATCTCAGTCGTGACATTTTTGAATTATAGTGATTATTTGTATTCGAATGTGCAGACTGCCAGATGACCAACATCACGATAGAATGAGTTCAAATTTTGTTTCAAATCTTTACTTACCTATATATAGTTACGGATCACCGGGTTCGCCTGTAGTGGGTGTGTGATGTGAAAACACAATCAGTAGGCCTCAGTAGAAAACAACAACGATGTTTATTAAACTCAAAGACACAGACGAAGAATACAAAGACGACAACTATATACAGCCGAGACGTACAGACAGGACAGCACACAGCAGCACACTACAGCAAACAGTAGCCCACAACTAGTAATCTACCACAGCATACAAAGCGGCCAGACAGAATCCAGCAGGAGAGGGGATCCTCGGAGCTTCGCACTACGGTCTCTCCAAACGGCTGAAGTTTTCATTGTCTCCTCGCTTTAGCTGTATCCAACTGCCTACTCACTACCACATGACTGGCTACTCCACACACAACTTGATGCTGCTTCCACAAATGACAACAGGACGTGGCACACAGCTCAGTTCAGCACTAGCTTGGGCTTCACACGATGCTGGCACTCCGCCATTGCTTCGCTATCCTCTCGAAGACTCGTTACTTGTCTACGACTCCAATTGCGATTCAATTCTGGTTCCTTGCAGCTTGAGACTACCGTCATTTTATAGTTCCCGAGAGGCGGGCCTAGAACCTTCTGGTGTACCCAATCAGGTGCATCTCAGTTCCTATTGGATGGATCGTTACAATTCTCAAAGTTTCTATCATTATGCATTTTGTCAATAAAGTCGCCAAAGGCTCGCCAAGTTCTGGGGTTACTGGCTCGGCACCCGAGCAGCATCCAATACAGATGATTGTAAATCGGTCTTTTCGGTGATAGAACTAACCGTGCTGGGAAACAACATTACTAGTTTTTAACAATATTAAATCTTATCCACTGAACTCTTTACGTTTTATAGCTATCGGTTTTAACAGCATACGGACAAACAAAATTTCTGTGGATTCATTGATTTCGCTCAAATTTTGGTAGGACTTTACCAATTTGGTGTCAAAAATTTTGCCAAATTTCATCCGTCTATCTCAAAGTATTTTTGCCTTCTCATAAACGGAGTATAGAGGAAATATTATATTCGTCAAAAATTCGTTCTGGAAACTTTGGCAAATCTCTTCATTTCAGACATTCCTGTGTCCCAAACACACATTTTTGGAATGGTGTCGGTCTCTTTATGAACAAGATAAGTCAAAAACGTTTGAGCTATACAAATTAAAAATTTTATATAAGCTAAATTTATAAATGTCCATTTAATTTTAAACAAAATCCATTTGAAGGAAGTCTATCTGTCCGACTATCAGAATATGAATTAATATGATAATTATAAAACAAAAAAGAGCTTTATGGATAAAATTTATTTCGGATTTTGCATCTAAAGTATAGATATGTATCAAATTTGAAACCAAACCTGTCAAGGGGTTAATCATCTGTCGGTCTGTTCTTTTGTATGCATATAAAAGCGATAATTCAAAGGCGTAACAACTCATGTAAATGAAATTTGTTGTACAGCTTTTACCATCCAAAGTTACCTTTATCAAATTTTAACTCACATTTCTCAAAGAGTCTGTCGTCAATACTTTCTCAAACATTAAAAGCGATAACTCAAAAGCACAGTAACTTGACAATATAAAATTTGGTATATAATTTTGTAACATCAATTGCAGTTCTAAGTAGTTCGATGGAAAAAAAAAAAACCCTTCCAAAATACTTAATCAATCTTTTGATAATTGTGTATTCACATTATAGCCGATGCCAAAAATCATATGCTATTATGCTATTTCACAACTATTGTTCGCCAATAGATTGCTGTTAATAACGTACATGAGAGAGTATACATTTGGGAAAATCACTCCAATTTGGCTTTTCGGCAAATATTTTCGAACAAAATAAGTGTGTGTTATGATTGATTGATGTCTTTATTCTTTTCAATGGCTTCAGGTTTTATCATTTTATTTATTTGATTGTTTTTTTTTATTCTTTGTTACTCGATTAATTATTTTTATATCATTTGACTGATAGTTTTTTGCACCATTTTGCGGATTATCCGTTATTGCCATTCTCTGCATTAACTGTATTTATATATTTTTTATTGTTTTGTTTTTACCAACTGCCAGTTCAGATTACTTCCAAGATACCGTCAAGCCTGTTATAATATTAATTATGACTTTTATTTCAAATTGTATTTTTATGTAATTGTAACTTTTTTTTTCAAATATTCTGAAGCAAAAAAATGGTTTCCTAAAATAAATTTTTGCCGCGAAACAAATTAATAAAAAGAATTCCACCTTTTATATTCTTTTATTTTAACTGCTGCGTAAAATTAGAGTAAAAAATGAGTTATATAAAGCAGTTTCTCTTGTAATTAACTTTCAATTTCGATTTTATGTATGCCATTCAGGTAATTGCCTTTCTACCGTAGTTAAACAAACGAAAGTAAAACGATGGCCAACAATGGCGGAACCTTGAATACTTGTACTTTTTCAAAACACCTGTTGTTTAGAGATCGTGCGAATGTATTAAGTCTACGAAATTTCCTGCGTGTAGTTCGAATTCAAGGTTAATAATAATAGATCTTTTCCCCTTTGGTTGTCGTCCGAATGATCTGTTTACTTAGATGTAACTTTTTTTTTTTTTTTTTTTTGAAACTGAAAAAAAAAAAAAAAAGTAGATCCGTTTTTTGTTCTGTTTTAAGAAATGGTATTCGTTTCCGCATTGTTTTCATTCCCAATACAATGCAGTAAAAACTTTCGGGACTTGCGCCAAAAAACTCTCTTTGTTATTCAAATGCTTGGAATATTACCTAAGAGGTCTCGTGGAATCGACTTCTATTCCCTTGTGCGTAGTACTGAATGGCTTTATAGCATCATTTTTAGTGGAATAAAAGATACTTATTATCTTGTCATAATCAAATGTTAATATTTGAGGTGAAATGAATAAATTTCGAAATAATGCTTTTCTAGCGAATTTGAAAAAATATTACCTGTGCTAAAGTAAAAAAAAAGTATGAATGTAAACAACAACCTGTGCGTGTTGATGTTCTACAAGCCAAATCATTTGACCTAGAGTTACTGAACTTCGCATGCATGTATTATGGAGAGTGGAAATGTTCACTTCAAAGCGATTTTTTGACTTTTTAATTAAAATTCCAATTAATTAAAAATTAAGCAAAATGTGGATGTTTTTCTGTCAAAATTTTACAGCAAATTTCAAAAATATTACAACACAAAAATGTTTTAAAATCATTTTATAATTCACAAAATTGCCTTTTCAATTATGCCATTTTTTCTGCATATACTTTTGTTTCGATTTTCAAAAAATATTTCAAGCGTATTTTTGAATAATATATTTCATTGTTGAAACTAAACTTAAATCGTTTTCATCTTTGTTACCAATATTTCACCCTGGGTTTTTTTTTTTTTTTTTTTTGTTGTTGTTTTATTTCATTGTTGATGACCGATGCGTGAGGATTCGACTTTTTTCTCCATGCTGAGTAAATTTCAGTATAAGGTATGCTTTTATTGAAATTTCTGTAATTCTGTTATACTCGTTATTATATTAAGGTTTAATTAATTTCAGAATCAAACAAAGATGAAGTACGCACAGTTTAAAACACCGCTGCTCTTTTTTTTTTGTGATATAATTGAATGTATAAATATATATAGAGAAAACTATTGAAATGCATACATGGCACAATGAACATAATAATGTATAGTTTTAAAATAATATGAGTTGCATGTCTATCAAAATGTGAAATTTAAATATAATTTGCTGAAGGAGGCATTAAGCAGGATCAAACTAAGCCTTTTAAAAACACTTAAGCAATGAAAGCCTTCTAGCCAAATTCCTATAGCAAATATTTTTATTGGTTATAATTCTCGATAAAATCATTTTTATGTTGAAAATTTTGATAAATTGAGATAACATTTCATTAAAGGCCCCATTAGAGAGATTTGATTTCAATATTTTGGATATACAAAATTCAAATATAAAAGCAAATCTAAACAAAATAATAAGCCGTTTCAACACACCATTTAATTATTGAAATCGGAATTTTTTGAAATATAAGGCAATATTTTAGGGTTTTTTTAACTAATGTAAAAAAAAACAATTAATAATAATATTAGAATATTGCTATAAAATTTAAAAGATACGTGATTTTATTTCAATCAGTTCATGTATACAGCCTTTGTAAATTTAAAAAAAGAGCACAATATTAATATACTCAGAAAATATCGTAAAAAATATATCGAAATTTCAGGATCCACAAGGCAATTGCCTACTTCGTCTGTTTGATAATTCGACCCTGTCATTAAGGCAAAGTTACGCAAAATATTTAAGTGAATCTTTAAACAATCATCGAAAACAACGAACCAAATAACCGCCAAAGGCAGCTAATAACCTTAAAATTTAAAATAACAGTAATATTTTTAAATAGTATGATTGATTTTTTTAATAATAAATTATACTTGCCTCCTGAAATTTATTTTGTCTCGCTCCTAAAAATGTTTACACATCCCTAATTCATACAGATTTTTGACTCATGAAAGACAGAACAATATATTGTAATAAGATACACAATATAATGGGTTTTGCTTTTAAATTCGTTGCATAGTAAAGACAACTGACGACGCATTTTGGCCTCTTAGCATCCTGTTTTCAGTTCAGATTTGACACGTATCTGCAACAACAGTTTCATGTCCAAGTACTAAATCTAGCTGCCTGCGTTGTCATCACATTTACGTACATATGAAAACATGGACCAACAGTGAGTCGTTGATCTAAAATTTAAAATAAATTGGCAATTCTGTAATAAAAAGGTGAACAAAAATATTCAGAAAATATCCATCTAGTTCGTTTGCGTTTCAGATTACCATTTCGCTCGGTAAGATATACGAAGGACATTCTTTAAAAGAGTATAAAAAAATTTCAATTCGATAAAAGAAGTAACCATTTTCAAAAGCAGTACTATTCTGAATATCAGAATTAGTAAATGAAACTTTTTTTCATTGACACTACTTAAGAAATTATTTTTACTTTCTCATATCTCGGCAAAAAATTTGAACTCAAGAGTTTGACAAAACTCTATATTTCAGATTTCCCTGAATTCGATAAACATATTTTTGGAATAATGTCTATCTGTGAACTCGATAACTTAACATTGCTTTGAGTTAGACTGATGAACTTTAATATATAGACTTTACGCCACTCTTGTAGATTTCTGTTAAATTTTGATTGAAATGCATTTTCAGGAAGTCTTCCTGTTCGAATATAATTGAATTCAATAGCTACAAAATATAAAGAACTAGACAGATAAAATTTGGTACTTGGATTTAGCATCTAAAATATAGCTCCTTGTCAAATTTTACCCTCAAGATATTCACTGTTTTTCAGTCTATACTCTTAAATCATTTTTTAACAATAAATCAAAAACGCAGCAATTTAGATAAATGAAATTGCGTGGCAGATGTGCTAAAGCATCTTCCTAAACAATAAATAAAGGAAAGTGATGCATCTGATTTAACAATATAAGCGTTCTCGACTTCAGAGTTCTTCAGTTTCGACAATTTCTTCTCGCAGCTGTTCTTAGATTTTTTCCGAAGTTTCTACTGTGTGTGTGTGTGTGTGTGTGTGTTTTTCTTTCTCCAATAGCACAGAGCTTATTTCTGTTTTAAAAATCAAAGTATAATTACCATTTGTGGTGAACATGACGGTTCTTTTCAACTGTTGATTTACAGAAGTAGGAATACTTTCAGGAAAGTTTGTAAGTTTGTATCATGCAGCATTATAAGCTCTCTTGCTTCGCTTTTCAACATTACAAGTTTAGAAAAAAAAAATGTAATGAATACATTAAATGAATGTAGCCAACTCGTCCTCATGCAATACACAAATGATGAAATATCCAATCTATTTTTAGAATCCATTAGTGTTCATCCACGGCATGAGAACGTTTCTTAGTGTCTAGATTGATTACGCTTATTATAGGAACAAATTAACTTACAACTTACCTTACGTCCAAATTTGTTTCAATGGCGTAAGCAGCGCCATATTAACAATATATGGAATTATTATCAATAATTTTTGAAAACAAATTCAAAATAATAATTCAACAGATTCAAAGTTAGTAAAGTACCCAGAGTCTCGGAAATATCATGCATTTCTGTCATATGTATACAAAAAACAACACATATCAAATGAAAAAATACTAAATAATTATTTGTGTAAATTATTATTTAATTTGTATGCCTAACAGTAGCATTATTAAAAAAAATAAATTACTTAAGAAATTTAAAGTATCATTAGGATTAATTCATATCTTTAAAAAAATTAATCGTTTTAATTTCATCTATACTAAATTAAGAAAATAATTAAATCAATTTCTAGTTTTTCTAATGGTGAATTCTAAAACTCCAAACTCTTAAAAATAGTTCTTTTGATTGCTAGTGGGAAAGGAATTTTTAAAGATTTCGTAGCAGCATTTTGAGAAAAAAATCTCTGCAACGGTTTACACAGTTTTACGCGTTTGGGATTTTAACATTTGTCGGAATTATTATTAAACTAAAAGACCATTTTAATAAATATGCAGATTTGGAAGATAAGAAAAAAAATTAACAAATAATAACACGTAATTAATTTTAATTAGAAAGAATTTAATAATATTTTTTAAAGCAAGCAAGGCAAATGTAAAGATACGTGCAACTGCGGTGAAAACAAAAATATGAAGTATTAACATTTTACCTGACTCAAATTATCGTCAATAATAAAATAAAACCCTGATTTCCATCCGATTTCTCATATTCGAAATTAATATTCCCTAATATGTCTATCACTATAGTGAATTAGATTCTTGTCAAGAAGAGATCTCATGGTAGACAGATAGAGCGCATCTTGCAAAAGATGTAGTATCCTTGCAACTTTCTCGTATATTCTCTAACAAATGTACTTGCACATTTTTACCCTCAGTTAATGGGGGAAAATAATTACAAATGAGCTTATCAGTATGTCTTCTTTGCGATTAATCGTTAGGATGTTGCTAATACAAAAGTACCAGAATACCGAATGTGCATTTTGGATGACTTTTTCGAGACCGATTAAAATCTGAATTTGACACAGAAATACTATTATAGTCACAAAATCACAGACCAAATTCCATTTATTTGATATTGCATTATTGAGATATCTTGTTTATATACTTTATATCTTGTTTATATTGCATTATTGAGATATCTTGTTTATATACTTTATATCTTGTTTATATTGCATTATTGAGATATCTTGTTTATATACTTTATATCTTGTTTATATTGCATTATTGAGATATCTTGTTTATATACTTTATATCTTGTTTATATTGCATTATTGAGATATCTTGTTAGAAAGTACAAACCATTAGACAATCTACTCTTTGACAATCCTGTTCCAAATTTGATATTATTTATTTCCTTTCTGCATATATTTGGAATACGAAAAAGTAAAAAAGAAATGTTGCCAGATGAATTAATTTCATTGCTATCGTGACAATGATTGCCGGTTCTGGATCTAACCGATGAAAAACGGTTCTGGATCTTATTACTCTTAAAAAAATAACAAAACTCATTCTCGTTTTAAAAACTGAAATCGCAAATTTAGCATGTTCATTCTCTGAGAAGTTTACATTTTACCGCAATAACTAAAAGCGATGACTTTCCGCCAAATTTCAAGTCTAAATACCTCGACAAACATTATTTTATGCCTAAAATCCTTCTAGAATTATATTTTTGAAGTCTAGTAGACTATTTTGATTACTTTAGAATTTGCAACTAACAGGACGTTTAGCAATTAAAATTTACATATGAAGCTCTAGTTTACCAAAAGAAAAATTTCTCCTCACCCTTTTGAATAGTTGAAAAAAAGGAGCGGGTTGCAACTCAGCATTTCTCTTTGAAATAGTAAATAAACAAGTCGGCATTTCATGTGCAAATATTAGATTTCTGTCAAAGCCTTGGAATGTTACATTGTGTCATTTTAACAGTTTGAAATATGTTTAATAAGTTTGTGTAGCATGTGATTTTTTTACGAAATTTTTAACTCGTAAATTAAAATGAGTTCAATTTTTTCTTTTCGAAGGAATATTTTCGTTCTGTTTCATAAATATGTCCATGCTAGATTCATCAGTACTGAAATCCACTGTAATAGAACTTCTGATTTATATTTTGAAGAAAACATAGGACACACTCCAGTAATGCCAAATGAAGTGGTTGAAGCTTTAAATCCCCAAGACAATAAGGTTATTATTTGTTGCTTTCTTTACTATGGGATTTAAATGGTGAATTAACTTATAGAAAGAATTTTAAATTGCATTGCACAAATTGAACTGTTGAAATTTTTTTTAAAAAATTAATTCTTGCTATCATTATTTTACTTAACTTTTCTTTAATTTTCTATTTATATTGATAAGGACTCCTGAATGAACTGAAGTATCAAATTGTAGAAATTCTCCATATTTTTATATATTTTGCTAGAAATTCTTAGTAGAATTATTTTAAAAGGTATACAATTACTTACACTTAGAAAAATTACTTACACTTACAGCATGCCCTTTTGATAGCATCTGAAATTTCCTTTATACATATCTGCAACCTTGCTTTTCTTCTTAAATGTTTATAACACCTTAAACAAGTGGTGATATTTCATTTCCACATTAGCTTTTGATTATCATGGAGATTTTCATTGATGTTAATAACATAACATTGTTTCTATTTTCAATATTATGATAAAAGCTGTGCATAAATGTATTCATGCACATCTTCATTCAATATCTAAATAAATGTGCAAGTAGTGAAAAGTTGCATATTTGAAACTATTATTTTACTTTGGATTACTTAAGTATCTTGTAAGAAGAATAAATATTTATTCAAACGCTAAAAAATTGAAGTCACTAATTTTTTAGAATAAAGTTGACAATAAAAAATAAAGCATATATAATATATAGAGAGAAGGTTGATAAAATAAATAAAAAAGTGAATGTTCCTTTATAGTCATATAGCATCAACAAATAATAATTCAATAGCTTTTCATATTCTCCTGTTTACTTTGTATTGATTCTGAAGTAATATATATATTGAATCTGCAGTAATATAATCATGAATAACTCAAGCTATTTGTTCATAAGAAGCTATATTCCGTCATGAATGACATAATGATATTTTTATGCATCTTAAAGCTAAAAAAACAGCCAGAGGATTAAACATAAATTGCTTTAAATATAAACCTTCATTTTCATCATTTTTTTTAAAATTAAACTCAGTTCAAATATATAAGTTCCTTTTGAATATAAAATCATATTTAGACTTATTTAACTGAAAGTTATGATATACCCATTATGTTGACTTGAGCTTTTAATGTTAATAGAAAATTTTGAATCATTCTAAAAGAAGGCAAGAGGATGATGCAGAATACAACTTGAGCATTTTAATGATGTAAATTATTGTTTTTAAATTAATTTAAGTCAGTGTAATTTGCTCTGAGGTAACACCATTAAATTTCTTGAGCATTGTGTTTTTCCCTGTGGTAGGCTTATTCATTAAAGCTGCAACATTACCTGAAAATATTTTTAAAGTTTGTTTTTTTTTATTTTTAATCCTGTTTGATTATTTTTCCACATTGACTGTTTAGTGAATAAAAATGGAAAAATATATTTTAAAAAAATCAATAAGTAAAAGATATAGAAGTTTGGTGTGTTCGAGAACTCAGAAAGTATTAAAATCTGCTCTCTTCAAAATTGCAGCTTTGTAGTGGAAGGTGAAGATAAAGGATTTCTCCTATTGAATGTGGCTGATTGGTTCAGCTAGTGTGGTTGCAGTCGAAGTTTGGTGCATAGTTAACTATATGATGCTTCTTCTTTACCTTTCCCATCATCCTCTCTTGCAAAACTCTCTTTTGTTCTCTTTATTTATTTTTTTTATTTCATTTTCTTTGTAATTTAATTTGGCTTTGATTCACTTTCCCATTTCTTGTAAAAGCTCATCTGCTTTAATTAACATTCATTTTCCATTATTAGATGTCACTCATCCAAAACAAACGCATAGATTATTTTCTAAAATACAATTCAAAAAATTAAAAATTTTAGGTTATTTAGAAGGAAAGTTATGTTCTAATTATTAGCTTGTGAAATATCTCTTGCGGCATTGTTCATTTCTCAAATGGTGAACTGCTACTAATTAATTCTGTAGTTAAATTGTTAGTCATTATAATAAAAGTTCAAAATTCAGTTATATTTTAAATATTAAATAAAAAAAATATTCTTTTGTATTTCTTTTTTAATATAACTCATATCTCTTTCTGTCTATAATTTGGATATCATTTATGTCAGAGGATGATAAACTTCCATAAAATAAATTATGATTTTCCTCAAATAGTTCAGAATATTTATTTCACTTGTCTCTGTCAGTGGCAAATCTAATTTTATATTGTCGGTATTTCCTCCTCATTATTTTACAGGTATTTATTGACATGACTTTTGGGGCAGGAGGGCATACTCGCTGTTTGTTACAAGCTGCAAAATTGAAACTGTTCTGTTTAGATAGAGATCCATGTGCATATGAGAAAGCAGTAAAACTGGCTGAGGAGTATGGGTAAGGAAATTTATTAAGTGATATTTTTAATTGCACACATTAAGCAATAAGAAATTAACTTCCTTTGAAAACTAAATTAATTAAAACATATAACTTCCTGTGCTAAAAAAAAAATCACAGAAAAATTCTAATGCTTTATTTTTCCAGATGTAATTATTGCATTAATTATAATGTTTGGAAATGGATTAGAACTATTCCTGTTTCACATCGCAAATTAATTTGAACATTTAGATGGAGTTTGCAATAATGAACTTGAAATCCAAGTAATAGTTCTCATAATTTTACTGTATTTAGTTGTGAGAAAGAAGCATGTTCATTTTTGTAAAACTGTATTTATCAGATAATAATAGTTTATTATTAAAATATAAAATGTTTTGAAATTGCTGTGTGTATAATTATATTTGAAGAGATGAATTTCTGTTATCAAATGAAGTTTCATTGGATTATTACAGATGAGCTTTATATTTGACATTGATTGAAAAGACAACATTTCCATATCTTATTTTAGAATAGCAATATGATATCATCAAAAATATTTTTTTTATTTACTTATTAAATGTTAAATTTATTTCTTTGTTTTAAAATACATCCAGAAAATTTTTAACTAAACTATTTTTTATAAACTATTTAAAACAATGAAATTATAATTAGTGTTTTTAATCAAAAATTAACTTTTATTGTCTAGATATCTTTGTTAAAACTCTATTTTCCAGTATTTGTGTAAAAAATTGTTAGTACTTTGGACATAATAAAAATATATTGCATACTAATTGGCTGTTGTGGCTTTCATAGTTTAAATGTCATTTGTAAGAAAGTAAAAATATAAGTTATAAATCATATGATATATCAATGCTTTTGTAAATTAATACATTTTTAATATATGCATATGTATATTTAATTTAAAAAATATTTTTATGTAAAATATTAAAATAAATGAAATATTCTTATAATCTACAGTTTTAGTTAAGATTTGAATAATAATTACACTAAAAATGTTTTTAAATCTACTGAAAGATTTTTTTTCTTCTTTTTTTCCTTTCTATAAGTTGTTAATTTTTTTTAAAGAGAGATAGATACAAAACATTAATAAATATTGCCAGTGTTAAGTTAGAAGCCAATAACTAAAATATTTAAAATATCTTTATTTATTGAAAAGGGCAGCATTAATAATGAGAATTTTTTTTTCTTTTATGGAAATATAGTTTTAAGTATTAAATTTGATTATTTATTAATTGTCTCAAAATTACCATACCTTATAATGTATTTAAGGAAAATTTGTAGAAAATCCATTCTGCAATTTGAATTGTTCTAGTGTTCTAACTATTTATAAATTTTCACTTATAGATATTATAGATTTTTTTAAAAAATTAATTTAAGTTTAAATATTTTAATTAAATGTTTGAATTTCTTAAAGTTAGAAGTAACATACTCTATTAATTTCAAGTTAAACTGTGGCTGTTCATTTGATATGTGTCACATAAACATGAATTGACACCATTAGATGTATAGCTAAATTTCTTCTAATTGTGTGGTATCTAATTGCAGAGATGCAGTTATACCTTTACTTGGTAAGTTTAGTGAAATTCAGCCACTTCTTTTAAAACATGGTGTTACACCAAACAGTATTGATGGAATTTTAATTGATGCTGGTTGTTCATCTATGCAAATGGATTCTTCTGAAAGAGGTTTCTCTATAAGTAAAAATGGGCCTTTAGATATGCGTATGGATGGCAACAGGTAATTCTATTTTAAAAATCGATATTTAAAAAAATGTTCCCTGTTTTGTTTTATAATGTAAAGATTAAAATAAGCATTAAGTTATGTAATTATTTAGTATATTGTGCAACCAATATATTGGTATACAATATACTAAGTACTGTAATTACCAATATTTGGCAATAGTATATGCAATATTTAACTTTACGATGCATTTTTGAATAGAACACATATTAAGAATAACAAGAATAACTACATCAGTTGGATGAGTATAAATAGATTAATGTACAAGGATATCTATTTGTTTTATACAGGAGTAAACAGTCAAGGCCCACACTAAATGATTATGAAACCAGATGTAAGTGGAACAAATGAAAGTCAAGCAAGCATGGGTTTATTCCATACTAATTTGTCAAATTAGATTTCTAGCTGTGTATTTGTTTTATAATTAGATTTTGTGATAGTCACATAATTTATCTCTATCATCAGAATTCTTATTAGATTTTGAGGTTATATTTTCTATTGGAACAAATATTTGTAACATTCATCACCAGTGAACTTTCATTGCAATGAGAACCATTATTACATTGCTGTTATAGTTCTTTCATTTTATTCCATATAATTATATGAATTTAGAGAAGAGATTAATGAAAATCAATTTTATTTGAAATTTAAGAAGTTATTTTTATAAATGGTGCTTTAAAATAAAGTTAAAACTGATGTTCATTTTAATATGAAATAAATGGTTAAAGTTAAAGAAGGTGATCCTTTGATTTTTAAAGACATGCATATTAATTTGTCTCTGTGGCTCCTTATACAATCTAATTAGATAATGTGTAGATTTTTTTTTAAACTTTGGTTCCAAAAAAAATTTTCATTTCAAAGCATTTTTTATTTTACAATACATATTCTACAAATTATTGAAAATAGCAATCTTTATTTCTCAACATAGTTGCCAAGTATTCATCAAATTAAATCAAGGTATAAGCTTTTATATCCCGTATCACAAGATCCTACTATCTAGAATTCTACATATATTGGTTTCATTTCATTAAAGAGATGTCTTCATCACTTCAGATATACTTTCAAGTGATTCTCTCATTGAAAGACACCAAATTATTTGAATTGCTTATTGATTTTTTTAAAAAAAATTTGTCAGAGAGCAATGACATTCAGTCATTCTTGCATGTAGTATGAGCTTAAATTTCACATTTCACCTCCAGAAAATTCAACATAACTTTGTTACATTTTGAAAACTTGTTAGGTACTCCTGAATAGAAATATTTTCTTTGTGAATATCCGGTAAACATTTACTTTTTGTATTAAAGAAAAATTGCATGCCAGAACATTTAATTATTTGGTAGGATTTTAAATCGGAACAACAACTGTAGATTCATTCTGTTTGAGGCAGATTTAGCACAGTAAGGAGGAAATGATCGAAGCCTTTATTGCCAATAAGTGTACCAAACATTATACAGGGTGTTTATAAAGTCCCGGACCCATTTTGATGTTTAATAACTCATAAAATAATAAAGATATAAACAAACTTATGACATTTATTGATGGAATAACTCATATATTTTCCTTTTCAGGTTTGAATATTTTTACTTTTGTAAATATCGTCTGCGCGTGTGGTTAATTTCAGATAACTTCATTTTCCAGTCTAAATATCTGTACTTTTCTAAATATGGTTTGCTTATTAATTGCATTTTTCTCACTTTTTTTTTGTCAACTATTGCAATGTTATGTTTACTTTTGATGTGTTTGTTCTATGTAGTACTTTTGTAGTGATGTTTTATTCGAGCGGATATTAAGGAGAATGCATACACCACAAAAGAAAGCACAGATTTTATGGTGGTTAATAGAAATGAAATCGATAGTGCAAGCACAGAGAAATTTCAGAAGAATTTACCAAAAAGATCCTCCATCCAAAAACAGCACCTTGGGGTGGAAAAAGAATTTTCTAGAAATTGGAAGTATCGAAGATAAGAAACGTTCCAGACGTCCTTGCACAAGTGATTTTGATGTTGAGCGTGTCAGAGAGACATTTTTACACAATCCTAGAATATCTGTGAGATCAGCGGCAACAGAATTGGATAGGCCAATTTCGACGGTGTACAAGGTTATTAAGAAAAAATTAAGACTGCATGCATACAAAGTTCAAATTGTTCAAGTTTTGGAACCGAACGATAGACCTAGGAGGATGGCATTTGCAACAGATATGCTAAGGACGATAGAAGATGCTGCTGATTTTCTGAAGAGCATAATGCTCTCCGATGAAGCATCCTTTCATGTTTCTGGCATGTTTAATCGCCATAAAGTGCGCAAATGGCTCTGTGGATGCCGACATGATTGTCGCTACCTGGCGTGAAATTGACTATCGACTTGATATTCTCCGTGCGACGAAGGGGGAACACGTGGAAGTTCATTGACAAGGGTCATGAAACTGTTTGAGTCTATTTAACCATTTATGTTATTAATTTAAATCTATCTTTATTATTTTATGAGTTATTAAACATCAAAATGGGTCCGAGACTTTATAAACACCCTGTATTTCTACCTATATACTGTGTTTCTATTTTTTTATACAAGCTTGAAATATCTGTGAACCCCACATAATTTTTGTATCAAATTATAGTTGCACTTAGCTCATTTTTTAATTTTTTTTTTTTCAGAAATAGCTTGAATTTCAATCAGCATAATGTAAAAATATTGTCTATAATTCATTTGTTTTGTTTAATTTGAAGTTTAAACTAAAAATTATTTTTAAAAATACTGATTTTTACTAATTAAATGTCTCTATATCTCGTGTTCTTATTGTGTGAAAGCGAATGTTTTTAGGTCGTTAATTCACTCAAGGACTGAATGCTATTCAGTGAAATCCAACAAAATAAAGCTTTTTTTTTTTTTTTTTTTTTTTTTTTTTTAAGATGGTATATACTAAATGTTTTTTAGGATTTTTATAGGTATTAAAAAGTTAATTTTAATTATTACTTAACCTATTAAAATTACTTGATGTTTATTTATAATATATTATAGCAGTTAAATGTTAAAAATATATCTTTACTGCCATTTTATCTTATAGTACTAATTTTTGTTAGCTTATTCTGAATTCAAATTTTTATTGTGGTTCTGTAGCTTCATATTAACCAAATACCACTAGAAGATTTATGAAGAATTTAATTTCAGATATATGATCATTTGATCTATCGGCAAATCAATTAAAAGACAAAACATATCAATCCAGATTTTCAGATTTATGCCAAAATTGTTTCCTTATTATTCAATTTAAAACTTCACACTGCAAATCTTCATGGAACACCAAAATGTCAAGTTACTTTTATAAGCTGGCAAATGATTTATTTACTGAATTCAAGGATAAAAATTCTAGTTTTCATAAATTTTTATTTTTAAAAATTTGTTGAGTTTGGTTTTCAAGCAGTGCAAGAAATACGGTATTTAGTCAAAAATGTTTATTTTCAAGCAATAATTGAATTAATCACTTTTTTAATTTCTAGATTCCCTGATCAACCTACAGCTGCTGATGTATTAAACTCTCTTGATGTACCAAGTTTAGTAAAAATTTTCAAAATTTATGGTGAAGAGAAAAAAGCTAAAAAGATAGCTCAAGCTCTGTTTGATGCTAAGTATATGTTGAAAACTATAAATACAACTCATGAATTGGCTGAATTAGTACAAAGTACATTAGGCAGGTAAAATATTTTTTCCCTATATTTCAAATATTTTCTGTAATATTCTTTTACATATATATAAATTTAGATTAGTATGTGATCATCACTTTGATTCAAATATAATTTTATACAGCATTTTCATGTTATACAGTGGTTTAAAAATCACAATTATTTATAGTTAGATTCTGTGTAATTTTTTGTCTTCTAATCATATAAATCAATATCTAATCATTTAATTTTTTTAAGTAAAATATTTTTGGTATTAAAAAAAAATCATATAATAAAAATGTTACATTTGAATTACATAAATCTTAGATAATTTATATACAAGAATGCAGTTTTCATATAGCATCACAACTTTTTCCCATCTCCAAGAAACTATTAAATTTTGAAAAAGAAATTATGACCCACACTGAAAAAGGTTAGCATGCAATTTGTTAGTGTATAAATAGATGACTAAGGAATAACCTTTCAGCAAAAATAAATCTTAGGAAAATGTTATTTAGTTTTGAAATTTGCCACAAATTTTTAGTGTTTGAGTTTTAAAATAAATTTATAAACTATAAATTAAAACTATGACTTCACCACAAAGTAAAAAAAAAAGTAAGCCTTATGTGTGTTTGATTATTATAAACATTTGACATTCAACTGTTCCTGCACATATTATAGGATTATATTTTGTATTAAAATTAGTGAAGCCAAACACAACTGATATTTTTAGATGAGTAATAGTTCTGATTTTAAATTTAAATTGAACACAATATTGATATAATACAATTTTGAATGAAATGTCTTTAATAATCAATTTTGAGGCAGTTATATATATATTTAAATTCATGATCCTTCAAGCTAATTATGAAGAAAAAGATTACATTAAGAACATATTTTTTATAGGTAAATTATAAATGCATTAAACATGGTAAATTCAGCACAAATAAAGAAATTTGTTTTGCAGTAATCCATTAAAAATTTAGAATTGTACGATTAGTCTTTAGAGCATTTATTTGAAAAAATCCCAAATATTTTCTGCCAGAAAATAGTTGAACAACTGTGAAAAATAAATTCTACCTGTTGTTATTCAGTGCTCATTTTCTTCCCTGTCTCTAAAAGTAGTTTCTTCCCTTTTTATTGTTCTGCCATTGTTCATGTATTAAAATGAGACCAGATCTCATTTGATGATCAGATCACTTACTACTCTGATTTCCAATATAGCAGAGGAAGTTAAGCAATCCACTGTTATATCTTTCATAATATATTTTAACTTTTAATAAACCTTATAGTAAATAAATGAATTCCATTTATTGAAGTAATTTGCAAACCAAACAAATGTAATGAAAATAATTTTGTGTCTTTAGCCTCAGCAAATATTAAACTTGATCTTCAGACCAAACCTTAATAAATTTATTTAAATATCAAAAGTCACACAAATCATATCTTCTGATTTCAATAAACCAAGATATGCATCTTTAAATTACACAGCAAAATCCTCTACGCAATGAAATCCCACAAATTTACTTAATATTTAATTTAAAAGCTTGTCTCTCATTAGAATCGATAAGTAGTTTTTATTTTAAAGGCAAATTATTACTGCTATCATGTAGTTATTGTTATGAAAGTTACTACATAATTATTACTACCTGATAGTAGTAATAATTATGTCTCTAATTATTTTCATATTTTTTTTTTTAATATTTTGAGAGAAAAACATACAAAATATTTATACGAATAATATATATATAATTAAAGATTTCTTTCATTTTTTTTATCTTCATTGTCATTATTGTTCTAAAAATATTGTATTTTCTGAAATATTTTTTTTTACAAAAAAATCCAAATTATCTGAAAAAAAATTATAAAATGCAGGCCAAATTTCATTAAAACTTGCTTGATTTTAAAGGTGATAATTTTACACATTAGGAGTGCTATTGGTTACTTAAAACAACTTTTTTCATTAAAGAAGAAACCTTAAGCAATTTTGTATAATATTTACTTGATATCTATATAAATTGCGTTTCTTCTCTGTTTTTTAGTTTACACAAAGTACCCAATTTATTTCACAGCTTCCTAGAACCTCTTTGCAGTTGTGAGATTTGCATTTAAGCCAATAGTTATTCTTTTAAGTTATTATAATTCTGAGTCATTTTTATGTTCCTACTATGAAATACCCACTAGCTCTTTTACATTGCATTGGTAAACTATAATGAAAAATTATTGTTGTTATCTTCCAACTTAGCTTATTGTTTAATAACATTTTTGTCTCCCATTGTAGTAATAATCATCATTTTCTTTTCTTAACAGTGAACAAAGGTTTGATAAACTTCAGAGGACTGCTCATGTAGCCACGAAGATTTTTCAGGCTCTAAGGATATTTGTTAATGACGAATTGAATGAATTAAATTATGCTCTTGAAATGGCACACTTATTACTCAAGCCTGGTGGAAGACTTGCTGTTTTAACTTTCCATTCTTTAGAAGATCGCATTATTAAACGGCACTTTCAAGGTATACATATGGATGAACCAGTTAGTCATACTTTAAGGCAAAAATACAAGAATGCTTTTGCTTACCATTCTTTAGAAGCTGTAAATGAAATTACAGCAAAAAGATGGAATCCTTTGCATAAGACTGTTATTACTCCTACCAGTGATGAAATCGAGTCAAATCCTAGAAGTCGTTCTGCTAAATTAAGAGTTGCAGAGAAAGTTTTGGAAACTCCAGAATTATGATGTTATTAAGTGTAAATAAAATGTTTTAAATAGTTTACATAGGGCATTTATTTGTCAATTTTTTGGATTAATTATGATTTCAAAACCAATAAATAAAAGATTTTTTTACTCATTATGTAATTTGACAAAAATTGCATTTGATTGTGTTAAAATTATGGAACATGAAAAATTATATTGTTATTCAGAACATTAAAAAGGTTAGCTCTTTGGGTACCCATTTATTTAAAAAAGTTTTTGCATGAAGAGCAAAGTTAATTTTGGGGGACATAAGATTTTATGCTAGTATTAATTTCATATTATTCATGATATATATTCCTACATCTATTGAAATCATTTTTTTGCTATATAATACATATTAAAAAAATGAAACAAATGAATTTAAATAAATGCATGTTGCTCTGATATTTCAAATATACCCAAAGAATTGATGACTTTCTGACTTCATTTATTTTAGAAAAATGGAAGAACAAATCTTCGATTGTTATTATAAACACATTTATTAGATATCCATTTCTTTATAAAGTCATTTATGGCAAAATTTATTCTATGTATTAAACACTTTTTCAAAAATAACTGTAGATTACTTTTTTTTTTCTTATGAAACTCAGATTATTTTAAGGTTGATTGAAAAGCCTTCAAAAGCATGTAAGTATAGTCTCACAAAAGATGAGTATCTTTTATAATGAATCATCTTTTGTTAAAGTGTATCTACTGGCCGTAGGTTAAAAATTTCTAAGTATTAATATTTAGCATAATCAATGCCACTGAACAAGAAAATACTAAGATTCTGAAGAAAGAAAAAAATTCAATTACATTAAATAAAAATATTTATTCACTTTGCACAACAATGCGAACTATAAAGCTCACAACTTACTTTAAGTAATGAACAATCAGTTATTGTGAACAATGTGAAATTCAAAGTTTATGAAACACATTTATTTTAGGCATGTTAATGTATATTATGGAGAAAATATTTAGAAAATTTTAAATTTGAATCAACAAGTGAAAATTCATTCTATGTATCAATTCACTTAGAAAAGCATGGTTGTTGATGATACAAATCTTTACATGTGTCATATATTTACAAATTCTGATTCAGAAAAATTTGCTACATTAGAAAAAAGCATGCATGCAGTTAAAAATTTAGATTTTAGTTTTTATACATTTTTATGGCAGTACAATATATAGGTGCAGATGTCAATTCTTTTTACATCCATATTCTATTTATCTAATCATCATTTGAGGAAGTTGACAATTAGTATATAATCTATATACACTTCAAGAAAATGCACAGTTTCAAAATACTGTGATAGTTGAAATACTAAAAAACTATGTTCTATAAGTAATTTCTCTATTTTGCTAAAATTCACAAAACATGTATTTGGAATAATGTTGGGTAAAAAAAACTATTCTAAAGTATATATAATTAATGATTCGCTATCATAAAACCAATGATTAAAAAAAAAACTTTGAAGCATTTCTGCTTAAACAAATGTAAAATAAAATGTTACATAAATATAATTTTTATAGTTTATTTGAAAATGCATAATATTTCTAAATATTGGAATTAAAAAGTACTTTTAATGTCTTCACCTTTGAAACAAAGATCTATATGTATATAAATAATTAACATAACAAAATTATTTTCTAGGTCACAATTTTATAAAATTTGACCACAACAAATCTGCAGTACAAAAATTTGACAAAGAGACTTTTTTCCTCCTGTCGGACCCTTAATTATTTCATATCAGCATTCAAAACATTTTAAAATGCAAGAATGATGCATAATCTACTCTTACACCTCTAAATAACAAAGTATGTGCGTTATAAATAAATTGTAAAATAATAAGGGAGAACAAGATTTTGATTAAAAAGCCACTTAATAATCTTCATTAAAACAGTTTCAACAGTCAGATATTAAAACAAATATTTACAATGAATTTCTTTACATAGTTTTAATGAATAAAAGGGTTATAATATTATATCTCAAAATGACCTAATTGTTGCAAAACTGTGATAATTGTTTGGATTTTTTTTAATATGCAAAATAAATTTTATTTAATGGCCATTCTATTTTAAAAACAAAGACATTTTATTTATATATTATATATACTACTTCAATGATATCAGACGAAGTAAAATTTCGTGTGCCATTTCTATTGATGTGGCATTTTTTCCCCATTAAACTACTTGAAGTTTTAATAAAGCTAGTAAAAAAAAAGAGGAGGGGTATTTGTAAGAAACATAACAATAAAAGAAAAGTAAAATGTAAATTTTGCTTTAATTATCAAAATATTTTCTTAATAAAAATCTCAAGCATGCTTGTTGCTCATATTAAGTTATATTTTGTCGTTTAATTTGAAAGAGAAAAGAAATATGTGTGCATTGCTCAATTTAAAGACCATTTACTGGTGCTATTATTTTTGTACATATTTTATGGTGATGTAATCAATACAAAAGATTCAAAATATTAGCTTAACACATGACAAACAATGATTCAATAAGAAAGAAAAAAAATCCTTCAAAAAATAACTGAATTAAAAAGCATAGCATTTAAAATGTCTGTAGGTATTGGAATAACAAAAAATGCATAAACTCAAAAACACAATAACAAATAAATAAACACTGACAGACAGATCATAAAAAAATTATGAACTTAAGTTTTAATTGTAACAGGGTCCACAGGAGTTTTAAGATCAAATATTAAAAATCATTGGCTATATGTATATAATCAAGATGTTTGTGGTATAATATTACAATTTTTTGTGTGAACAGAATTTCACCTAATACATAGAATTTTCAGTAATGATTTAAGAATTTCTAATGTTTAGTAGATTATCAGAGTAAATTTGTTTAAATAGTAGTTAACCTATTGCTACATATTAAATAATGTTTGCTATTTTCTAATACAATGAAAAAGTTTTTTTTTGTTTGTTTTTGTTTTGAAATGAGCCAATAATGAATTATTATTTCATTCATCAAATAAAAATGCAGAACTCATCAAATTTTTTAACTAAAAATTGATTGCATCTTTGTCTGATATTTATTCAGGCATTAAAAAAAATAACTATTGTTCAAAGAAAAATAATGAACGAATCAGACAATTCACAAAGCAATACAATATAATAAACACTAATATTAATAATGATCTGTTAGTAATTGCATTTTGACAATACTGTTTCCAGACTTAACATTTAATCATTCCAGATTTATCATTTAATCAATTAATAATTAATTTCGATTCAAGCAAAATATACTTTTGTTATAACAAAATAAATATAATTTTTTTTACCAAATGTTTTAACAAAAATTTTATTTCAGTTCTTTATGTAAACAAATTTCTTTTAACTAGTAGAATTCATTTCAATACTTACTTTTAGAATGTAAAAGGAGGCATATTAAATTATTTAATTGTTACTAAAATTAACCTTTATTAATTAATTAAATATTCCTCAAGGCAATAACAAAATAAATACAGCTTTAGGAAACAAAACAAAAAAAGACACAATACAAATATAATAATAAATATACAAATATATTTCATAAAAAATTTTAATGTTTAAGATAAGGGAGAGGGAAAAAGTACTCGTTTCTCTCTCTCTCTCTCAAAAAAAAAAAAAAAAAATCCTATTTTAGAACATTTTAATAAAAATATTATTCAACTGATTTACAATAATAATAATAATAATAATTTTTCCATGTGTAAAATATTTATAAAAAATGAACTTATTACTTAATTATGAATAAAAAAGAAAGATGTTTTAATTACTTTGACTTTATTGCAATAAACAAATGCCATTTATACTTTTAAAGCAAATGAAAATGAAATAAATAAAAATTAAGTAGTGGAAGCTCAATGGTTTGGCTAAGAATGAAATGAAATTTTAATGCTTTTACACAGATGCTTAAAAAAAACGGGAAAGTTATAACATGATTGACTCGACTAGAATAAATAAGATAAACACATATAAGTATGGCAAAATATCTCAGAGAAGACTCCATTTTACGACACTCATTATATACAATTCAGAAATGCTATGAAAATACTTTATTATAGAAACATATCAATAATGCAGGACATTTTAAAAAGTAAACCATATATCTGCAGATAAAATACATTATGTATATATTAATCATTATATGCATATCACTCTTCTTCAAAGATCACCATGATAACATTTATAGATCATATTAGCACAAAGATGTCTTTGCCATTTATAGGCTATTACCACATGGACAAAAACAGACGGCTGTTTCAAAAGAAATGGAAAAGTAATGTTCTGCTTGGGTACCAATACAAATGTCATTTGAGTCATCAAAATTCAATGATTATTTGGGGGATGGGGTTGAGAAACGAATAGAAATGAATACCAAAATAAGGATTTTTGTCAACAAAGGAGGGTAAAAAAAAAATCAAAATTTTTTTGTAATTTAAATATTTCAACCATTTTGATCTTTACAAATTAAGTAATTACTCAATTACTGATAAAGTTACTTAATTACTAGATATTACTTAAGGTATAGATATAATAGGTCCCCCATACCTATACCTTAATTTACTTAATTATAAGTATTTAAGTAATTACGAGGTTCATAATATTTTTTAAATAGTGAAAATTTTAAAATTGTTCGAATACTATATGAAGATCTTAAAATACTTCTTTTCTTGGGAATTGTTTGTGAATGAAAAAATTTCAATACAGGAATGCCAAATACCTGGTCATTTTATCATTGAATATAAATAGAATAACATAAAGATCATTTACCATTATTTGCAAATGATTCTTTAATTTACCTCTGAATTTCAAATCTAATATATAACATGTGGATACAAATAAAACATTCTATTTTCCCATTTTTAAGCAAATTGTTGATACCTTATTATGCCTAAGAAATATCAATTTTTTAAAAAAATCCTTTTTTAATGCTATCCTTACTTAATGCAGACATGACACAGGTTTGGAACAAGAAAAGAGGAGCTCCATAAAAAAAAATGAATTGTGCAAAAAATAAACAATGAAAAGTATGATTAATTGAACAATAAAATGAAGAAGTTTATAGAAAAAATGCTTAAAACATAAAAAATACTGCAGAATTATTTCATAAGAGAAAACTAATTGATCTCAAAAATGTTAAAATTCAATTCCGAAAACACTGAAATCTGCATTTCTGCAGAAATATGTCATGTCTATTAATGCATTATAATATAAATCAGTTTTTTTATATGCTTATATTTAATTAAAATGAAATGAAGTGAATTTAAAGTTTTTGCTTTTATATATTAGAATTATAAATTTAACAATCATATGTGTGTGGTTAACCGTATAGATATAGAAAAGTAAAATTACATGGATCAATGTACATTTTGATAAGAAGGACTTTTTTGAAACTGATTCTATGTGTATGTCATATGCTGAAAATAAATACAAACTTTGTTTTTGACCTCATTTATAGGATATGGTAATAATGTTACTTATGTTAGCATAATAAAATAGATTTAAAATACAAGCATTAAATACAAACCTTTTCTTACTTAAATCTTTTGAAACATTTTAATTGATAAAAACAAACTAATGTACATATACAATAGCTTAATTAAAATTAGAATTTCGAAGAAAATAAAAACAACTTTGTTGTTTGTTTGTCTTTTGAGTGAATTTTGTTTTTCAGTCTTCCTGCAGGTTTCAATTGTACTGTGTCATTACCATCAGCCAGAGTACTGCATTGTCTTTAAACCCTAGTGAAATAACTTTCTTTGTCTTTCAATAACACTGCCATTATATTTTTATGAAATGGTGTAAATAGTGTGCTAGTGATTAACCTTAATGTTCGTATTAAAAACTTAAGGTCTCTGAAGTACATGCTGTTAAACAATTCTATATAGCTTTCAGTCCTGTGGTTACCCAGAAACAAGAATAAGAGAGAAATATGAAGATAATTCAGATTTAAGTTTCTATGCAATTATTACTATTAAGAATTATAGAGATGAAGAGCTTTCATAGTTCATTTCAATAAATTAGTTTTATATGAAGTGAAGATAAAATAATAATGTCTAGTATGATTAAAGATTCATAAATGACATCACTTTCACTAATAATCATATTTTTGTGTATAATCCATTCTTTTCTTCTCCAGCGATACTTGTTGACTATTGGAAGGGCATTTTGTGCAGTCCACCACTTTCTCTTGTGTACCAAAAGAAAGTTCCTTTGTGTACTAAGATTTTTTGCATATATATTATCTGTAAAACTTAACTTTTTTCATAGTCACAGCTACAATATCTCACTTTTCTTTCATTCATTAGGTGACTTCCTGTGTAAAAATAGATGATCTTTTATATCTAATAATCTTCATTTCTCTTTTTATGTGACCTAGTTGAGATAGCTTAGTCCTTAAACTTTTGAATATTTCATAATTTTTCTACACTGAACATTAAAAAGTAGAATTACAAAGGAAAACTATCTTCATAATTGAAACCAGCCCACCAAATATAATCGAAATCAATTTTTAAAAATTCCCAGTAGTATACACAGCATTTTTTGTAGTTATTGTTAGTCTATATTATAACTGCATTATTAGAATACATACATGTGCAAGGTTAAAGTTCTGAAATGAAATAAAAATTATGCTTCTGCACCAAATTTGTCAAATTATACTCAGACAGAAAACATATCTTGGTACTATCACAAGGGAATAGCCAATACTACCAAAACGAATATATTATTTTATCTGTAACTCAGAAGGTGGTTGGAAATAGCTTTTTTCAATCCATAGGAATAATTAGTTACTCTAGTTTCATTTTCAATTTAAAACGATCGTATATATGGTTGGTATGTTCTTTAATAGACTTAGTAGAATTATGCAAAAGGACTACATCTTCATGTAATATTTCATCCATCTTATCTATATCCACCAACATAACTGAATTTTTAAAAATAAGTAGATTGTAAAAAAAAAAAAATTATTTAATACTTATTACTAATTTTTTTATAGTGTACTTATATGATTTATTTATAATATTTTTAATCTTGAATATCAGATGTATGTAATTATAACTTTATAAAAGTCTAATTTAAAAATTGATTTATACTAGAAAAAATAATATGTTCCTCTTGTGAACAACCATTATTTTTAACATGATAATGTTCATAATCTGGCAAACTATCTGTAAATTACATCATAAAACATGCATGAAACAACATGAATGCAGAGGTGTACTTACATAAAATGGCACCCCTAGCAAATACCAAAGCAGAGTCCTCCTATATTTTTAAAACTATAATCCGCATGTTGTTCCCTCACCAGATTGCCCACTAAACATTATGATAGATGGCCGGGGAGTTGAAATTAAAATTAAACAATTATATATAAAATCATTTTAAACAATATACCCTAGTAGCCAATCAAAACATAAAATTTACACAACAAATTAATTAAATAGTATAAGAATAAAATAATATAGCAATTATAAAAGTAATTGTAAAAAAAAATATAGTTAAAATAAATAAAAGCATTTGAAGTTATGTTTTCAAATATGAAATGTGCTTGATGCGAGATGATTTTCATAGAAATAACTATTCAAATTTCTCATTCAAATCCATTTTAAGTGCTTTAAAGATTTATATATCAAACTTTTCCTAAGCAAATTTAATAAAATTTATTAAAAAATTTTTGAAACAATTTTAAAAACATTTAAAATTATTATGGCAGCTTTCAGATGAAAGAGCCGCCCTATTTAATATATATTAAGCAGTTATCTTTACGAACACTAAATACAGAGATTTAAATGACTGTGATTTAAATTTCAAACCATTTGATTTAAATTTATCAACATTGATTGACATATGCTTTGGATGTTGGGAAGTTGCTTCTCAAAGTGATTTTTTGAAACTTAAATTAATTTTATTAAATCAAAAATTAAACAATATTTTACTAGTTTTAGTGATAACTTCTGAACTTACCATTATACAAAAGTACTTTTTACACCATCTTAAAATTTTAAAAAATCATCTTTTTAATGGCATATATAGATATGCAATTTTAATCTTCACTGTTGGAATTTAAATCAGACAAATTCCTCCTTTCATTATGAAATTAGTACAATTACTATAATGTGAACTAGTTGTAATTTTAAAATTTATATATACAATTTATGTTTATAAATGTTTAAGCAAATACTATAATTTATATTAGCTTACAATAGCATTGATTTATTTCATTTGAGTCATGAAAAGTCATATTATGGCTGTTCCTCTTTGCAATTTGTCTGTATTAGCTTTCTCTGAATTTTTTACAGACCATTATTAAATACTGGAAAAGTAATTACTAAACAATGATTTCTGGATGATTTCTAAAGGAACAGCGTGGCCAATCCTTAAAAAAAAAATCTAATATCATGACTATTTCTTAATCAATTTTACAAAAAATATGCCAATTTAATCCCAGAAACTTATATAAAAAAATAGATATATTTGCTGCAAACCAAAACTGAGAAAATCTTTATAATTCTTTACTTTCCAAAAAGTAAAACTAAGAATTCATTACTAAATTTTACATGAAAATATTTTGTAAAATTTGGTAAATTTATGAAATACAATTCTGCTTTGAAGTTCAATGAAATCACATCCTGAACTTATCTTACTTATCTAATTATTTCAAATATTGTGCAGTGACTTAATGATTATAGGCTATAAGAATTTGTAACACTGGATTAGTTTATGAAACAGGAATGTAATAACAATGAATAATTTGTTTTCAAGACCAGCACTATCTTATAAAACTGCTAAGACTTCTTTCATTGTTCTTTCAGCAAGTTTACAACAAGATACATTCATTCTAGCCTCAAAAATATCACAATTATTAGATTAATAGTTCGTTATTCCTTTTATGCCATTTTTCATAGTATAGTTCTTACATCTTATAATTTCTACACCCGTATACTATTATTATTAATGTAGTTTATTTCCATTCTTCTGATTAAATTTAGTTTATAGCTATTCTAGACAATCTATTAACTATTTAAAATACTAATATCTATTTTGCTGATAGATAGAAGTTTTTGGTGAATAGAAATACGATTTTTTGAGCCTATTTACAATAAATCAGATTTCATATTAATCTTATTTTATCAAATACTACTTTTACAATTCATTTATATTACAATAATATATCTGCTTTTTTTTTACATTAACAAAAAAAAAATACCTTCTACATCTGATTGTAAATGTCAGAAAAGAAATTAGTGCATGAAATTTAAGCAGTAATTTAAACTTGGGAAATTTTGAGATTATTTACTATATCAAGATATTTTTTAAAATTTTTAGGTTTGTGAAATAAAAGCAAAAAAGTGCTTTTTTTAATGCAATTAATTTACTCCACAATTTTGCACCTCTTGGTTTTGTTGCCCTGGGTACCTGCTCTATCTCTCTCATTGTTTATGCCAGTGCATGAATGGCGAAAAAATTAATCAAAATACTCTCTACCAGACAGATTTTTAGACTTATAGCTATTAAAATTTGCAGATAGTTACTAATCAGGTATACAAAAAAAATCAACATTTTAATTAGATTTACAAATAAAAAAATCATCAAAATTCTAATGCTTTTCTTCCATAATTCAGCACATATCATTACACACATTAAAAAAAGAGAAAACCCTTTTTTTAATCACTTTAATATTTAAAAACAAGCTTTTCAGATGTAAAAGTTTAATTTTTTAATAATTTTTTCTGTTTTTAAACACATTTTTATAAATACTTTAAATTTATTTCACAACAAACTTTTTATTGCTTTAATTACTGAATTTATACTGATATCTATTGTTAGGATACATTAAAACCATGTAATTTTGTATACATATATTTAGTATTATATAATTAACTGTAAATTTTTAAAATAATATAAAGATAGATAAATTCAGTCTAAAACATTATCATGTAGATATTTCAGACTAGATGTATGAATCTCCTTCAAAAAAAAAAAAAGTGTCCCTCCCCCTTTATTATTCAATTTTTTGAAATAAAGAAAACATGCAAGTTAACTGTCATGTTATCAATGTCGTAGGAATACTCTTCCCTTAAAACAATTTTTTTTTTTTTTTTCGCCAAAGGATATATTTTTAAGAACATATTTTTACTTCATTTATAAAAATGCAGCCTCAGAAATTAAGTTTCCCATACTATACTCTAGGAAAAGTAGGTTTAAAAATAACAAATGAAAGAACACAGTTAAAAAAATCTTTAAAAAGAAGTTACTTAGAGATTGCTTATTTTAATCTAAAAATTAAACAATAATCAAAAAATTAAAATAACCATAAAATTAAAAAAAGAATCTGAAGCTCACAGTAATATATTTCAACCATTGATAAATTTCTATAGTTATGAAGAATGATATAATGAATATAATGAAGAATGAGCAAAACAGATAATTTTGTTACAGATGAAAATTCATTCTAAAACTTTACATATTAATACTTAAATATGCAAAGATTTTAAAATTACTTACTCTTCCAAAATCATTTTATTGAAACGATGTAGAAGACTTTGTATGTTGGAGAATCTTTGAACTTTTCATGGATTCATGCATTATTTTGAATCATATGATTTAATGCATCATCTATTTCTAATGAAGATATTAAAAACATGACTATTTATAAAAATTAAATCAAAATCACATATGAGATACATTGTGAGACACACTGTGCAAAACAAAATAAATAAAATAATAATAAATAAATAAAATAATTCTGAGACATCAAATTAAGAGAAAATTTTTTTTAAAAAAAAGGGCATGATTTGCATGCTAAAAATATATTAATACAAGAAAAACCAGAAATGCATTACAATGTAAATAGAAGCCCATTTATATAAAAAGAGTAAATAAAATAATAAATAAATAAAAATTAAATTAGTCAAAATTTAAAAAGCATAGCACCACATAAATTTACATAAGTTATAAAAATATTGTATTTTTAAAGAATTTTATTTTGTATTCTAACATCCTAATTAAAATAATAATAAATTGGTTAATGTAAATTAATTCTTATCGTTGTCAAATAAACAATGTGTGGATTATTTTAGGGACATCTAGTTGATACCCAAGCAGCCTATCAAGGATTGAAATCCAATGATCAGACAATACTGCAGCATACTATTAAGCTAGCTAAAAGTAATAACAATTCAACTATGTATGTCATAATGGCTTTTCACATTGCTTTGTAGGGCCTACATTTTCTTCCCATGCTACAATTAACTCAGTGAGTTGATTACCTTTCTTTTTTTCTTCAGGATATTTTTCTTTATTATGAATAAGGTAATGAGTGCAACGATTTCCACGTTCACGTCTCCAACTACTACGAGGCACTTCTCTTTTCCGCTTCCTGTGGCGTCCATAAACCAATCGTTCTGTAGGTGGCGGGAAGCGTCCATATAGATACGTTAGAATTCCAAACATTGCAAAACCAATTAGGGAAGGCATGAAAGCCATTCCCTTTACAGACAGAGGATAACCTAAATATCGAGAATTCATGGAAATGTCACCTTCTAGCAGTGTTTTGTTAGTATTGGGATCAATTACAGTGCTCCGTATTTCATAAGTCCAAAGAGTTTTGTTATCTACAAAAAATAAGTAAAAAATTAAATTTATATGAACATAAAAATTGAATTTATATGTTAAAAATATGAACTTATTAGTTTAAAAACCATTGATATCGAAACAAAGAAAATGACTGTAATAAAGCATTACTCAATGCATAAAATATATTCCAAAATTCTAAAAATAAATAAATAAATTTTTAAAAAGTAGAAGATTAAATGATTCATAAATAATCAGTTAAGATAATAATAAATATTTTTGTTTTACACTGTAACATGTATCATGAATTTAGTATTACAACAATTATAGATACTTTTATATATAATATCAATTTTTATTCATAAAAAATCAGTAATATTGTAGCAATTTATATTTGTAATAAGCAAAATTTTTCCTGCTACCACACAATTTTGTAAAGAAATGAAGGTGTTAGGGTGGTGCTGAGTAAGGTCGATTTTGTCTTGCTTAGCGGTTGGTCGTTCGAAACAGCCGGCGCTTTTGAATTTTCAATAGTTTTGTACTGTTATTTTTGAAACAAAAAGAGTTTGCTCTTATTTCCTTTGTTTTATTAGAAGTTCCATTTTCAACTGGTGGTTGTCATTGAGCATTGAAATCAGGCGAGCCCTGTTCACTTTTCTCCTTTTTTTCATTACCGTTTTTGAAAATTAGTAAAGCTGAGCCATTCAAAGGTTATTGTAATGGAAGAAAATGATAGTTTCTATTCTGAAAGCATCCTGCAATCCTCAATGTCCGAAAAATTCTTCAAGTATGGATAATCCACAAACGAACTGGTTTTATGTTTTGGACAGAATGAATATAAAGAAATAGATATTGTAATGACAAATGCGGATTCTAAATCAAGAATTCCCCAAATAGACCCGTTTACGTTACTAACTTTTATAAAAGAGAAAATTTACCCGCAAGGGGAAAATCATGTTTCATGACAAGATCCTATGTTTACAACATAGGATCCTGTCTGTGCAGTCCAGCTACTTAGGAACATGCTTAACTAACTAACTAGGAACACGCTTGTCGGTGGATATTAACATTTGATTTACAAATCAAAGGTACAACTTTTCATTGATAATCCACTGCAACGTACAAATTGTTACAGTTTCATGCACCCTTCAAGGATATATGAAAGGCAAAAGATTTGTCATCTGTATGGCGACACTCATGCGGGCATCTGTCAATCACAACAAAAATGCGAACAGAAGATTAACAAAGCATCTGCTATTCCAATGTAATTGGATGCAGGTGCTTTTGGTTAGTTCTTGGACTCTCTCATTCCCCTTTTTTGTCCTCCCTCCCTCCCTCTTGTGTGTCTTTAAACTTTTTCGTTTTCCCATAACTCCATTGGGATTGGTTTTCCGTAAATTTTTGTTGGTTTCTTTTTTACAATGATCTAAATAGACCTCTACAGTGGAATTGTAGATGTCTTAAAATAAAATTTAAAAAAAATTGGCTCAAAGTTCCTCCTTTCTCTACATCCGAATTCTAGATTTTCCAAGAGACATTCTTCAAGCAAGAAGATCACTTCCTGTGTTCAACTAAAAATTTGTTTTATTTAGACAGGCAAGCACGGCCTGGAGGTGTTTAATTACCGGCATTCAGAAAAACGCGTCTGGTAGAATTATCCCAATTAGTGCTACATACAACAAAACCTTGAAATACTTGCAGTTGAATTTTCCCATAAATGTTTAAATTTTATTATCATTAACTTATATACCTCCCAAGGACTCAATATAGAAAATGTAAAGAGGGTTTTTTTTATTCTTTCTCCAACTCTTTTTTTATATTCGGTGACTTTAATCTCCATAACCCTCTTTAGGGATCAAATAAATCATCTCCTCTGAGAAATGAGTTCGTAGAATGGCTTCAAAATTCCAGTTTTGTCCTTCTTAATACTTCGAACCCTACATATGCCACTTGTACTAGATCAGCATAGCTGCTAGATCCGCTCTGCATCTATCTCTCATAGCGTTAATTGTTATGTTTCGTATTCATCTTTTGAAAGTGATCATTGCCCGGTCAAAATTACCTGGTCAAATTTAGAGCCTAGTGCAAGATATATAAAAACAATAGTTTGGAATCAGACTATGGAGCAATAGGCAAAAGTAGCGGCCACAAAAACTAATCTAAATGCATTGATACGCAGGATTTTGGAAAACAAAAAATTAATACCATTGCCGGCTAATAATTATCCTCTCTGGTAGAACCTATCTTGTCACAGATTTCAAAAATTCAAAACTCTGTTTCAAAAAAGAACCCTTCGTTTCATCTCTGAACCAGACTGGATAAAGCATACAAATTATGCAGCTAGACTTCGTTTTCATATTAAAAAGGCTAATCGGAATTATTAGGACAAAATTTGCAATATTTTTACAAGTTCTAGAATGTTTTACTAGTTACTCCACAAGTTTTACAATCATTCAAACCAAGTGTTGAATGTCTCAAATCTCATTCAACATACAATCGTTTTATCGGAAATCCATCTCAGCAAAGCAATCTTTCTGCTGACAGTAGTTTCGAGCATGAGCCAATTCCCTTTGTTTATAGCGAAGACTACACTTCTTGTCTTAATACCCCTATTCACCTACAGGAAATCAGATACACTATAAAAAAGCACGGAATTCCATACCTGGTGCTGATAGTATTACAGCTAATTTAGAAATCTTAGCATCACAAATCTAATAAACATTACATCCGTCTTTCAAGAGGCTCTTGCAACATCTTTTATTCAAGAGGACTGAAAACATTCAATCATTGTCCCATTTCCTAAACCTAATAAGGCCAAAATAAAAATCACTTCTTATAACCCAATAGCTCTCACCTCTGTTTCCTCAAAAACTTTTGAAAGAATTTTGATTCAGTGTATTATCCATCATTTAATAATTGAGAGAAAAATTCCTCCTTTTGTGAATGGTTTCCTTCCCCCCAGGGCAAGCAGATTATCGTATCCACAAATCCACACTGCCATTACAGAAGCCCACAATCTAAAGAAATATTTTGTCGGAATTAGTTTAGATTTTAAAAATGCATATGTCTCGGTTTGCATTGATGGTCTTATGCTGAAGTGCCTTCAGCTTGGTATCAAAGTCAATGTTGCAAATGTCATGCACAACTTTCTCTAAAGTCGAACTTTTCAATTTCGTTGGAGAACCGAAGTCGCACCCATTGCTTGAATGGATTGTATCAGAAAATTTAATTTCTCATTATCAGGGAATCTCACTACAAAAAACGAATCATATTTTTTAAAATAGCAAATATCAAGAAGCTATTTTCGATGTTCCTACCATATTTTCCCTAAATCCTTGCTCAAAAATAGAAGAGATAATAACTGCACGTCTTTTAACCGGGATGATTATAACTCCAGCCCTGTTGAATAGATTTGGACTACGCACTTATCCTCACAGTCAAACGTTTATTCAAAAAGCTGTTTCTAATAGCAGTATTTCTGGATTCTTCTCCAATCTCTGAATTTTTTAACATCTATTGAATGAACTCTTTTGGAATTAGAGGATAACGGTCTTTGCTGCCAAAAATCCCATTCTCATCCCATTTCAATCAATCAATCAATTTCTGACCATATTAAAGTTCATACAGAAATTTCAATGCACCAGATTCATAAAATTTAATTTTTTTTTCTTTTTCTTTTGTTTATGAGCAAGAGAATAATATAAAAAAAATATGAGTAAATGAAAAATATGGAATTCAAAAGTAAATTATTTTATAGCAAAACAGCATTAGGAGGTTTTCATTGTTTCCTTTTTATGATTGCTGGCTTTAAAAATTGTTTTAATAAAATGAACTTTTCAAATTATATACAGAAACATATATTTTATAGAGATTTATATCTCAAATTCATCTAATTTTGATTATGAAATGACTTCTACTGATTATATATATTATTTATCATAAGAAAGTTTGTCCTTTTCTTGGTTTCTACTAAAAAAATAAAATCTTTGCAAACTAACAATTACTTCTCTTTTTTTTTATCATTTCAAAAAACAAAAGGCTTAGAGTTATTTTCAATGAACTTTATTCTTACAAAAATACTAAAATTCTTGATTAATAAAAAATATGTAAAAATAAAAGAAATTCAAAATCACGATTTTTTTTTTTTACCATAGTTTATATTTTAATACTTTGTATTAGAAAAATAAATAAATAAATAAAACTTTCTTTATTGTTTTAAGGTGTTTTTTTTTTTTTTTTTTTTTTTTTGTCTATATTTAGAATAGATTCTCAATCAATCGAACGGCTTTTCGATGATAAAATAGTTGTTATGTGAAAAAAACATCAAAATTTTCTTTTTCCAATTCATGAATGTAAATTTTGTTTTATTTATACTTTAAGATATTTATACAGTATTACATAAATATTATATTAGTAATATATTTAGAAATTAATTAATTTCTTAAATTTAGAGAACTATTTATTGATCATGACTCTTAAGTAGCAACAGCTTTTTAAATTCAATTTAGTCAAATGCCAAGAATCAAGAAAAGCACCTTTATAAAAGAAATAAAGTATTTGAAAAGCATTTAGAAATAAAAGAAAAAAATTTACAAAATAAAATTATTAAAATTCAAGTTTAAAAAATTGGTTAAATAACTTACTTGCTACTACAAGGCCTGTATCTGGAATTGAAAAAACTTTATTTTTTGGTCCAGTATACTGTCCATATTCATTAGGAATGTAAAATATTTGATTTTTCCACATGTTTAAATCCAGTATCATCACAAATACAATTATGCTATAATTAAACCATTTACCTATAAGAAATTTGAGTAAAAATTAAATTGTAAATAAAACAAAATTAGCAATAAATAAATAAAGACATTAAATATTAAAAAAAATGAGTTAAAATTAAGAGAAAAATGACATTAAATATTTGCTTTGTGATTATAAATAATGACACAACAGATTTTTTTAAAAAATGAGAAAAGGCTCGATTATCTCCAAAACAAAATAATATTTATTTCATGAGGAAATATTAATCTTTTTACCAACATATTGGGAGGAAAAATGGGATTATTAAGAATAATAAAAAAAAATGAATTAGCAGTCTCTAACACATAAAGATGATTAGAGTTTGTAATATAAAGATTCTATAATATAAAATTTAAAGCCAAATGACAAATAACAATTTCAATAATTTTTTACTGTTTATTTTTCTGTCATTACAACATAACAAAAAGTCAACATTAAAACTTAGGACTTAATAAATAAAATCCCAATATTTGTGATTAATAATAATAACAAAAGATTAAGGAACAATGACCTCCTTTTAATAATATATTAAGTAAATAAAATTTTAATCATCATTTTTAAAAAAGTGGCAAGGAATTAAAAAAAAATAAAGCTGATCTCAAAATTAAACTGTGTAACACCTTCTCTACTAATCAAATCAAAGCAAATATTTTGTCATGAGAATTCATTGCCATTTTTTATTTAATTCAGACAATAACAAAGATATTCCTTTATGGATTTCACAACAATTTGCCCTGAATAAAAAAATTTATAAATGACTTTATTTTAGTTTCTAAAGTTGAATATAATAATTTGATATTCAAGTCCTGATCAATGAATTTTTCAAAGTTATTTGGAAATTTCTGACTAGCAAAGAATAATAAAATCTGAGTAGTTAAATATTTTTAATCATAATAGTTAAGTAAACAGTTTCTATTACACTTAAGCATTATAAGATATACATTTCTCAGCTAACAATTTTTTTTCGTGTGAAAAGCACTTACCAACCTTAAAATTTATGCAAATGAAAATCAATAGTCTCATGCTTTTTAGAACAGTTTTCTGACAGGAAAACGTGAGAAAGAAAATAAATAGTAATGTATAGATAACAAATTTGCCATTACATAACTTAAGTAAAATTATAACATCCCAACTCTTTTCAACTTGTCAATGCATGCCATTCTTTTTATAAAAACTATATTTTCAATGACGATTAAGAACTAGATAAATTTAAATGATTAAAATTAAATACAAAATATAAAAACAATAAACAAAACAAAGATATTTAATCAGTGGAACAGATTTATAAGAATAATCACATATAAAAATGGCATTCTTAGCATGAACTTTAACTATTAGCTAAACAACACTGGCTTTCTGACTTTTTTAAAATTTCTATTTTAATATTTGACAGATCTTGTTATCAAAAACGAAATAAGTATTTTTACTACCTAATTTATTTTTAAAAAAGGCACAAATTAAGATAACACTTACCAGTAACATGAATACTGACATCAGGTAGATTGACGTATTTCTGGAATAAATCAAATTTAAATGAAGCAGCATGCATCCCTGGAAGTTTTATGTCCAAATCACAAACAAAATGAGGAAAGTCCCAATCCTGCGTAACATAATAATAATAAAAGCAACAAAATAATCAGTAAATACTTTATCTTAAAATACCAGTAGTTTTTAATTTTAACATATTAATTTACTAATAAACTAACACATTATGCCATGTAAACATATAATTATATTTCTTCTTGTAATGCGAGATGTTTTTTCACCCAATAATTAATTCTATATGTGATATTTTAATTGAAAGGTAAGCAAAGAAAAAACATACATACATTGAAAAAAATATTTACCCAGGGTGCGTAGTGATAGACTGCTGCAAAAATTAAGTACTTTTAAGCACCTTAGCCTTAAAAATTAAGCACCTTTTATAAGTATGCATATGTAAACTGCGTATTTACTAAGCATAGTATTTTTTTTTCTTCTATTTTACAATAATGCATATTTTTTATTGAAAATTTTTTTAAAATGCTTATTTTTTAAATTTTAATATTTATTTCTGTATTTGCACATATTCTATAGTAAAATTATACCTTTTGGGATTTGCGAAAAACATAGAAATAATCATAAAAATTGAAAAAAAAAAAAAACTATAAATACCCCAAAAAAATTAAGTCAATTTTATAAGATTAACAATAAAAATCTGTGAGCTTTTTCAACATTTCTTAAAAATAAAATATCAGATAGAAACATTTCTGAAAATGCTGTTTAAGATGTAGAAGCTCAGCATGACCACAAATTTTGTATTTGATTTTTATATAAGCAACAATTAAGATCCAATATAGCTGGAATGGAATGAGTATTAAATAATCATTTTAAGTAGTACTCATTCTATTAAATAATTTTGTTTGCAATTTTATAAAGCTAAAAACTAAAGCATTTCTATGGCTATCATCATACAACCGACCAAAATGCCATGAAACTGGTGATAGAACAATGCCATGTTCTAAATAAGAGTTTTAAATAATTTTATAATAGAAAATAATGGCAGTGTTCAAAAATGATCAGACTAAAAAGAAATTGTCTTATCGCTTCTTATTTCTAAAGTGCAATGAAAGTCTTTTTTTTAACGTTTAACATTCCTAAAATTTAATGAAAGCCTGCTTTTTAATCTATAAACAAAAATTCTTACTTAAGAAAATATTGCAGAAGAAACGATATACATAGTTTTCAAAGAAATGAAACTGCTTTGACAAGTCCTAGTTTTCATAAATAACGAAAACACGTTAAAAAAAAAAATCAACTCTGTAGTTACAAGTAAAACAGAAATAAATCAGCCAGCGCATCTCTTCAAAACTTCCTCGCATATTGCCAGAAAATGCCTCGTGTGGCATTGGATAGTAGTTACGGAATGTTAACACTAGGCGTGAATTAAATTTTTTTTTACTGACTCTATCATGTGATCGTTGGCAAATGTTTTGGGATTAATCTCTGGCATGAGGTTGAAAGTATCCAAAAAGAGAATTTGTGCTCTAGACGCATTCTTCTTAATTGATTAAAAGAAAAATTTGACTCAAAACTACACTTATATTCACAAAATTACATACCAAATTTGCTATATTTAAGTCGCTATATTTTTGAGTTATCACGTTCACATATTTCTGAAAGGACAGACAGACATGTGGCAGACCCTTTGTTGGATTTGGCCCAAAATTTGACAGATGATTATACAATAGATGCTAAATCTCTATACTAAATTTTAAGTATCTAGCTCTCTTTGTTTTGTAGTTATCATGCTAACTTATATTCAAACAATCAGACGGACAAACAGAATTCCTCTAAACGAATACTGTTGAAAATTCGATCGGAATCCACAAGTCCGTATACCAAATTTCATCCATCTAGCTCAAAGTGTTTTTCTATTATTTTTATCACAGACAGAGATTTTCCAAAAATGTGTTTTCAAATGCAAAGAGGTATGAAACATGGAGATTCATTAAAATCTCGAGTTCGAATTTTTGGATGATTGCAATATTTTCTCTAAATTTTGTATAGGAGAAAGTCAAAATGCCAATTGAAGTATGTTTTAAAACAGTCATTCTTGAAGCCAAAGTGAGACAATATATCACATTGTTTCAAAATTTAACAAAACTTATCAAATGTAGAACTTTATTCAATAAACAAGCTTTACAATTTTTTTAAAGTTTAAATAAAAGCAAAGAAAGCATTTTTTTTTTTTTCTTTTTCTACAATTTTAACAGGTGCAGAATAATGTGATTCAACGATTTGAGGAAACATTATCATGTTGAATTTCATTATAATAAAAATCGTTGTTATAAACTGTGTTTAAAACTAATTTTTCAGAAATTATTTTTTAAAAATTACATTGAACCAAACAAATTTTTTTTATTCAAAAGCTATTCTATTTTAACCTTTAAAACGGCGATAATATAGTTTTAATGCGATAAAATGTTTTGATGTAATGATGAAAACACATTAAAATTCTATTTTTTTTAATTAAACTTCAAATTAAAAGTTTGAGAATTCCGTTCTTAGTGTGCCTCTAATGCCCAAAAAATAACTTCCCCAATTTCATGCTCCTAACTTTAATGGTTTAATGCTGGGCATTGCTCAGGACAAGACTTTATATACAGAGATTTTACTGGGAAAAAATTTCTATATGAGTTATAAAAAGGAAAAAAAAAATCATTATAAAATGATAAAACCTAAATTCTGAAAAAAAAATTCTAAAAAAAACATTTTTTTTTTTTTTCATTTCTTTTAAAATATTTAAGTACCAAATACAGCAGTTCCTTTTTTTTTTCCTTAGTCAAAAAAAAGTTGGCAAGATTAGCCTAACAAATAAAAATGTTCAAATGGATCAGGACATTCAAAAAATGCTGCGAAAGATATTACAATCATTGAAAATTAAAGGCTTCAAGTTAAAATTGCATTATACTAGATTTTAAGGGATTGACTAATGTAATTACATACTGCAATTAATAATAATTCAATATAGTACAGTTGAATACCTGTAGTAGGTCGTTCAAGCGAAGTATGGCATAGTATGCATTTCGCACTGCCCCTTCTGGATAATTATTCCAGCATTTTAATAAATGGCAATGCACATTGTTGAAGAAAAAGAGAGGGGAAAAAAACGAAAAAAGAGGTGGGTGAGAAAGGAAGAGGGAAAAAAGAATCTAGAAAGAATCTAGGAAAGTGCTAGAACCCTTGGAATAAATTTTAGAATTCTTCCCTTTTGTTTTTGTTTTTTTTGTTTTTTTGATACATACTGTGAACAAGTTTTTATGACCATGATTTCGAATTATCATATTCAACTTGTGGGGAAACAAAACAAAACAAAAAGCTTTCTTCACTTTACGAGAAAATTAAACAGTTTTAAAGACCTTTTTTAAAAATTAAGCACTATAAAGTGCTTAAAAATTCAAATTTAAGCACTTTTCATGATGCTACACACCCTGTACACAACAGCAGTTATTCAATGAATAATAGCAAAATAATACTCTTTAACAACTATAAAAATTAGATCAGATAACATAATAACCATAATAATTAATGCAACAAAACATTTAATCTTTAAGCAATGCACATTTACAATATCCATTATTATTTTAATATGCAGTCACAATAAGATTCTAGTTATCAAATTACAGGGATTCATTTACAGCTACCATATTTCTGCAGAGAGAAGTTTGAGACATATTTCAATAATTTGTATGGAAGGGTATTTACGAAAATGAGATTTGTAATTTCCAGAAACATATATTTTGTTATTGAGGCTCTGAATGCATGCAAGGTGTACACAAATATTTAAAGCACAAATATATCTTATAAATTTCATTTTCTTTCTCAGCCACAAACCTTTAATCAATTTAAGGAGTAAAAAAGTTTTGGTAGATGGAAAAATAATTAAGATTATGGACAAATGTACACACACTGAAATGATACATGAGCTAATTAACAAATACAATTTGTTCATCAAATTGAAAATAAAACTGAATTAAAGATTATTTAATGTTATTTTACATATATATATATTGGAAATTTTATTTTTTATTATATGTGATAAAATTCTGAAACAAAAATCTAATACTGTAAATAATATTATAACCAGAAACAATTTATAACCGTAGCTACTAATACAGTAGAAAGTAATATACATACCAATAAATACATTCACAAAAGAAATCTTACCTGCATAACTATAAGCAAGTCCATAACAAGTATAAAAGATGCCAAAAAAGCTCTAGAAAGCTCAGTTGTAGCAACAAAATCTCGATTCAAATTATCCCAACTAATCAAGTCACTGACAATAAGAGTAACAACCAAAGTAGTCATCGTAATAGAGCCCAACCAAAAGATCACAATTCGGATACGGCCATGAGAACGCCAAAATTCTCTGTATGGTCTCGCCCAATTTGGATACAAATTGTCTTGGAGCATCATGTCAGTCACCTAAAAATATAAGTAAATTTCATGCAGTATATATATATATATATATACATAAAATGAAATTTAGTTAATAGTTAATACACTAACATTTTTCAGTAAAATGATATTCATATTGATAAGCATTTAAACATAAAAGGTCAAAATAACATAAATATATGTATCCCTGAATTTGAAAAATATTTAAATACTAAAAATGTTTAAAAATTCTTCTTATTCAGAGCAAGTTTTCACAAAATATTATATATATATATATATATATATATATATATATATATATATATGTAGCACCACAAAGATTTGGCAAATTTAATTTTTTTTTTAAAGCATCATTCTGTTAATTTAATATTGGACAGATTAAATATTTGAGCAAAATAAATCATGACAAAAAAAACACATGTATTTGGAATTATTTCAGTGTTTTTCACCTAAACTGTGTTTTATGCATTAATTTTGTTTTAAAATTATATATTTTGTTAAAATTTTGACATGGATTGAAAATTAGTCATAAATTAAAATATTTAAAGTCATAAATATAAATATTAATATTTTGTTTGATTTAATCGTGCATAGACAAAAATGAATTTCTTAAATAAATCCCATTTTTTAATAATGAAAGCATTTAATGACAAAAAGAGAGGAAAAAAAATAGCATATACTTTGTAAGTACAAACTATGATTTTTTTTAATCACAAGAACAAGCATAACTTGAAATTGGGATCCACAATTCAAAATTAAAAAAATGTTTCAATGTACATATTATTACATAGCCCTCTGTGCTATGTTAGTTCTTATAATATGAAATAAATATTTTTAATGGATGACAAGGTCACAATACTCATTTTGATGACTATTTGACAATAAAAATTCATATTTTGGAAAATATAAAAATTATTGCTCTATATCTATTCAGAACCTAAATCTGAAGATTCTACTAGAGAATTCCATGTACATCATAAAACTAAATCCATTCAAGATGGTAAGATATGTTTATCTCTCCTTCTCTGAAGTTAATTTCACAGAACAAGATGTTAAGCTTTTGCACTGTACTTTTCTGCTGTTATGTAATTAGTGGTTTATTTAATTTAATTAATGCCTTTTTAATGATTATTTCATGCTTTTGTTGTTAATTTTTGTAAGTGATTTTTTTTTTTTTTTGCATATATATCATGCTTTATTACTTATGCTTCCTGTTTTCTGAATTACTTGCAAAATAAAACAGTGTTGACCAACATCCGAATCATTCGACAATATTCACTGTGCACTCATTAGATAAGTTTCATAATAATATATAGTCTATATTTTTCATTTCACTCCATTATTTATATACTTAAGATATATATAACAGGTAATTTGCTTTCTTTTCTATTCCAGTTCATAAATATTCTTCTATGAGCGTGCAATAATATGGACAGCAGTCACTATTTTTTGAAAAAATCAGATTACAACATTTTGCTCAATTCTTTTTGTGATATATACTGGTAAAAGATTTATTCACAGTGTTTTTTTTTTCTTTCAATATATCATCATGTGAATTAATTTATGACATAAGATATCAAAAGGCAGTGAATAAAAATGTCAATTTTCATTACATTTCTAGAGAATTTACATTTGCTTCACAAAAGTGAAATATCAATTCATTTGAAAGAAATAACTACACTTAGATCATAAGTTTGTTAATCAGAATATATAATGGGAAAAATACACATATTGTAGTTCTTGTGCAATAATTCTTTGTTAATGACTGAAAAGAGAAAAATATTCTATGAAATTCTTTCAATAAAATTAACCTTTTTTATATTCTTTCACTGAATTTTTTTCCTTGACAAAGCAGTTCTGCAAGTAATGAGAATGGCAAATGCTTTTATCAGAAAATCTATGAAATAGCAAAATGTTACTAAAGGAAATGGAATCTGTCAATATTAAGTATCTAATGCTAGAATATCATAAACGAATCGCCT